>NC_092041.1:100461936-101661936 GCF_003086295.3 Arachis hypogaea | reverse complement strand
CATTTATACCTAAATTCAATCTTGTTTAATAAGACTGTAAGACATTGTTAGATGTATTGTTGGATATATATATCATCCTCACCTTTTGGAACTAAGATTTACCTGTTATAGAAATATGAAACCTGTTATTTCTTCTTTTTAATAATGAATAAACGTATTAGCAAGTAGCAATCATAGGTTATTAGAACCTCGAAGCAAATTAGCAAACTAATCCCAAACAAGCCTAGTCCTAATAATACAAGTGCTAGTGGCATTCGACACACTACCACAGTGTGCAACAATCCATTCTCAAAATGCCAGAAATAGTGCATAGCTAATAGGGTTAGCTTGTATCAAAAAGAGTACATTTGAACATAAGAAGTGCAACATCTATCTCTTACAATATGTGTTTTAAATGGGAAAACACAAATTTCAACCAAAGTTTTGAATTGTACCCTTCTTTTGGAAGCTCGTTGGAATCAGTCATAGCCTTTTTCCAGACAATTCAGACAACGTTGGACCCTACAAAGCCATGAAACATGATGAGGATAACTTATATCAAATATATTATTGTTTTCTTTCAGTTCTGAAGATATAATACAACATAATTTGAATTAAAGGAGCAATTAAACTCATTTATACCTAAATTCAAATAAACAACTTAATTGGTGAGAAATTACATATGCATGATTCAAATCTGGATCAAGATCAGTAAGAGAAGAAAGAATACGAAAAGAGGTTCTTCTTCTCCTCCATTAGACTCACCTCAAAATAAAGAATAACAAACCCAACCTTAGAATTTGTTGAAACGAGAGAGAGATTCAAGGAGCAGAGGAGCACGATCGAGAGTACCAGTGAGATTGAGAGCAAGATTGTGAAAGAGAACAAGATTTGAAGTGAGATTGAGAGCGTTAGCTGGTTTCCGATCTTTCTTCCGTTTCAACCGTTAGGCTAGGTCTCTATTTTGATTTCTAGAATGTTATAGGAATAGGTAATTTTTGAAGTTTTTTAAAAAAAAATTATATATATTTACTAACATTTCATTATAAATGTTACTTTATATATAATTTTATAATAATCATTAAAACTTTAACAAATGTTAAGCAATAAATGTTACCAAATCTTCAAAATGTAGTAGTGCCAGTTATTTCAAAATGCCTTTGCTTGATAGACAATATTGTGATATCCTAACCTATGTAGCCTTAAGTTCTTGCTTCTACTATTAATCATAGAGCCTTGTGATGAGTCAAACACATGATATTGCAAAAACTTATCATTAAAATGCCGCTTTGAAACATAAACTATGAAATAATTATCAGTATTCCGAATATACCCAAATGCATAACCAAAAATAGTTGGACAACATTGTTTAGAAGCAAGATCAGAAAGAAACTTGACACATTTCATCAAAGGATTCCACACAATCAACTCAGACAAAAAGCCACCAATAGTGCACCTTATACAGATATTGCCATAGTCTAAACCAATGATATTCCACCAACCAAGATTAGACACGATGAATGGTAGCTCGCATGATCTCACGGCACCGTGAATATGATCAATGCTTGTCATATTCATTGTTAAACTTTCGCACGGTGGAAGCTCAATATGGATAAACACACTTGTATATTTATCCATGTTCTTAAATGTAACCTCTTTCATTAAACTATGCTGAAAGCATTTCATTCCAGAACTTATTAAGAACCCTACATTACGTCACAGTTTTTAAGTTGGCCTTGAAAAATATCTCTATCATCAACTCGTTAGGTAACTTTTTGATCCTGAAAAAAAAATGTTTGGGTTTAATATCACTCATTACTAACTCACTGTAAATGGTATTCCAAACTTCCTCTATGAGTTTGTTAACAACAATACTCGATATAAATATAGAATCCTAGTGTTTGAAATTAGAAAAATTCTCTATATAATGAAGACAATATGTCATTAAAGTACACCCTACCTTAACGAATACATAAACGCTAAATGGTCAATTTGTGGGAATGAAAAAGCATCACAAACTTATTTTCTTCAGATTTTAGTTTTTTCTACCTTTTTTATTGTGTAAGAATATTTTGTTTTTGTACACATGTATATACCTAATTGATTTAACTGTAAATTAATATATAGATTAATCTAATAATTAAAACTGGGATGTAAAAGGATCCATGACAATGTGTGTACATATTTGTCTCCGATTAATTTTATTTTTATACCTAAAGATTATTTATTTTTCCTACCTCTACATTTTTTTAGCTTTAAATTTTTTGTCTAAAATTTATTAACTCATTTTAAATACTATAATTTAATTCAATTCTAATTGAACTTTAATTCATCATAAAATTCAATTCACTTCTATATAATTAATATAATATTAACTATTCTCTTTTGTTTTTAAAATAATGTATTTGTTTTTTTTAGTAATGGTCATTATATTTTTTGGTTTTATAAAATATCTTTATTGTCTTATTTTTCCTTTCCTTCAACTTAATTAATATTAGTGGCTTTTAAATCTAAAATTTTCAGATGTATTTAATTTATTTCATATAGTTTAATAGATAAATACATTTATTGTATAAAAAGGATGTTATATTAATAAAAGATGAAGTTGTCTGTTATAAAATTTTAATTTATTTTATAGATATTTTAAACACTGAAATTCAATTCAATTCTAGAAATTTATTAATTCATTTTAATTACTAATATTTAATTTAATTCTAATTAAAATTTAAGTCATCATAAAATGCAATTCAATTCTATATAATTAATAGAATATTGACTATTCTCTTTTATTTTCCTCTATTATTTTAGTTTTGATTGAATAGAGAAACATTGATATGATAAAAAAATCTCTCTTAAAAGATAAAAAAATTATCTGCAACCTTCACTCATTCTCTATACCCTTTCAATTTACCTCACGTCTATAAACCCCTTTTCCACAATTATCCTATTTTACCGTTTCTTATCCCATACCCTATAAACCCGTTTTTACACCACTTCTTATTTCAATTTTAGGAGTCTTTGGGAAACGACATGGTGGCGTTCGCATTGTCTTCTTTTCAGGCTCTACATTTTATGTCTCTTAACAACTCTCCCATAGATCCGAAAAGGCTACAGTCTATATGAAGTAGGTGGATGCCGCGATATGATTTTGCCCTATGATTGTCTCCTCTACTCTATAGTTTCTTGCTACAGCATTCTCTCGGTTCTAATCATGGCGGTGATAAATAGCTTCTCTCTCTGATCTGATGATGACAGAAGTGAACATGTAGTAGGGTTTACATTGATTGATGTGATGATTGTTTGGGGTTAGTGATCACCGAGGACAATACGATTCACTTTACAGGTACTCTATTTAGATTTGTAATTGCTTCTCATATTGCTAATTCTACATACTTCTGTACCGTATTTTGGTATACTGAGTGATATTTCTTTTTTGATGTGGAAGTGAACGATGGATTGGAATAGCTATTGCTTAGGGTTGTTATTGATAATGATGATTCTATTATCTACTGGCTGTGTTTAATTCAAAATTCTTTTGGAGTAGGTGTATTAGGGTTTTCAGTTCATTTATTTTCATAGGTAAAAATTCTTTATTTTACATACCTCTACATTTTTATCTTTAAAATTTTTTGTCTAAAATTTATTTGATATTTAAGAATCTTTCTTTTTCAAATTAGGTATCTACTTTAGAATAAATAATATAGACATCCAATAATAAACGCAAAATCCTAAACCCTAATACCTAAACCCAAACCCAAATCCATACCCAAACCCAAACCCAAACCTAAATGCTCAACCCTAAATCTTAAAGCCTAAATCATAAACCCTAAACTCCAAACACTAAAAGATAATTATTTGAATACATTATTTTTTTAAATAAATTGAAATTCTTTAAAAATAGTCATTTTCGCATATTAAATAAAATATATATTTTGAATAATTTTAACTTTGGGCACTATAATTGTTTACATTATTTTCAGATACATTAAAGAATATTTCTATAGTAACAAATGAATTGTACTTACTTTGCTAAAAAGTGAGAACAGAAGAGGTTTAGATTCATCATAAATAGTAATAACACTTCATTAATTACTTATCAATAACTGATACAACTACATGATTATAACACTTGATAAACCAACTAATAATATAAAAGAAATACTAATAGCACTACTTCCACTAACAACACATAACCCTTGGGGAATAAACAACCCAGGATACAATTAAAACAGACTTGAGACACATCTCATAGTAGGGGTGTAATCGGTTTAGTTTGGTTCGATTTTGGACCGAAAACCAACCGAACCGACCTGATCGGTTTTACAATGAGACCAACCATTCGGTTGGCTGCTGTTTGAACAACCGAACCGAACCAAACCGAACCAACAGTAATTTGGCTTGGTTGATTTTTTCGGGTTTTTTATTCCTAATAATCAGAATTTAAATTATCTTTAAATGAATTTTAAAATCGTCAATAAACTAGAATAACAAGAGTATATCACATCCCAATTCAATACAAATTCAACTTAATTAAACATAAAACAAATACAATTAAAAATGTCTAGTAAACAACAAAAATAAACACACTTTAAATTGAAACCGTCACTTTAAAACAAATGAAAACCAAACAGCCACCATGCTTAATCTGAATCCACACCAGACTCATCATCATCTTCCCCGATTGGGCTGTTCATTTCTTGTTGGCTGCATATATATAAACATAACAATGAAAAATTAGCATTTTAAGCCACAACAACAATTTGTGAAACATATTATATGCAGCCATAATGGATATATAAAACAAATTAACACATATTATATGCAGCCACAATAAATTATAAAATATATTATACAAATTAAAACATATTATATGGAGGCACAACAAATTATAAAATATATTATACAAATTTATATGCAGTTAGATATTATATGGATTAAAACATATTATAATGCAGCCACAACAAATTAAAAAACAAGATTACAAGATAACAAATTAACGGCACAGATATATGCACAAAGAAATACAAATTAACGGTACACATAAATATGCAGCCATAATGAAGAAAATAATAATTATGACTTGTTGATCCTTGATGCAATTTTCTAACAAAAATAAAAGAAAGAAGATATAAAAAGAAAAAAACTTCTTTGAAAAAAATTATCAAGTGGAAAACAGTACAAAAAATCATTATTCTGCTTCAAAATACAAAATCGACAGGAGCACAAAGTTGACAAGCAAGGTAATCTGGTTTGACACAGTCTGTCGATCATGCCTCTAATCCAAAATAATTTAACTCCAACAAAGGTCATCTGGTTTCAGATGATTAAACAGATTATGCATTAAAGCATATTATATGCAGCCACAATAAATTATATGGTTTGATTAGATTAATGCAATAAAGAACTAAGATAAATTTTGCAGTAAGATGTTAGGCTAGCTGAGATATAAGTGCAGAAAAGAAGTGATTGAGTAATATTTTATGACTAGAATTGATAGGATAGAATTATATCCATTGACTACACCATAGACCTTATATATATATAACTATAAGACTAACTACTTTTTGTTATTGAAACAGAACACTAACTAATGAAACTCTCCACTATTTGCTTGTTGTACGTTTCATAATTTTTACTGATTCTTGATTTTCTTCTTTATGGGAGACATTGTTAACTTTTTATTAGATAAAACAGAGACCAGAATTTGGTAAACAAGATAAAAAGCAAGAACAGTAATTAAGCAACAACAATAAAATTCTGCAGAAAAAAATTTCAATCAAACTCATCTTTCTAATTAAGCACAAACTAGCAAAAACAATAATTTTAATTAGTAACAGCAACAACAATAATTTTAATCAGTAACAACAACAACAATCAAAGACAAATTAAGCACAAACTAGTAAGAATCCTCAAAGACAAAATCAATTATAAAAATTTGAAAATCAGATCTAACCTCCGAAGAAGACATTGTTTAGGTGCTTTTTGCAGGAGAGGGCTCGTCGACTAAAGTGCTGCTTTGCTTAGGGTTTCTTGCCACGACTTAGGGTTTGCTCCGACGGCTTATGACTGGACGACGGTGTAGACTCTAGACTGCACGAGGACGCAAATTGGACGATGCTGCTGGCTACACGATGATGCTAATCTTTGCTACGCCTGAGAGCCTGCGACGGAGATGAATGGACGACGCTCTCTGGCTTTCTCAGGCTCTCATTCTCTCAGACATGGCCGCGTGAAGGAGGAAGAATGGAAGATGGAAGTGCGCTGTAGCCTATGGGTGAGTGGGTGTCTCGTGTCTATGTGAGGAGTGAGCAATAAGCACCACCGAGGGTGAGCGGGTGACTTCGCCGCGTGAGTGAAAGGAAGAGAGAGTGAGGCTGTGAGGGTATAGTCTAGGCTTTTATACCTAGGTTAAATCAGTAAGGGTAAATCAGTAAAAAAAAGCACTTATGCAGCATCCTATTCGGTTCGATTTGGTTCGGTTTGGTTTTTACTAAACCAACTGAAAACCAAACCAAGCTGATCGGTTTAGTTCGAAAAAAAAACCAATTTTTTCAATTTTTCAATCGATTGTTGTAATTTTTGGTTCGATTTTATGGTATTTTTCGGTCCGGTTCGGTAACTTACACCCTTATCTCATAGGGCCATGAACTATAGTAAATGGTATTTCTTTCGTGACTAATCATATTGACTTTAGATACTAAGACCTCTGTTGAAAGAGGTAAATTTGTCCTCTTGTGAACTTTGATTAGATCTTCACCAATAATAAAACTGGAGTTGCAAAGAATTTCCCTTTGCTTATTCTCTATAAACTTCCTCCAAGGAACAATATTAAAGGTTTCAATGTCAACCTTAGATAAAATAGTGTGACATCCTATATTGGATATTTCATAACCCATTAAACATAAATTGTCTTGAAAAATAGTGACAGATTGAAAATATGGCTTTTGAGCCTGGTTTGGAGAACCACTTATCTTAATTTTTTGGATTTCGAAAGTCACCACGTCAAAGATAACTATATCACTAGAAATACCGGATTGCCTTCCCACCCAATTGATCCAAAAAGCCTTGCCTCCGTGTATGACAGAACGTCCACCCAGATTCTTCAGCCTTTGATCCTTAATATAAGTATATAACCATGTCTCCATTCCATATAAGCCGAGTCATACACATTGCAGTGAAGAAATCGATATCTAATATGCCTCTTTGATACATGTACAATGAAATGCTTATCAGTTCTAGGAGTGAAACAAAATGCATACCCAATCATAGCTTGATGGCATAGTTTGTCAGCAAGGTCTTACAAGCACCGAAGACTTTTCAGAACGGGATTCCAAACCAACACCTCAGAATTAAAACTATTGATATTATATCTCAGACATAGCATCTCATATTCAGACCCAATAACACTCCACCACCCAGATTAATTAATATCAATAGGCAGCTGACATGGTATGACGGCTCTACTGACATAATCAATCATACTTATGTTATCTGGCGAATACACCCAAGCAGCTAACCCTACTTGTAGTAGCAGATTCAAGTGTTTACCCTTAGTTACAAATGTGTTCTCCTTCATAAAACTATATTCAGATAATATCTCATTCCATACTTTACCTAGTGCCATGTATCTTGCTGTTGTTTTTGGCTTGCTTCTCCTGAAAATTTCAAGCAAGATATCATCTAAGAAAATTTGTTCTAGGTTCATCTCTACTGAGGTAGCACTTTGGCTTATGTTAATGTGGGCGAAAGGGATGTAATGTGAATACCTATAATCTACTGAACATTCTTGTATAGGATATTTATAGTCACTACTTTATCCCATATATGTGTCACGTGTGTGATTTTAATTTATTGTTTAAACCCTATTTTTTTTACCTTCAAATATAAATCTTAGAAAAAGACTATACCTAACAAAATCCAAAGGTTACTATTTCAAATCGTGTTTGGTTTCACAGCCTCTAATGTAGCAGATTGCTTGTTATTTTAAATGTATGTCACTGTCAAAACAGTATACAATGCCTCATTGAATATCTTTTTCTTATAGCATAAGCAAATATTGATGAGCATAGGTTTACCTATGCTGGAAGGGATGATTTAACCCAACCTTTAATATATTTTGCTTCTCTTTTGTCAACAGTTTTTTGTATTTGAATAAATATAATATTAAAATTAGATATATTTGCTCAATTTATTATATATAGGTTGTAAATATATTTGGTCAAGGAATGCAACCAAATATATAGATTGTAAATATATAGACCATCCTTTAAAGGTTATTAATTATTTTCGGATTGAGAATAGTGAAAGTTGATATACCATATTCTAATAGTTTCTTTTCTAATTTATAAATGATTTTTCTTATGTATAATTGTTATTGAATCTGTACCTTGTAAATTATATTGTATATATAGTACTCTTACAATATGATAATTGTAAGTTTGGAATATAGATAGACAATTTATAATAACCAACTATACTGATATGGGTTACTCCGTGCAGGAAATATTAAGTCATTAGCATCAATACAAATTAGAAAATGAAATTCTAAAAGAACACTTTCTAGAGGCATAAACATAATTACTAATTAAACAACAACTAATTAAACTAAGTACCATTTGTTAGAACAAAGTCTAGAGATTCTTTTCTTTCTTAATACTCAACCTTGGCTTCTTAGTACTTGACAACAGCCCTATGGATATACTCTTCAAGTCTTTCACAACTACTTCTATTTCTTGCATCAATCCTTTTAGCTCTCCAAGTTAGAACAAAGTCTAGATATTCTTTTTTTTTTATTAATACTCAACCTTGGCTTCTTAGTACTTGACAACTGTCCTACGAGCATACTCCCTAAGTCTTTCGCAACCACTCCTATAATTTCTGCATCAATCCTTTTAGCTCTTCGCTTACCACTAGTAACTGTCTTAAACTCATTGGCGGATTCCTGATGATCAAAATAAATTAAATAGTTAGTAATCATTAGCACTCTAATTATACTTTTTTAATCACTGAAATTTTCTTTACTATACATTAAAAAATTTACCTGTCCACCTTGGACAGATTCATCATCATCAAGATAAACAACATCAGTAGTACAATCCAAGCTATAACATTTTTCAACCCTTTCAATATCCAATAGACTTGTTTTGCATAATTTTTTAAGACATACAGTTCATAAAACTATATAAATTTATTGTAAGGATTGCTATTTTCAAATTTCTTTACCTCCAAAGATTGTTTATTTACAGATTGGCTGTATTTATGGATAAAGTGTTCATCAAGGCAAGCTTTTGTGACATTATGCACGTTTTCATTACCACTTAAATTACTACTTTTTACATTAATCCTTAATATCAACTTCATGTCAAAGGCTGTCAGCCTTTAGTACCTCCGGATAAGAATTACCAGAATCATCCTTTATTATGAATTCTTAAAATAATAAAAAGGATGTTAATGTTATGTCTTAAATGAGGGATAAACAAATTTAAAATATGTTCATTGTACCTCACTGTAGCTTTCTTTGACTTTGGTTGCACTCAACCCTAAAATTTGGCTTGCTTCTGTATCCCACAGCACTACAGACATACTTCCAGTTGCATCAAAAATATAAGCTTGAAGCTTATACCGCAAGTCTACCCGAACGGCCTTCTTGTGGCAATGGTCACACTTAAACCTCTCTTCTATCTTTTTGTATTTTTATGACAATACTTGCAAGCTATGAAGAACCAATCATTTCTCCTGACATCAAAGTCAACAATCGTATATAGTATCCATTTAAATCTAACCTAAAAAAAATTTCTGTTCTTAAAATAAAAAATAATGGTGTATGGGCATATTCAAAAGGATATATGATTCTTTTATATGCTCACATCACTTGCGTTCAACACATTGTCTATTATTTCAACTTTGCATATCGCTTTCCTGAGCTCATCGATAGCAGATCGATATGAACTGGACGACAAATGACTTATCCTCTGGGATGAAAAAAACTATATCTTAAGTGCTGTCTACCAAACTATATAACAAAAGATTGAGTATATTTATATGATATGTTATTTTCACGAACTTATTAATAGATATATACCTCTTTTTAAATAGTTTGGCCTCCTTAATATTGGAATTTATGTGGAGGTTAGACGTGTCAAAACTACTCGGAATACTAATCTTCCCTGAATATTAAGCCAAAATAATAAACATGATCATTATATTAAAAAATATCTTTATTTAACATTTTAAACCATTTATAGCATTAGATTCATTCAATTCCATTCCTTTGCTTTGAATAGTTGGAATGCAACTATGAGAGGTTCAGCCTTATCACTATCTAAATAGGGTTGTATCAAGTCTACTAGTGAACCAAATAGGATACAGCTAATAGAATTCTTCCTGATATATTGTAAGTTGTTAGCATGTTTAATAAAAATTAAAATAGTTGTACATCAACCTGATTGTCATAAGGCTTTAAATACACAACACTTATTCAAGGTCCTCCACTAACAACCCTAATTGCTTGCTCTTCTGCCCTTGCTTGGTAACCAAATCCTTTGAATCTTCCTTTTCTATAACCTCTGCTAGCACATCTAAAATACAAAAAGATGTTCTATGTCAATGGATAAACCATAAAAAATAACATTAAAACTGAGTCTGAACTAAATCATTATAAAAAAAAATTCTTATTAAGCCTTTCTTCTTGCAGGATTGACGCAATACTCCTAACGGTTGAGGGATATGAAGAACCATGCTTCTTTGTAATAAGGTGATCCTATACTGAAGCGAGATGTACTTCATCCACATATTGCTCTTTTGGACTATAAAAGAAGAAATACTATATAGATGTCCCTCTGACAGAATAGGTTGGAACAGTCGTACCATTGATTTTGGAATCGTTCAGTGTATCTTGCTGCTCTAGTAACAATAAAGTAACAATAATGGTATATGAGTTTGAACAAATTCTAGATAATAATTTAGAAGTTATTATGGTTTAAACACACCTTCGAGTCGTGCAATACAATCTCTAAAGCACTAGCTTCACTACTATTTGGTTGTGGAGGACCATACCACATCCTTACAACATAAACCTTAATGATCCAATCTACTCTCTTTGTGGAGATTTCTTCAAGAAAGACACACCTTTCACCCATATTAGATTATATATTTCTATATGCTGCTATATGTGATATGTACTTATATAAACAACATCTAAATGTAGGTAGGTGCATTCAAAATTCAAATTGCAATTACATTAAATTTTATTTGAAATTTCTCCACAATTTTCCTCCAAAGAGGAGTATGTAGGAGAAACAATAGGCTTACAGATTAGGTGTGATGGCCATCCAAAAAAATTATTATTAACATGCATACATACATACATAATATGAACAGTAATGAGTGATCTAAAATCTTGACACTTGGATAGCTGAATGATCAA
This sequence comes from Arachis hypogaea, assembly GCF_003086295.3. NCBI lineage: Eukaryota > Viridiplantae > Streptophyta > Magnoliopsida > Fabales > Fabaceae > Arachis > Arachis hypogaea. Next base: position 101,650,532 of record NC_092041.1, on the reverse strand, counting down.
ACACTCAAGATTTTTATTTAAAATAGATATATGCTGATAACTTCAGAAGTTGTTTTAACTAACAAAACAAAAGTTTTTCAAAAAAAGAGAAAACAAACACAATTCAACCACGTTTAGTCATTTCATTGACTATAATTTGTAAGCTTGAATCGTTATAGGTTATGTTGAGCTTTGATCAAGTGGTGATGCCATGAGTAATAAAAAGAGTTGTCTTGGAGTGATATTTTATGTGATTTGTGGTTTACGGCAAGAGACTTGTTAAGAAGTTAGTGCCTAATAATTGTTCAGGCAACGAATTATTATTGCTTAAGGGCTAATTTATAAGATTATTATGAGAAATATTTAGTTTGTCTAAACTAAGACTCCGTTGAACATGCATCCTAAAACATAGCCCCTAATTTTGAAAAAGATATTATTGATGATGCACCAATTCTTTATAACAAATATTAAATACAGTATTATTTTCTTTGTCATACAATGTTAGTTCTTTTAGGAATACGAGACTGAGAGAAGCACTACTTGTTATTGGATCACTTTATGGTTTGATGTAGTATCTTCGCACCTATGATATGAGGTGTTAATTTTTGTATAAACTGATTTTCTGGTGAGACTGGATAATTCGTCCAAGTAATGGCCGGATAATTCATCCAAATCAGGTTGGATAACTAGTCCCGACCACAATTCTTTGACATCCGAATCTATAGTAAAGAATACTATAATTTGCATATATTTGATATTGTGTTGTGATTGCTTAGGACCGTGTAAATTTTTTCGGCTTTTTTACTTTCTTTAGCTTATAGTTGGGGTTTATGTCCGAAGGAGAATGTTATTGAGAATTTAAGAAGTCGGTTTTAGATAGTGTTTAAGAAGTTTAGAGTTTCCAAGAATAATTTACGTATGTGAAACATATACGATAACATAATAATTCACTTGGTAATAAATTTATGTATATATCATAAAGGAATGTATAACTAGATAGATAGAATATACTCATGTATGTATTTAACTCTTTTTCTCTATTAAGACTTGTTTTCAACCCTACATATTTACATTTGTAAATCCTATATTATATCAGGAGTAATAAATTTTCTATCTACAATATGAAATAAACACAAATTTACTACATAAAATAAATTTATATCATAACACATAACATAAATAATTCTAAATTTATGTACTATAATTTATAGAAAACTAAATTAGCTAGTTATTTAAATGACTCACAGTCTATATATTTTAATTCTAGTTCCAGTCAACTATTTAAAAAATAAATTTGTTACAAAAAAATCCTATTATTGTAATTTTTTGAATTTTAAAATTAAAAATAAAAAAGAATTGGCTTAGTTAGAGATTTTTTTTTATTCAGCCGTTTAACATACAAAACATATACGGAGAAAAATAATATGATTAAGAATTTAGAATTTAAAAACTACTCCATATTATTTGTTTTCCTTTTGTTTTTTTTTTTCAATTTTTTTCTTTTGATTTTCTTTTCTCTCTTTCATTTTTCCACCAAGGGCCACTATAAAATTCTTATTTATTTGTAGAAATTTTTTAGTGGGAGTTATTAAAATCTCCATAGTATATTTTATTTGTCACAATTTTAAATAACTAACAAAAACTCCCACTGTTATAATACTTTCAACCAAATTAATTATAAAAAAACCAAACCAAACAAATACTCACTAAGCCCATAGCCCCATACTAAAAATAAAAAAATCAAAAGTTCTTCGAGAGAGAAAACTAGAGAGGGTTTGAAACCCTAAATTCTCAATTTCATCGTCACTGCCATTCATCTCCTTGCTGCCATTGTCAACAAGTCTCTTTCATCAACGCATTGCCGATGGAGCTATGAATGGAGGACGAGGCGATCGTGGAGAATTCGTGGAGTTCTCGTGTATTTCAGTGACGATTTCATTCAGATCGTTGAGCTAATGTTTTAGATTTTTACTTCTGCATCATCTTCCACAACGGGTTTTGCCGTTGGTTCTGCATCATCTTCGATTGAAGCTCCATTTATTCCTAATTATTCTTGTTCTTTGCTTTCTTCAATTCTTCAAATGTTTCAAAAGATATTAGCTGTTGTGATAATTTGATGATATTTTTTTCGAAGTTATACACCATCCTGCTTCTTGTGTTCTAATGTACTCCTCTTTTGTAAATTTTTCAGGTCAAGGCAAAGGAATTGAGGTTTAGTTAAGTTGATTTGATATATTATAAAGGTAAATAGAGTTAAATGGGAAATTATTATTCTCTATTGAAAATTTTGATTTCTTTATGAAGTAATAATGATGTTAGGGTTCACAGTTTAGGTGATCATTAGGTTCAAATCTTTCCATCAGAGGCTATTCTCCTTTGTTGATGCAGAAGTGTTGAGATATATCTATAAATAAAGTATCTAGTACTTTGTCGATTCAGATTTCAGAATGTGAAATAATTATCTATTTGTTGAATTTTGTTAATGTTCTTTCTTCAGTCATCGTGGTTTATGTATAAGCTTAGTTTGTGAACATTTTACTTTTTGTGACTAATAGATCACTAGCCATTCCAAAGAAAAGTTGAAGAATAATAAGAGATTAAAAACAAATGATGAATGTATATGCATTTTCTGAACCAACTAGATAGATATCTTCCTAATGTTTAACAAACATGCTAATTCATTTTATCTTCATTAAATCAGGGCTAACAATGCTATTAAAAGTCACTGGAGTCACTCAATGACAAAGAAATGAGAAGTATCCTCACCTTTTGGTTTTCACCTAATTGTTTTTACTTTTAGGTTCTGCACATTTCCAATAGAGCTAGCTAATGTTTCAGAGAAATTGAGGTAATAATAGTTCTTCTCTTTCTACCTTCATCTATGTAAAAATGTTATGATGTAATATTGATATGACTAAGTCTATTACAATGAACAATTATGTCCAAGTTCACTTATCAAAATGTTACAATTATAATGTGTTCTAAATACAACCATATATCTTATTATTTTTTGTATTTTTTTATTTTTAGAAGACTTATGATGCTGTTATTGGAGATATTACCATACTAGAGAAAAGATTGCCATATGTGGACGTCACTGTGCCATATGCAAAATCAAGATTATCAATGTTAGTTCTAGCAAAGTCTGAAGAATCAGCATGGATGTTCATCAAGCCATTTACCTGGAAACTTTGGACAGTTACATGAGCCATCTTGATCTATACAATGTTGGTGGTTGCACTACAAGAAACACCGTTAAAATCGACGGCCAAATCGACGGCTAGGCTGTCGATAATATTAAAAAACGACGGCAAAATCGATGGTGGATGAGGTCGCTATTAAGCTTGTCGATTTTTCAAAATTCTAATAAAATCGACGGCTTACCAGGCCGTCGATAATAATTCATTAAAATCGACAATCTTTCCGTCTATAATATGAGTTTGAGAATTTTACCTTCTTAATAAAATCGACAGTTTTGTCGTCAATATTATTATACAAAATTGACACAGTTTCTGTCGATATTTGATTCAATAAAATCGACAAAAGAGTCGTCAATTTAATTATTAAAATATTGACAAATTCATTGTCTATATTTTGTTTTCTTTTGTCTATTTTAAATTTAAAAAGCGACAAATTTACCGTCAATTTTAATAGCCACATTTTTTTAATTATTTTTTCTATTGAAAAATAGCAGACAATTAATGTAAATAAAATTTTAAATATCAAAATAAAATTTATACAAAATATTAGATAACAAGACAAACAAACTTTTAAATATAATTTATACTAAATATTAGATAATAAATTTACAAACTTATCAAAATAATAAATAATCCTCTAACATAAAAACTCAAGACAAGATAAATAACTAAACTCAGACTTATATTTGTTTAAATTGCAATTCACTAATAATACAAAATATTCAAAGCAAAGTAGATAACCCTACTTTGTTAATATGGTCATGTAATAGAACTGGCCTTGAAACATTAAAACTTTAGTGTGGGCTTTGCACGCAGGAACCTTCTGAGAATGGCTTTTTCCTCATCGATTTGTTTCTAGTCTGCGTGGTCCCTAGGTTTCATTTTTCTTTTTTCTTGCAGCATCCACAGGAGCACTTCACGTTGTTGTTCCTCAAGGAGAGGATTGCGTGCTGCCACAGGCATCGTGGCAGGGACCAACAGATCGTCGTAATTTCAAGCCACTGAAGCTGTGATAGGATCCTGAGGAACTTCAGAACTTGCTCTGTCCTTGTGCAATCTATGTGCTTTCCTTCCACGATTCTCCTTCAACTCTTGCAATTGCACTCTGACAAATGTAAAAGCTACCGTGAATACATATCATGGAGCAACAAAGCTATGTGCTTTCCTTCCACGATTCTCCTTCAACTCTTGCAATTGCACTCTGACAAATGTAAAAGCTACCGTGAATACATATCATGGAGCAACAAAGCAGAATGTAATCCATGAACTAAAGCGAGATGTTAGTCATAAAATTAAGGCATCCATCTAAATAAATATAACTGCTCATGAAGAGAATGGTGTAAATAGTAGATATAACAACTACTATTTTCATAAAATTAAGGCATCCATCTAACTGCTCATGTTCTCATAATTGATTAACAGAAGCCTTTATCTCCTCTCATTTTCAAAAGACCATTCCCCTGAACCTACCCTTCTGCTTACTACCATCAACACTCACATTTGTTCCTTTCTTCTCCCACCAAACTAGACTTGACCCCACACATCTTAAAAACCTTAAAGCAAACAAATATTTACGATCACATACACACATAAAATAATAGCATGTAAATCATTCACAATAATGCACATCACCATCCGCTGTTTAACTTTAACCAAGGAATAATAATCTATGAAGGCTTAATTACTTTTTTATTACTTCATGGCTATAAGATAGATTGTGAATGTGTGATGAGTACACCAACAACTATTATTAATGGACTCAAAAAAATGTTGAAGAAAATACCTAATCTAAAAATTGTTGAAGCAAAAAAAGAGGAAGGCGTAAGATGTGTCAAAATTGGGAATCAACAAGATGGACCGACACTTCTACACTCCTCGCTTTCCGAAGGTTGCTGGTGGTGGTGGCTGGGAATATTCTGTGACTGCGTTTGCTGTTGAGCCTGCTTTTGCTGCGGTATGAGAAGCAGCTGCACCTGAAGGAGAAGTTACATGCCTTTCTTCCTTCATCAATATTTGAATTGAAGACCTATAACAACTAGGTTTCGGTAATATTGACTATGCTAACTAGGTTTCAGGAATATTGATAAGATTGTTACTAACAAATGCAAATTCAGAATTTTATGGTGAAAATAGTAGATAAACAACTGCAAAAATAAATATAATAATCAGAGAGACAGAGAGGAACTTACATGAAGAGAATGGTGTAGTGGCGGGTTCGGCAAAAAAGGAGAAAAAGAAGCTCTGCTCTCCGGTGGAGGACGGCGGATTTTCTCAGGAGTCGAAGAAGAAGAAGCTCTGCTGATCTGCTTTCTGCCTCTCTTCGTGACGGTGACTCCGTCTCTGGTCTCTACTCTCAAGCGTTGGAGTGTTGGAGAAGAAGAAGAAACAGCAGCCTCACTTTGAACTCTAATTCTCTGAAAGTTTGGGGTTAATGTTTTGGGAATTGAGCAAAACGAGGGACGCGGGTAGAAAATGCGGGATAATTTTTTATTGATACACATTGACAGTAATTTCGTCAAGTTTAGGTAAAACAATCTATTTTATATAATAAATCTACACTGTTTATTTAGTTTCAAAAGAAGATCTTCATCGTTTAAATTTATCGATGACTAAAACTGTCGATATTATAATTATTAAAATGGACAACTAGTCCGTCGATTTTAAAGAAAAATAATTATCACCCACTATCTCGTCGGCAATGTGACGATAATGTTAAGATGTTAGAAAATTGCTAAAATAATAGACGACATTGTTGTCGATTTTAATATATTTTTTAGTAATTTTTTTATTTTATCGACGACAAGCCGTCGAAAAATATCGACAAAAAATTTGGCCGTCAATATTTTGCGTCGATAATTACACTATTTCTTGTAGTGTTAGCTACTTGAGAAAGAACCTAATCTAGAGTTTCATGGCAATTGGAAGAGCCAAGTCAGCACTGCTCTTTGGTTTACCTTTTCGTCGTTGTTCTTTGCTCACAGTTAGTATCAATCTCAATTTTCAATTTTATTCCAATAATTTAAAAGTTTTAAACCTCTAGTCATGCCATATATATCTTTAGGTTTCTTATAGATTTATTTGTAATAAGCTGAAATTCTATTGTACATTAACTATTGTCAATTTTGATTCTGTTACTCTTTGAGAATTTCAGAACTTTTGAGTTTCTTTTTTGTAGTTCTAAGCATGCTTGCTATTTGTTTTTGTGTTGTTTTTGCTTCCGGTGCTTCTAAAACTGGGTTGGTATATGGATGTTTACATTTCAATAGAAATTTGTTGGTAGCTACCCGTTATTACTTAAAACTAAGATTATTCTATTTTAGTTTTTTTTATAGCTCTTTATTCACTATTACGCCCATTCTTGTGTCAGCAAAGTTCGGGCTCAAGGAATCATTCTCATTCCTTTGTTTTGATTTTTTACTACCTTCTTTCCTATTTGCAATCTTTTACTTTGTCTCTAAAACCGAGCTCTCAATTTTGTTGCTTCTGTTAGTAAATTGAAATGTTCTTTGTATAATAGGTCAATGAGAAAAGTGCAAGACCAGCGAGATTTTAGCTGGTGCATTACACGATAATGGTTGAGATATTCCCGTAGGGGCATAAAACATTTGGCAAAGGAAAGATTCAGGTACGATTATTGTATTTGTTAAATAATGATAGTCATGCTATTATCCGTTATTTTGGTAAACCGAAGCATGAATCAGCAGTGCTTTTAATGTGGTTAAGTTAATATGGATTTCACTATAAAAATGTTGAATAATTATACCACTAGAATATTATAAGCTCGTTATGTTCTGAAGCTTTTAATAAATACAACATATATTCTTGTCATGCTAAATCCCCTCTTCTTTTCATTTGAGATTTATTAATATCAATCTTTGATTCCTTGGCACTGTAAGCTTTATATATTGCACTCAAAGGCATGCTGTATTTCTTAGATATTCTGCCAGCTATCTATCCAATCTTGTTTATTTACTTTCCATTACTCGTTGCATAGCTTACTCTCCATCGCCACCATTTGAATTAGGTAACGATCGCTACTTCTCTCTTTCGGCCTCTTTTTCTTTTTATCTGTTCTTGTAATTATAACTAATTCATAATTTATTTTTTATTGTAATTGTAATTGAAATTAACTGCATTTTGTTTGTAATTCGTACATTGTCTATTCTTGTAATTCTTTTTACAATTGTTGAATTTTTCTTTTGCTCAATTAATTGTTTGGTTTGAATATTCAGTCTCTTCTGCTAAGCGTGTATGTGAGAGTTAGGAATGTTGTTGTAGCTTATAAGGAGAGTACAAAGTGTTAAGATAGGTGATGTTGCTCACCATACAATTTTCTTGCACACAAATAGCCTCATCCGGTTTTAGTTAATTATTTCTTTTTTGCATTGCTAGCTTGATCAATTTCATGTGTTTCTAAACAAATTTTAGTTGATGTATTCTTGTATAAAGAATTATCTTTGGTATTTTATTTTTGTAAAATGTTATGATGTGTTTATTATTATTTAAATTTATTATCATGTTACCTAATATGTATTGATACTCTTACAAAAATAGTTAATTATTTTATATTAGCAACTATTAAATATTAACAGGTTTGTGGGGGTGTTTGAAATCAATAAATGACCAATTTTTTTAATTAAAAATTTAATTTATGGAGGTTTTAAACCACTACAAAATAGTAAAAAATTACTACAAAAATTAGTTCAAAACTGCACTGAATAGACAACAAACTGCCACTAAATGACATCCTGGGGGTTTATAAAACTGCTACACATAGGCTTGTGGCACCTCAAATTTTGGGAGTTTTAAAAATTGGCATAACCCTTTTCGTGGGGTTTAAAACCGCCACAATCTGAAAAAAACCGCCACAAAATAACAAGAATCTTGTAGTGGACCTCTTCTTTTTTTAAATGGTTGGAATGAATAAGTAAAAATGTAGCTATTCACATCCGTGTAAAATTTTGCTTGTCATGGATATGAAATTGTAAAATAATTTGAATTTGAATTTTTTTAAGTGAAAAATTTGATAAAATAATAAAGTAAAGAATTAATCGTATTAACTTTGTAATTTTTATAAAATATGTAGCTTACTATTTTAATTTAAAAGTAATTAATTTTTTACTTTATTATTTTATCAATTTTTTTGCTTTAGATAATCTTGTTCTAAAAAAGTTAAAGTTAAATTTTAAAGTGGTCCCTGAACTTGCAATCGAACCTCTAACTCGTCTTTAAACTTAAAATTGCTCTAAATTTGTCCCTGAACTTAACAACGGTTGTCCTTAAAATATATTCCAGCGAATATTTGCAAAATGAGTGATGACGTGTGTCAGAGATGCCACAATGGACTACAACGACTATATATACGTGACACATACAAGTTTTTAACTCAATTTGATACATATTATTAGGTTAAAAACCCCAATCACAAATTATCTTTACCAGATTCTCTTTCTTACTCTCTTCTTCTTCTCCATTCTCTATTTTCACTATTCCAAATTCAATCATAATCAACAATAACATCATTAGAAAAGATCAAATATTATTGTTTTAGGGTTATGACAATCAAAAAAGATCACCAAAAAAATCCAACAACAATCAAATTTTTTTCTTCTTCAACTCCATTCTCTATTTTCACTCTTTGAAATTCAATCATCAGCAATAACAATAGCATCATCAGAAAAGATCAAAGATTGTTGTTTTAGGGTTATGACAATCACAAAAGATCACAAAAAAATCCAGAAACAATAAGAAAAGATCAATCAATCTAATAAGCAAGTATCATCAACCCAAATAGCAACAACCAAGAAAAAAATCAACATCAATTACAGAATAAAAAATAACAAAAATCAACCTTTTCACTTAGGAATAGCAAACGGGTCGAAATCTGTCGAGCTGACCCGCGTAACCCACTAAAAAAGACGGGTTGGGTTGAAAATTTAAAACCGCCAGACTTAAAGAGGCCTGCCTAACCCGCACTGCCTAATTCGTAGACTTTGGTTGGCTTCAATGGGGGAGGCGAGCTTCTTGGCAGGCCAAACATTTTTTTGTCAGGACCATTTTTTTACAAATTTTTATGAAGTTGTTGATTTACAAGAGGATGAAGATGATAATTGAAGATGTTCTAAGTTATATTTTGAATTATATTTTGTGTTTGATTGATTATAAACTTGAAGATGTTTAATTATATGTTTTTGGACAATGTTAGTTTTATTATTTTGTTTCAAAAAAACTTAATTTATGATTATGTTTATTACATATTTATAATTATAAATACTTTAATGTTTGTGAATTTAGAAATTATAATTTTTTATGTCTTTAGAAATTATAAATTTATTGAAATGGTTGTGAAATTATATATATTGTTTAATATTTAATGATTTAAAAAAAAGAAGAGATTTGACAGGTTTGGCCTGCCAGCCTGCTATTAGACGGGGCGAGAGAAGAATTCAGGATGTCCTCATTAGGCGGGCGGGGGAGGGGGGAGCTTCCTCGTTTGCCATCCCTAATTGCAGTTATATTAAAACAAGATCAATAGGAACAATCACCCAAAATATTACACAATAATGATTGAGTACCTAAAAAAATTTCAAAAACTCACCTTGGCCGTCACATGCAGAGGAAGAGAACTGGGCCAAGGAAGAGAAGAGGGAGGTAGATGGAGACAGATAGGAGACAAGAGAAGAGCGTAGACGACGAGCAATGACGGCAACAAGTAGAGAGGGAGGCAGCAACGAGCAGTGAGGGTGAGAAACGAGATGACACAGTGACGCAGAGGGGTCGGCGAGTGGCGCACCGATGAGATATAGGCCGGCGAGTGGCGCGGTGACGAGATGGAGGCCGACGAGTGGCGCAACAACGAAATGAAAGCTGGCAAGAGACAATAACAAAGAAGGTTGAGATTTTGAGCTCTATATCTGTCGTGTTTGAATATTGTGAGTGTCATAGACTAGATTGGGAAAGAGGGTGAGCGGCCGTGGCGCTGAGACGGCGACTAATGAGAACAGCGATAGAGAAGGAGGTTGGAGAGACAGAGAGGCACCGAGACTAAGTTTGGAGAGAGAAGACATAAAAGTTATATATATATATATATATATATATATATATATATATATATATATATATATATATATATATAAATCGACATCATTTTAGAGGAGAGAGAATGTTTGTCAACATGATAGATCCAGCTCAATTTTCTGATGACGAAAAATATTTTAAGAATTATTATGAGTCTTGGAGTATAATTTCAAAAATAAATTTAAATAAATTTAAAGTTTGAATATAAATTTAGAGACTAATTTGAATATTAACCTAGATAGCTTATCCATATGCAATCTCGTAATTATTGAATACGAAATTATGGTAGAAAATATTGGTGAACCATGTGGATGTATAGCATGCGAAATTAGGAAAGAGACCACTTTAATAAAGACACTAAAAATATTTTTTTAAAGATATTTATATGTGTCATGTTATTATTGGATATTTTTATTAAACCGATTAATAATTTATTTTGTAATAAATCAGAACAAAATTGGTTTATTATAGTAACAATAATAAACCTAATTGTCTGTATTATAATTATTAGATCCGGTTTAATTCGATCGAATTACACTATCTAAACCGACTATCTTTAAACTTTTTGATAAAAAAATAAATATACCATTAATTTTTTATTTTGCGAACATTTAAATATCTAAAAATTTAAAAATATAATTAGATCCCCAAAAAAATTAAACTTATTATTATTGTTATAAAAAAAATTTGATTTTATTATAATTTATTAAAAAATTTAAAAATAATTGATTTTTCAATAATAATAACAATAGGACATGTAAACTTCTTTAAAAAAAAGACGTTTTACCCTAATTAAAAAATAGAATACTCTACTATACAAATTAAAATAATATAAAAAAGAATATAATTATTTTTATAATTATTTTTTATTATTTTATTATTATTCAAGATGTGACTATCTTTATTAATCTTTCTTTCATTCTGTTAAATGAAAAATCTGTAAACATCTTTATAGTATAAATGTATAATTCACTTAGGAAATATATGCAAAAGTGCAAAACACTTTCTTTATCCGTCTGTCTCTATACACCCGTTCCAAACACTAGCTTTAAATTGTGACAGGTAGCCCCAGAGGGAAAGAAAAAGACAAGAGTGAAGAACGCAGGTGTCATACCCTGAAGACCCCGGCGCCCTGTCCCCCACCCCACTCTCTCAATGGCCATCTCTTTAAGCACTCCTCCTCCCTTTCGCTTCCTCTCAGGCTCACCACCCCCATTCCCCCTTTCTAATTTAACCCCAATTTCACCCTCACTCAACCATAATCGCCTCAGTTCTTCCAGGTTCAATTTCCCTGCACCAACAACCAAGCTTCCCACCATCAACTGCAATTACACCGCTTTTGAAGTATGTAGTAGCTTCTAGAATATAATCTTTTTACTTTTTATGTTGAATGAAAAGTTTAGCTTTAGTTAGTAGTTTTTAGGACTAGATATAGAATAGTAATTTTCATGTCATATCCATTGCTGTTTCGATGTCGATGAATTTCACATTTGTGATCGTATTTATATAAGACTAAGACTAACTAATATTATATGAATGCGATATATTTTTTTTGGCTTAAGGTTAGAGATGTTAGCTATCAGCCTCCGGGGACTCAGCTTAAGCTACTGAATTCAGTTAGTTTCTCACTTCCGGAGAAAAGGTACTTATTAGCAATAACTTTTCTCCTTTTAAAATTTGTGTGTTTAAATTAAAAGAGGTAGAGCTTTATTATGTTTATCATTGAGTTCCTATTGACATGATTGAGCGTTTAGGTGTTAGGTGCTTGTACTTAATCCCTGCTGAATTTTTGTCAATTGCTGCAGTTTTGGTCTAATTTTCGGACAAAGTGGAAGTGGGAAAACAACACTCTTGCAGGTACTTCTTTTTCTCTCTTTTTTTCCCTGTTCGGGGAATTTAATTGCATGAATATTCATGTTAGTTTCATGTTTGGGTAAGTATTATTGTTCCTCCAACGGTCTTCCCTCTCTTCATGTAGCTTCTTGCAGGAATAAGCAAACCGACCACTGGATCCATTTACAGCCAAAAGTATGGAAATGATGGAAATCCTATCCAGCCTCCTGAGCCTTTGTCACCAGAAAGAGTTGGTATTGTCTTCCAGTTTCCTGAGAGGTATGAAACTATGAATATTAATTGATTTGAATATAAATAACGCATTTTTTGTTGTATAACTTTGATTAAAATCTGATGTTGTAAACCTTGTATCATATACACAATTAATTGTTGGGATTTGTACAAGCCCAAGAAACGTATACACAGAAATACTAGGATAGAAAAGCATTGCCGTGGACGTGGTAAGGACTGAGGACAAACATGTAACATTATAACAATAATAACCAATGCAAGTTATTATTTAGTCATTAACCTTTCTAAGTGGACACCACTATGACAAGGCTCCAACCATTATGGTAGCTAGTGGAGGCTTTGATTATTTTCTGCACCTTACTGCTGTCTATGTTGAATCTTAGCTACTAGAACATTTAACCATCAATTTACAAGATGACTACCCCTCATGCTTACTATGGTCATTTAAACTTTCTAGTATTATGTGGCTGAGGCTTGTCCCAGTGGCAAATACATTTGCCTCCTAAAAGTACCACATGGGTTCGAATCTCTCTTGATGAAAAAGAGAGTATCTAATGGGTGTGTGAGTAGAGTGGGTGTGTGTGTTATGTGTTGTATTGACCCAAAAAAAAAAACTTTCTAGTATTATATATTTTATATACATAAAAATGCATATATAGTCTGATATAAGTAAGACTGTTATGCAGTTTCTGTTTCAGACACTGTCTGGCATTATAAGATTGCAGAGGGCTTTTCATCTGTCATAGTTTATTTGTTCATAAGTAAATCTTGTTTGATCATTTTTCACTTGTTCTACATATGTGTTGCAAGCTAGGTATTTTTTAGCTGAAACTGTGCTTGATGAAGTCACTTTTGGGTGGCCAAGGCAAAAGGGTAGCTATCAATTGAGAGAAAATCTTGCTTTAGGGCTTCAAAGGGCAATTAACTGGGTAGCTATGCCTCTGTATATTACAGGGTGTCTTTCCAAGCCTTTGTTATCATTTTATCCTTATATTCATATCTACTGCTCTTACTATAGGTTGGATTGAATGGGATATCATTGGACAAAAATCCTCACTCCCTTAGCGGCGGTTACAAACGCCGCCTTGCTTTGGCAATTCAATTAGTAAGAATTTTCCTCTTTTTAAAAACTTACAAATCCTGATACTGAGATGTCTGCTAGTTATTGCTTCATCTCTTCACCTGACCAGCTATTGAGTGATTGATGCAATCTCGGTTACAAAGTTATAGGTGTCAGTAGCATTAATGAGCTTCATGGTCTTTTCCAAATGTATTTTGCAGGTGCAAATCCCTGATCTATTGATATTGGATGAGCCTCTTGCTGGACTTGGTAAACAATGCAACTTGTGACTTCTTTATTGTGCTTTGCTGTTGTTATTCCACTTAAGGAGCTTTTCGATTTCCTCTCAAGGATTGAATCAAATAAATCAAATAAATCTTACTAAAATCTAGCTTTCAATTAATATTGTTTTACCAACTTCTTACATTTTGTAATTTTTAGAATACGAGCATTCTTATTTTTGGTGTCTTATTATTTTATATGTGAACCTTTACTTCTTCAATGATTATCTTTCAGTTAAAATGAAATAAAGTATATCTTTTAAAGTTGTATCTGATAATTTCCCACTGAGCAGATTGGAAAGCACGTGCAGATGTTGTGAAGCTTTTAAAGCATCTAAAAAGGGAGTTGACTGTTCTTGTTGTCAGCCATGACTTGAGGTTTTTACTAATTTCTCAATTAATTTTGAATCATTGTACATTTTTTAATTATAACTATCAATCATTTTATATTATATCCTGCATATGTATATAAGAGTTTGTATATTGCTGCATTGGCTCATGATTTGTGTATCTCATTTTGAAATTCTAACTTCAATTGATACAAAGACATTAAATAAATTTGAATTTTGTATTAAAGTTGATGTGTTGATGGAAAGAGCATGACGCTGACTTGCTGAGATTTCTGTAACTTCTGTTTTTCTGTATCTTGGTTAGTGGCTAAGTGACAAATTCAAACCTATCGATACTACGTAGGAGTTTGTGCGTGCTGTGAACTCATACCAATCACTCAGTGCCTCTATTATGACCTCCATTGTTTAGGTGTTGTAATTTTTCCAGTTGAGCCTCATTGTTGTGTGAAATCTTTAGTTTTTTGTTTTATAACAATTTGTCATAAACAACTCTACTGTTCTATTTATTCCACCTGGCTACAATTATTGCTGAGCACTACAAAAATGGTACAAATGTTGAGAGGTTACGTGAACCAATAACAAGAAGTGGAGTGATAAAGTAATTAGTGAAAAATGGAGGATTTGTGCACAACGCAGAATATATTGATTGATTTCATAATTCCTTTGGATGGGGATCCTATAATTTTATACGCTGTTGATGGTTTTAAGGACTTCAAGGATAAAAGCAACATGGCATCCCTAATTAAATCCACTTTCTTTCTAAGTTGTTCAACCAAAGAAAGTATCCCTCATCATCCCAACCCCATACATCAAATTATGGATCACCCTTTGTAGGATCAGTTCCCTCAATGTGCTTTAACTTCATAAAATCTTTAATGCTGTTTAGCTGACCTGCGCCCACAACAATTAATATTTCCTATTAAGGTGATACCATAGTTAGGGTGTAGGACTGGAATGTCATTTAGCTTTGCAGTTTAAACTGGTTGTGGGTTAGCTATGAAGGTCTATTTTGGAGTTTTCAAGTTCTGATTTGGATGAAAATAGGGATCCACGGCATAGCAGCTTGAAGGTGGTCGGTAGTGGTAGAAGGTGAATAGGACATGTGTCCGCCCTTACAACAGTTATCCTTACACTAGCAAATGAAGTTAAGGTCCAAAATGACTCTTGAAATTTGCGCCGTGCCTCAAAATGGCCCCCAAAATTTCAATTAACCCAATATGGACCTGAAGATTTCAATTCGTGACTCACCTAGGTTCATCTCCGTTAATAGTGTTCTGAGTTGGCAGTTAAGTTGCCATGGGGGTCCAATAAAAAACGAGTGTTATGTGGTGGATGCAAAGTTAATGAAATGTTAAAATATGTCTTTTCCCCAAAACAAATTATCATTCTCAGCCAAAACCATTGACTCTTTCTTTCCTTCTCTTTTATGGCGACATCATAAGCGAGCTCGTTGCTGCAACCTTCCTTTACCCAAAGCGTTCTGTATTATTCTGTTGGGGTTGAACTAACGAGATGAACCTAGAGACTAATATGAGTTGCGAATCAAAATTTGGGAGTATAGATTGGGTTAATTGAAATTTCAGGGAGTCATTTTAAGGCACGATATGAAGTTTTGGGGCCATTTGGGACCTTTACTCCAAGCAATGAGAATGATGGGGTTAGTGGAAGCTGGAATGCATGCTACCACAGTCGAGTGATACGAAATCGAGTAGCCAACAAAATAGGGTTACTCTTGCCAGGTTTTATATTCCATGCTAAGATTATGGTGCTCATGTTGAAATAGGTCTTTTGGTTACATATAATAACTACACGTTGAAACTATTGCAACAAGTTTTTTATTTTTATTTTTTCTATCAAACAAGAGGGAATAAAAAGAAAAAAAAAGGGGGGGGGGGGACTATTGAAAGAGATTTACATTTGAATTTTTCTTATTGCAAACTTGATTTCTGACAGAAGAAGGGGGTGGGGCTATTGAAAGAGATTTACATTTAAATTTTTCTTATTGCCAACTTGATTTCTGACAGAACACGGGTATCACATCATTCATATAGCTTTGAGTAGGGCATGGGTTGCTCGTTGTTGTTTAATTATGTCTTGCACATGTGCCTTTTATTCGCAAAAAGAAATGGTGACTCCTGGATCAACAACTGTAATAAGGGACCAAAAGGATCATGCGGTCATCAATGCTTTAGTTAACTAATACAACAATGTTTTGCTCGTGCTTTAAACAACAGGAAGAAAATGATGTTGAGCACAAATCAGTAATCTAAAGAATGAAGTTGAGGCAGGGTTATGGTGGCAACTAGTGAAGGAAGGCCACCATTGAGCAGCAGTTGTAAAGAGTGGTTGGCAGCAAAGATTGGAGTGGATATCAGAGGGAACCGGCATATGAAGTGAGGAAGCAAGGAAATGAATAGTCAATCCTAGGGTGTGGTAGGAATGGCTATAGGCTGATTGATGTGGGAACAAGTTCAGTTTTCTTTTTCGATGAGTCGGTATGCATCCAATAGTGTTGCAATAGTATTTAAATCTTTGTCCAAAAAGATTTTTTTTTTGCAAACTAGTTTTAGTTTCTTTAGATTAATATAATAATTATAAAGTTACTTAAATGTACATCTTTTTGTATATAATTTGATATTAAGGATATCTTAGGTAATTCAACTATACAGGACCTTGTGCCCACTCACAACTGCTGTTCCTAAATCCATGTGAAGGGGACTTTTGTCCTATCTATGCATCCATGGTGGAAGAATCCCCAAATAAAGAGACCCAAATGGACAGTCCTTTTGAAGTTATTGGCATTGCCAAAATATAATATATACACACTTAACAATGCTGCATATGTGTAGTAGATCAGTGGTTTCTCCGTTAATCATTTCACATTGTTTACCATTGCATATTGGCTGAAGTTTTTATTGCCAATGTTCTATTGCATATTATTGTGAGAACCACTTATTTCACTTATCGAGCTTCCTGTATGTATTTCAGAGAGTTTGCAAGTCTTGTAGATCGATCATGGAAGATGGAGATGGGTGGCAACCTCAGAGAGGAGTTACTTCCATTGTAGTTCATACTCGCTGCCTTTTTATTAGCACCGGATTCTATGAGGTTTGAACCATAAGCTTCAAGTGCTAGATGTATTTTCTACTTGCAACATAATGACATATGTTAAAAGAATAAAGGAAAAGGAAATTTAACTATTCGGATATCTCAAAATAGCTTAATTTTGTGGGATATTTGCTTGTTGACCATGTGTTAAGGTTGGTCTTGGGTTCTGTTAGGGACCAGGCCTAAGTTATGGGCCTTAGTATTTAAGAATAACAATCCGTTAGTTGATTGACGGCTATAAAGAGAGAGTTAGAGAGGAGTAAAGGTGATATAGGAAATTAGTCACGAGTCTAGGAGAACAAGGGATATCTCAAATATCCCTGATTCAGCAACAATACATGTTCTCTAGATGGGACTGTCGGAGATGACTATACGATTGATATTAATGAGAGATTGTTGAAGTGATGTCACAACACCACTATGGACCAACTGGAGTCACAACATAGTTAGCTGGAAACAACTAGGAGGCTCAATCATCATACAAAATCATCGTAGCTCCTATTCATCATAATGCTGGATACTCTATTGAGAATGGGGGAAGCACTGGCAGATGAATATTGTAAACACTGGCTATGGCAGGTGTTGTTACACTGGTTGGAATTAAAAGGACATTGGGGTAGGCTGCATGGAGGGAGATGAGCGGAGTGTTGTGGTTTCCAACCAGAAGGATGCTGGAAAAAGACACCAGTGTGATGAAAATAGTATCCTTTTGACTTGGAAAAAGAAGAGAGTAGTTGTGCATTTGGTTTGTTGAGGTTGATGATGATGATGCAGTTGTTACCAAAAGAAGTCGTTGGCAAAGAATTGCATTGGAAACTAAGATCATATGCAAAAAGCAGCCATGAATTGACAAAAATTGGTGATTGGGAGTTTGAAAGTCTGAAATGGCCTGTGACATATTGAGTTCTAATTCGTGATACAAAAGCTATTCTTAGGTTACGCAAGGCTGCTTTTTACAAAGTAGACATGAATTTTTCTTGACTACAAAATATTGAAATTAAGGTAGATTAGAGGCCTATGGGTTCAAGGATAGAAACGTGAAACGGAGTTGGAGTTGGGTTATAAGGACAGCATACAAAACCACCTACAGAGGATAGAAGCAAAACATTATGACTAAGTATCAGCTCAAAGGAGAAAGAGATGGATAAGTGCTTAACAGGCATTTATTTTAATGACACAATTAATACAGGATATTAATCATAGTAGTCATGATCAGGGAACATGACATATCCCATCTTCTTTTTCATATTTTTCTTTCTCATCTCTCTCTTTTATCCCCCATGATATTCCTTCCTGTCTTATCCTTGCTTGCATGTTCCTTATAATAAGTGTACCAACCATTGATCTATTGTAAAATTGAGGGGTCAGATTTAGTTTAGTTTAGTTTCTTTTTTTAATTTTTTATTAAATGACATTAATGTCAATTGAATCCAATTCAATGAGTTAAGATTAAATGACATCAATGTTATCTTTAAAGTTACACTGTTTTTATCTATCTATAATAATTTGAATCAATCAAACCGTTGATTTATAGTCACCTATTATGGAGATCATTGTACCAAATTTTGTGAAAATTGAATATCAGAAGCCTAAATCTAATTCATGCATATGCCAATCTTGAGTGTTACCGTCAATTTTGATCTATAAAAAAAATATATCAAATGATTTTTAGATTGCTATGAAATTTTATAGATTTGATTTACAATGAATAAACTTCTGATTGAATGGTAGGTTTTGTAAAAATTTACTTTGATACAAAGTTATTGGATAGTGTAACATTTTCTTAAACTTGCACTGGTATCATTTGATCCTATCTTAAACGTTTGTACTGCCTCTCGGTTGCTTCCCTTCTCTACTGGTTCTTAGTTGTTGATGTTTGATTAGGGTTTGGTTCTGTACTTTTCCTTTTCCCTTATGATGGTTGACTTTTATTTTATTGGATTGTTGTTTATACTTGTACGTTGGATTAATTGTTTATTATGAGTTTAAAGCACAGACTATGACTTATGATTTATAACAAAGAATGTATCAATTGTGAGCATACACATCATTTTCTGTTTTTCTTGAAATAGTGGCTATCCCAGAATTTGCTATCCCATGGTGGCATTTTGGGGCCAGCCACTCTGCACCACTATCCGAGATTGACCACTTCGATACTAAAGCTGGGATAAAATGCAGACATAATAGGCACTGAACAAACTTTGTAATTATGAGTTGCCTTTCTTGAGTTTGATGGAAGAATGATTCATGAGAACCAATAAGAAAATAGTAGAAGTAACTGATGTCTACATATAAAGTATGTATACATGAAACTCACAACCTTAATGCAGCATCACTTCCACTTGGAAGTACACACATAAGATCATCATAGTATTATGAAAGAGTAGATTTTACAAGTCTATTATAGAGGCTCAATGTCAATGCCTTGCACTTTCTTACAGCTTAGGTAGCTACAGCTCCAGCACCAAGTCTATAATGCCAAAAATTGTAAATGGGTTAAAATACACAGATATATTAACTAATTATAATGCAATTTCACATATATTATGGTGCTTATTGATGTTCGATTTCGGTAAAATTTAATATAAATGATGTTCATTATATGTTATTTTGATTCACAATGGTTGGGTAATTAAAATATATATCCTATAAAAAGTTATAAGCTGTATAACTTTATTAAATTGACACATGCGTCATTTGATCCTAATTCATATATATATGCTGATGAAAGATTTGTGTAAAAGTTTGATGTGTGCACTTATATGTGTATGAGGAACTGTATGCTAGAGAGATAAGTACTTACACTCTGCATCTGTTTTGATCCAGTGCTCATTGTTTGTAGTTGAAGTACTGCAACTAAGCCCATCTTGCGGCGGGTTCCAGATGGGCTCACAGTTTGGGGAAGACTTTGTTGACTTGGTGTCCGAATTAACTCTTCTGCCTTTGTCTGGGTTTGTGGGGTCTCTGTTCTGATATTCATGGCAGCAGTCATGAGAAGCATCCTTAATCTTATCTTTGTTGGGTTTAGCAAAATCCTTTGCAGTTACAGTGTTCTCAGGATAGACTTTTCTGTGAAACATTCTTAGAACCTACATATCCAAATGAAACAATGAAATTATGATATGATAGATTGCTTTCAGCATATATTGAAGACATATATGTTGGATTCAGAGGTTTGCAGATTATTTTGGTACCTGAAACTATTCTGCCAGATGCCAAAACTGTTCAACTTGGAATGATATTTAACATATGACCTTCAGTGTTGTTAGATACGTTGAGTCTGACCCAAATCCCTTTGGCTAATTTTCTTCAGTCTTGTTTTACGAATTTTAATTCTTTAAGTTGCTTTGATTATCTTCTACGGCAAGTTCTATAGATTCTCTATGAAAGAATTAACTAGCAAATTTTTTTTGTTTGTTGTTTTTTCTTCGCTAATAAATTTGAGTAATAAATTATTTGCACAATCTGGTTTCTATAGTGTGTTTGATTCCTACTCTCATTGTATTCCGGGTGACCAAGAAACAAACATGCATTAAAATTTTCATTAGCTAACTTTTAGATGCCAAGGCAATAATCATAGGCAATGGGAGATGGGGACAACCATTGAATTTGATGTTAAGTGCAGAAGATCTGGTAAAGACCTACCTTATGGAGCTTTTTATTGGTTGAAGCAGAGGCGGCATCATCCCTTGCAGCAGTGTTACAGCTTTTTGAAGAGACATGGACTTTTTTCAACATCTTTCTCATAATATGCATGGCAGACTTTTGTGTTTGCTTGATTTGTGTTTCTCCTTTTTCTCCTGTCTCTATAGATTCTTGACTTGTCTTTGTCCTATGAAATAGCTCGGCAAGTGATGCCCTCTCTTTCTTCACTTCTGTTGTCTCTGGAAGTTCAGGTGATGACCCCAATAAATATCCTTGCAGTGGACACACAGCTTTGTTTGCATTGTCTTCAGCTTCAGATCCAGCTATTTGCTTGCTACTAAGTGTGATAGTGCTTACTTGGCTGTTTCTTCCTGAAGATTCATAGAAACTTTCTTCCTTTTCAGCCTCAAGAAATTTCTCAAGCTCATAACTAATGAGCTTCAGATCATTTTCCGTCACCTCTGCATTGTTCATAGTTATGTCTTCAATAGGCATGGGAAATGTTGGTGTTGCTGGTTCATTGTTGACTATTTCTGTGCCAAGAGTTCCAATTGTTAGAAAGCCTTCAAAGAGCTCGGAGATGGCTGCAGGTGTTTCTTGTTTGGACTCCCCTTCGACATCAAGCCCTGAATAAGATGTCAGACTTTCTTGATGGTGTGGCTTTAAGAAGCCGGGTTGATTCATGGAGCCAAAGCTTGGCATCATGTGGGAGTATTGGTTGTCACATGTTGGCTGTGGTGTAAGACAACTACAAGGGTTTGCTGAAATATAATTTCCAAAGAAAATTAGTGAGCTGGTGAAATTATTAATAAAGATAATCTCAATACTTCCCATTGCTCTTGTTCTCTTGAAAGAGGAATACCAAACATGGGAAAAGGAAAAGTATAATAAGTTGAATTAAATGTCAACAAGAGGCACTATTAGTGATGTACAGGAAAATTTTATCTGTAGTTGGTTAGTGAATGCATCTAACATGTTGAAAAGAGATGCATATTTTCAAGTACATTAGTGTTCCTGATCTGGTTAAAATGCCTAATCTGCAAAACACCTGATGTTTACCTTTGTGGTTCATATATATTAATGCAGCTCAGTAATATCATAATAGCAAGAGAAAAAAGTAGTGGAAAAGAGAAAATAAGCACAGGTGAATGAATACCAAGTGTGAAATCCTTGAAAGGATCAATACTATTCTGCCGAAGCTTTCGATGCACCCACTGGAATATCTGCAACAAGGAAAAATGATGATGATGAAGCTGAAGGATTGAAGGAAATGTTCCATGCTAATTTGACATAGGTTAGACACATACCTTCATTTTGATCTCTCTCTTTTGTTGATATGTGATGACTAAGGTTTTCTTGACTGAGATTATGCTGGTGGTATATATAAATGTCCAAATCGGAAAGGTATTTAGGATTGGTAGGGTATGATTGATTAAGTAAAAAGCTCAGAGGACTTTCCAGTCTGAATCTAAATGGGTTGGGAATAAGTAGATACTAGGAGTCTCAGATATAAGTTTACATAGATAAAAACATATAGGTAGAAACAACAGTTTGGTTGGGTATTCATTTCAAAATCTAATCAGGTGGGCAAATTGAAGGTGGAATGTCTACCATTTTGCCATTTGTCTATGCTTTTCTCTCAGTACGATATTTCTTTAAGTGGATCACACACGTAAACAAGTTGATAACCCCCCAACGAAGCACGCTGGTTCTTAAATGCCGAAGCACTGTCAATTTCAGAGAATGATGCTCTGCACATAAAATTTACTAAAATTGTTTGATTAAGAAGCCCCACTTAAACTGACCACTGTACAAAATAGTAAAGTACTATGTCTCAGTGCATTGCTTCTAGATGCATCCAGTTACATTTTCCAGAGGTTTGGATTATAAATTCCATTGTCTGACAGTTAGTTATAACACTAGGCTAAAATTTCATACAATTTGTCAAGTTGTGATAGGATTATGAAAACCTGAGTAACAATTGTGTGGTTTTGCAAACTTTACACCCCCTAATTGTTCAGTTAGCTCCTTATACAGGGTTGCGCACTTTAGTGGTTGTTAGATTTTGGATGATGCTTCAAAGTTCAAACATTATGAGAACAATTTGTCATGATTCATCTGCATGGATTAGGCCATCATTTATTTATTAATTATTGTAGGAGCCGCAAACACTTGGATAGTGAAAAAAGGAGAGAGGGGGGGGGGGGGGGGGGGGGCATATATGGTCATAAATGAATAATTGAATATGACCCCAAATGGGTAATATACATGACCTTTGGTGTGAATACTACACTGACTGAAGTAAAAGCCCCCCTTTGCTTAATTATTGTATTATGGTTTTGTTAAAAATTTAATTTTCACATATATATATATATATATATATATATATATATATATATATATATATATATTCTCTTATTTGTAAAAGTAACTAATATTTAAATTTACCATTCAAAAAGTCATCTAACATATGAATCTAGGCTTAAGATTCGATAGCCTTCCAAAAGGAAAAACTATCAGTGGTAACTCGTTCTAAAGTAACTACAAAAGCAGTTCCTTAGTTTCCTTAGTTTACACCAGACCAGAAACCGTTGCCCCTGTCTAGTACTGGAGTACTCGGGTTGGTGGTGTCAAGCTTCCTTTCAAGCTACACGAGCCTGCACAAAATGGAGAAAGTATTTATACATGGGAATATAAATTTTCTAAAATTATGTCGGTCTTGACATTATAGATTACGGCACAAAAAATTTATAGCATTAAACTATTTTTATAAAAAGGTCGTAAGAGACAAAAGTCTCCGTCGTCTAAGAAGACTAGGGTCTCTATAGATAAAAAAATTAAATAATAAATTTTTTAGTTATTATTTTAATATGAAAGTTTAATTTTTTGTTAATAATTAATTTTAACATTTGTTATCTAACATTTGAAAGAATTTAACATGTATATTTTTATATTTGATTAAGTGTTAAGTCTGTTGTACAAGTAAAAATAATAGGTACGTTTGGACGTAATCTTGTTTTGGTCTTTAAAGTTTAAAATGTTTATTTAAGTTCAAAAAAAGTTTCATTTAGTTTCAATGTAGTCCTACCGTGAGGTCAAAGTTAAATAATTAACGGAATGTCTTATATGACACCAGTACAAAGACAAGGTCGATAATCTGGAGAATAAGTACAAGCTTTCAGAGGCATAAAATCAACTATGGATGTATCAATATATTTATTTATTATTTTTTTACAATTTAAATGAAATATTTTTTATAAAACTAAAGAGAATGATAAATAAATATATGAGAAAAAAATTCAAAACGCTCCTGACAATAACATTAAAAGACAACAAGGCCCCTATAAAAAAAAAATCCTATCCAGCCCCTATTTATTAACTCTGTTAGACAAGTTAGCCCTTCCATTACTAATGTCTCTAGAGCTAATTGACCATGTCTATGCGACACGTTAAGTTAATGATGTGTTAGTTAAATGCCAACCTGGATAGGCAGATTAGTGGCTATCTAACCCGACCCCCTAATAATTCCATAAAAAATAAACAAGTTTCATATGTGATGAGACAGAATCCCTCTTTTACTCTCTAGAATTACAAAAAAATTCTAATCTCTCCCTTTCGAAATTCGTTGAAGATGATTCACTTGGAGGAAGATGTTGGTTCCGACGGAGTTATTGACGGCGTTTTGACGGCGCCGTGACGGAGGAATTGTTTGTTAAGAGGTAAGTTTCGTTACTTACTCTCTTTGCCATTGCATGTGTATGATCAAGTTGAAGGTGGTTTTATCACTCTCTGTCATTGAACATGCTTTGAAACCTATGATTTGGAGTATTGTTTATATTCAAATTTTGCATGAAGGGTTGAATTAGAACATGGCTTAGGATTCAATAACAACAAATATGCTCTGTATATTTTGACTGAAAAGCTTATGTGTTTTGTTGATGTTGATACTTCGATTCCTTTTTATTCATAAGTTTGCATTTTAGTCTACTGCAATGCAATATTGTGTCTGTTATGAATCTTACATGTTCTTCTTGAAAATGATATTTTTCTTTGTTCCACCACATATACGCACTACAAAAATGTTCCATTGGTATGAACTAATCTATCTAATTTTAGATAAATTGATATATAATTCACATTGTCTTATTTAGTGAATAATCTACATTAAATTTGTCTATCTATGTATTAAAATTTGATAAATTGATATATAATCTATATTAAAATTTGATATATCAATCATTAAAATTACTAAATAATCTACATTATTTTCAAATATATCTATCTATTTCCTATTGTTATTATTGCTGAATTTGTCTTTTATTGGTGCTGCAGATGTCTAACTTTGCAGTACTCGTGTTTCACCATGGTGGAAGACTTGGGAAGGATAGTACTGGGGTGTTGAAGTATTTGGATGGAAAAGTACATAAATTTTCTCCAATAGACTTAGATTTAGTGAACTTTTTTTTATCTAGAAGAACTACTAAAGAGTTTAGGATATGCTGATTATGCTATAATGTACTGATTAGAACCCACAGCTCAAAATTTAGAATTTGGTCTGTATGTGATTAAGGGAGATTCTTAGATAAATTATTTGAGAAACAGTTTATCGGCGAATGATTGTTTAGAATTTAATTTATACTTTGAACACCCAGTTGGTGAGCCTTGCTATGTTAACGAGAATTTAGGTCAGGTTACCGCTCAAGTTGAGGATTCTTCCTCCTCATCCTCATCTGATGAAGATGATGGAAGTTCAGAGGATGAGGCATACAATCCTCCTTCAGATGCATATGATGAGAGTAGTGACATTGATAGTGACGAAGACAGAATGAAGCTGAGGACACATACTAATAAGAAGGTTGCTGATGAGAAAGATGATTGTGATAATGGGAAGGGTGATGCTGACAGGAAGGCTGCTAGAAATGTGAATACGGACAAGAAGAAGGCTAATTTAAGGAAGTATGCGGGAAAAAGAAAGAAACATGTTTAGCCCAACTTTAGTCCTAGTGGAAGGGGTAATGTTAGATTTGGTTTAGGGGTCAATATAGGTGGACAACATACTGGGCTTAGTGGTTCTAAGGCCCAACCTGGTTCTAGACAAGATAAAAGTGGGTCAAGTCACACTAAGGATTTTGAGCCCATTATAGAAGAAGTTGATTTTGAAGAAGAGAAGGAGTATGTTTATGAGAGTGAAGCATTTGTGTCCCCTATTTCATCAGATGATGAAGGAAGTAATAAACATCAATGGCCATAGCACAAAATTGGTTATGACTATGGAGAAGTGTACTTTGAGTTGGGTATGTAGTTCGACACAATGGCCGAGTTCAAGGAGTGCTTGAATGATTACTTTGTTTACGAGGGAAAGGAATGCCGATATATTAGGAACGAACCAAAAAGAATTAGGGAGACGTGTGCTGATGAAGGATGTCTGTGGTTAATCTATACCTCATACAATTCTAGAGATTGTTGCTATCAGATCAAAACTTTTGTAGATAACCATACATGTGGGAGGGATTTTGTTTCTAATATGGCCGACTATAAGTGGGTTGCAAGCAAGTTGGTTAAGATTTTGGAAACTCGGCCGGACTTGACACCAAAAGAGGCTAAGGTGCACATGGTTGACGAGTATAATGTGCAACTGCATGACAAGATAGTCGCAAGAGGCTTGAAGGCTGCAAGAGAACAAGTAATTGGAAAGGAAGGAGAACAATACGATAAACTACAAGACTACTTAAGTTAGCTGTTAAGGAGCAACCCAGGTTCCACTGCAATGATGTGGAAAATACCTCAACCAACCAGAGAGTCTGCCACTATTTGATAGGCTTTACATCTCGCTTGAGGCTTGTATGCTTGGGTTCAAGGCTGGTTGCAGGCGGTTGATTGACTTTGACGGATGCTTTCTGAAAGGAAATTATGGTGGACAGCTCCTATCCGCAATAGCACAAGACGAAAACAATCATTTTTTGTTATATCTTATGCAATGTGTGGCAGCTCACAGGTAATTCATGTATACTATTCTATCATTAGTTATATCAAGTTTATCTGCTCTATCATTATGGTATTTGATTTATTAAAATTGTATGTAGGACTTCCATGCAAGCATGCAGTTGCTGCAATTTTTAGATTGAAAAATATCGGATACACATTAGAAGATTTTGTCGATAAGTCACTGATAATGGTTGCTGTTCGAGCAGCATACTCCTATGTGATCCAACCAATAAACAGTGAGGAATATTGAATCCCCACAGATTGTCAAGGAATCCTCCCTCCCCCAATCGTACGTCCAGCTGGCCGGCCAAAACTTAGGAGGATGAAAGCTCCTATCGAAATGGTGATTGGCAATAAAGTTAGGAGATCCACCAAGTAACTTGTAGTAAGTGTGGAGAGAAAGGTCATTATCACAAGATTTGTAAAGGTGCACCTAAAGATCCAAATTGGCAATCAAAGACTAAAAAGACAAAGAAGGATAGCAAGACTCAATCAAGAATTTTCGTAGGAGCAGCAACAAACAAGCTAGGACAACAACATGATCCAATGGTTGCATTTGTTATTTTGTGTATTCTATTTTTTTAATTATGTTAATTCTGTTAGGTCTGTTATGTGTTGTTGATTGCAAATTGCTGAATCTATATATTATATTTGCATCATCATTTCTAGGTAAAGGCAAACAAATAAGAAAAAGATGCCAAAAGTGAAAGCCTCGCCCAATGTAGATTTTGGTGAAGAGATTGATTTATCTTAATCTGCACTTCCTAATGATGGACCTGTGAGTATAAGATTGTATTTGGTGACTTTAGTATTGCTCATTTTTTGGGCTGAAATGGTTCTTCTATCTTGTACAGGCTACATAGCAAATTCCCGAATCTTCTGTTGGGTTTCGAATGAAGCAAACCATTGTGAGGCCGCTAATACTACCCACTCAAAACCATTTAGAGCCACTTGGACCAACTATCTCAGGGGCATCCGGCAGCTTGTTTACCTTCATGCCAACACCTGGTTTTAGGACTCTAACTAACACTTGAGGAGATTCATTAATAGATTAAAAGCACCAAGTCATGTATTTTGTTAGTTTATAAGTGAAGAGTCATATGTATCTTATGAACTCAATTAATTATCTTTTGGTTCCTTAATATTGCAAATGAATTCGCTGGTATATAAGTTAGACAACTAGCAATTTAGGGACATATTATTTTACTATTGCACAGCACGAACAGTCATACTTTGGTGCTAAGTTTATTATAATAGATTATGGAACTATTTTAGATTGTGTTTATAGCTCCATCTTTATTATCATATAGCACATATGAAAATCATATTGTACAGACTTTTTTTAATTTGATGAAACATATATTTAACTTACGATTATTGTATTGATAAACCACTATTTTATGGTTTATCTTATACTCAATCGAGTGGTTTTTATCAAATCTTTGCACACTTATCCATACAATTTGCATAATTTTATAATTCCTTCCCAATTTGGTTCTATGGTTGAAAACTTGCTTCCTAAACCTTTAAATTATATCTTTTTAATCTCCTTTTATACCATTCGATGTCGTGATCCGTGCGTTAAATGTTTTAAGACTATATAGGGCAGGAATGGCTTAGAGGATGGAGAGGAAGCTTGCATAAATGGAAGGAGCACAAGAATTAAAGGAGATAACCAGCGAGGAGCGACACGTGCGCGTACCTGACGCGTGCGCGTGATTTGGAGATTTGCACGGCGACACGTGTGCATACCTGACGAGTACGCGTGACACGCGAAGAAGACCATCGACGCGTATGCGTGACTGATGCGTACGCGTGACATGCGCCATGTGCAGAAAACGCTGGGGGCGATTTCGGGTCGAGTTTCGACCCAGTTTTCGGCCCAGAAACACAGACTAGAGCCAGGGGATAGCAGAGACATTCACACATTCGCACATTCATAGTTTAGTTTTAGTTTTTTGAATCTTGGAGAGAAAATCACTACTTTCTCTAGGGTTCTTCACATTCATAGATTTCTAGTTTTATGCTTTTGATTTGGATATTGAGAAGAGTTACCACCTCCGTTGAAGTTTCCATTATTCTAGTTTGTTTCCTTATTCCTTTACTCTTTTAATTACCCATTTACCTTGTTCAGATACGTATGTTTATGGTTTTAGGATTTATTAATGTAAATAACTATTTTTACCTTTAATCAATTTTCAGTTGTTATCCAATTTATCATGTCTTCTCTTTATTCCCCTTATATGCCTGTGAACGTAGTATTCATGTCAATGAAGTAGACTTTTAACTTGGTTTTGGGGTTGATTAATATTGGAGACCCTTGAGTTGGGAAAACTCAAGAGTTAAATAGTAACTGGAAGTTGTTGGCTAGCTCTCTAGTTGCTAACGCTAATCCTTCCCAAAGGAGAGGATTAGGACTTGTGAATAGAAGTTGGCTCAATTACTTGACTTTCCTTCATTCGTTGATGGTTAACTAAGTAGAAGCAACAACCTATTATTATTTATCTTGGGAAATCCAACAAGGATAGAACTTCCAATTAATCTTTCCCAAGCCAAGGCCTTTATTCCAATTACATAAATCTTTTGTTAATTTATAATTATTTGTGTGCCTATTTTCCAAACTCCAAATTTCTGAGAAAATTTCTGATCAATAATTTGCATTCTCTTAGCAACTCGTTGGGAGACGACCTGGAATTTCTACTCCAGTATTTATTTCTAAATTTTATGACAACCCTTTTAAATTGATATGCGGAATTTTTATTGATCAAGAACTGTACTTGCAACGCTGATTTCTGAATTAAATTCTTAATCGGTAATTTTTCGTACGTCATGTATACCCAAATTTTTATATCTTCATCCATCAAAATATGTGATTACACATTTGTAACATATTCTAATTTCTTTCAATATAATATCATCTCAGATTAAAGTGATTAACATAAAACATAATATTATACAGATTTAGTTACATCTTAAAAGCATTACAACGCAACATAATTATCACAAAATGTCACAGCTAAGATTATGACAATTACGTAGGACATGTCCTAAAGACTACAGCAATTATGATACTAATTATACCCAAAATTATAAGCCTAAAACATCTGAAGTAATATCTACCACCTTGAGATTCAATTTCATTTTGATTTTTCAAATTCAATTTTATCTCTAACTCCTTCATTCTATGTTCTACCTCCTTCAATCTTCTTTTCATTAAAATAGCATTCGTAGAAATAATGTTCTCATCAATATTTTCGTGAACTAATACATCTAACCACTTGAAATACTTGCAATGTGGGATGGGTACCTGAAAATAAAAAATTTTTATTGTAAAAAAAAAAATCAAAATTACATAAATTTTTCAAATTTAAGAAATATACAAAAAAAATCAATATTTACATTGTAATTAGGGCATCCCAAGAAAAACCTATCCGGATTAAGTTATGTGCAAGATTGGAAGAGAATTGCATAGAACCCACAGTGACATTTTGGAGACATGAATTTCTTCATTCTTGGCTGCCTAACTCTTCCAGAAGGAAAGGTGCAGCACTTACTCTTTTCGCCAACACTATAACCACACAGGTTGCGACTCCTAGTTTCCGAAGAATAATCTTCATGGCTCATGGTGGTAGACAGTTAGGATTTTACACAAGAAGGAAGGAGAAAGAGGTGTTTAGGGTTGATCATGTTCTGTGAAGTGCAGATAAAACACAAAATTATATTTTCAAAAAATTGTCAGACAAGTTGGGTGATTCATTAATATGCCAATCTAAGTTGGCACTTAACGTACACATCATCATCTTAACTTGCCACATATTCACGTTCTGTTAACCCAAAAAATAGATGATTGACGTAAGGGCTAATTTGTCTCACGGAAAAAATTTTCAGGGACGGAAAGTGGTTTTTTTTCTAGGGACCTCATTGTCTTTTAGAAAAAATGTCAGGGACCATATTGGATATTCACTCTAAATATATTGATGCATATACGGTTGATTTTGTGTTTGTGGAGCTTGTACTTGTAGCAACCAAGACGATTCGATTCCCATCTTATATTTGTAGCAATCTATTGACCAACGACAAACCTTTAATTAAAGTTTATGTGATATATAAACTCTTGATAGAAATGACGTTCGTGGTGTCATAACGATGGTAACCAATGCATAGCCCTTGAACGGGGACTAAAATGTGTATTGTGTGCATAGATTAGTTTATTTTGAATATGATAGAATAGCTTTAGCTTATAATTAGATATTCGTGAAAAGAGATATTATTTTCTTTCCGAATAATTACTTTATATGATATAAGATTTCTCTCTTTGAGAACTAATTTCTAAATGGCTTGCTTATGTGATTTTGAGATCCTGGCTCTAGTTTTCCCTTCTTTAATCGTGTAGCTGATTTGATTTGACTTGATTTGGTGCATCTTTTCAAATCCATGAGGCCTACATGAGATGCCATCCGTGCTTTCATGTTTGTGTTTCTTTTATAATATTTTAAAACCCTTTAAATTAAAGATTAAGGTTTAATGCTGAGATATTTTAGGTACAAACTACAAAATTGTGTTTGACAGATGAAATATAAACAAAAATTATGTGTCGAAAAATATTGAATTGGTGTATTTGGTGTCTATCCTGACAAAAAAAATATAGAGTCATAATTTATTTTATTTTTTTATTATTCTTATTAATTTTTTATAATTATAACTTTATTATTATATTTTTTTCCAAATTTTTTAAATAAAAAGATGAGAATAAATTGGACTTTCATAATTTGTTTTAGTTTATTACCAAACAAAATACAAAAATACTAATTTTTGTGTTTCTGTCTTTTGTATTTTGTTTTTAGTGTCTTGTTTTGTCCTATTCTTAGAATCAAATACAGCGACTGAGATATAGAGATTGAGAGATAGATATTAAATTAAGTCTCTGTATTGTATTTGATGTAAAATAATATACTAAATTAAATCATGTTTCAGTATTATATTCGACTTAAGATAAATATCAAAATTGAGAGATAAATTTAAAAAGTTAAATGAGTATTTTGTTTTAAAAAAATTGAAATTTTAGTTTTTATTTTTAAAAATTTAGTATCTTGTGTCCCACGCCCACTTTATAAAAATACTGAGGAACGGGTAAAAATTTTATATTCCGAAACTGAAATTTCAATCACCAAAATAATATTCGATCCTAATTTCTGAATTTCAATCCTAAAAAACAAACGCAACCTAAAAAATACTTAAGTATAAAGTGAAAATTTATTTACTTCAAAACTAGGTCTTGTATACTTGTTCCACTCTGTAATATTTTGTTCTTTGAATTGTATTAATTTAATGGTTAAATAGTTGTGAATAGTAACAATTAATATTTTACTTATATTTTTAATAAAAATATTATATGTACACTAAAAATCAATAATTAAATTAGTCATATATTTATATATAAATATATATATATATATTATTTAATTTATTTTAAATATATATTTTATATTTTAACATATATTTTATACAAGTTATTGATTTATTTTCACTCATAACATATTTGTATTTTAAAAATTAAACTATTATCTATCAAACAAAAGTAAGAAGTGTATCATATCTTTTTAAATATTATAAACATTATTATACAACCTATGTAATTAAATGTTTTTTTTAACTTAATTTCCATATTTGATGAAATTTATTTTTTATAATATTCAATTGATTGGTTATTTTTATTAAATTTTTAAAATTTTAATTTTAATTTGTTTAATTTTTTATCTTTTAAGATTATTTTTGTTAGTACTTAAATCTTTAATTTGCTCTTTATTTGAAGAGTAAACTATCAAAATAATATTTTAAAGTTTACATCGCTAACAAAAATAATTTCAAAAGATGTTAAGAACAAATAAGTCTCCAAAAAATTTAAAAATACAACAAAAATAACTAAATATTAAATATATATCATAAAAAAGATTTTAGAGGTCATATTTTAAATTTAATGCACTTTTGCAATCATTAGAGAAATAACATCTTTTCATCCTCAAAAATTTATAATTTTATGTCAAATAAATTGTTTTAAAAAAATTTTTCATTCTGAATGACAAGTTTTTTTTGGAAAATAAATAGAAAAATTTACATTAAATTTTGTTCTGAATTTTTTTTTTGTACATTTTTTAAATATTTATTCAAACATTAGCAAAAAAATTAAGATTAAATAAATAAGCTATTTGCTAAATACAAAAAAAATTTTCACATATAAAAATTATAATATTTATTAGTTGTTTTTGTTACTTTTTTTAATTATTCTTTGTCGATGATATTTTTTAAAGATTTTTTTTGTTCTCGCCTGAATCTTAATCTTTCGAGTAACAAATTGATGGCCAACTCTTATTTGAATGTGTAGTAGTTAATCCTATAAGTTGACTAACTAGATAGCTGTATCTTGAAATTTCTCATAAAGAAAGATGACTTTTCATTCCGCCATAATAACATGTGAAACATGAAAACAAGAAAGCGAAAGGATGAGTAATTTTGCTTAGTAAATGTAGTATTAAGGTTAGACATGAAAACCACCGTGGTGTAAAAGTGCGATGAAAATTATGAATCAGCTTCTGAAAATGATTTTACGTTGATTCTTATCTTGCCCTGTATACTATCTAAAGTGTTGCAAACTTGCAATGCATTTTTCTGATGATAGTGATACAAGAATTTGTGCTGTCATGACTCATGAGCGTGGATGATGAATATCTCCTTTATTTATCAGACACCCGTAGCAATACCATTCCACGTTTTGGTTAAATGAAAGCGATGCCATTTAATATGATCACGTGTATTTTATCTCGATAATACTGGGAAAACAATAAATTAAAATGATCTTATTCTTAATTATATATTTTTTATATTTAATATTACTTAATTATATTTTAATAATTATTAAAAAATATAAAATAAAATAATTTTACACTATTTTAAATTGAATCAACTCATATTATATCTTTTGTCTTCTAACAGATTGGATTCTAATAATAAGATTTTATGTTCTTTTTTATAATAAAAAATAGATAAGTTAACATAACATAATATCTAATTTTCAACATATCGTTTAATGTCAAATGAAAGGGGGTTCTCTTTTATTATCCGAATGCACTAGAAATAGTAGATTTGGAAAGGGAAGAAAAGGAAATCCATTGTTTCTGTTTATTACAAGTGAAAGAGTAATACTAGAAAAGACAGTCGATTTCAATTTTCAACTAACACTATAACATGATGTTAAATAAACTTATTATAAAAAAGTCCACTAAAAATGAGTTTTTGTCGAGTTTGAATTTCAGATATTTTTTTTTTCAATTGAGTTGATATTATTATTTTTAAGAATTTTAAATATTTTTTTTTCTTGTGTTAAACGTCGGTTGCAATGTTGGTAATATTGCCTTTTAAAATTTTCTCATATTATAATTATAATAACCTCCTTTAATTTAAAATTTGGTGATGATATAACAAATATAGGTTGTATTTTTTAAAAGAATAATGCTACATATCTAAATTTTTTGTTAATTAAGTTCAACTAAATTAGTCTAACATAACAATAATTAATTATGACTAACATTATTTTAAGTCTTGTTATTTAATTTGATTAGACTTGGTTTATAAAAATATTTGAATGTGAAACATTACTTCTCCATTATGTAGGAGGTAATAATTTAATTAATCAATCAGAAATATATGCCTGATCTCCTTAACTAGGATTTTTTTAAATAAATAAAACAAATATTTTAATTATCGAAATATGCATGTTAGAGCGTTTTTACTAAAAAGTATCACATCTCTTATATTGTTTATAGTGTAAACGAGATAAGGTCAAGAAGAAATGCAGTCTATATTTCGTTTACAGTGTAAACTAAATACGTGTTAACTTATTTCGTTTACACTGTAAACGATATAAGAAGGTAATTATGACGTTTACACTATAAATGAGATACGTTAAGACAAATTTTCAACGGCTTTAAAAGAATGTACAACCCTTCATCTTCTCCACAAACATTTCACTATTTCTTTGCTACGTATTCCTTCCGAAAATACGGCAAAATGTCTACTAGTAGTGGTCTCTTGGTTGTAAGTATTTATCCGAATTGTCGTATGATAAATAGTGATAATTGGATGACATTTGAGTGTGAGAATCCCATTCTATTGCGTACCCGACCATTAAGTTCATTGGCGAAACTGAAGAGTCTGATATTGGGTAGCATGGTGGTAGTGGGAGAAAAGAGATCGGAAGGGTGGGGTTTTATAGGTTGCTAGCACCGATGGAAAATAGAGTTTTTTGGTTTCATGGCGATGAGCATGTGCGCTAGATGTTCAACATCCATGGAAAAATTATAACGGAGCAAGTGATAGAACTTTCTGTAGAAGTTGGCGACGTTGGTGGCGGTGGATCTGGATCGTCAGACGAAGTCCAAGATGACCCACCTCAGCACAACCACCGATTCATGTTGCCAGTCCAGTGGTAGACATGGAGGTCGACAGTGAGGACTCCGACAAGGAGTATGTTGCAGATAGCAACAAAGAGCGGTGCCTCCGAGGATGATGATGAGGAAGAGTTTGTACCGAAAACTCCAGTTGAGGCATCACATAGGTATCTTCTGCCTCTCCTGCGTCCAATTCCGGCCTTGTCATATGTACCCAGTCACTATAGTTCATTGGATCTGGACGCGATGCAAGAAAAGAACCCATTTTTCAACACGGGTGAGGAAGATCACAACTTGGATGGTGAGGTGGAGTTTAGGATTGGCCACAGATTTAAAAGCAGAGATGCAGTAATGGAGGGTGTTAATAATTACAGCATTCGCAAAAGTGCTAAATATCGAGTAGTGGAGTCGGATTGATTAAAGTACCATGTGCGTTGCCGACAACATGCAGTAGACTACTCTTGGAGTTTCCGTGTTGCTCTCCGACAGAATCTCGAATACTAGTAAGTTAAAGATTCATTGTCTTCTATATTGTCAGTTGTAGTTGTTATGCTTGTTGAACCTGTTTATTACTGTTGTTCTATGGGTGGTGCGTAGGGTGGGAGGAGCGCATACGTGTTTCGTACCCATAATGTCACAAGACCACTGACAGTTGAACAGTAGTCTCATTTGCCATGTCATCTTCCTGTTGATACAATCAAACTTGTCCATCAGCATCTCAATCCTAGAAGGTGCAGTTATTCCTATGACATCCTACAGCACCTCCACGCTCTCTAACACTTCTCTCTCGCCTGGTGGGCTTCCTGGTGTCCGGCCGAACCTCGCTCCCTGGCCTGCCTACGACGGTCAGGGATGTCCTAGGAAAGGTTTAGGACGTCCCTTGGCTGGATGGCAGAAGGCTGCACGTCTCCCGATAAATCCACCAGTCTGGGATCATTTAGGACGTCCTGTCTTGACAAGTGTCTGACATGGCATGCCACTCTATACCAATCCCAGTACTTCCGCGTCGGCCGATAGTCGATGCAGAGCTGAATGGATATACGGTGTCTCTTCTCAAACCGAGCACTCCACTGGTCGTACAACTCACGAAATTTGGTCGGCCACCAGATGTCCTCGCCCTAGCCATTTTAAGGTATACTTAACATTCAAGCCTAACATTATATCCTAGCATTTAAAGCCATGCATCCTAAACTTAGTTAATAACCTTAATTACTAACTAAATCAATAACATCCATTTTACCGTATACCTAACATCATCTCCTAACATTTAAACCATTCCTAATCATATATTCATTCGCCTAATATATACTGCATACTACCTACATAAAAGTATCCTAACTGTGGTAACACATCTATGATTTAACATATCCATATAACATGAAACAACACCAACCTCAAAGTTGACTACCCCTGTAATGTGCCAAGTCGCGTTTAGTATATTAATGTCTCCATTGTGATTATCAAGGTGCGCCATATTCTTCAAGTAACTCAGAAATAGATTAAAAATGAGTAAATGTGAGAGAAAATACAAAAATAAAAAAAAAAAGTCAAAAGGTTTGAAGAGGCTATGAACGAGATACATATATATAGACCTTCGCTTCTCTTATATCATTTATAGTGTAAATGAAATACGTATTAACTTATCTCGTTTATATTGTGAACGAGATACAAGATGTGATATTTTTTCAATAAAAACGCTCTAAAATGCATATTTCGATAATTAAAATATTTATTTTATTTATTTAAAAAAATCCCCTTAACTAAATATACTTTTTTAATTAATCAACTGATCCAATTCCAACAACCTTTGGCTCTACCCGAAATTGATGTCTATCTAGATTGATTCTGTACAAAATGCGATCAATCTGCTGGAGCTGAATTATTAGTAATAAAGTTAGTGCAGCCTCCTGTTGATAAAGCTGCGCTGTATGTTCCAACAATATCTTAATTAGTATTGCCAACAAGTTTAGCTACTATTAATTCGAAAGTTATTCTTTAACAACAACAATAACAATAATGAAACTTCGTATGCTAATTAAGTGATGAGATTAATCATATAAAAATTAAACAATGCTATTATACTCTAGGATGTATTATGTCTTCAGTAAATTCATTATACATGCATGAATTTCTTTTTTATCTTTTCTAGTTTTAATGCTTACCATATATATAATATATAAAACACTTCCAAAATTTGGTTTTTCATTTTTTTTCTTGTTTCCTTAACAATAAGTATCTTAAAAATACTATATATAGCTTATGTAGTTATCTAATAACTGCATTTGTTTGTCATATGCTTACCTGCTCCTTGGGAATATAAAAGAGTTGCTTATCTTCGGAGATCTCGTTTAGCATTTCATGCTTGAACGTTTTCTAAGTCAAGTTGTTGAAACATGACCGGTATTCTCTGTGTTCTTTTGCAAGAAGTAGTGGACCAGCAACAACACCATGCAAGGTGGGCCTGTTCCCATTGGGTCTAGTAGCCCACACATTTATTACTATAGATTTTCACCCATACAATGGGTTTGTGTCTCTTAACCATCTCTTCTGGGCTCGATACTCACTGGAGGATGGGAATAGAGCTTGCTTGTTTAGGAGGATCACCCACTTTGCATCTGCAGTACCTGAGGGATTAATTATTGGACTTCCGGCCTGATGGATACCCTGGTGCAAACAAAAAAAATAATAACCAATTTTGAATTAGTCGAATAGTCAGCTCACTCATTTCCTTAAACAAGTATGCATACAGCAATTTATTGTCCAGCGACAAACTCTTAGATGGAACTCAGATCCACAACAAATTAGTCTTTAACCTATCGAGTCGAAAAATATCATAGACAACAAAAAAATACATAATAAGATTATTATTAGTAAAAGTTTTGAGATATATTTTTTAATAAATATAAAATAAATACATTGAAAACAAAATTATTTTTGTATTTTTAATACTTTTTTAATTTATATTCTTAAGCGCACAAATTAGCTAAATTCATTACTATATTAGAATATAAACTTTGTAAGACTGAATATATATGATAACTAGTGTACAAAATCGAGTATATAATAAAAAAAATTAGAAGATAATAGAAAATCAGCTTAAAATTATCTTATTTTGAATTAAGTTCTTTTACTTTGCATTTCTTAATTACTCTCAAAATAATTAGGTAATTTTAGATGTAATAAATATATAATTATAAATATTATTAAGTTAAATAAAATCATTTTAAATTATTGTATCTATAGTATTACCGTATATAATAAAGATGTGTTGATTATCTAGGTGAAAAAATTTTGAGGCTAAAATTAGGGTTTCAGTTGTAGGATACTCCTCCTAAAAAAATAGTTAGAATTTTAGTTGAGTGTATGATATAAACAAATTAAATATTTCTTTACCTCGATTAGTTTGTAGTTGGTTTTTCTTTTTTTAAGTTTTGGTCCCGATTCAATACTAAACAGAAATAAAATAGGTTAGTTTGATATATACGGTGTAAAGTTGAGTAATTCTAATACAATCCTAAAATTACTTTTATATGACTATATTATGTGTACATTTAAATTTTTTATTAAAATTAGTTACTAGTATAAAATATATATTAAAATATAAATACATATTAAATTTAAATTAAATTATACGTATATTTATATATAAATATATTAGTGACTGATTTTAATATCTAATTTTAGTGTATAAATAACATTTTTTATTTTTATAAGGCAAAGAATCAGCTTGGATTTTGTAGAAGTATCAAACAAGATAGATTTAGATTTTATTAGGAAATTTTTTTCTACCCCTTTTTTCAAGATTACTCCGTATCCAGGTTACATATGACGAAAGAAGAGTAGTAGCAGCAGTGATCTATATTTTTGCTTCTTTTAGTGGAGATATTTATATTGATGATATATTTCTTTTCAATATCTTCATAGAGGTGGCCTTGTGTGCCATTTTGGTGAGTATATGATATATGTGTAATATACAAGAGCATGCATATAGGATGTCTTAATATACTGCATTTAGAATACTTTGCTTATTAACTCACTGTTTCGGCATCTGATCTTTTTTTACCTTTTTTTTCTTTTTTCGATACGTATAGTTTACCTTTAAAAAAATGAAATGAAACTGATTAAACTTTAAGGAGGAGAAGATGAGAATTGTAAAATATTCGTGGGACCTATCTCAAGAACAACATGTGATAATTAGACAAGATCTTATTGGTGTGGTGTGTTGGCGTTATAGATTAAGTTGCTTAAGAGATGAAACTCAGATCTGGCGTAGGCTTGACACCAGTATTCAAATTCGCAGGTATCCGTCCCGTCCCAAATCGGTGCGAATAATTACCCAACTCGGAGGCGGGTGGGTTTTTTTTTGTCGTGACGGATGTTTGAGGGGAGCAGGGTGGGATTAAGTTTGGAGAATAAAATATATAATATAATATAAATATACAAAAATTAATTAATTTAAAAATATATAAAATAAATTTTATATTTTTATTTTAATTTATGTATGAATATATAAATTTTAAAATATTATTTAATTATTATAGAATTGAGCAGCGATAAGTTAGAATATAATAATTTAAAATTCGTGAGTAAAAGTGAGGTAAGTAATATTTAAATTGAACAGAAGGGCGAGGTCGGATAGGACAAAAATTCACTCCTATATCCGACCCATTATTCGATCCATTGCTATTCTAATTCGGCACAAACTTGTAAAAGATGGATATTTTTTACATAAAATTGTGAAAAGATTGATTATTTTATAATAAAAAAATTTTAAAAAAAATTGTACAATTTACATTTCTTTTAAGAACTCAATTAAATATACTTTATTGCTTTGATATCACATTAAAGTTGAGTAATACTGATTATTCTAACCGAACCCTCCTAACCCTAAAAGTATATCAAGAGATCTATTAATAAGCACGTACTTATAAAACCTATTGTTATCCCTTTTAAGAAAAATCTGTTGGCATGACGACAACAAAAGACTATGCTTCTACAGAGGATTGGGTCACTTTAGTACATTCTCTAATAATTCTAAAAAAAAAATTAAAAAATCATCGTAATTTATTATTTTTGACTATTCTTTTTAACTATTAATTCAAATTTTTTAATCTAATAATTCAAAGATATATTTTAATTTATATTTTTAAATATTAATAACTAATTAATAGCTAAAATAATAAATTTCGATAACTCTCTAACTTTTTTATTATGACATTCTGATTGCTTGGTACATGATGGCCCAACCAAAAATTATGCAACGTGACATTATGATTTCGTGTCAATGAAATGGCATCTTCTTTTTAAGCAAAATCCGGGGAGAGTTGGAACAAGCGATTTGCCACTTTTGGAGGGCTTAGGAGTAAGGACAAAAACAAGTCATAGCAATTTTTGCTGTTAACTATTTAAGACAAGCACTAGGGTCCTTAGAGTTATGGGCCACTCAAGGGTCGCAGGTGAAGACCCTTATCAATATTATGGATAGAAAATACAACTGAGACTTAGTTCATATGCTAATTTATGTGTTTTTTAATATGTTGCATTGGAGTTCAAATTTTAGTGAATATATCAAGTATTAAAAAAGAACTTTTTAAATATTGTGTGGATGAGTGTGTAATATGAGTGTTATAATACTTAAAATTGAAATTTATTCAATCTATTTAACGAAAAAAAATATCATAGATAGATAATAATCATGTGCAAATGAGATTTGATACAAACGATAAATTTATTGACCTCTTTAACGTTGTATTCGGATTCGAAACATGAGTTTAATCTATATAGTAAAATATAAAAACTCATATAGTTATGTAGGTGAGTTTGTGATGTAATATTTAATATTAAAAATTATTTAATTCATCTCATAAAAAAAATAATGACCATGTGAATTCTATGTGATTTTGTGAAAAAAGAATATAAATCCATATTTGAGTCATTACTTATTTGTAATTTGGTTAACTCAAATCCCATCTATATGATATATTTAATAACTATGAATTTAAATTTTCATAAATGAAAAATAAATTATTTTACACAATTTTTTTATTAATTTTTTTAATTTTTAATGAATATTAAAGTAATTACATAAACAATACTTTTTTTTCGAATTGACTTGATAATACATAATTAGATGTTTATATAAAATATTTTTATATCCAAAATTTAGTGAAATGTTTACATTCATAAACTATTTAATAAGTTCAAGGTTATTTTAATCAATTTTTGAATGAGATTAATTATCAAAGTGTGCCTTCATTTGTTATAGTGCCAATATACATAACAACTTACAATCAAATGAGCATGTCGTATTAGTTGAACAAGCATAAAATAGTATAATTTCATATTCGTCGTTGTCACTGATTCAGTCTTTGTACGACACGGTGTAAATTAAACTGCTTTCTCCCTCAGGTTAACATGTTTTGTTTCTACTACCTTTGCTAATCTAGATTAGTGATAATGAGATGAGTTACAA
The DNA here is from genome assembly GCF_003086295.3 of Arachis hypogaea. Taxonomy (NCBI): domain Eukaryota; kingdom Viridiplantae; phylum Streptophyta; class Magnoliopsida; order Fabales; family Fabaceae; genus Arachis; species Arachis hypogaea. Next base: position 101,608,846 of record NC_092041.1, on the reverse strand, counting down.
TTTTGTTAGCTACGAATCTGTCATCACTTTTATTTTATTTTTTGTTTAGATTTATAGATTCAAATGTTTAAATATATGAATTTTTTATTTTTTGAAATATGAATTTTTGGATTTCTTTTTTAGTAAGTTTTGATATTTTTTCTATTATTAGGTTTTGAGTGTTCATTTGGATATTTTAAAAAAAATTTTCAAATGCATTAGGTTTAAGAATTTTAACTTTGAATATTTAACCTCACATAAATGATTTGATGGATTTTCAATCTCGGCAAATGCAGGTGAAGACGAGAGAATGTGGTTTTTTAAAGTGTTACACGGTGGAACCAAATGGGAGGATTAGTGGTTTGATTTTAACATGGAAAGAGAGTGGATGCAAAAAGTTTGAAAGCTGAGAAGTTCTTTATAGCAGCGAGGATTAATGATATTTATTTGAGAGAGCTGGTTGTTCTTTGGTGTGTACTTCAATCATAATGATTAGATCTAACATCAACAATTTAAAAAATTTTCAGCGTTGATCACACAAAACATTGGAAAAATTGTTGGGGATTTCAACGCTATTACTAATCCATTTAAAAAGAATGAAAGAGAAGAAAAGTTTTCAATGGTAGAATTTAATGGTTTCATTGAAAAAATTTTATTGATTGATTTGGGTATGATTCGCAAGAAATTCACATAGAGTAATTGTAAAATAGAAGAAGATTTAATTCAGGACAGACTAGATAAGTGTTTAGCGATTAAAGACTGGTCACAATTGTACCCTAATTCGATAGTCCTTCACCTTTTAGAGACAAGCTCAAATCATGCCTCGTTGCTCATGGATTCCTCTCCTCAGACAGAGAAATCAAAATACAGATTTAAATTCCAGGATAAATGGTGCGATTGGAGGAAGTTAGACGTTTAATTGAAAAGATTTGAAAGACTAGTATAGATGGTTCGACAATGTACGCAGTGGCTCAGAAGATCAAGCTTTGCTGTCATAAGCTGGTAAAATGGTAGTAGTCCAGCAATTTTAACTCTAAAAGGACCATTGATCAGTTATCCATGACAACTGAAGAGCTCGAACAAAGTGGGATAGATACAGGGAGATATTGAAATGATGGAACTAGAACAGAAATTTGAGGAAGCAGTGCTTAATGAAAAAAGATACTAGAAAGAAAAATCCAAGATCAAGTGGCTTAAGAAAGGTGCTAGAAATACCACCTTCTTCCATAGAAAATTCAAAAACAGAACCAGGAGGAACAATATATGGAGATTGATTGATCCAATTGGCAATGTAGCTTTCACGCATCAAGGTATAGCACTAATTGCAGAGGTTAGGCCAACAACCATTATCTGCTAGTTTAATGGTGGTTACTGCGACAGTTTTGAGAGGTGCAACTATATGCTCCCAGTTCGGTGGCAGTTTGGAGAGAAACATCGCTAGTTTGTTCGTTTTTCTTTATAGTCCTGTCTCTCTCATTCTCGCTCTCTTAGTCTCATTCTTTCTCCTCACCGGTTTTGCTCTTCTCCCGAGTTCTCTCTCAATCGTGACCTTTGTTCTCTCTAACCTTCCTATGAACCTTCATTGTCACCAACCACGTCACAGGCACCCTTTCCTCTTTTCGGAAAAGAGCCCCCCAAAAATCTTGCTAACCCTAATCCTTATTCCATGAGCTTCGATTAGTGCTGCTTCTTTTGGTTTTGACTCTGAAGTGGTGCTCCTTTGCTTCCTCTCTTCAAATCTACTTTATCTGTGGTTTGAATTTGCTGCAGATGCATAAGCTTCTTGCCACAGTCGTCTCTGGCCTCCGTCGCTGCTAGACTCGTCACCATTACCACCCATCTCAGGTTCTTCTCCTTCTTCCTTTTCTTTTTTATTTGGGTTTTCGTTTTCTTATTCACCTTTTTATTTGGATTCTTAGATTTGTCAATTGATTGAACACCGAAAATTACATTTTCAATTAACAACTTAAGCAGTCAAAGGTGATTTAAGGAGTAATTTTTCTCTCTATATTTTATATTCAATAATTTATTTATCTTGAATTTGCCACTTGATTTGAATGCTGATTTTGAAGAGTTTGATGAAGATGATAAAGTCCTTGTTTTTTTTATGATTTTGGGTACTATAGACTTCTTTTTTTTCTTTTTAATCTCAATCAAACATGCTGCATTTTTGTGCTTATTTTGACTACATAAGAATTAGAAACAAAGTGAAATTTTATTTGTTTTCATTTGTTTTTTACACTTTTTTCTTCTCAAATTTGCTCAAAATGGTATTTATGATAGTGAAAATGAATATTTTGACGACAATGATGATGCAGATCAAATCATTTGATTGAGTATAAGTGATATATACTTTTATTGTATATGCTAAAAGAGGTGATTCAGAAATATGGTTATTTAGAGATTATTGGGAACACTTGTAATTTTATCTGTTTTTGTTTCAATTATGGACTTGATGTTAATCTAGATAGAATTGAAGATGTTCTATTGCATTAGAGTATTCTTACTATGGTTAACAATTGTTCAGGCTCGAAAGAGGAAGTTAGGTTTACTAGAAGATGATGGCGTGTCTCAAATGACTGAAACATAAGAGCAAGCTCATACAATGGGTGCCGCATCTGGGAAGAACTAAGGTGTTTCATTTTGCTCAACAATTGTTTAATAATTTGGTATTATAGCCTAATATTTGCTTGTTTCCTGTCTTTAATTGCTTTATTAAATTTCATTATTCTGACATGCCCATAATTTTGTACATACACAGATAATGCAGATAAACTCTTCTACAAGAAATTGGTAAAAATTGTTAAAGCTTCTGATGTTATTTTAGAAGTCCTTGATGCCTAATATCCTTTAAGTACCTGCTGCACTAATATGGAAAAGATGGTGATGAATGTTGGCTCGGATAAGCACCTAGTGTTACTATTGAATAAAATTAATAATTTTCTTCTTTCCACCTTCCTCTCCTCATATTAGAAAATGATGACAAATGAAATAATCCCAATAGATTTGATGAAAAACTGGAATCTGTACTTTAAGCAGGACCCAACCATCAACAATTATACTGATACTTTTTGCTAATTTGTGGTGTTTTGTGTGGTTTAACCATAGTGTCAACCACCATATTATCTTAGATCTTGTTTTCCGAGAAGCAGTTGAGAAATGGCTTAAGTACCTTAGAGAAGAAACTGCCTACTATGGCCTTCAAGTGCAGCACCTAGGAGCAGAGATCAAAATTAGGGTGGAAGTCATCAAAGGCAGCAAAAACCAAGTAATATTTTGCAAACAAGTGATTGTCTTGGAGCTGATACACTCATCAAAGTCTTGAAGAATTACACAAGAAGTCATGAGGTTCTATAACTTAACTCGTGTTTGTTTTCATATAGCTTGTGTCTGTACCCTCTCTTCCCTCCCTATAGTATATGGTGTTTTACCTGCTAATTCTTCTGCAAATTTTTTAAACTTGTGGTAGATCTAAATAGTTTTTGTAACTTTTTGAGTCAGTTTTATTGTTTGCTTTACTTATAGTACTTATTTATTTGTTGCTTTTTTGCCTTTGCAGATCAAGAAGACTATTACAGTAGGTGTAATTGGGCTGCCTAATGTTGGCAAGAGTATTTTTATTAATATCTTAAAAAGAGCTCATGTTGTTAATGTTTGTGCTATTCCTAGATTAACAAGATCGATGCAAGAGGTTCAATTGGACAAAAATATTAAGTTGTTGGACTGTCCTGGTGTTGTCATGCTTAAATCACTAGAAAATGATGCTTCTATAGCTCTACGGAATTGCAAGAGAATTGAGAAGTTAGATAATCTAATTAGCCCAGGTATGCAAACAACTTTATCATTTTTTCAAGATTTCCCAATTTGCTTAATTGATTGATAAAGACATAAAAGTTATAAACATCTGCTACCAATACTATTAGTTAGACCTGAGGAATTTGGTGTGCTTGAACCAAAATTGAGAGGATGCTTGGTGTGTATTAAGACTTGTCTTAGTGAACCTATTTCTATTCTTGAACCTATGTTGGTACTAAAAGGTTTAGAATACTATTTTTTCTTTTTAAATTTATCTTTTACTTTAATTTCTCTGCATAGTTTCATTGAATAATCTGTTTTATAGACTCAGACCCAATAAAAAATTCCAATATTAATGTTAAAAAAGTATAACTCTAAAAATTTTCAAGTGTTCCATGTGTGGTCGCATGGAAAAGTAATATACTATTTTCAGAACTGAAAATAGGTGCTTTGTACTAAAAAGATAACATATAAGTATGATAAAATTTCTATTATCATTCATTAACATCCTTCAGATTTTGTGCTCGGACAATACTAGCTTAGATCTGTTTAGAGGTGGTGTCTCTTTTAAATATCACAGCAAAAACTTGCCATATACATTTAATTATAGTAAGTGTGCTAGGATAATAAGTTGGTTTGTTATAGTGAAGTACTCGTTTACTAATGGTATGCAAAGATCTTTTTCGAGATTGTGTGGATTATATATATATATATATATATATATATATATATATATATATATATATATATATATATATATATCATGAATGTAGTAGTGGTAAAATGGTTATGTTACTTTGTTTTGTGTGAGATGCGTCATGTCAAAAGCAGGCCTCACTTGAATATATAAAAAATAAATAAAAATTTTTCTAAAAATTTGAAAAATAAATGAAACTTAAATGTTTACACAAAGACAAAATATTTTGAAGGTTCAAGAAATGTTTTGTTTGAAAAATAAATTAAAGTAAAAATTTGAAAATTCATTCTTTGTATTTTAGGATATAATCTCTATATGCAAACTCATCGTTCATGTATTATCTTAGAAACAATGAATGCTCTACTTGCCGAACACATTATGTCGGTCGTCATTCTTTAAGAGATGATCCGAAATATGATGTCCTTTATTGCTATTTTATATCTAGATATTGAGAAATATGTGGTGGATAGTGAAAAATTCAGTAGTGCTTTCTTTTGATTTTTGTAATCCGTTGAATTTTGAAGATTATGTTTATATAGGTGTTTTGTTGATGTGTTAAGTTAGTATTTTATCTTTCTTTTGCTGATTGTTGCTATATAAATAAAATTCACAACCTTTCTAGTGTATGTAGGTATTTAACATATAAAAAGGGGCATATTTCAAAATGCTTTGACTTTTAGAAATTTTTTTATAATCTTATATAGAAGATTGTGGCAGTTTAATTTTTTTAAACCAGCGTGCAGGATAGCGGCGATCAAAAATTGCCACAATTTTTTTTTAAAAAAACTTATTTACCAAATAACGGCGGTTCTGCAACCGCCCCAAAATCAATTATCTGATTTGCTGCAGTTGTGCCAGTGGTTTTACAAAATTGCCGCAAAATCAAATCTCTACCCTTTAATAGGCAACGCTTGGGGAACTGCTGGAATTTCGTTTCGCGGTGATTAAAAACCGCCGCGAATTCCTAAAACGCTATTCGGCATGTCTCTTGAAAATCACAAGCACTGACTCCCAGCGCCCCTACATCAGGCCCAGTGCCCAACAAAGGAAGCCCAGCGTTAAGTACCAATCCAACTCCCATGAAACCCTAAACTCAATTCAAGATTCAAGATTTAAATGATTAGTTAGGAATTTTGTTTGATTTGATGGATTAGTAATATAAATGTTTTCTTTATTTTGATTTATGCTTTTCTACTCTTTCAAGATTGAGTTTCGTTTTTCATCATTAATGGTTAAAAGTATTAGAAAATATTCTAATTCTGTTTTGGATTCTGTTATTACTTTAGAAAATTTAATATCAGAATTAATTTGAAACTCATCTCATAATCTTCAATTATTTAGAACTACTCTTTGAACACGTGACATTTAATTCAGATATGGATAGTTTTTTAATATTGCGTGACTTAAAATTAAACCGTTTTTCACCTCTTTTCTTAATTAGTTGATCAAGGGATTGACAATTAATTAAGTTAAGAGAAATTAAATTATTAAGGAATTGAAATTTGATTATAAATTATTTGCTGTGAAAAGATTTTTTCATGAGTCAAATTAGAAAACCACAAGTATCGCTTTTTCTAAGAATTTCACATCTCAGAAATCTTTAACATTTCCATTCTTTGATTACTTTCTTAAATCTCTAAATCTCCTTTCGATCACAATAATTATCTCTTCACTGTTCTTTGCTCTACTTTAAGATTCACAATCCTCTTGCCAATATTTGATTGATCTAATTAGAGATTCAATTAGACGTTACTTGATTCAATTCGTTAATCTTTGTGAAAATGATATCCACTCACTGTGGTATTACTTTATGCGATTTAGTGCATTTGCCATTATCTGAACATATCAATTTCGACTCATCACATCTCTACCATACTAGTATCCTCTGTTAACAAGAAAAATAAAAGAATAAAATTGTTAATTAGTAGAAAAATGAAAGATTAGTTATCTCGATGAATTGATACCAACTATGATGGAAGCTGTCATAACTGCTACCAATAGCATAGCAAGTAGCTTCCGGGCTGCCATTCTAATGGGTTTTGGCTTTGAAAGATTAAGTATTTTTTCTTTGTGGAGTGAAAAAAATTGTTTATTCACTAAGCATATATAAAAGGTGGATATGATGAATCGGTCCTCAAACATTCCATAAAATCAAGAGACATCAAATGTTACTCTAAGTAGTATGATGCTAATTAAACTTAGGGATAAGTATGATTTTGGTCTCCAACGTAGGGGCTGAAAATTTGTTTTAAAATGGTCCCTAAATTTTCAATTTGTTTTAAAATCGCCCTTTTTACCAATTATATTTTTTATTACCAAATTACCCTTTATTAAAAAAATTATAAAATAAAATAAATATAAAATAAAAAAAGAAGAAAAATAGAAAGAAAGGGGGATACAGAAAAAGCAGGGTGGTGGGTGGGGAGAGAAAGAAAGAAAGGGGGCCGAGAGGAGGGGAGGGGGAGGGGGAGGGGGAGAGAAGGGGGACGCCGCACCGCTGCCCGCCGCATTCTTCTTCCCGTTGCTGCATCGCCGCCCGTTTTTTCTTCTTCTTCCCGCCGCTGCACCCACTGCCGCCCGCCGCTTCTTCTTCTTCTTTCTGCCGCCGTACCGCCGCCCGCCGCCCGCCGCTTCTTCTTCTTCTTTTTCTGTGAATTCTATGAATTGGATTTTTAGTGAAATTTCTGGATTTTTTGTGAAATTTGTTGTGGAATATTGTTGTTGCTGAAATTTGAATTTGGAGTATTGTTGTTGCTGATTCTAGGTTCTTGATGATGATGATGATTTTTTGAGTTGAATTTTTGTTTGTCTGAGTTTGAGTTCTAGATCTGAGTTCTGAGTTCTGATGAGGATGAATATGATGATGTTGATTTTCTGAGTTTTGGTTGGTGTGATGCAGATGGTGATGGAGTGGCAGTATGGGTGGAGGGTGGTGGTGGTGGTGCTTATGCTTCTGTTTCTGCTAGTGCTTTGCATGATTTTGGGGAAGAAGGGATATGAGCATTTTGGTCCGAAGGACGGTTTTAAAACAAATTGAAACCTTGGGGACCATTTTGGAGCGGAAAAAAGGCGAGGGACAAAATAAATTTTCAACCCCTACGTTGGAACCAAAATTATACTTATCCCTTAAACTTATTATCCAATTTTTTCTTCTCATAACTATGTTAAGGAAAATCTTGTTTGGTTTCATCCTAAAACTATTATCAAACGTTTATGAAAAGAATAATATTTTCTAACAATTATAAAAAAATATTTATACAAAAATATAATATTATTGAGTAATAGAATATATACAGATTAAATAGATAGTACAAAATAAATTTAAGAATATCTTACAAAAATATGAATTAAACTGAATTTTCACGTGAGTCGCACAGAAATCGCACGGAAGATGCATGGAATCGCTTGAAAATCTAAACTAAAAGTTAAAGTTAAAAACAAGTAAGAAACCTGGTGCTCTAATTAATTAGCACACAAAATAGTCACCAAAAAAATTAGCACACAAAATTAACATCCTAAATAAGAAATTTTAAATATTTGGTGAAAGTCTTATCGTCTTTGAAAATAAAAAAATATTGATGGATATGGAAAAGATAAATGCAAAAGTTGGTATGAATCCAACAACAATAGCTGTAACCTTTTCTAAAAATTCATGTTTAAAACCAAAGTAAATTTTTAAGAAGTCTTTTGCTTGAATTTTATTCTATTAGATTCAGTGTTGTCTTTTATATCTTTATATTGTGAAACTACATACTAACTCATACAAACTACAAGCCACTGAATTTATCAAATTGAACCATGCATCTCCACCATATTGGTATCATCTGTTAACAAAAAAAAAAAAAAGAATGAAATTGTTAACTAGTTGAAAAATGAAAGGTTAGTTATCTTGACGAATTGAAACTAGCTATGATGGAGGCCGTAATAACTGTTACCAATAGCAAAGTAAGTAGCTTTCGGTCTCCTATTCTACCAACGGGTTTTAGTTTTGAAAGATTACATGTTTTTTCTTTGTGCAGCAAAAAAAGTGTTTATTCACTGACTATATACAAAAGGTGGATATGATGAATCGGTCTTCAAACATTTTATAAAATCAAGAGACATCAAATATTGATGAAAATCTATTTAAATCTATTTTTCAACTTTTTCTCCTCATAATTATATTAAGGAGAATCTTGTTTAGTTTTATCCTAAAATTAGTATCAAATGTTTATAGAAAGAATAATATTTTTTAATAATTATAAAAAAAATTATTACAAAAATATAACATGTATTGAGTAATAAAATATATACAGATTGAATAGATAGAAAAAAAATAAATTTAAGAATATCTTACAAAAATATGAATTAAACTGAAATTTTATGTGAGTTACACATAAATCGACCAAAAAATGCACGGAATCTCTTGAAAATCTAAACTAATAGCTAAAGTTAAAATTAAGTAAAAAATCCTAGTGCTCTAATTAATTAGTATACTAAATTAACATCCTATGAGGCATTTTAATTGTTGGTGAAAGTCTTATCGTCTTTGAAATCTAAAAATATTGATGGAAAGAGTAAAGATAAATGCAACAGTTGATGTGAATCCAACAACTATAGCTGCAACTTTTATTCAAAAAAATCATGTTCAAAATCATAGTAATTTCTCAAAAAAATCTTTCACTGAAATTTTTATTTCATTAGAGTCAGTATTATCTTTTATATTTTCATATTGTGCAACTACCAACCCAAACAAACTCCGTGCCGTTGAATTTATCAAATTATACCATGCATCTCCACCATCCAGGTATCCTCTGTTAACTAATTTTTTTATATTTAAAAAAAATTAATTTATAATTTTAATATGTATCTTACTATTTTTAGAGTATAAAATAACTAAATCTTTTACCAAATACTTATGATCTTTAATAGAGGTGTTCAAATCCAAACCGATCTAAATTAAACCGCTCATTCAATCCAATTCAAACTGAAACCGATTAAAACCACACTAATTTGGATCTGATTGGATTTTATTTTTTACAAACCGCTGGATCGGATCAAATTTCGGTTCTACTTTTCAAAACCGATCCAATCCAATCCAAACCGTACAATGTGCTATAATATTATTATTTTATTATTATATTTATAATTATACTTATAACATGTTTAATTTATTATATATTTTTATATTATTCATGTATTATTATTTAATAAATAGTTTATATTCAAAATGTTATTTATTATTTATTTTAACTAACCTATAATTTTATTTCTATGTTATATTATCGTTGGCTTTTTAAGATATTGTTGAGACTTATTATGTCATTGTTAATTATTTAAAATTTGATGTTAAGACTTGTTATATGTATTTAATTTTTTAATTTACAAAACCGCAAATCCAAGCCAATCCAATCCAAACCGCTTGAAATTGGATCGGATCGGATCGGATTTTTTTAAAAAACATCATCCAATCCAAACCGCACCGCAAGTAAAATTAGTGTTCGGATCGGATAAAATTTTGACTCAAAACCGATCCAAACTGCACCGCGAACACCCCTAATCTTTAGGGACTTTTTTTTATTTTGTTTTACTTACAAGTCCTTTTTATTAGTGATTTAGTGCCACAAAATTTTAAGTAATAATTTATGTAACCAAATATTTATGTATAAATTTAAAGACTGTATTTAAAATTGAGATTGAAACTGAGAGATAGAAATAGGTAAAAAGAGACTGAGAGATTAAGACTAAATTAAGTTTTTTGCATTATGTTTGGTATAAAATATACTGTACTGAGTTATGTCCAAGTATCATGTTTGGTTTAAGAAAAATATAAAGATTGCGGAGTAGATTTAGAATTTTAAAAGTTAAATGAGAGAATTTTTAGAAAAAAAATGTTATTAAAGTTTCTGTCTTCAGTCTCAGAAATTCTTCAATTCCCTTTGTCCCTACTTTCTGAAAGTACTCAAAAAATTGAAATTTCGTGTCTCATGACTAAAATTTTAGTTTCAGTCTTTTACTACCAAATACAATACTAAATTTCAGTCTCCCAATCTTAGTTCTAGTCTATGAAAACAAACATTACTAAAGTGTTTGATTTTTTTATAAATGACAACAATGTAATTTGAAAATATGTGTGACAATGATGAAACTAATACATGGAAACAAAAAAGTTAAGTCCAAGACTATAAAAAAGTTTAGTGTTCTAGGACTTAGATAAATTCTTGTTAAGAAGTTGAGCTTAGATATATCTCTCTTGTACCACTCTACTACCTGGAGCTTTATGTTTAAGCCGTAAAACAAAAGTGGTGTAGTATTACGACCTCTAAATTAAAATATGTACATATAATAGCATAAATAATATAATAAACTAGGAGCCTTGAAGAACAGGTGAAATAAAAATCGTGAAATAAAAACGCAATACTCAGAAAACAAGTTAACTTGCGTACTAAGAAAACTATAGCAATCAAGTATAAGATAACAAAAGTAAGAATAGAGGGGCAAAGATACAAAATAACAAGCTCCTAACTCAGCCCACGAAGTCAAGACTGGCCGGAGAATATTTACACTCATATATACATATTCAAAACCCAAATTTACATAAATAAAATCTTGTCTCTCCATGAGCCTCTAAGAGGGTCAAAAGAAATAAGTTATGCAGAAAGAAAATTAAGTACATATATATACATAACTATATAGCAAAAATAACCTGACAACCACTTCGCTTCAGAAGTCTAGACGCCTAACAAGGTGTCTCTCGACCTGCATCTGAAAAAAAACAACAACACAGTATGAGGTGAGAATCAGAGGTTCTCAGCATGGTGAAGGTGCCTCACATATAAGATATAAGGTCTTGGGAATGCCAAAGGTAATCCTAGAACGCCGACACTCAGATTATAAAACTTCAAGTATTAAACAAAAACCATAAAAAAGTGGTTTTCTAAAAGTATCTAAGCCTAACTTAACTTAATCTTGAATCTAAGTCCTACTGCCTTTCCTCCATACCTCCATCTCCGACAACATATCATAGACAAATAAGCAGATAAAGGCAAGCACAAGAAGGTTACAAGTACTGCAGGTATCAAATATGCATTTAAGATAGCAAATACACTTAGGCACACCCAATTAATGCACAAACAAGTAATTCAAGTAATATGCATATGATGCATACCTGTCCTATGGCTGATGAGTCTCATCTATCGGTTATCAAGCCAACCCGACAAGTCCGGTTTGCTAAACCCTTGGACTGTCCCTCGACGTGCATCCCCAAGAGTCTATGCATAGTTTTTTTCAAATAATCAATATTGCTCAATGGGGGTAACATTCCCAGGAATTTATAAGTGTCCTGTCACCCTTACATCGTAGGGTCAACAGAGTATCGAGTTTTCGACCTATTACACGTGGTGGCAAGCCATGGTACTTTACCCAGGAAATCTCGTATCTCAGATCATTTGATTATTTAGCCAAATATCATACATAATCATTCATAGCATTTCATATTCAATTACTCACTTTTTCAGCTTTACTTCACCTCCAAGTTATCCCCATTTCCTAACTCCATCTGATTATCAGGTTTAATAATATTATTTATGACTAAAGGAATAAAAATAGAGGTTTAGTAGTTTGAAATAGGATTTAAAACTCAGAAAACCATGCTTGTTGGAATAGGGACCACGCGTACGCGTGGGAGTGTAAAAAGGCAGCTCACGCGCGTACCCCCTTATCATGCGTACGCGTAGGTGAGTACATCATGTCACGCGCACGTGTGGGCTATGCGTACGCGTGGACATGCATGCTGACACATTACGCGTATGCATACGGCTACTCATATGCGCGCAGACAAAAATTCCATGCCACGCGTATGCATGGACCACGCATACGCGTGGACGTACGTTTTTCCAAAAACCTGATTAGGCAAAAAGCTGCATAATTACATAATTTCAAACCAAAATTTCTGACGTACATAACTTAATCATTTTAAATCGTTTTTCATCCATTCTTTGAATGGCATAAATTTCACGAACCCAATTTTCATTTAAAACAAGTTGGAAACAAATTGAGGGTCTGAAAACCAAGTTTTAGCTCGCCGAAGTTCGGCCCAAAACCAAATTCTACAAAATTTCCAAACCTCATTTTCATTCAAAAACTCGATCCTTTTCATCACCAAACATGCATTTCTCAATACAATATACCCTTCCTCGTCATCACAACAATCACCACAATAAGCATACTCAAATCAACAATAATACACAAACACCACTTAAATCCATCAACCTAAATCATAGCTTACAAATCCTAGGCTTATAACACCACATGCCCTTCCTCATTATCACAACAACCTCCACAATAGTCATACCTCAAATCAATAATTCACCAAATCACCAATTAATCAACAAGCACCAAACCAAATATGTTCATCAACAAGATAATAAACAATAAATATACACATACATTCCAACTTATCCTATGGTCATCTAGCTTAAGTTTTCACAGAACATTATATATTAAATACAAGAAACCTAAATCATACCTTGGCCGGTTTTCACGTACTGTCCAAAGCAACTCACTAAAACAAATACAATCCCTAAAAGTTAAATAAAACACTAGTGCTCAGCTTCCTCCAAGTTCTAATATCCACAATTTCAAGCTCCAATTATTTATTCACAACCTAATACACATTCATAACACATATATACCCAATTTAATACTCAAAGCACAAATTCAAAAAATTAAATAGAATTTATGGTATCTTTACCTTACCCAAGTTTCGTATAAGTAAGAGTGAACGTTTTTCTCAAACTAATTGAATCTTAAAATATCAAAAAGCAAAGAAATTCAACATCACCACTTAATTTTTGAAAATTAGGGGAAGGAGTGGCTGAGAGTAACTAAATGGCTTACCTATGAAATTGTTCCAGTAGAAATGTAGAACTCGACGCGGTGGTCGCATGACCGCAAATGGTGTTGCTATCGGAGCTCAAACGGAGGAGATACGGTGATTTGAATTTGGAAGGATGGTTAGGAACCCTTCTCTCCTTGCTGTATTCATGTTGTTGTTGCTGAATTGGGAGAGTAAATTAGCTCATTTAAGTACTGGGCCGGTTGGGTTTACGGGTCCGATTCAACTAATTCGGTCCGTTCGATTTAATTTTAGGCCGAATTCTTTAAAATTAATATCAAAATTCTTATTTTGATAAGCTCTATTTTAATTTAATATAATATTTTTATTTCTAATTTTTTATTAAAAATTAATTTATTAACTAATTATTTACTAATCTAATGGGGTTTATATCTCTTACATACACTAAAAATGTTTATAAGATGTAGAACATGTTAGCAATTGATTTATAAACAAAAGTTTTGAAAAATGCTTGATTTAGATAAAATATTGAAATTATTCTTAGTCTTTATTACATTTTTATCTTTTAAATTCATTTTAAATTATAAAATTAATTTCTCCAAATAATTATTGTATTAAATCATGTTTATTGAAAGTCACTTTGATTATTTTTTAGCCAAATATAACTGTTATGACTTTTGAAAAATCATCTTTAAATAGTTAACAAAAATAAGTAACTTTTTTGAAAAGTATAAAGTTAACCAAATTAACCCTAAATGTAGGATGCATCTTTCCTTTATTATTTCTTTATGTAATCTTCAAATATGATCTTGTTATTTGGAATTTCGTAATGCAACTATTTTATTTATATGCTATTAAATACCTTTTTAGTGATATATTTCAAATTAATCTCTAATCATTTTTGTTTTGGACAAACTGATCTCTAACGAAAAAAATTGACAAATTAGCATATTAAAGAATTATAAGTAAATCAATCGATAATAAAAAAAAATAACTTAATCTTTTATTTTTATAAATTTTAGACAATTTATGAAAAGAGCCCTAAAATATGAGGAATTGATATGGTCCGCTGCTAAAACTAAGATTCATGGGGCTTATTAGTCCACTACACAAGGCCCATAAAGCCAATTAAGAAATAAGCAAGTGTCCAGCTACCCTTTTAGGCTCGGCTACAAACTGTCCAAACAATATTTTTCTCACTTGAGATAGTGCTAACTTCAATGGAGTAATTAATTTATTCATCCGTTTAAATAAGTGTCAAAAATTTAAATTTTATCTTTATATACGCAGCAATTTATTAGTTAATGACAAATTTTTAAATAAAATTTTGATTCACAACAAATTAATCTTTAACTTACCTAATTAAAAAATACTGTAAAAATAATAATAATAATACTAACTTTGTCAATTCTATTTTATTTTTAGAAAATTGCAAACTGAACCATACTTGGAACAACAATGTTTACAGTAAAGGAATGTGAAACATATGAAATGTTGCTTATAAATTATTTCAAAAAAAGTTATTCAAATTTCATAGACCGCAAAAATTAAATTAAACTACTTTAAGTGAAAAAGGTTCTCCTAATCATAAAAAATTTACTATTAAAAATTAATATAAAGAAACAAATAACAAATGTAAAATATTAAAAAAGAGAAAAAGTTGCAGGCCTATAAGAGCATTTTCAACGGAAGAAAATTTGAAGCCTGTTTATTGTAGTGTCAGAGGTAAAAAATGATTTATGCGTTGAAGAGAAAAAAAGTTGAGTTTTCACACTAATTTTGAGAAGGAGAATCTCTTTAAATGGAGACTCTTGTTACCCAATAATAACCTATCATTTAGCAAGTTATTTAAAAAATAAATAATTATATAAAATATTAATTAGTTAAATACTTATATTAAATAATTAAATAATAAGTAATTCAATAATAATTATAATAATTAATTATATTAAATAGTTATATTTTTATTTTAATTAATAATTTATATTAATTATTTAAACAATAATTACTTAAGTAATTAAATGATAATCAATTTATTAATAATTATAATAATTAATTAGATTAAATAATTAAATTTTTATTTAATTAATGATTTATATTAATAATTTATATCATAATTAATATTAAACATTATTTATATTATCATATTAAAGTATAATTAATTAAATTTACTTACATAAAAAAATTTAATTTTTACACTTTACAAAATAATTTTTTGTTGGGTTGGTTATTTTTATTTTTGAAATTTAAAATGCTAACCACATTATTAAAATTAGCAGTTGTAAAACTAGCCGTTGCAAAATTAGCGGTTGAAAACTAACCGTTACAATGTTACTATTATTATTAATAAATTAATATTTTATTACTCTATATATACCACTTATATACACTTCTATTCTCACTATTTCTTCTACTCGTTTTCATCTTCTTCCAAGTTTACGAAATCAAAGTTCTGCTAATATTATTTTTTGTTTGAAAAAATGGATCCAAACCAACTCAATTCTTTTTTCAATTATTTACAAAAAATTTCTCAAACTCCAAATATCCAACAATCTCAAACCTCAAACTCTCAAGTTCAAAATCAAAACTTCACACTACCAAATACATTTCAAAATCTAAATCCACAAAATCTTCATAATTTCAATTTTCAAACTCCTTATAATAATTAATTTTCTATATTCCAACCACAAAATCAAAATTCACAAACACTACATTTTTCATTTTCATCCATATTTAACCCCTCTATCAGAAATGTTAATCCAACATCTTTACCATTTCCAACTCAATTTAGTGCATCACGACATAACTCATCTGGTGTTGGTGGCTCTTATAACTCATCCTCTCAGACTCCGATAAAATCTAGTCTAAATTCGCAATATTCAGATTTTGCCAACCCTCGTGAATTAGATGCTATCGACCTCAATGATGATGATACTGAAGATCGGAGACAAGATAGTATTCAACACTGGTATTAGAAAGATGATGAGATGCTGATCAGTGTATGGTTAAATATTTCAACTGACCCTATAGTTGGTACCGATCAAAAGGAAAAAATATTTTGGAGTCGAATTCACAGCTACTGTGTAGAATTTTGCTCCGACATGATAAGGGGGTAGTTGCATGTAAGAAACGATGGTATATGATCAACAAGGCTGATGCACAATTTGCTGGTTGCTACGATCAAGCTAGTCGAAACATAAGGAGTGGTTCGAACATTGATGATATAAAAGAGTTGGCATATATACTTTATTCCACAAATTATGCTAAAAAATTTACTTTTGAGAGGCATTGGAACATGCTTCGTTTGGAGCAAAAATAGAGAAGCCAACTATCTACACAGAGTGGAGGCTCAAAGAGAACCAAGGTTAGTGCAACTAGAGCATACTCATCCTCATCAAACCCAGATACACCGTTAGCAGACGAACCCGGTGTGGACTCTCCTGTTCGCCCACAAGGATCAAACGAGAGCAAGCGAAAAGGTAAGGAAAAAGCACAAATGTCTAAAAATATTAACAAAAAGAAATTATCGGTTGTTAAAAAACTATCTCTCATGGAAGATATTAAGAATGTTAGAGAAAAGCAACTAATGGATAGGAAAAAAGAAAGAGAAGAGTAGGGGGAACATAAAGCAAAGATTATAGCAATGAAGGAGAAGGAGTTACAAATTCAAGCGACAATGAAAGAACAAGAATTACAAACTCAAGCGGCAATGAAAGAACAAGAATTACAAACTCAGAGGTATGTTAAAGAAATGGAGATAAATGCAAAAGAATCGGAAATGGAATGGATGGCTAAGGAAAGGAAAAAGGAAATGGATATGCAAATACTTAATGCTGACACGTCTACAATGAGTGAAAAACGACGAACTCTTCATGAGATTGCATGTGAGAAAATAATCACGAAGTGATTTACTTAATCGTTCCTTATATTCGTAGAGTTACGTAGTATATTTTTAGTTTTGGTGCGTATTACTGGTATGTGATGTAGTCTGTTTTATTCATTTCTGATGTAACTTTTCAAATTAGTCAATATTATTGTGCCGTTATTGTTCATGAAAGTGACCGTTAAGTAGCATTACAAAACTAGCCGTTATTTGCACAATACCAAGAAAGGGAAAGAAAAGATGTGGAGCGAGCATTCGGAGTGTTGCAAGCACGCTTTGCAATTATACGTGGTCCAACTCGCTTTTGGAAAAAGAAGAAGTTTGCCAACATAATGAGAGCTTGTATTATATTGCATAATATGATTGTTGAGGATGAAAGAGAGACTTATGCAGAAAATTTTGCTCAAACCTTAGAGTATATTGATATCAAAAATGGCTTATCACAATCTCAGCTCGGAGAGGAAGATTTTGCACCATACCATCAATTTCTCCAAAGAGATGCCCAACTTTAAAATAGGCAGCAGCATAGACAACTAAAGGAGGACTTGATTGAACACATATGACAATTTCACAATGTTTGTCGTCAATTATAGAGATTAATTATGTTTTTCTTTGTATTAAGTAATTTTACAAATTAGTGTAATCCCGAATTATATATTATATATTATTATTATATATGAATTTATTTAATATTAATATTTTTTAATAGTGAATTATTTTTAAATTTATAAAATTAAATAATATTATTAAAAAATTAATTACATTAATTTTAAGTATTTTAATTAATTAATTAAGTGGGACCACAACAGGGACTAAAGTTAGTTCCTCCTAACGGAGAAGAGAGAGATGCTTTGAGTTCATATTTACTGTTTATAATGCAAAAGCTGATGTGGAGTTACTTTTTATGACAGGTGGGCTATAAATAGGGATTGGGATGAGTTTCCTACTAGAGATGGTATTAAGAGCAACTCCAACGCTTGAGTGTCAATACCACTTTTTCTGACAGAAATAGTTCCCAACCGTTGGAGAGAAGTAGAGAAGAGCACGATTTTCAAGAGGAATGAGTCCCTTTGAATGGGGACTTTGGACGACGAATAATATTGGCAAGTTATTATTTAAATAAATAGTTATAGAAAATTTTAATTAATTATATTAAATAATTATATTTTTATTTAATTAATGATTTATATTAATTATTTAAATAATAATTAAATTATAATTAATTTATTAATAATTATAATAATTAATTAGATTAAATAATTAAATTTTTATTTAATTAATTATTTATATTAATTATTTATGTCATAATTAATATTGAATATTATTTATATTATTATATTAAATTATAATTAATTAAATTTATTTATATTAAAAAATAAATTTAATTTTTACACCTTACAAAATAATTGTTGGTTGGGTTGATTATTTTTATTTTTAAAATTTAAAATGCTAACCACATTATTAAAATTAGTCGTTGCAAAATTAGCCGTTGCAAAATTAGCCGTTACTATGTTACCATTGTTATTAATAAATTAATATTTTATTACTCTATATATACCACTTAGATACACTTCTATTCTCACACTTTCTACTACTCTTCTTCATTCTCTTCCAAGTTTACGAAATCAAGGTTCTGCTGATATTATTTTTTGTTCGAAAAAATGGATCCAAACCAACTCAACTCTTTTTTCAATTTCTTACAAAACTTTTCTCAAATTCCAAATACTCAACAATCTCAAACCTCAAACTCTCAAGTTCCTAATCAAAACTTCACACTACCGAATACATTTCAAAATCCAAATCCACAAAATCTTTCTAATTTCAATTTTCAAGCTCCTTATAATAATCCATTTTCTATGTTCCAACCGGAAAATCAAAATTCACAAACACCACATTTTTCATTTTCATCCATATTTAACCCCTCTATCAAAAATGTTTCTCTAAATTTTTTGCCGTTTCTAACTCAATTCAGTACATCAAGACATAACTTATCTGGTATTGGTGGCTCTTCTAACCCATCCTCTCAGACTCCTATACAATCTAGTCAAAATTCGTAATATTCAGATTTTGCCAACCCCCATGGATTAGATGCTATCGACCTCAATGATGATGATATTGTAGATCGGAGGCAAGATAGTATTCAACACTGGCATTGGAAAGAGGATGAGATGCTGATTAGTTTCAACTGACCCTATAGTTGGTACTGATCAAAAGGGAGAAACATTTTGGAGTCGAATTCACAGCTACTGTGTAGAATTTTGCTCTGACATGATAAGGGGGTAGTTGCATGTAAGAAACAATAGTATAAGATCAACAAGGTTGTTGCACAATTTGCTGGTTGCTACGATCAAGCTAGTCGAAACATAAGGAGTGGTTTGAACGCTGATGATACAAAGGAGTTGGCCTATAAACTTTATTCCACAAATTATGGTCAAAAATTCACTTTTGAGAGGCATTCGAACATGCTTCGTTTGGAATAAAAATGGAGAAGCCAACTACCTACACAAAGTGGCGGCTCAAAGAGAACCAAGGTTAGTGCAACTAGAGCATACTCATCCTCATCAAACCCAGAAACACCGTTGGCTGACAAACACGGTGTGGACTCTCCCGGTCGCCCACAAGGATCAAAGAAGAGCAAGCGAAAAGGTAAGGGCAAATCACAAATGTCTGAAGATTTTAGCGAAAAAAAATCATCGATTGTTAAAAAATTATCTCTCATGGAAGATATTAAGAATTTTAGATAAAAGGAACTAATGGATAGGAAAAAAGAAAAGAAGTGGAGAGGGAGAAACTTGGAGCAAAGATTATGGCAATCAAAGAGAAGGAGTTACAAATTCAAGCGGCAATAAAAAACAAGAATTACAAACTCAGAGGTATATTAAAGAAGTGGAGATAAATGCAAAAGAAAGGGAAAGGGAAATGGATATGCAAATACTTAATGCTGACACCTCTATAATGAGTGTAAAACGACGAGCTCTTCATGAGATTGCATGTGAGAAAATAATCGCTAAGTGGTTTACTTAATAGTTCCTTGTATTGGTAGAGTTATGTAGTATGTTCTTATTTTTATTGCGTATTACTGGTATGTGATGTAGTCTGTTTTATTTATTTCTGATGTAACTTTTTAAATTAGTCAATATTATTGTGCCATTATTGTTCATGAAAGTGACAGTTGCAAAACTAGCCGTTTTAAATTTAGACAAAAAATACTTGCCGTTAAGTAGCCATTGCAAAACTACCCGTTAAGTAGCCGTCGTAATACTAGCCGTTGAGGAGTAGGTACTTATTGCAAACACACTTATAAATATCAACTATCAATGACTTTACAACTCCACTTCAACTCTTGTTTCTCACCTCGAAAGAGAATTGAAAAATACATTTCTAGACATGGCTAGAAATTTTGATGATATGTTTAATGAGGCTTTGTATGCCAAAAGAAGACGGCAAGATAACACATTCATAGATAATTGGATCGATGAGTGTTTACTCGAAGATTCAGAAGAAGAAGATATCGATAGAAGCTCTATTCCAACTCCTCGTAGATGGATCAATAGAGATCGAGAAGCAGGACATGATCACCTTTTCCAAGATTACTTTGCAGATGAAACAGTGTATAATGCTGACATTTTTCGACGGAGATTTCGAATGAGAAAACATGTGTTCCTTCGGATAGTAGACGCTCTCTCAAATATCTATCTGTATTTTCAACAGAGGGTTAATGCAACTAGAAGAAGAGGCTTGTCATCTCTCCAAAAATATACTGTTGAGATGCAGATGTTAGCATATGGCGTAGCAACTGATGGTGTTGATGATTATGTGCGCATAGGCGAGAGCACTACAATTGAATGCTTGGAAAAAATTGTTGAAGGTGTCATTTTGGTGTTCGAGGATGAATACTTGCGAAAACCAAATCCAAATTACGTACGACGCTTGCTACAAATGGCAGAGGGTTGTGGCTTTCCTGGCATGTTGGGTAGCATTGACTGCATGCATTAGCAATGAAAAAATTGTTCAAAGGCGTGGAAAGGTATGTACATGAGTGGTTATCATGGGGTTGCAACCATAGTACTTGAGGTTACGTTGTAGCATCTTCAGATCTTTAGATATGGCATGCGTTCTTTGGAGTTTCTGGTTCAAATAACAATATCAACGTGTTAGATCGTTCTCCAGTGTTCGATGATATTCTAAATGACTGTGTTCCGGTGGTAAATTATACTATTAATGGTAATAATTATACCATAGGATACTATTTAGCAGATGGTATTTATCCTAAATGGCGCCACATTTGTCAAATCAATCTCAAAGTTACAAGGGAAAAAACGCAAGTTATTTGCACAATACCAAGAAGGGCAAAGAAAAGATGTGGAGCGAGCATTCGGAGTGTTGCAAGCACGCTTTGCAATTATACGTGGTCTAGCTCGCTTTTGGGAAAAGAAGAAGCTTGCCAACATAATGAGAGCTTGTATTATATTGCATAATATGATTGTTGAGGATGAAAGAGATACGTATGCAGGAAATTTTGCTCAAGACTTAGAGTATGATGATGTCGAAAATGGCTTATCACAACCTCAGTTGGGAGAAGAAGATTTTGCACCATACCATCAATTTCTCCAAAGAAATGCCCAACTTCGAAATAGGCAGCAGCATAGACAATTGAAAGAGGATTTGATTGAACACATATGACAGTTTCACATTGCTTGTCGTCAACTATAAAGCTTAATTATGTTTTTCTTTATATTAAGTAATTTTACAAATTAGTGTAATTCCGAATTATATATTGTGTATCATTGTTATATATGAATTTGTTTAATATTATCTTTTAATAGTGAATTATTTTTAAATTTATAAATTTAAATAATATTATTGAAAAAATTAATTACATTAATTTAAGTATTTTAATTAATTAATTAAGTGGGACCACAACAAGGACTAAAGTTAGTTCTTCCTAATGGAGAAGAGAGAGATGTTTTGAGTTCCTATTTACTATTTATAACGCAAAAGCTGATATGGAGTTACTTTTTATGACAGGTAGGCCATAAATAGGAACTGGGATGAGTTCCCTACTGGAGATGGTCTAAGCACATAACTACTAAAAACCGGAATGACTAATCATTTGTCAGACATCATCGAATGCTATTATCAATTTTTATAAAACAGAGATACTTTGTTGCCGTGTCTATGTGTCGAATATATTTTAGATATGAAATTCATCAACATTCCTTTGATATGTGTATATATTATTATTTATTAAAATAAAAAATATTTTAAATATTTTATATAATTAAAATAAGATATTAAAAATAATTAAAATTTTAATGTATGTTTTAATTTCAATAAAATATCAAAATATCATTATAATTTATCTAACAAATATTTTATATTGTGTGTGTGTGTGTGTCGTGTGTATGTGTCTTATAAAATTTTAAAATTTGTATAACAGCGTATACCGTATCGTGTCGTGTCCTATATCTGTGCAGTATCAATGCATCATAGATCAATTCTCAACTTTAAGTAGGCTTGTCAAATAGACTAGTATCACTTGTTTGGACCCAATTCGTTTAAAATTGAATATTATATGAATTAACTTGTTTATTTTTTATTTGTTTATAGATATGAAATTTTAGGTCTGAACTATTTATGATAATCTCGACGGCATTATATGTATTAGATGTTTATTTTTTATTTTTAAAAAAAGTTTGGGATAACAATTTTAGTCTTAAATTCAAAAAAATTTTGAACATGAAAATTTTACTTTTGGATTAGAAATCTTAAATAGAATTTTATTAGTACGTGAATTGGATCTTTAGGTTGAATCAAGAAAAATATTAAAGAAGTGCTAGAATCTTTTGGAAAATACAAAAAGAATAAATAAATGGATTGTCTCCTTATGTTAAAATTTAAACAAGTGTCATTTTAAAAATAAAAATTTATATGTTTAAGCAGATAAATGAATTAGTCTAACAAATTTAACCTATTTTAACGATTCTAATTTTAAATTTATATAATATCAGAATCAATTATTTTGTATTGCAAAATAAGTCAGTCTAATTTTATCATAAGCGAGTGGAGTCCACCCAATTTATCTCAAATAGAAAAAAGTAGTTTAATATTTAATGTGAAAAATAGTTTAATATTTAAGTGAATGTAGTCTATATTATTTTTTTGAAATAATATTTTTTTAATATTCTTTCACCAACACATGAAAAAAGAGAATAGAGTAATTGATATCTTTTTCATTGTCCTCTTTATGAATGGATCGGAGCTTTCAAAAATATTTAAAAATCTGCACCAAAACTAGTTTGCTTATTTGTAAACTGCTGCCAAGCCAGCTTTTTTTTTTATTTACAAACTTTTCACTCATCATCCTTCATAATTCCAAACAACCCAAAGTTTTCCGTCGTTACCTAACCCACTCTCTTCGATGCCACACCTCCTTGGAATAATGTCATCTTCTTCTTCTCCCCCAACCTATCTACTATCCCATTTACTTCGTCGTTTTTGGTGCCGTTACCTCCACCGTCAACCCTTACTATATCGCCTCCAGAGTCTCCAAACAATTCAAAGATCCAAATGCATCATCACTGTATTATGAGACTATTTCACTCGATTTTTCGTATTGTTCAACAAAGTGTCAAATCAAGCTTGTATCACAATCTCAGTTTGGGGAGCACATACGATTCCTCTGAAAAAGAGTGAACTCGATTCGGAAATTACTTAACAATGATGTTGAAGTGACTTGTATCAAAGTTACTAGTGACAAATTTATATTGAACAAGGTAATATAAATAAATAAACAAATAAAGAAGTAGAGAATAGTTTAAAATCAATAAAACATAAAATTGAATTGTAAAGGAAAGAGAATAATGACAATAAAAGACAATGAATCAAATAAACAAAAGAAAACAAGTTAAAAGTTGACTTCTAACACTTACATGTACGTACACTGCATATTCTTCCGTTGCGTCACGGAGACTGAAAATTTTATAAGTTTATGTGATGATCTAGCGTTCTTGATTGAAGTCTCAGAACACTTCTGAGTTTCTACTATTTATAGACCATGGAGATGATCTTGTCATGGATCATGTTGTCCATTATCTTACATCTCTCTTTTTCTCAGCCATGACATTGCCTTGTCCATGAAAAATCTTGACGCCCAAGTTTGACACACATGTCTTCCAAGAGATGATTGATGTTCCTAAGAAAAAAAAGTAACATATGACTGACTTCCTTGAATCTGGACATATCCCCCAATCACTATTTGAGAATTCGGATGGAGTGGGGTCTGTGTTGGCTGAGAAGAACAATTCCTTTGCTGGAGCTCCCCTAAGTATCTTAGGACCCTTAGTGCAGCCTCAAAATGTTTGTCCGTAGCACAATCCAAAAATTGACTAAACTTTTTAACCTTATAGCAGATTTTAGATTTTGTGTTTGTGAGATACAATAGACGTCCAGTCATTCTTCTATATTATGAATTTGATGTGAGTGGAGTCCATGTGTGTTTCGATAAAGGTGATGTGTAGTCAATAGGGGTTGAAGCTGGCTTTGCTGTCATCATCCCATAGTCTTGGAGGAGATCGAGACAATACTTGTGATGGCACACAGTAATCCCCTTTTTTATTCAAGTGACTTCCATACCAAGAAAATACTTGAGTTCACTCAAATCTTTAATTTTGTACAGATCATGCAAATACCTTTTCATCCAAGAGATTTTATTCAAATTATCCCCAGCAAGCACAGGATCATCAATGTAGACAATAATGATTGTAAACCCACATGGAGAGCTCTTAGTAAACATGTTGTAGTCATGTTTAGATTAGGTGTAGCCAGCAACAACAAGCGAGGCAGCAAGCTTAGTGTTCCATTGCCTACTTGTTTGCTTCAATCCATAGATAGAATGATCAAGGCGGCAAACCAAACTAGGTTCTAAAAGTTGTAACCCAGGGGGTGGTCTTATGTAAACTGTCTCATCTAAATCACCATGCAAAAAGGTTGTATTTATGTCTAATTGATGTAAATGCCAACCCTTGACAGCAGCAATAGATATAATAATTCGGAAGGTATTCATCTTCACAACTGGGCTAAAGGTGTCCTTGTAGTCTATACCTTGAGTTTGAGAGAATTCCTGTGCTACGAGCCTCAATTTACACCTGTCCACGGTGCCATCAGAGTGAAGCTTGAGCTTGAACACCCAGTTACAACCCACATCTCTTTTATTAGTAGGTAGTTTAATGAGTGTCCAAGTTTTATTGTTCTCCAAAGCAGAAAGTTCATTGTTAACAGCTTCCTTTCAATTAGGATCCACAACAGCTTCATCATAGGTTTTTGGTTTTGTATTCATGGATACAACTAATGCAGATGCAAGTTTGACAGGGGATGTAAAATTATTTTTAAAAAAATTCTAAGTGGGAGATAGGAGATTCATGTGAGGCAACAAGCATGTAATGAAAATCTTTCAAATAGGAGGGATGCCTCCTTATTCTATCTGATCTTCTAATTTCTTGTACATTCTCATGATGTGATGAATGTGTGCAATTAAATTCTGATGCATCAGTATCTATGCCCAGGGGCATGAACTCAACAGTTGGTTCATTTAATTCAGTAATGTTATGATGATTATGCAATTGATTATTGAGACCAGATTCAAGTGTGATGTTCTGTGAAGTAATGCTATGATCAGATGAAATACCTATATCGAATAGGTCAATAAACGTGTGTGTAGAGCGTTGTGGTGGTGTGAAATTTGTTTGAGTGATGGAATCATGAGTAGAAAAGTGAAACGTCTGATATGGCAATACATTCTCATAAAAATACCACATTTCTTAACACAAAAATTTCTCTATTTGACAAATCATAGAGTATGTAATCTTTTACACCCGGTTTATGACCAATATGCACACACTTGTGTGCTCTCTTATCAAGCTTTGTCCTATGAGCAGTGAGTGTGGAGGCATATGCCAAGCACCCAAAGACTCTCAAATAATCAATTTTTGACAATTTTTTTTTAAAATTTGATAGGGAGAGTGATTTTGTAACAAAGTGCTTAGAATCCTATTAATTATGTGGACTGCTTGTGCAGCCGCATATTCCAAAAATATCTTGGTATGGTAGAGTGAAACATTAGAGCTCTAGTTACTTCAAGTATATGTTGATGTTTACGCTTTACAATACCATTTTGTTGAGGTTTCTCAACGCAAGTTGTTTGATGAAAGATTCTATTTGAATTATAGAAAGAGGTCAGTTTAAATTCTGCACAATTGTCTGTCCTAATTTTCTTTACTTTGATATTAAACTGAGTGCTAACTAATTTCACAAAATTTTGCATGAGAGAAGAGGCTTTAGCCTTTGATTTCATGAAAAACAACCATGTAAATTTACTTCTGTCTTCTATTACAATAAGAGAATATCTATGTCCTCCCATAGAGGAAGTATCAAGTGGTCCCCATATATCTATATGAACAAGCTCAAACAAGTTTTCAGATTGTGACAGACTAGATGAAAAAAAAAGTTTTTTTCTGACAAAGTGACATGAGTCACATGGATCCACAGATCCTTTATTCTCTAAAAATGAGTAAAATTGTTTCATTATTTTCATTCTTCTATCTGAAATGTGCCCTAGTCTAAAATGGCATAATGCCTCTCCATTTCTCTTGCTGGAATCACAAGGAGAAACCAGAGTGGCTAGTGTTGATGCATTATTTGTGGATGTAGTGAATGCAGTTGTTACATTCACTACATTCACAAATAATGTATCAACACTGGCCACTCTGGTTTCAAAGGTTTACAGGCCTTTTTTTTGTTCAGCTACTCCAATCATCCTCTTGGAGAGCTGATCCTGTATCTCACAGTTAGAATCATTAAAAAAGAATCGATAGTTAAGATCTTATGTCAATTTGGAGACTGAAATGAGGTTGCACTTAAAGTTTGGTATGTACAATACATGAACTAAATGAAATTGACTTGTGAAGTGAATGGTTCCTACTATGTCAGTAACAATTTTTGTTCTATCTGAAAGGTTAACATGTATTGGCTTGATATGATATAAGGTACTAAATGCACTAATAGAAAATGATACATGCTTACTGGCTCTTAAGTCTATCTCCTAAGAGTTTGGACTAAATGTGCATGAATACATGACAAATACTATACCTTGGCTTGATGGTAATGTGATGTTTTGGTTACTATTATTATGAGTTGGTTGCTGTGAACCTTCCTTTTCCAAAAGTGCTAACAATGCTAGTTTTTTATTTGTAGAGAAATAAATCTCATATCTATCACCATTGGGTTCCTATGGAAGAGTATTGCTGATTTTCTCAACCTTCTCATAAGCAACTACACTGTTTATCATGCTGCCCCTATTGTCATTTCTCATATGTGGCGGCAGTCCATGCTTTCTATAGCATACATCTTTAACATGTCTAGATTTTTCACAAAAGTGTATTGTTTATAACTCCTACCACCTCTGACACCACTTACTCTTCCTCAAAAGCTTCTTTCACCTCTCATTGACTAGTGATTTTATGTATTAGTTCTGAAATTGGCATTAACTATCAGTGCCTTACAATCATTTGAATCGTAATTTTGTCTTTCTTGTTGGAGGAGCAATGAAAAGGCAGTATCGACCTTAGGAAGTGGTGTCATCAACATTATTTGAGAACTTGCTATTGCAAACTGATCATTAATACCTCTCACAAAAAATACACCAGATAAGTTTCTTCCAATCGGGTTCTCATAATATTAAGTACACAATTACACATCACGATGCACACCTTGCAATCTGGAATTGGACTAAAATTGTCCAATTTTTTCCAAATACCTTTCAATTTTGTGAAATAGGCTATGATGCTGAGGTCTCCTTGCCTTGTTGAAAAAAATTCCTCTTGTAATTCAGCAACTAGAAAAATATCTCCATGATAATACCTATGTTTCAGAGCACTCCATAGGTCTGTAGCTACATTAATCCAGATCACACTTTGTGCAATATTTAGACTCAAAGAAAGATTCAGCCATGACACTATATATGTATTGCATCTATCCTATATATCGTATAGAGGATCATCTCTAGCTGGTTTGGTGATAGATCCATTAATAAATTGTATTTTATTCTTAGATCAGAGAGCTCTAGACATTTCTCTTTCTCATACATGATAGTTATTAGGTCCAAGAATAGTTGAAATCAAAAGAACCCCTAGATTCTCTCCAGGATGAAGAAAGGGACTCATCGGATTTGTAATAGGACTCAGATTTGCTCGATTTATGGTGGATTGTAACTGGTTTCACCAAGCTTGCAACCGATTGGATGTCAAAGTTAGTCACTAGATTTGCCGTTTTTGGTTCTGACTGTGAGTTCGGCATCAAATTCTACATGCAATAGGTTCTGAGATGTGAATCGATCACCTTCCACACCTAATCTCGTGATCGGAGTCTTTACTTACCCCACGCTCATCGCACCATATTGAAGAGCTATGGCAGAGGCAAAACACTCTCATCAACTCTGTTTTATGAGTCAAAGTGTGAAGAGCAAAGAAGAAATATATAGAACGAAGTTAAAGAAAGTGATAAAACTAGTGAAGCAGAGAAGAAGTTGGAAGTTCAGAGAGAGAATAGTGAGAAGCACCACTAATCAGAATTTTCATCACAGAAAATGAAATTCACAGTACTAATTACAACTAGGTTAAATTACACAGTTGGTCCCTATACTTTTGGTAAAATTACAAATTGGTCCTTACACTTGAAAAGTTTGTAATTGGGTCCCTAAAGATAATTAAAATTTGTAATTTAGTTATCGCCATTCAAAAAGTGTTTGATTTAACAGAATATTCTCTATTTTGAACATGTGACCTACACATGTTTGCAATAGGAACCAATTTGCAACTTTAGTGAAAGTATAGGGACCAACCGTGTAATTTAACTATTTGAAAATGACCAAAAACTTCCTAGACTATCTGAATCCACCCTACCCCTCCCCAGCTCTCTCACTCTCACTTTCTCACTTTCCAAAATGGCACTCCAACCCCAACCCCAACGCTCTCTGTCTCTCACCTCGACTCACCATCGTCGTGCCTCTCGCCTCCGTCACCACGCCGAATTCACTAATAAATTGAGTTGCTATTTTTGTGTTGATTTGTTGCTATTTTTTTCTTAGACATTAAATTGTTCATTTTGAGCATGCTTGGGATTGAAATTGTTCTCTTTCATTTATCGTCGGTGTTCAGTATTGGGATTGGAAGAGAAGAAAAAGTTGTCGGATGAGAGAGGCGAGATGGAGAAAGGAGGCGAGACCCGACTCGTAAGCACAAAGGCGGTGGATCCGGCATAGCGACGGTGAACCGAGGTGAGAGATAGAGAGCAGTGGGATTCGGGTGTCGTTTTAGAAAGTGAGAAAGTGAGAGTGAGAGAGCTGGGGAGGGACGGGGTAGGTTCAGATAGCCTAGGGAGTTTTTGATCACTTCAAATGATTAAATTACACAGTTGGTCCCCATACTTTCACTAAAATTATAAATTGGTCCCTGTTGTCAAACATGTGCAGGTCACATGTTTAAAATAGAGAATATTCTGAGAATATTCTGTTAAATCAAACACTTTTTGAACGGCGGGGAATAAATTGCAAATTTTAATTCTCTTTAGGGACCCAATTATAAACTTTTAAAGTGTAGGGACTAATTTACAATTTCACTGAAAGTGTAGGGACCAACTGTGTAATTTAGCCTTACAACTAACAAGCTACTATATATACTTCTCCCTATACAATTTGATTAAGTTACTTGCTAACTAAGTAACCAGTCATAACAACCTTTCATAACTGATTCTAGCACCTTCTTACGTGTAATATCTAACTAATTTCTAATTGACTTGCTTATCATACATTATCACCAGCAAGTTGCTGGCTGCATAACTAACTACGTGCATCACCATCATTAGTTCTCTACTCAAGTAACAATACTGGATTACACATAATTTTTTTCATTACTAAAAAAATTAGCCCAATTATATATCCTATTTTAGTCTCTAAGTACAATAAGACCTACATCCTATTTTTGCGACAAATATAGTGAAATTTTCATTATAATTGAATCAATGACGGTCACTAATTCTAATGAATTACAATAATAATTCATTGAAAATCTTAGATATCAAACCAAACTCAAAACTATTAAGCTCACACCAAATCAAATCAAATATTAACCGATTCAATCGTGGTTTAACTAAAATAATTGTATTATAATAAAATAATCTATAAAATTATAATTAACCACACAAAAATATAAAATATATATCAATATAAATTAAAAAACATAAATTAAAAGTGCAAAACCAAATAAAGTTTTATGATTCCATACAAATATAACAAATAAGTTAAATATAAAAGAGAATAATCAAATCTCAGTTTATAAATGTATAATATTCATAATATTATATATTTTAGATTTAATTTTTCTGTTAGTCCCTATAGTTTCAATTAGGGATGGCAATTTTTCCCAGCGAATCGGGTATCACTGGGAATTACCTGCCAGGAGACAGGTTTGGGTAGCATTTTCTCCCCGCGGGGACGGGGAGCGGGGACCTGTATAATAAATGGGGTGGGGGCGGAGATAGAGCTCCCCATCCCGTGGGTACTCGTTTAATCCCCATTATATTAAAAAGACTAAAATACCCTTCATATATATATATATAAGTTGGAAAACCCTAGCCTCCTCCATTCTTTATTTCTCCTTCGGTGATTTCTCCTTCAGTCTTTCCCTCAGACCCTTACCGAACCCAACCCTACTCACCTCCGCTGCCACTCCGTCGTTCCCCAAACCATACTCACCACTTCCTCGTCTCACTCTCAAGGTCACCGCAACACTCGTTGGTTCGTCGCCCACCTGAGATTACCTGCCCGAGAAGAACCTCGTCGCCGTCTTCACGAGAGCGTCGCGTATTTATCTGATAAGTGAGCACCGTTGTCGCCATCTTCGTCGCAACGGTGAGTCGTGAGTGCAGCAGTGAACGTCGTTGTTGTCGCCTTCGTCACAATAGTTAGTGTCGTTGTTGCCATCATCCTCACAGCAACCCTCACAATAAGCCAGTAACCCTCGCCGCTCTTCCTTCCTTCAATTATTCTGTAACTGTTGTGATTTCTATGAATATGTGATTTCTCCTGATTTGTTGTGATTGTTGTGATTTCTATGATTTATGTGATTTATGTGATGTCTTTTGATTTTCTGTGATTGTTGTGATTTATGTGATTTTTGGGATTTACCTTGAAGTATTTTTGTGATTCTGCTAAATATATGTGTCTCTCTGAAGAATATGTTCATGTAAGTAAACTATATACAATACACTATTTTTTCATATTATTGTTGATTTATTATACGATTTTGATTTTAACTTTTAATTGTTCTTATCGATATATGAATAGGATTCAAACAAATCTATCTTTGATGAATTATATATGAAGCATAGATACATATGAATTCTTGTTTCCAAATACCTTTAGACTATGGTTGTGGAGATTTGGTTTGGTGCTCTTCTTATGCACACATTTTATATATCCCTGCAGCCATACCAGAATTTCAAAATAGAAGAACCACCCTGTTTTCTATTTCTCTACTCTGTGAACCCAAACACCAATCTTCCCGAAGCCACCCTCCTCCATTCAATCCAACCCACTCAGTGGCATTCCGTCGAACACCTCACCCCTAACCTTTTCCATTCATTTCTTTCTTCTACCCTCACTGCCCTCCATCACTACCCTTATCTCGTCATCATTTATTCACCCTCCTCCTCCGTTACTATCCTCTCTCTATCAACAAGCTTCTTTTTTCCATAACAGAATTCTTGCCATAATCAATTTTTAGCAAGATCAAAAGTATAATTTTTGTCCTAACATAATTAGTTAATTACAGACAAGTGAAAAGAAATGGTGTGGTGGGAATAATGAACATGTTGATAAATCAAAATCTTCTAGTGATGATTATCAAGTGAAGATGAACTTTGATTAGAGGCTTTGGAGGTTGGAAAAAGATGTCCGAATGCAAAAAGTGGTTACCCAGTTGTTAATGTTAGTTGTGTTTGTATTGATAGTGTTGATGGTTATCTTGTATTGTAAATCATGAATGAGTTGGTGGTGGGTTTTCTGTATTCATTGGATGAGCAATATATGTAAAAATGGTATTTGTTGATGGAATGATAACCTAGTTAACTATGAATTTATTGAATTTATATTTGTTCATGAAATGAACCAAAAACAGTAATATGTTAAAGAAGGCAACAAAAGTGATTGAAAACCACAAAGTATAAGTGTATTAAGATAAATTTTATAATTTAGCAAAAAACAGCTAGTGACAAACATAAAGGGTAGCCAACTAACATGAAGTTGCTAAATGTAGTTGCCTCAAAAAGAAAGACTTCACAACAAAACATAAAGGATCACACATCCTTGTATAGTTATTGTCTAGTAAAAAGTTTTAATAACACAAAACAGAAGGCCCTATACACATTTATCTAAAGGCTTCAATTCTTCTTTCTTGGAAGCTTAAATCCTAGAGTTGGAATGAACTTCATCAAATTGGCAAATTTTTTTGCTATTCCTGAACTAGCACCCTATATGGGATTCACTATTAGAGAGGTTGCCAGTGGAGAGGATCTTCTTCTTGGTGACAACTTTGAAGGCCTTTTCATACCAGGATCCTATATGAATAAAAATTAGCTTTACGCATAAATGAGCATTCAACTGAATCATAAAATCCTAATGATATAAATATTAAACTAGCTGTTGAAAATCTTCTGTGTTAGAAACAGTTGGCTGAGATATCTCTATCTCTACTGGTTATGCAACAGTAGTGGGTAGTGCATTGTCAGTAGGCTGCACAACAGAATTATTTTCTCCATCACCTTGGTCAACAACATCTTGGGGCTGCTCAACTTGCTGCTCAGGTGCAGGATCATCTCCATCATTTTTCTTCTTCTCAACAGCTTTAGCAGCAGTGGCAGCAGCAACAGCATTAGTCACTCTTTTCTTCTTGCAACCTCTCCTTGTATATGTCTCTTTTCACCATAGAACCTACAAGTAAATGTTCCCAATTGTCTTTTCAGATGTATATTATCTCTATTGTTACTAAAAAATTTGGTATTAACTTTGGGCTTTTTAGATCCTCCTACCCTTTTCATATGCATCTGTCCTTCTCTTTATCTTGAGTTTTTCAGGTTTCTTCTTGATTTTTCGTGCATGTGGCCTATTGCAGTCATCTGTTTGCTCCCATAATGGTTGCCCAAGAATTGGATGAATGTGATAATCATATGTTTCCCTGTATGACTCCATCGTTAGCCATCTGTGACAAAAATCTTCTAGTTGCTTGTTAACCCGAGAAAGTGCAGCACACGCATGCACACAAAGAATACTTGCATATGTCTAACAATCACATCAACCATGAATCTTAGTCGTATAGCGTTAATGTAATTACTTAGGATACAAACATAATTGTAATACATAAGCAACTGACCTGTAAGCATCCAAAATTGGCAAGTACATAATT
This sequence comes from Arachis hypogaea, assembly GCF_003086295.3. Taxonomy (NCBI): domain Eukaryota; kingdom Viridiplantae; phylum Streptophyta; class Magnoliopsida; order Fabales; family Fabaceae; genus Arachis; species Arachis hypogaea. Next base: position 101,575,142 of record NC_092041.1, on the reverse strand, counting down.
TTTTTCTATGTCCACGACATAGTTAGTTAGGTGTCCATGCACCTCAAATTTTTTTGTATCTGTTATCCCCGGTCCAAATAGGCTTCCAATTCTTAGACTCTTTTTTTACTTTCTCCAGTCTACTCTTTATAACCGGTGTGAGTTTTTCAGTGTGATTGTTTAATTTCACCTTGTTTTTGGCTATGATCCGCATAACAAACATTCGAACCTCCTCTAGCAATATTATAATGGGCTTGGCTCTTGCATCCTTGATCTTTACATTGAACACCTCACATGCATTATTACATATGCTATCAAACTTCGGCTTATGGCTGAATAAGCTTCTGGTCCAAGCATCCAGTAGCCACTTGTCTAAATATGCCCATGCATCCACATTTAGTTTTTTTATCTTGTCCATTTCATCCCTAAACTCTTGATAAGTTGTTGTCCTTGCACATTTTTACAAAGCCCCCATAGCTATAGGTTCTTCCAATTTTTGTTAAAATTTTTCCATAAATGCCAAATGCAAAAATGGTGATGCATATTGGGCATTACCTCTTGCACTACCGATATCAGTCCCTGACAGTTAGGAACATCATGGAACAGTTTAGACATCATCACATGTATACATATCTAACCATTCATCTAATATACATATAAAAGTCCCTAACTGTCAAGTCGATAACCATAACAGTCCCTACCATTTACTCATTTTCCCCATAAAAGTCCCTAACATCCAGTATACTCATAAAAGTCCCTGAATTTTAATATAATAAACCATAATAACCCATGACTAGTCACACTAACCATTCTTATCATCATCTAAAAGATAACATATAATAGCAATTACATGTAACAGCACAATCACATAGCTAATGGAACCTATAAGTATTAATATATCATAGAATCAGATTAGCACAAAATATAAGATATCTCCGTACCTTTTGCATATCTGATATGAAGCACCAGCCTTATCTTTGTAGTAGTCCAAGTCTAGACATAGTAACTCAAGTTTCAGTTTTGTGTATTTTCCACCCTAACAATAGCCCAAGCTATTACATAGATATGATGATTTCCATCTAGCCTGATTGCTGACAAAATTTGTCCAACAAACTGTGTCTTTAAGAATGTCCCATCCAAGCCTATCAACGGACAACAGCCAGCCTTGAACCCATTTTTATAGCCACTTAAGCACACATACATCTTATCAAATGTAAATTCACTATCTGGTTGTGGTGTGGTACATATTTGCACCGTGGAACCAAGATTGGTTTTTAGCAAGGTCATACTATAATCTCGAATCATCCTATATTGTTCTTTCTCATCAATATACACCACAATTCTAGCATCCATTAAGGCCCTTGAAACTAATTCTTTTTTGGTGTCAAATCAAATCGTGTCTTGAAATAAGTTGTAGCCTCGTAGTGTTTAAAACTATGATATTTTTTCACCTTCTTAACAAACTTGTTGCAGACCCAATTCCTATTGGCAGCCCTATTTTTGTCCTCTCTAGGACAAGTGTCGTTATCGTTAAAGGTTTTAATTTGCCAACACGTGTCCTCATGGTCTCTTGATGCATAGGCCACCCATGGACACTCCTTAACCTTACAAAGTGTCCTGCACCTTATATTATCATTCTTAACCAGCTTTATGATCCTACCCTCTTGAATTGTATATTTTCTCACAGCTTCCCTAAAATCCCACTTGGTTCCAAACTTCATGCCAACCTCAAGATGCAGCTCCCCAAATCTTACATCCTCTCTAAACATAGGACATGCATCTTCAGAATCATAGTCTTCTTCCAGCTCATCTTCTGAATTTGGAGGAGTCTTCATCTCCTCCGAGTACTATGAATTGGTGCCATCTGAATCAACACCAGGATCTAATTCATCATCTGCACCTTCAACAAAACTATCGACAAATCCAAGATCAACCCATTTAGGGATGTCAATGGGGTAAGGCGGGGGTGGGGGATGCCTTCCTGCTCCCTGTCCCCGCCCTCAGATTTTCTTCCCGTCCCCGCTCCGATCCCCGCCATGGGGGTTAATTACCCCCATCCCCATTTCCTGCGTTCCCCATGTTTCCTGCGGGTCCCCATTCCCCATCTTTTATGTTGAACATTTATGTGAAAATTACCATAAAAAATTTTAAAAAATATAAAAAAACACAAAACATTATTACAACACACAAACATACATATCTTATCCAAGATTACAACTTACAAGTCAAGAAATATAAAATAACAAATCATAGTCCATAAAACGAAATTTTAAAATACAACTTCCATTCTTAAAAAAAGATATAAAATAAAGTCTTCAAACTTCCAACAAACAACTCCATGTTCTCTGTTAAAATACAACACAAACATGAATATGTTAACATACATCATAAACAAGAATACCATATATTTAATAAGAATTTGACATAATAAAAGATAATTACCTAAACTCCTAAATCTCCATATCCATTACATAGTCCCAAGGAATTGGAATTTTTGACAATGATTTACCTATATTATATCAACCAAATTTAATCCTTGCTTCGTGTCACCTCCAATCTTTCTTTCATAATATTTATATATTGCCTTCCACTTTCTATCTATTTGTTCCCTCCTAAAATGTTTCCAAACCTGAGAAGTTAATTCTTTTTTGTTAGGACTATTTTGCACACTTTGGCTAACTTCTTGTCCTCCCTGTAATGCTTCTTCTTGTCCTTCCTCTTATGTTTCTTGGACATGTGCTTCAATTGCTTGACCCTCATCATCTTGAGTTGGTTCTGTCTCATTATTATTTTCAATAGGAGTCGAGCTTAAACTCTACATCCTATACAGTAAGATTTAATACAAAAATACTAAATTAAAATTCAATACATAAATACTAAATCACAGAATCAACTCAGAACAAGCAAATTGAACCCAGCAACTCAGAATTACGGAATCAGAGTTACTAACAAATTGAATCACAAAATCAACTCAAAATAAGCAAAAATAAATACTTTTGATTATAAGATCCAAAAGCAAGCATATGAGGGGATCGGAGTGATTGAAACGCTAATCATGGATTTGTTAATTTGCTTTACCCTTACATACATTTATAAATATTAATAAATACTTTTTCCTCTAATAACAAAATGTTCGTGCATTTTGACACAGCAAAATGGATTTACTAATTTTCTTTACCCTTACAAAATGTAATGTTCATACAACACATATAAAAAAAAAGGTTCACAGACATCGTTGTACTAGTTAAGAAAATTCCAGTTTAGGATTTAAACAAAAATATTTATTGCAATATATCTTTGTATGTTGTTAGGGGATATGAATCCTAATGAGATTGTTTCAATCTTGCTTAAAGTCATAAATAGAACAGCCAAGATCATAATTCATAAACAGAACAGCATATCATTTACAGAACAGCATAGCATAAAGTCATAAACAGCCAATAAAATCAGAATTCAGAATTAATAGAAAATAAAAAAATAAAGTATGAAAAAATAAAAAAATAGTCACCAATTATCAGAAATTCATAGAACAAATTATTCATTAACAAAAACAACAGCCACCAACTTCAAAAAAATCAAAATCACCATCAAATTCATGAAAAAAAAATAAAAACCTAAAGTGAAATCTCAAAATACAAGAAGAAAAGGAGAGAGCAGTGAATCTTACCAGGGATAAAAGAGAAATGGCCGAAGAGGTTAGAGACGCCAGTGAAAAGAAGAGCGGCGAACGACGCGGAAGAGGGAGAACAAAAGAGGGCGCACGGGGTGGTGTGGTGATGATGCAGTGAGTGGGCCGGCTGAAATGGATAGTGGCGAGCCCGTGACGATGGTGGTCGGAGGTGGCTGGCTGGGACGAGGGAGAGAACGCAGAGGAAGGGTGCAAAGACAAAGGATTTCACGAGGAGCAAGGTGAGGGACTGAGGGTGTTTAGGGATTGGAATGCGGCGCTCTATGTGGGAACTGGGAAGAGGAGTTAAGGTTTTAATTTTTCTCTCTCTCTCTCTCTATATATATATATATATATATATATATATATATATAGGTGAAATGACTAAAAGACTAAAATAAAAACTAAATTCTTAAGGGTATTTAAGTTATTTAATATATTCGAGGATAGTGGGGAATACGGGGACGGGGATCCCTGCTCGGGTCCCCGCATCTGCTTCGGGAGAATTTTGTCCCCCATCCCTGTCCCTGCAGAAAAAATTTTCCACCATCAGAGACCTATTCGGGACGGTTCCCATGGGGATTCCCGTCTCCTGTGAATTTTTGACACCCCTGTCCTCATCGTCGCTAACTCCTAAATCAAAGCATCATCTTCAAGCAATATCTTATCCTTCCCTTTAGTGAGTGGATTAAAATTTCTGGTTGGCATGTCTGTCTGTACTTTATTTTTCCTAATCCTACTCCCAATCTTGATATAATTTTCTGCAGTATCAAAATCAGAGGAGCTGTCTTCATCAAGACCTGGCCTAAAAAGGCTATCTTCTGCACTGTCATAGGAGTCAGAAGACACTTAAAAGGAAACTTCATTGTTATATACTTTACTCTTAGATCCTTTAGTAGCAGACCTTGTACATGGTCTCCTTGATATACTGAATTTGTTAGTCAGTTTTGGCTTATTGGACTTATCTGAGTTGGTGTACTGGCTGGGCTTGGTGAGCTAGATGATTCTGGTGGGCTTGGTGGACTTAGTGGACTGGATGATTCTGGTGGGCTTTGTTGCCTTGGGGGGTTGGTTGTCTTGGAAAGGTTGGTTGTTTTGAAATGGTTAGTGTTGTGTGTAATCAGCTGGTTTGGAGTCCTTAAAACTGGTGGTGGCTGTATGACTTTGGATGGGGTTACAACTTTAATTTTTTGAAGGTGATAGTTGTGTTTTTCTTGGACATTTTTTGTTTTTGTTGGAGCTGGACTTGCTATGCCTATTGGGTATAGAATTGGTGGTGGGAGTAACTATGACTGCATAAATCTCAATTTCAGGGAGGGGGGATTCACAATAGCCTCTATAGTAGTATTACACCCCTCTCCAACATCATTATCCAAATATACAACTGTGTTATTGCCCTCTAAGACTTCCAACACTGACACTCCACTCCATCATTTCTCCTAGCACAATTCACCATTTCTCTTATTTTTTGTCACTATTTAGGTTTCTCAACCCATTTTCCAAGTCTTTTCTAGGAACATGCCACGAACAATGCTTTATGTCATGGTACCCAAGCTCCTTATGGTAGTTTCGTATGTAGAAGACATCAAGAGTATCGGCATATAGATCACCTAAATACACTTTGTTGTCTAGAGAATATACCATTAACCCTTATGCATTTTTTTGAAATCACCCCCATGATGAAACATGATGTCCAACATCTCTTTCATCTGCAATAAATTCAAAATTTACACTTAATACAAGCAGATTTTGTTGGCCTACTAATGCATAATAAAAAAAAAACAAAATCAACACCATAAGAACACATATTTTTTTCAATTCTATAAATATCGTTTATCCTATTCTTGTTTTATTCATGTAAAATTGAGCATCCCACAAAATTTCAACCTACCTTCAAACCCTAAAGACTATAATGACAACAAAATGAGAAAATCTCAACCACACTAACAACTTACATATAATGAAGAACCAACACTGTATTGGAAATCCAAGGTAAAAAAAGTTATCTTGAGTCTGATGAGGATGGTTGAACCTCGTGCTTTTGGTGGAGGAGGGGAACAACTAAAGAGTCTTCAGTCAGATTAATTCTTCTCTCAACTTTTTCAACCCTAGCAACAGAACCTTACGACAATGCCATTGATGAAGAGACGAAGAAGAAATGGGAGGGTGGAAGAAGAAGATGCAAGCGAAGTGTTTGTATTGGAGACAAAATTATTTTTCATGCTACATATCATCCAAACGGCATCATTTCTTACACACCAGGAGGCCAAACCAAAATGACAATGTTTTGGAGCTATCCAGTGTGGCAAAACGAGGCTATATAAGCACTCCAATGATGACTCATGACCAAAAACATGCTCAGAGACCACTATAAGTGTTCGGAGCTCTATTTAGGAGACTACTATAGAAAAATTGGGATCTTGAGGACTACATTGAGTATTCACGCGAATATTAGGAAATATTATGGGGATCCAATTAGACATCTTCCACATTCCTTTGCCAATCTTAATGCACTTGGTTATTTAGACATCACAAGTTGGAGAATATGCTCAACTCCGAGAATCATTTAAAAATTTCAAAAGAAACCATTCAACAGCATGCACAACAACTTAGCAGTAGTGTACCAATGCCCACCGCGCCACCAATAATGTCACGCTGCGTCACCATTAGTGTCACTGCCGCATCATTTTCAACTACGCTGGAGCCTCGCGTTTCTCCTCTCTTCTGCCCCTAGCATTTCGCGCGACTCTGTTCCTCATCTGCGTGGCATGAAGCCCTGAACTACTCTGCCTTGCCATTTCTCCTCGCCTCCTTCCCTCATCCGTGTAGCTGTGAACTGCGTCGTGTGAACTACTCCGCCTCGCCGTTTCAAGTTGCCTTCTTCTTTTTTGCTCACCGCATTTTAGATATAGGTTGTTTCTCATACTACATCTGTGCGGTTTTTTGAACACTAGCCAGATCCCAATTCAATTCGATCAAACAATTTTCGGCCAGTTCAACAGTTCATTTATGATTTTTGAAACAAACAATTATATTTTTTAATTGAATTATTTTTTCGTCAGTTCACAGTTTGACCGATTCGAATTAGTTTTTAGAATCTACTAGAAGAGGAACTAATTCCTAGTTCAAACAATTTAAATAATCACTACCATGATATAAAAAATATGACGTTTCACAATTTTTTTCTCTTATCTTTTATCATTTTTATTTTTTTTATAATTTCTCATTCAAGTATTAATGAAATGAGCCATTTTAAATTATAGAAAGATAGAATAGAAAATATTAAAAAAACATTTTAAGAAAGCCCAATAAAGAAAAGATAAAGCTCTCAAAGGAAAAATGCGTGTTATATTTTCTCTCCTTTTTTATTTCAGTTTTTGATTAATCGTCAACTATATAATGGAAGCCAATCTCCCCAAAAATTTAATTTTGATTCTTCTCCAACATAGGAACATTGCTACAAAACTGTTTGAGGAAAATCTGCTAGCTACAAAATGTCCTTGATTGTTCTTTTTGTCCTTCTATTCGTTTGTGCAAAGATGTGCTTATTATTTCTTTCTTTAGCTCCAAGTAGCAGCCGTAATACTAAGATTTAATTTGGTAAAATTTTTTGAAAAGATGTTTTATTTTTTAAAAGTTTAAATTTTTTATTTTGTGTTTAATAAACAAAAAAAATTATGTGTTTGTACTTGCAATTTTTAAAAGATTGGAATACTTTTGAAAGCACCTAAGATAGAATTTTTTAAAGTTAGCTTATATTTTTCAAAATTTAAAAGTCTAGTATAACCTCATATATTAACTAATTTTTAAATTTAGTGCTTGTAGTTATGTCTATTATAGTATTTTTAAATTTTAAAAATTATTTTACCAAACACAATTATTGTTACTCGTGTTTATTAAAAGCTATTTTTAATTTGATTTCCAAATATAAATACTACAACTTTTAAAAAGTCATCTTTTAAAATTAGTTTTTATAAGAAAGTAAAAACTTTACCAAACTAAGCCTAAGCCATATTCTTGGGTTGATTCTTATCTATTTTTTTTTTTAATGATTGTACTTATAATTAATTATACGAGTATAATAATATGAATATATTTATTTTTATTATATTAAATTAAATATTTTATAATTTAAAATTTTTTTATTTAAATAAAATTAAATAAAATAAAAAATAAAAATTAAACTAACACAATACTATCTAAAATATTATATCGATGTATTAAGAGATTTTACTCATATTTTGGATAATTTTAAAATTTTAAACCGTTAATTTTTTAATTAAAAATTTAAATAGTTAATTTTTAAATAGAATATTTAATTAATCATATGAATACAATAATACAAATATATAATATTGTAGTTAAATCGTTACAAGAATACACGTATCTTAGTACACTAGCATTAAACTTATTATTATGTCCTTACTCCATAGGATGCACTTGAGATTTTTCTTTTTTACTTCTATTAGGGTACACAAATTTACATTTTAAGGTAAATATCAAATCAACATCCGAATAATTTTAGTATTGACAAAATCATATTTGATTTTTGTTATTGACAAAATAGCCTCTGAAAGATTTTAAAATTTGACAAAATAATCTAATTGTGAAAGAATGATATCACAGTGAACGAAAAACGTTGATGTGACTGTCGAAAGAGAGCTTCGATGATGGCAGAGAGCTCCGGAGACGTTTTTGGTGGTGTTATTGTTCTTCTTCTTTGCTGTAGCGAAAGGAGACACAACGACGAGGTGCTACCATGGGAGAGGGGATGTGAAAGGAACGCAACAGCGTATTGAAGAAGAAGAAGCAGCAAACACGAGAACGCAGCAAGATACTGCCATGCCGGAAGGGGCCGCGAAAGGGACGCAGCAGCGTGTTGAAGAAGAAGAAGCGGCGAACAGGAAGAATGCGGCGAGGTGCAGCGACGTGTCATAGCGGTCTTCTTCTTTAGCTACCATGGTAGAAGGGGACGCATCAGCGTGTTGAAGAAAAAAAATAGTGAACATAAAGGAGGAGGAGGAGGAGGTTGCCGGAAACGTCGCCGGAGCTCTCTTCCGATAGCCACATCAGCGTTTTTCACATTGTGACATCATCCTTTCACGATTTGGTAATTTTGTCAAATTTTAAAATAAGACTCCAGATTTTTAGAAATTAAATAATAAATTATTTATGATTTATTATATTTCAGAATTATATTTTCAGGAATTTTTATGTACAAATTAGACAATTTCTTATTTATAATTTAAATTTTTAGTAATTGAAAAATAATGAGAATTTTATATACCATATTTTGAATATTTAGATCTTAAATCTTATTTATGATTTTAAAGGAAATTAATTTGATTATCTCTAATTCTTGGATTAGAGTACTTATTTAAAAATAATTTATAAATTGATGAATAAATAGTATTTTTATATATAATTATTGTTGAATTAAGATTGGTATCAATTACTATATTATTCCTATTTTTATTTAAAATTACCAACCTACTCTTACCAATTTCTCTCAAATTAAAACCCTAACCTTAATTTTTACTGTAACCCACCCTCACTCTTCTTCCTAGCCACCGCACCCTCATCTTCCTCACACCCTCACCCTTAGTCTTCACTCATCAACCCACACACACTAAACAAACACACTCACACACGCACAGAGAGAAGGAGATCCGAGAAAGAGATAGCGCCAGTGGAAAAGAGGGAGACGTTGCCGCCGCCGTTGTCGTGTCACCGTCGTTGCGTCCCTGTCCAAGGAGGGAGGGAGAGAGAGAGAGAGAGAGAGAGAGAGAGAGAGAGAGAGAGAGAGAGAGAGAGAGAGAGAGAGAGAGAGAGAGAGAGAGAGAGAGAGAGAGAGAGAGAGAGGAGAGAGAGAGAGAGAGAGAGAGGTCGTTGCTGGTAGGGGTGGCAAACGGGCATAAACCCGTCGGGCCGGCCCGCGTAACCCGCCAAAAAAGGCGGGTTGGGCTGGAAAATTAGGACCGCCAAATAGCAAAAGCCCGCTTAATCCGTACCGCTAAAACTGCGAGCTTTGGCGGGGCGGGGCGGACTTCCCGCCGGGCTTAGTATTTTTTAGCAAGGGGGTACTTTTACAATTTTTTACCGAAACCCAACTTCTCCCAATCCAACTTACAAGAGAATGAAGATGAAAATTGAGTGTTTTGGATTATTTTTATTTTGTTTTAGAGACAATATTTATAATTATATTTTGGATTATGTTTATTTTGCTTTGGAAACAATATTTATAATTATGTTTTGGATGAAAACTTGGTTTATAATTATGTTTATTAGATATTTATAATTACAAAGATTTTAATGTTTGTGAATATAAAAATTATAATTTTTTTATACTTTTAAAAATTATAATAGTTAAAAGTAAAAAATAAAAGGAATTTTTTTATGCCTTTATATATATATATATATATATATATATATATATATATATATATATATATATATATATATTATTTAATAGTTAAAAGTAAAAAAAGAGGATATTTGGCGGGCCAGGCGGGCCGGACTGGGATTTTGGGACCGCCTCACTAGGCGGGTGGGTGCGAGCCAACCTGCCTAAGGGCGGGCTTATGGCGGAGCGGGGCGGGGCGGGCTTCCCCGCTTGCCACCCCTAGTTGCTGGTGCTGACGACGCAACGCGCAAGAAGAAGAGGAGCTGTCCCGTGCCACGTTGCCGTCGTCGCCATCGTGGAGCCGCGAGGGAGCCGTTGCCGTCATCGGTGTGAGCTCACGAAAGGAGAGAGGGCGCCCACAAAGACGAGAAACGCGACGATTGTGGGAGACAACCGTGTTGCCGCTATTGCCGTTGTTTCTGTCGTTGTCATCACTGCTTGGGTGCCACCGGAGGAAGTCATCACTGTTACAAGTGTGAAAGAGCCATGGGAGGAGTTGGTACACCGCTGTTGCTGTTGCTCCATGCCGCCAGGGGTTCTTCACTGCCGTTCAACATTCTAGATGCCGGGAAAACACAGCCAGAGCTGTTGCCACTCCGTTGTCTTGTTCCTCTTTAGCCACATGTCGAGTTCTGGTTATTCCATGTCGTGATTGGAGTTGCTGCTGTTGTTACAGAAGCGATGTGGATTTGTGGTTGCAGTTGTCGCTGCTACGGGCAGGTAGAAAAGGATTTTGATGCGTTTTATAGCTTTCGGGTTTTGACTATTCAAGGTAGGGGTATTTTTTTAAACTCAGTTTACTTTCAAGAATTGTTACAAGTTGATATTAATATGAAAAAATATATTTTTGTGAAGACGTGAGTCTTATGGATTGAACTGAACTGTTTTGAATGAATGTTAATATTTATCTAATTGATTGAATTATTGAGGTTGGTTATTTTGATTTGTTGATTTAGTTTGTTAAGTTGGTCGTTGTTGGACTGGTTTCTTGAAATTGGTTTATTGATTACGATAGAATGATTTGAGATATTGGAATTGGTTTTGTTTGATTTATCAGAAATGATTTTGAGAATTAGAAATGATTTGAGATATTGAAATTGGCCTAATTTTAGAAATAATTTAAAAAGAGTTTGAAAAATGGTTTGGTTGGGACCCGAGAAGGATGACAAAGTTCGAGTTTTAAAAGAGGTGCTGCCAAAATTTTTATGAGAATTTTGGAAATTTTATTTTGGTTAAATTTGATTAAAGAATTGTTTTATTTAATTTTGATTTAACTAAAGAAAAGAGTTATGATTTAAGAATTTTAATGAATTTAAGAAAAAATGAGTTTGGTTGGATTAATTTTAATCAAAAGAGATATATTTTGAGTACTTTTAAAGATTTTAGAGCAATTAAAATAATGGATTTGAGATAAATACTTTTGGAGTTTTCAATTAGGATTTTCAATTTCTAACTGATATGGCTTGAGCCTTGTTGAAAAAGTTTGAAATGATTTTGAAGTTGGTTTATGATTTAATTTATTTAATTTTGAGACGACGATTGGAGACCGTGAGGATACTTTAAATTGAGATTTTGATTCTCGAGAAAGTTTTGTAAGTTGGTTTAAAAAGATGAGATTGGTTGTCGCTCCCTTAAAGTCTAGAGGCCTTATTGAGGGGATTTAACTAATAAATGATTTTTTTTGTCTTTGAATAAGGTTTGAATTTAAAATGATTTGAAGTAATTTGGGAAATCCCGATTTAGTGAGAATTGAGTTTTGAAAGAAGAATTGATTATTGAAGTCGATTTGAGACTTTTGGATTTTGGTGAAACTGAGATACTGAGATTTATGAAAGAGAAATGGATTTAACTTGCTTTTAAAAGAGATTTTGGTATTTAAGTTTACGGGGTAGACGCAAGGATTGTGGTTTTATCCTGCTTGCTCCTGGATAGTATTTAAGCTTCTTGGATAAATGCAAGAATTGTGATTTTGTCCCGCTTACTCCATGTCAGTACTTGAGCTCCCAGAACAGATGCAAGGGTGTGGTTCGCCCCACTTACTCCCGGTTAAGATGATTAGAACTCCCTGCCTAGACGCAGTGGTTTGCCGCACTTGCTTCGGGTTGAGATTTGAGACTTTGTTGACCCTTCGTTGCAATATGTGGTCGGACACTTAGACCTTTCCTGATAATTCTTCCAAGGAAAGTGAATTCTCCTTGGGGTTGCGTGCACCAAGGGATTGTCTAGGGTTCGCTACCGGACATGTCGGGTTTGACTGTATAACCGATAGATGAGCTCATTGGCCATAGAGCAGGCATGCATCATTTGCATCTGTGTGACACTATTTGGATCTGCATATTGTATTTGGTTTACCTCTATGAATAGTTCTGTTTAACTGCTAATTGTCATACTCGTTGTAATTGCTCTTGATTGTATTTGAACTTTATTACTTGTGATTGTGACTGGCTCGTTCGAAGCATGGTAGTTTGAGTGGTGATTTGATTATGTTTTAGGTTGGAGGCCATGATTTGAGTATGTGTTGGATAGGAGGTTGTGATTTGGTTATGTCTGGACCGGAGGCTGTGATTAGATGAATCGGTGGTAAGTTTGGTCCTTTGGTCTGTAGTGAAACCCTTTGAATATTATGTTCGATTGACTTTTATAAATTTAAAATATGAATTTGGAGCTTTTGGATAATTAACTATCGGTTTTCAAAAAGATTCATAAGACGAGCGATAATCATTGCGTATGAAAATAATTTTCTTTTGAATATCTTCTTATGACAATTCTTAAATCCTCTACTGAAAACCTGCGAGAACGATGTTCTCATCCGCTATAGACTTCTCTTTTTAGGATGGACAAGGAAGCTTCTAAAGTTTTTGTTGAGTTCTTAGCTGTGCTGTTTTTATTTGGATATATTAGTTATAGTTTTTTTCCCTCGCCTTTGTTATTATTATGTTTCTGTAAAGAGGGATAGGAATTGTAATTATATGTATGTTTATAATATTTTGTAAGCTACTTGAATGAGAAGTCTCGTATGTTTATATATATTTATATATGTATATGAAGATTGTGATTGAATTTGTTTATATATGCATATTTGTAAAAGGTAAAAATGAACTTTCGATTTTTTAAAGAAAATAGCGATATGATTTCGAGTTAAAGGCTCATATTTTAATATTATATATATAGAAGTCGTCATAATATCCTCGCTATCAGAGTGGCGCAACTGGAAGCATGACATTTTGATAGTAACAGTATTACATAAAATCTTTCAGGGACTATTTTGTCAATAACAAAAGTCAGGTACCATTTTGTCATTGCCAAAATCTATCAGGTACCGATTTGGTATTTCAATAAAGCTCCACATCCAAGTGATTTAACCAACCAAGTCTAACCAAGTCTTTTAGATTTATGCGTTTTCTTCTTCTTTTACATCCTTCATCATCATCATCATCATCATCATCATCATCATCGTTATTGTCATTGTCGTCTTCTTCTAATACGTATCGTTGTTATTGTTATGGTTATCAATAAATTTTTTGCCATATTGATGACATTGTCCGATCCAAAATTGATTTGGATGTGTTTTTGTTCAAAATTGACTTGGTCTGTGCTTGTCTTGAAACGATTTTATTTGTGTATCGTCATCATTAAGTAATTTCGTTTTATTCGAAATTTAATTTTTGGTTCCTTCTGAATGTAACTTCGGTTCATTTCTAAGTGAATTTTGATCATTTAATTTTGTTTGTGTGCCTGTTTTCAAACGCAATCATTAAGTAATTTCGGTTCATTCTGGATTTAATTAAGGTGCACTTGGTCTATGCTTGTTTTGAAATGAGTTTATTTGTATATCGTCATCATTAAGTAATTTCAGTTCATTCGAAATTTAATTTTCGGTTCATTTCTGAGTGAATTAAGGTACATTTGGTCTCGTTGTTCTGCACAATTCAAAACTCTTTATCCTCACATTTTCTTTTGATAGGAATAAAACCAATAAAAAGAGAAGAAAAATCAAACAAAAAAGAAGAAACAAGAATAAAAAAACTCCTCAAAATTCTTCATCATATTCTTCTTCTTCTTGTCTTGTTCATCTTCTCCTTCTTGTTTTTCTTTCTTATAATTCTTCTTGTTTTACCCTCTTAACAATAATAAAAAGATGAAAAAGTCAAACAAAAAAGAAAAAATGCATAATGCTATAAAATCACTTGATGGATTTGGATGTGTTTTTGTTCATGATTCAATTTTATTTGTGTGCTTGTTTGTGAATGCAATCATTAATTAATTTCGGTTCATTCTGGATTTAAATTAGGTAAACTTGGTCTATGCTTGTTTTGAAACAAGTTTGTTTGTGTATCGTCATCATTAAGTAATTTCGGTTCATTCGGAATTTAATTTTTGGATAATTATGATGTAATTTCAATTCATTTTTGAGTGAATTTCTGGTCATTCAATTTTGTTTGTGTGCTTGTTTTCGAACGCAATCATTAAGTAATTTCGATTCATTCTGGATTTAAATAAGGTGCACTTGGTCTGTACTTGTTTTGAAACGAGTTTGTTTGTGTATCGTCATCATTAAGTAATTTCGGTTCATTCGAAATTTAATTTTTGGTTCATTCTAGATGTAATTTTAGTTCATTTCTGAATGAATTAATGTGTATTTGGTCTCGTTATTCTGCACAATTTAAAACTCTTTCTCCTCATTTTTTACTGCTTCTTCATCTTCTTATTTCATTTTGTGATAATTCTTCTTGTTTTACTATCTTAAGAGGAATAAAACCAAGAAAAAAGAAAAGAAAAATCAAACAAAGAAAAAACTCATAATGTTGCAAAATCACCAAGGAGAGGAGGAGGAAAAGAAAAAAATGCAGTAATAATAGGAGTAACAAAAGAATGACGATGAGGAGAAAACACGCGAAGAAGAAGGAACGCGAAGAAAAAGAAGAATGTAGAAGAGAAAAAACAAGAAAAAGAAGACAACGACAATAACATAAAGTCCCACACGTATAATTACGTTGTTTTAATGAACGTAAATTTTATTGGTGTTAAATCTACTTAATTAAATTTACATGTAAATAATGCTTGGATACGTAAGGTATAAGATATTGAGTAATTCTCCACATACAAGTGATTTTCCATACAAGTCATACAAGTCATTTATAAACACGCCGTTTCACGTTTTTTTTGTGTGCCTCTTTTTCTTCTTCTTCTTTCTCCGTGCTTCCTTTTCCTCTTCCTCTTCCTCTTCCTCTTCCTCTTCTTTCTCTGTGTCTCTTTTTCTTCTCTTCCTCCCTCTTTTTTTATTGAAATTTCTTCTCCTCTTTTCGTTTTCTCTTTCTTCTTCATCAAAATCACCAGAAAAAGGAAGAAACATTATTCAAGGTACGTTTCTTGCCTTCTCTTTCTCCTTCTTCTTCTTCTTACTACACGTTCTTCTTCCTCTTCCTGTTCTTCTTCTTCATTTACGTGCTTTTCTCTTTGTTTTCTTTCTTCATTATTCTCGGTTTTCATTGTTTTTTGACATCAAGCTCTGAAATTGTTTTTGAAGAAGAAGAAGCAGCAGCAGAAGATGAGGAGGAAAAAGAGAAAGAATTCTGAATTATGCATAAGGTGTACTTCAACGAATTTTGGGTGTATTTCTTAAATTTTTTGGGTGTATTTTTGTAATCCTTTGGGTGTATTTCTATAATTCTTTGGGTGTATTGATTTCAAGAAGAAATATACTGTCTCTCCCTATATTGGGTGTATTTCTTAAATCCTTTGGGTGTATTTTTGTAATCGTTTGGGTGTATTTCTGTAATCGTTTGGTTTATTTTTGTAACTGTTTGGGTGTATTTCTGTAATCCTTTGGATGTATTTCTATAATCATTTGGGTGTATATTTGTAATCGTTCGGGTGTATTTCTGAAGTTCAATCATCTTCAAAATAATTTCAAAACTTGATTTCAGAAACCATGAAAATCGAAAAAAACAGAAGGAGATCGAAGGCAAAGAGAGAACGCTTTTCCATACAAATCATACAAGTCATTTATATTCACGCTTCTTCTTCTTCTGTAACGCACGTGTTAGGCCCAACTTCTTATTCTTCTTCTTCTGTAATGCGCGTGTTAGGCCCAACTTATAAGACTTGTAAACAAAAATGACTTGTATATGTAGCACTCCTTTAAGATATTTAGCTCTGATATTTTTTAAGATTTCTTTGCCTCTGTATTAAAAATGTGTAGGCATATTTAAAATGGGAAATGATCTATTATTACATATTTCAATAAATATTATATATTATATGTATTTAATTTAAAGAAAAAAAAAATCCATATATCTTAACCAACTAACCAAGTTGCTTGTCCAGTTGAACTTCCTGTCAATCCTTGAAAGTTGAAAGCACCGTACCAAATTGCGAAAAGAAAGAATCCAAAATTCCTCCATCCCCAATCTTTCTCCGTCAAAGATCCCCTTCCATTCCCCAATCCGATAACCCACAACCCATAACCCATAACCCAATCATTCGCCTCTTCCGGGTCAATCCCGCAAATCCATAACAAACATAACATCCTTTTTATTCTGATTCACCCAACAAAAGAAGATAAAAGAAAAGGTGGCTACTCCAATGAAGATTTTATGATTGTCATCATATGAAGATATTTCATTTTGACCATTAGATGATAGATTGTAGGGTTTGATTTTATTTAAAGTAAAAGTGTTATCTTTATTTAAAGTGTTGCTAAACAAATAAGTTACACTTTTTAAACAAAGATCATCATAAAAAGATGTTTTTGGCATCTTCATAGGAGTAGTTGCCAAAAGAAAAAGCGTCACTTGTTTTCGTCTTTGGTCGTTATTTTCATCATTATGGGAACTGAGACTTCATCAATGGACATTACGGAGCCGCTGGTTGTGGAGAAGAATTCGCCGTCGGTATCGGAGCACGTTCCGGAGTGGAAAGAGCAGATCACGATCAGAGGGCTGGTGGTGAGTGCGGTTCTTGGTTGCCTGTTCTGCATCATCACACACAAGCTCAATCTCACCGTTGGTGTTATCCCTTCCCTCAACGTCTCTGCGGGATTGTTAGGGTTCTTCTTCGTCAAGTCATGGACCAGTTTCTTGAGTCAATTAGGGATCTTCACTAAACCATTCACAAGGCAAGAGAACACTGTCATTCAGACCTGTGTTGTTGCTTGCTATGGCCTTGCTTTCAGCGGTAACTAACCCCTCTCTCTTGTCTTCCACTCTCTCAATATTTTCGGTCCAAGATTTCCACATAAAATTTCACGTCTACTATTCAAATTCCTCATCACTATACCGATTCTAGTGGCTTTATTGGTGATATTGTTTGAACATCTAGATCTAGAAGTTGTTAAAGAGACATTCAAGAAGATTCAAAATGAAAAAAAAAAAAAAGAAAAGAAGAAAAGAGTAAAGTGGGTCCAATTCCATGTCAAAATTATGAACTAATAAAGTGGGTGTCAACGCCGAATATGATAATTTTACCTATTTTTTAATCACGGTCTTAGACTATTACTACGAATTTGATTAATGGAGGAATTATGACGGCCTATCTGAATATACTGTGGCTCAGTTCAATACCACTATGAAAGGGACAAACACTTGACCAATTAGAGCTTTTCAGCCATTTACGTTTTTTCCCCTCTTGTTTGGAGTCAAAGGGTGCTTGGTTTGCTTTGGTTTTTAGGTTATGGATTTTTCTTTTTCCTTAGGTATATTCTTGTGGATGTGATTGTTGTTGATGTTGGATTTTCACTTTTTTATTTATCTTCTCGTGTACGGTTCCGTCACAAGTCAATGTCCTTGAATCTTCAGAGGATCTTCGATGCTAGTTTTAATTTCAATTTCATTTAAAATTAAAAGTGAAATTTGTACTTCCAATACTTAGTCTTAATTCAATTAGAATTTTATATTATTTTTAATTATTTCATCAACATAATTATACGAGTTGCGAAATTTTATTGATTCTCCATCAAGGTGATACAGTATCTCTAAGGTGATACCGGTTTCATTTCATCAATCAATTCCAATGCAAATTTCAATTCTAAATCAATTCACTTATTCAATGTATCAAAGGGATAATCTATTGGAGATGCTCTTACATTCCTTGGGAAAAGATTTTTTTTTTTTTTTCAGTTTAAGATTCTATTTTTTATGATAAGTTTTTTTTTTTTTTGAGGGGGAACAAAGAAAACCTCATTGAGCTTATTTAAGACAAAAATACACTACTATGAATGCTGTAATTTTGGCTAGAACTAGCATACTAAGGAGTAAGGGTTCATTATGGAATTGAATTTGAATCAAAAGAACTAAATCCCAATTATACTAGGAACTTTGTGAAAAGCTAGCTACCACAAAACTCATAAAATGTTATGGCAAAATGACAATGGAGGATAAAATGAATATGACCTATACAGGTTCACTGTTATCTTTGCTCCCTGGAATCCAGATGATGAGCTGTGATTTTTATAAATGAATCAAATTAATTGACAGGATAAATAAATGAGTGCTATAAAATAAAAATTTCATGCAAAAGAGTAAAAATGAACTAGGTTCACTGGGAAGTGCAGTTCTCTGGTTATTGTTCTTTTTGGGCTATGCCTTTGTTCTATTTGGTTCTAGTTGTCCTCTGTTAGTCTGTTTGAAACCTTTCGAGCTTAACATACAGGAGTCACTTCTATTTTTTTTCACCATAAAATTCCATGTGCTAATGGTCATAATGTCAACAGGGGGATTTGGTTCATCCTTGATAGCTATGGATGAAAGAACATATGAGCTTATAGGCCCTGACTATCCTGGTAACAGAGCCAAAGACATTATAAACCCAGGCTTGGGTTGGATGATAGGTTTCATGTTTGTTGTCAGCTTTCTTGGACTTTTTAGTTTGGTACCACTTCGTAAGGTAATCTATATTTATCACTATTATTACATTGGACTTTCCTGAATTACATTTATTTTGTTGTTGTTGTTTTTCTTTTCTTTTTTTATTTATCAAAAGGAAGCTTCTTTTAAAGAGGATGCTACAGGAAAATATTAGCATTGATTGAGTTAATATATTGAAGACTTTTTCCCCATTTAGTTTGGTACCATGTTTTATGGGTTAACTTGTATCTTGTTAAATTTAAACTATTCTCTCACTGGTTGTACTTTCTTAATTTAGTATCACATAACATATATGTTTTTCTTGATGAACTGAAACTAATAAGTTGAATTGGAGAACTAATGATTATGTTTTTGAGCTTTTCACTTTTTAAATGGCTTTTTATTTGAAAAACATTAAACAATAACAAAAGAACGCAACCACACAAAATTGGCATCATGATTATCTTATCATAATATATACAATGTATGATGAAAATATAATAAAAGAATATAACCTGATATGGTACAAACTTTGGTTATGAATTTTATGCATACTTAAAGGTCAAACTTCCTGTTTCTTTGTTTATTTAATTTTTTGCTAATGCAACATGGGTCTGTGAACTGCAATTTCAGGTTATGGTCTTGGATTATAAGCTTACATACCCCAGTGGAACTGCAACAGCAATGCTAATTAACAGTTTCCATACAAAGACGGGGGCTGAACTTGCAGGGTATGCATTATAAGTTATGCTAATTTGACCGTTCAGAAGTTTTTCATTTTTTATGCCTTGCAGGAGCTCCTTAAAACTATTTAAACTCTTCTTCTGCAGGTTATTTTTGTCAATATTTTCTTCCTTTCTATGTTTATCGGTTTATTGTTTATGATAATCCTTACAGGAATCAAGTTCGGAAACTGGGGAAATATTTGGGCCTAAGTTTCTTCTGGAGTTGCTTTAAGTGGTTCTTCAGTGGTGTTGGAGATTCGTGTGGATTTGACAACTTCCCTAGCTTTGGTTTGACATTATTTAAAAACACGTAAACTCTTGTGATTTTGGCTTCCTTTCTCACGTTTCTAAATGCACTTTATCTTCCCCTCTTGCATATAGGCAGTTAGATCTGCATTTTTATTATTATTTTGATTCTATCATATTTTTTTGACACTATAAAATAGGCTACCAAAATAATTTTTCTCATGATGATTCTCTTGCTGTTTATGATGCACGGACTCTGACACAAGATATGACATCAGTACATGACATAGTGTATATATATATATATATATATATATATATATATATATATATATATATATATAACTTTTTTTTGGTTAGTTTATAATAATATCTTGATATTTGATTGA
Source organism: Arachis hypogaea (assembly GCF_003086295.3). Classification (NCBI taxonomy): domain Eukaryota; kingdom Viridiplantae; phylum Streptophyta; class Magnoliopsida; order Fabales; family Fabaceae; genus Arachis; species Arachis hypogaea. Next base: position 101,554,890 of record NC_092041.1, on the reverse strand, counting down.
TATTAAACTACAAACTAGTTTGTTTAATATTTTTAATGTCTTTTTTTAATTATATAAACACTTTAGATTTTTTTGTATTAATAATTAATAATACATACTATTTCTAAACGAAATTTAAGAATATATGACAAGAATAATGTTGGATGCACTGACACTTTATCGTATTTAGGCATGTCTAAGAGCATCTGAAATTTTTTTTTTTACTATTTTCTATTAAGACACAGTTAGATTCGTAAGACACGCATGTCAGACGAGTGTTAGATGAGTGTGTAACGACAGGTCAGTGAGGGGATCTGTTAGGATATAAAATAATTCATGTGTTTCTATCTAACGGTTTAAGGACTTTTGAATAAGATGCTCCATAACACTTAATAAACCTGCATTTTCTTTTAACTATTCTGAAACATCTGCTTTAACTTTCCTTTGTGGTGATTCCTAGTTCTTAATTGCCCCTCTTGATCACTTATCAAGATATTCATAATTATTACCAGGTCCAAATTTTGTAGTAGTTAGTAGGTGAAATATTTATATACATAATTGGTAAATGATATGAGTATACTCTGGAATGAATGTGGAAGGTTCTAAGAATAAACCAAATGTTCAAATACTTATACAAGAATAACACTTTATCCCACTAGATGGAGTCGGCGAATTGTTCAAATACTTATGTTGAATCCTTTTCATGCAGATTCTACTTTGATTTCAGTACAACCTACGTTGGATGTGGTCTTATCTGTCCTCACATAGTCAACTGTTCAGTTCTATTTGGAGCTATTATATCGTGGGGTATTCTTTGGCCTTTTGTCTCCCAGCATGCTGGGGACTGGTATCCAGCTGACCTCGGTAGTAATGATTTTAAAGGTCTATATGGATACAAGGTAAGGCAAAGCAAATATCCTTGCAGAATACTGTGTAAGAGTAGGTCTGGAATTTTGGATTGGTTTTGAATAAAAGTACTTTATGTTGAATAATATTTCTTTTAACAAATAATTCATTAAAAACCATTTATTCTCGATTTTTTTTTCCTTAAAGAAAAGGTATTTTGTCAGCTTAAACAAAATTATTTCATTAAATATTCTCATGCAGGATTTTCTAAATACTTCTAAATTTTGCATTAAATATTCTTTTAATCTTTTGTGCAGGTTTTCATATCTATTGCTCTTATTTTAGGGGACGGTATTTACAATCTTGTAAAAATTATACTGATAACTGTTAGGGAGATGTACAAGGCAAGCTCCAAAGAGACCAGCCTTCCAACTGTCACAGAGGTTCTTGGTGAGTACAACAAAGTATTTTCTAAAAAATTGTTTTAACAAGTAAAGAGGTTCTTGCACGCGTTCATTCCATTATGCCTATAAAATATTTGCATCACAGTCCCTTAGTTCTTGAACTATATGGCTGATTGACTGTTTGGCTCTGCATAAATAAAAATTAGGTTAGATTGTGGAAAATAAACAAATCGAATGCAGTTAATTTCAACTTAAAATCACGTCTGATTGTCAGCTTGCAGAGTTAGTCATTTGAAGGTGCAAGGGAATACATTATGTCATTTGTCCTTTAGTATTAATAGTTAGAGTGAAACCCCAAATTGGTTCCTAATTTCTTTTATTAGATGAGTTAGTCCCCAACAAAAGGGTTTGACAAATTGGTCTTTGATCTTTTAAAATTTTAGAAAAATTAGTGTGTAACAAAATAAATGGACAAACTAATCTGTTAGAGACTTGGGTATTATGGAGTGCTTAAAGTTCTACATTAGATAGTATGAGATGTTTGATGTTATATTTAAAAATAGTGGTTTTTTCTCCTTAATAGCTAGCTTCTAAGATGTGGTTTCCACTTTCCTTAGATACTTAACAATGGTATTAGAGCCTTGGTTGTCGGCGTCATGGAAAAGTCTACCTATAGGTTGGATTAGGTGAATACCAATAGCCGGTAGCAAATGGGCTACCGCTGGGTAAGTGTTGATAGAGTAAAGCTGCCGTGGACGTTGGTTCTCTAGGGGCGGTGTATTGTTAGGGACTTGGGGATTATAGGGGTGCCTGAGTCCCATAGGATAGTATAAGATACTTGATGTTGTATTAAAGAGAGTGGTTCTTTCCCATTAATAGCTTGCTTTTAAGTGTTGGTTTCTCACTTTCCTTGAGTACATAACATATCACTTATCTTTTTAAGATTTTAGACAATTTATTCTCTCAACTATACTATGTTTGCGTGAAACTAAGGACTAAGTTGTCGCTTTTTACAACAATGGACTAATTTGTTTAATACTCTAAAAAGTAAGGACTAATTTTTTTTTGTTTTGGTGACTAATTTGTCCGATATAAAAATTGTTAGGAGCTAATTTGGGATGTCATAGTTTTTATTTTCCTCTTTGGATGCATGAGATTAGGAATCTTAATGATCTCTTGTTATATAGATTGGTCTGGCGTCTAATTACTAGTATAACGTATCGGCATGTGTTGCTTACTTGATATAATTCCGCCATGATTTGAGTTCAAATGGTTACTGTGGACTCAACTGTTTTCATATGCATTTTGTCAGATGATGAGAGTTCCCGGTTGCAATTAGAAGAAAAGAAGAGAGAGGAAGTATTTTTGAAGGACAGGATTCCTACCTGGTTTGCGCTGTCTGGTTACGTGGGATTGGCTGCAATATCCATTGGAACAATACCAATGATCTTCCCTCCTCTAAAATGGTACTTGGTTCTATGCTCTTACATCCTTGCCCCAGCCCTTGCATTTTGCAACTCTTACGGCTGCGGGCTCACTGACTGGAGTCTGGCATCCACCTATGGGAAGATCGGTCTTTTCATTGTTGCGGCTGCAGTCGGCCAAAATGGCGGGGTAATAGCAGGAGTAGCATCGAGTGCTGTGATGATGTCTATCGTTGCCACTGCCGCAGATCTCATGCAAGATTTCAAGACAGGCTACCTCACCCTTTCGTCGGCAAAATCCATGTTTGTGAGTCAGTTGATAGGAACAGGCATGGGATGTATAATTGCTCCCCTCACATTCTGGATGTTCTGGACAGCCTTTGATATCGGGTCACCTGACGGCCCTTACAAAGCACCATATGCAGTTATCTTCAGGGAAATGGCCATACTAGGTGTCGAGGGATTCTCGGAGCTTCCAAAGCATTGCTTGGCCATGTGTGGCGGTTTCTTTGCCGCGGCTATAGTTATCAATCTTCTAAGGGATTTGGTTCCCAAGAAGTACTCGCAGTATATCCCCATCCCAATGGCCATGGCAGTTCCTTTCTACATTGGTGCTTACTTTGCGGTCGATATGTTCATCGGAACTGTGATATTGTTTGTGTGGGAGAAGTTGAATAGAAGGGATGCCGAGGACTATGCCGGAGCAGTTGCGTCTGGTTTGATATGCGGCGATGGGATATGGACTATTCCTTCTGCAGTTCTCTCTATTATGCGAATCGACCCACCCATATGCATGTATTTCGGGCCTTCTGCGAGCAGCTAAATTAAGCAGCTTTCTGTAAGAGAATGAATGCTTTTCCGCAACACACCGTTCGAGGAAACACGCCGAGAATCCTGTCTGAGGTGGTCCAGCATTTGATTTGGATGCGGTTAAACACATGCTAATAGGCTCTTGGATCTTTGAAATGTTGTTTTATCGTCCTTGGGTATTTGTAAATATTGGAATGTACGATCACTCGGAGTGTCTATTTCATCTCCTCTCTAGTATCTCATCATTGCATGAGTGTCTATGTATGTAGTAAGTTGTGTGATTGTTATCTTGGGAAACAAGAACAGGAAAAAAGGAATTCAAGATGTTAAATTAAAACTAGTTTCATTATTGGAAGACAAGAAAATTAGTTTAAAATTATTTTATCTTGTATTTGTTAATTATTATTTATATTATTTTATATTCATTAATTATTGTTAGAATAATTAAGTAATACTAGTGTTTTTATTCATAATATTATTATGAGAATATAAATCTTTTAAAATTATGTTGATTTTGATATTATAAATTATGATACAAAAAATTTATAACATTAGACTATTTTTACAAAGAGGTCATAAGGAACAAAAGTCTTTATTGACTAAGATGATTAGGGTCTGTAAATAAAAACAAAATTAAATAATAAATTTTTTGGTTATTATTTTGATATGAAAGAATTTAATCTTTTACTAATAACTATTTTTAATATTCGTTATCTAAAATTTGAAAAAATTTAACATGTATATTTTTATATTTTTATATTTTATATTTAATATGTATATTTTTATATTTATTTTTTGTAAAATAGAAAGGTAAAGAAAAATAGAGAATGAGAGAAAAGAAAGAGAAACATAAAGAAAAAGAATGATAAAGAAAGTTTATTAATTTTAAAAATTAAGAAAAAATTTATTTTAACAATTTTTTCTGTCAGAGAATTCTCTGATAATAATTTTTTTGCTTTCAAATCTTACTTTGTAAACCCACCTCACTTACAAAGTAAGATTTGAAAGTAAAAAAATTATTAATAAAAACCTTACTTTGGAAAAGAAAGGATTTGGCTATGTGAAAAACCTTGTTTTTTTGAACTGGAATCATCTATTTAAAATAAAAAAACCTGTTTACCTTGATTTTATTCGTGAATTCTATGCTAACACGGGTTATCACAATGAAAACATTCACTCTTATGTTAAAAGGAGTGAATTAAATTTGAATAGGAAAACTATCGGTGAAACTCTAGGGTTTGATATTGGTGTTAATGCATATATTTCAGAAAAATGGGATAAAAATTTAGGTCTTTGGTACCAAGATCCCTAACTTCTGCCTGTGAAAATATTTCTCTCATTGATGATCTCACTCCAATCCATAAAACTCTTGGTTCTGTTCATGCACAACTTCAATGGATTATAAATCATATATTTCTTCCTCAAAGCAACTCCTATTAGAGAGTTTCATTTTGTGACACATTAGTGTTGTATGTTATTATTATGAAAATTAAAATTTTCTTTGCTTATTTGATGATGAGGCATATATATGACTGTATAAACAGTGATAAGAATCTGTCACTTTTCTATGATATGTTTTTAACCTGTTTCTTTGAATTTATTGGTGTTAACCTGTCCAATAAGTCACTTGAAAATAGAAACTCTTACCTAAAAAGGAATGATGTAGTGAAACAACAAAAGAAAGGACTAATCAGATCTGAAAGAGTGGTTATTGATGTAGAAGAAGAAGAGTTTGATGACATTCTTCCTCAACCCACCACTGGAACATCTATTTTCACTGGACACAAATCTCTTCTATATGGTGTTATAAAGGATGTTACACAGAAATTCATTAACTTGTCCAATCGTCTCATCTCTTTGAGCCAACAAGAAAGAAAGCTAGTTGTTCGCAATAAAAAATGCATTGTGCAAATCAAAGGATAGAGTTGCAGTGCTCTTGAAGTATGTGGACAGCATTCATAAAGATGACATAATGGCTATTGATCAAGAAGAGCCACTGGATACTAAGGATAAAGGCTCTGATGCCTAGAAATGTCTCATGTTAAAAATGATAAAATTCTGTTGAACTTAGTTTTATGAGACAATTTGGTTTTAGCTACTGTTTTTCTTGTTTTTTGGATAACTGTAACTCTTAACTAAACGTATGCTACTTATCTGTTTATGTTGTCTTTGGCATCTAATATGTCTTTTGCAGGTTTGAACTAGTTACCCTTTTTCTCTTCTCTCTTGATGACAAAAGGAAGAGTAGTATAGTCATGAATAGGATAGATTGATGGACAAATGATATATTTTGCTGATTAATTTACTCATCTTTAATGATATTCTCTTATATGTACTGCTAAAATGTTGCATATCAGTATATATATGTGTTGTTTGTGGCGAAGCTTATATTAATGGGTTATCTCTTGTGAAAGAAAGGGAGAGCAGATCAACATTTGAAATTGTATCATCAAAGAAAAGTCTCTAATCTGAATCTAATATTTCATTCCTTTTATTTTTATTTTGAATGAAGTTTGTCTTCAAAGGGTAGATTGTTGAGTTTAATAAACAATAAAATAAATGATAATGACAAATATTATATTTGAATGGGTTGAAAGTTCAATTTATGTTTGATCTATATAGCAGGTCCAAAATTATTTGTGCAGCCTAAACAATAGAACCAAGTCTCTGAATCTGAGCCACTTGGACCAAGCTAAATGTCTCATACTCTCATTGTCTTCATGAAAAGAAAAGAATCTTGTTGCTGATAGGATTTTGAGACGGGTATAAGTTTCACTTTTTCAATCTAACATGAAAAAAAGGAGAGAAACAAAATTTTGGAGGCTCTGTTAAATCAAAATTTAGCCAAAATCAATTTGTTCAAGTCAAGCATAATCAGAAGTAAAAAGTAAAGAATTTTCATTAACAAGCAAGTTAATTACTTGTTGAATCCACATTCCTCCTACTCATACATTTCGGATAACAAAAGAAAAATGGAGTCTACTTTCTTCCGCTGTGAGTTAATGGCTAATATTGATACTTGGAGCCAAAGAAAAATATTAATAGTTTTGATTTATCAAATTCATTGAGAATCTATTACCAATAAAGTCGCTGCTGTCCATCTATCTTCTGCGCTACTTAACTTTGTTTCTCAAGCCCTGATTTTCTGATCTGAATTTATAGAAAGAAGTAGAAGTTTTAAGTTGGCTCAAGATTCATTGTGTTGACTCAGTTCAGCAAACCTTAGCCTTGACAACTGTACTCTATACAAAAAGAAAAAATTAACTTCAATTTTGGACAAGGAGAGATAACCAAAATTTGTGTTTCATTTAGTACTTCTCTATTGTTCTTACTCAATATTTTGGACAGTGATTCTACATCAAAAAAATATTTTGCCAAGATGGAGAGCTACATATGAGAGAGCTAAATTCGGTTCATCCTATAGCTTCAGAGCTGGTTAATATCATCTCTTTTATGATTTATCATTGAATATTCTATTTGTATGTTATATCTTTCTTTGTTTCACTTCAATGAAAAAGGCATATATGTGAGACATTAAGAAAAAGTCATAGAGAAAAAAATAGAGATAACTTGGAGAGAAAAGCTAAGATTTATGTCATATATCTTTTGATTGTATTTCTATTTTGTGTCTTGTATCTGAGTTGTATCCCTTGATAAGTTGGGCAAGCACTTAGTGTGTTGTGAATCTAGGAAGTGAACCTAACCAAATCAAGTTTAGCTAGAAGCTTGGTTTGTCTCTGATAAGATTTGGTTGAGTCCTTAAAATTGGTGTATGTAATACTTAAAAAGATAGTAAAAATTCTACCACTGTTGTGGCGGAGACTGGATGTAAGTTACATTGCACAAGGTAGTTGAACTAGGATACATAGCTATGTCATTTTCTTCTTTCCTGCTCTAATTCTGTTTTCACTCATTATGAGACAAAATAAAATTGTCTCTTAAATAATCAATCTCGCAGTTTGAATAGAAATAAAGTTTCATTTTCTAGTTTGAGGATTAATTAATCAAGTTTTTAAAATATCATAGATTCGACCCCATTTCTCTATGCCATCAAGAACCTTCAGATTCTATGAAAAGATATCAATTCAAAACTCAAATTTTAGATTTTTGAAGAGTAAACTACTAAAATACTGCCCAAAAATTTACGTCGCTCACAAAACGAATTCCGAAAGATGCTAATGACAAATAAGTTTTCGAAAAATTTAAAAGTATGACAAAAAGAATTAGATATTAAATATTCTAAAAAAATGATTTTAGAGTTCAAATTTTAATGCAAATGTTTTCAATCATTATCAGAAAAATAAAATATTTTTATTCTTAAAATTTGGTAATTTTTTGTGAAGTGAATTTAAAAAAAAAATGATTGTGAATGAGTATTTTTTTTAAAAATAAAAAAAATTAAAGATTAAATTTTGTTCCGAATTTTTTTATGCACTTTCTAAATATTTATTCTAAGTGTTGTCACAAAAAAATAGAGCTAATAGATAAGAGGTTTTTTAGATATGAAATTTTTGTTACTTACAAAAAAAATAATATTTATGAGTTATTTTTAATATATTTTTAAATAATTTAAAAATTATTTTATCGATAATATCTTTTAAAAATCTTTTTGCCAAGAATGGAATCTTTCCTCAAGTACTCTGAATTAGTAATTAACCTGATTTTTTTGAATTGAGACTGCTACACAAGACGTTTTATTTACCCCTATCAACACTATTTTCCTCCTCTAGAATCAGGTTACATAGTTTTAGGAATTATTTCACAATATTCTCAAAGGAAGACCAACCCTTCCATAGTAAAAGGGCGAAGGCAACAACTGCATTGACGGTAAGGGGTGTGAAGTAGTCACCCTGCCTATGCTCTCGTAATATATTTGGGGAGAAGATTTAGAGGCTAATTTTTTTTATATTGATTAAATATATATGTAATATATTGTTATTAGAAGATTATGTAATTTTTTTTATATGATGTTTTTTTTTTTGTATTTGTTCAAATTAGAAGGTCTAATTTGTTTAAAAAAAACATAAACTATAGATTGGAGGATTCGATTTGTTTAAAGAAAAAAATAAACTACAAATCAGAGGGTCTAATTTGTATTTTTTATTTTTAAAAATAAAAATCGAACAGTCCGATTTCAATATTAAAATTTTTTTTATTTTCAAAAACACAAATTGGACTGTCCAATTTATGATTGTTTGTTTGAAAAATAAAACAAATCAGAGGTAGGAATTGATCTTAGCTATAATAAGGTAAAACACCTTTCTTGTTACACCATTTTAAGATACACTTTTCTCTCTCTCATATGAAAAAGAATTCGCGAGATCTAGATATGCATATTTTCTTTTTATCCCCAAATTTGGTTCATTTTTGTGAATGTGTATTTCGTAATTGTAGTTGTTTTTCAGTGTTCAACATAGCAGTTTCTTTGCAAAAAGCGTGTCTTTTAATGCTATAAAGAAAAAGTGAAAAATTAAGTTGCATAAAGAAGTGGTGTGAATACTCTTAAAAAATGAAATAAAGGTATTAAATGGCTCTTTTCAAACTATTTTAAGGCTCCAACTTAGAAGAATTCTATATAAAAATTAGAGAAAATTTAACTTTTTTTTTAGAGATACTAAAATGATATTTTTCTCTTCTTTATTTGTAAAATGTACATTCTCCTCTCTCATCATTTTAAAAAAATATTTTTTAATCTATTTTAAATTTTTTGTATTAACTAATATTAACTTTATCTATTTTTTAAGAAAAATAAATTATTTTTTACAAAAATATCCTTTAATAAAAATTTTTATTTTTTTCATTAAATTTTGCTTACCAAAATATTCTTTAATAATTTTTTTTTAATTAAATTGTATTTTTATTAAAATATTTTTTAAAAAAAATTAATAATTAAATTATTTTTTCTAAGATATTCTTTAATAATTTTTTATATTAAATTGTAATTTTACTAAAATTTTTGTTAACAATTATTTTTATATTTTACTATTAATTTTCTAATATTAATATATATTATTTTAATATTAAATAAAAAAATCTTGGTAACATTATTTTTCGATGTTAATATATATTAATTGTTATCCATATTAACCGTGCTAACAAAAGATAGCATAGCATAGGAGATAGCATGGGAGATGTGTGATGAGAGTGGTGACATTCTTGTTTCATATTCATGATGGAGAGACCATTGTCTTTGGTTTACGAAATTAAAGTTATCTTTCTTTTCCAAGTAAAAATGTATAAGTAAGAATGCTAAAAAAATTATAAAATAAAAAAAAGTAAAACAAAAACTTTATTTGCAACTTCTGATTTAAATGATATTTTTTTATAGAGAATAGATTATTCGCATGAAAAGTTAGTTAAATTATATAATTGACACGCAGAAGAGGTAAGTTAATTATCAACTATTACGACTTATTCCGTTAGAATGTCATCACGAATTTTTTTAAGAGTCTAGAAAATTAGTTATTCCGCTACTTCATATCAATAATTAAGTTAATTAGTTTGTGCACAAACTAGACTTGTAATACAAGTTAAGTAAGATTCCCTATTCTAAACAATAATTCATTTTCTAAAACTCCAAACTCAGAACAATTGGTTTTATTACCATCTATTCTCTTTCTCTTAACTATTTTGTGACAATAAATTAATAATATGTGGCGTGTGCAACCATAAAAGTTAGTAAGTTACTACGCGGTGTGTTATTGATAAAAGTCATAAAACCAAAAAACCGATTCGGATAAAAAGACGGACCAAGAGTCAACAATAATTACTAACTTGGGAAAATCCGTGTTCCTTTAAATAGAAGAATATATTTTCGATGGTGCATAACATTGAGTTCAAATCTTTATTTCTACTTGGTCAACAAAACTTGATAAAATTGAAGAATATTTGAAGAAGAAAAGTATATATGGGAGACGTTCTTCCCCTTGCATGTTATCCAGTTTCTGTGAGTGAAGCTAATAGAATATGGCAAACGGGTAATATCATAGACTCTGAGCTTCCTACTCTGGCCTTTCAAGTTGCCTACACTGTCTTCGTAGCCTGCCTTTTCTTCCTTCTATTCAAACCCTTCCATCAATCTCGCCTTATTACATACGTCTTTGTAAGTATCTATCTATATCTCCATGCTTCTTTCTTCTTCATTTCTATTTTCTTTTTCCCCACGTAATAAGTTAATTCCAGATAAAAAATTGACAATTTAGTTTTCACATTCTAAAATCAAGGTTCTCAAAGCCAAACCGATTATCAAACCAATAGAATTAAATGTTCAAATATTTAAAAATTTAACTAGATTTAACTTAGATTGAATCGAATATAATAAAATAATATATTTATGTATAAAATATATAATTTTAAAAAATTATTTTTTTGTGTTATTATTTTAAACTGATTAACTACTAAAAATTTGTAGCGATCAGATTGAATAATTGAATTTTTATTCTTTTTCTGTAATTTTTACCTTAAATTAGACTGATTTGATAGCCAATTTTTTGTTAACGAGATTGAACCGATCAATTTGGTCGGATTCTCATAACTATGTATACGAATTTGTTTTTAATAAATTAAAAAAATAAATTAGTATTTTACAAAAAAAAAAGTTGAGAAGGTATTTATCTTTAATTAATATGCTTATTTATTTTATTATTAGAGACATGATTAAAATTTTCTCTCTAAGTGCAATGTAAATTTGATTAAAGATTGTTCTGAAAATTTATTCTAAAAATTTCATTAAGCATCTTTTGATTTAAGACTCTAATAATTTGTTGGGTTTCTAATTTATAGGCAGGTTTCCTACTAACTCCACCTCTCCTGAGAAGATTTGAATTCCTGTTTGCTTTAGTTTATCCTATAACTGGGATAATGAATGTTGAAGTTATCTCAAACTTTGGCTTGATTTACTATGCGTTCCTCAATGGCTTAGAGATGAACTTGGATACAATTCTCAAAGCCAAAAAAGAAGCTACAAGCATTGCAACTGCTGGAATAATCTTTCCTATGATAGCAGGATCAGGATTATATGCTTTACACCGAAGATTTTATATCAATAATATTTTCAAGCTTGAAGAAGTTTCAACTCATGTTTATTTAATTTGGAGTTTAGTTCTCTCAGTTACAGGTTTTCCAAACCTGGTAGAAATTCTTTCAGAGCTCAAGCTTCATTACACTGGCCTAGGCAAAGTTGCCTTAACCGCCGCAATGATTATTGACACCTACAATTGGATTCTTTTCACATTGTTGATTCCGTTCTCAACTTATAGTTCAAATGCAATTTATTCAGTGCTGAGCACAATCATGTTCGTTATCGTGTGCATCGTTTTGGTTCGTCCTATAATAACAAAGTTTGTTGAAAGAAAGACAGAGGAGAATGAAATGGATGAGTACCAACTACTTTTTGTGGTGATGGGGCTCTTGTTGTGTTCATATGTTACGGATATTATTGGCACACATGGCATTGTTGGTGCTTTTGTGTACGGACTAATTTTACCTCGTGGCAGATTTGCTGACTCGGTTATGGCGGTTTCTGATGATTTTGGTACCGGCTTTCTAGCATCAATTTACTTTTCTGGGACTGGAATGAGATTTATGATTTCATCTGTTTTTTCTCATGCAAATTGGAAATTGACATTCCTCGTTGTGATCTTATTATGTGTCACAAAGATATTGGGAACTTTATTTGTCACCTCCTTATTTGGTAGGCCCGCCAAAGATGGTTTTGCCATAGGATTGCTTCTCAACACCAAAGGTGCCTTAGCTCTCATATTGCTAAGCATTGCTTGGGATAAGATGGTAATTTTCTATTCTTTAACCATACTATTTATTTCAATTAATTTCTTGAAAAAATTATGACACTAATAATTTAACTTTTGAAAGAAAAAAAATACACATGTAGATATTTAATGATGAAAACTCATTTTAGTCAAACAATAGAATTATAGAAAGCTAATGAATTGATATTTACAGTACATACACTCAATTTATTTAAGGTTAATTTTGTCTAGTCATACAATGTTTTAACCATTATTAAGGTTTATTTATTCTTTGCAAATATGGGTATGTTTATTAAATAAAAAATATTATATACACATTAAAAATTAACTATTAAATTAATTAACTATTTATTATGTATTTATATATAAATATATATTATTTAATTTATTTTTAATATATATTTTATATTATAATTAATTTTTTATATATACATAATAGCATAGTTGTTATTAAATAATTTATACAAAAATATTATTTATACACTAAAATCAGCCTAATATATTTTGTGTATAAATATATATATAGTTTAATTTATTTTTAATATGTATTTTATACTAATGACTAATTTTAGTAGTTGATTTTAGTATACACTTAGCATAATCCTAATTTGTAATAATTATTTAGACAGAAAATGTGCGTATATTCAATTAAATAATTGATTGTTGAAAATGATGGTTGTAGATTTTTTTTGCACCAACCTATGCTGTTCTTATTTCTGCTGTTCTTCTAATGACTATGGTAGTCTCTCCCATCATCAACCTGATCTTCAAACCAAGAAAGCGGTTCCAACAAACGAAGCTAAGAACCATAGAAAGGCTAAGAATTGATGCAGAACTCCGAATGTTAGCATGCGTCCACACTAACCAGCACGCCACAAGCATGATCAACATCATTGAACTCTTCAGTGCTACAAGACTCTCCCCTGTATACGTTTTCGGCTTGTACCTTGTCGAAATCACAAACCGTGCCACTGCACTTGTTGTTGCTCATATGGACAAGCCGACTTCACAGCTCGGAGGCCAAACTGCCTTCACCCAATCACAGGTGGAGTTAGAAAACATTACTTTTACCTTCGAGGGTTTTGGAAACAGAGCTGGTCATGATGCTTTCAGGGTCGAGACCACCAGCGTGGTCTCGGCCTACGAAAGCATTCATGAAGATATTTTCAACTCCGCCAGAGAAAGAGGCGCAAGTTTGATTCTCCTTCCATTCCACAAACACTTGAGTAACGGTAATTTGCTTGAAACAACGAACTCCGTGTATAAGGATATAAACAAGAGCGTAATGCAAAATGCGCCTTGTTCTGTGGGAATCTTCGTTGATCGGAATCTTGGATCGTTTTCCAAAACCAAGCTTCGTATTCTTATGGTGTTTGTTGGAGGCCCAAACGATCGCGAAGCTTTAGCGATTGCATGGAAGATGGCTAGGCATCGTAATGTTGAACTATCGATGATTCGAATTCGGTTGTTTGATGAACCTGTGGAAATAGAATCAACTCATTTTGAAGAAGCACGTGGGATATTATCGTATGTAATGGATGAAGAGAAGCAAAGGGAGTTGGATGAAGGGTATATAAGTAAATTCAGATACACTGCTGTGAACAATGAGGATTCTATATCTTACTCGGAGGTTGATGTCCATACAAGTGAAGATGTTCCTAGAGTCTTGAAGGAACTTGATCAGAACGGTTGTGATTTGTACATTGTTGGACGAGGGTATTATAGGAACTCTAAAATATTCTCAAACTTATTGGAATGGTGTGAATGTGTGGAATTAGGAGTTATTGGGGATATTTTAGCATCAAATATTTTTGGTTCAAGCTCTTCTGTTTTAGTTGTTCAGCAATATGGTTTTGGAGGAATGGAATTTGGGAAGAAGAACTCTGCAAAACTCATTGTCAAGACAGAATAAGAGTGCATTAGAATTTAGGATTGAATTCTATTGGAAAAAAAATGAACATCAAAGCTATCTACTAGTGCAGGTTTGAATATTTGCTTTTTTTTGTTTTTTGTTTTTTTTTTTTGTTTTTAAATACAATGTCATTGATCTTAGTTTTTTTAAGATAGTATTTAGAAGAAAGACTAAGACGGAGTGACAAAGACTGAAATAAGTTTTAATGCTGTATTTGGTGTAAAGTGAGAAATAGAGACTAAATAAGAATGAAATTATAATTTAATTTGCACAAAGAATAAAGTTGAAATTAATTAATTGAAATGAGTGTATTTTAGGTATAAAATGTTATTAAAATTTCAGTCTCATTTTCAAAAATTTCAATTTTCTATGTTCTTACTTTTTAAAAATACTGAAATATTAAAATTTTAAAAATAAAGACTGAAATTTTAATACCAATCTTTAGGTCAATATATAAATATAATATTAAGTTTCAGTCTCTTAATTTCTGTCTCAATACCTTAAAATAAACACTATCTAATTGATGTGGATATTGGTCATATTACTAGTTGATATGCTTACTCTTTTCTTTCTTTCTTCTTCTTTTTTTTTTTTTTTTTTTTTTTTTTTTTTTTTACAGAAAACTCAGAAAACTCATGAGTTGTGGTGCTCTCCATCTTATATAGTTGGGGTCAAGGAGTACTTGAGAAATGATCAAGGAAGAGCAAATTTTACTTGCCTCCTTGTTGGTATCGGATGGTTGGATATCCGTATATAAGAAAAGGACCATTTTATTTATTTTATATTTGTTATTTTGCATGTTCAAGGGTTCCTATTCTTTAGATCATTATATGAGGAAATATATGTACAACTATATGGTTGTTATAGCTCGCCACTTTGGATGTTATAAACAATGAAATTTAAAATGTTAGATAGTTAGATTACATGTATAGTAATTATAAAGGCCAAAATTGGGCGCTTTTTATTACAAATGTGTGCTAAAAGATAATAAAACATAAAATAATTAATTTAATTAGACTTTATTTTTCTTTGTTTAATACTAAATATTTTAGCAAACAATTAAGACTTAACTATGTCTTCACTGTTTCTTATTTGATATAATTTTTTTTATCTGCAAAACTACAATGTAAAAGTGTAAAAAAAAAATTATTTATCTAAATAATTTATTGTAAATTAATATTGTATAAGACTTAAAAAGAGTGTATTTGAACAGCAAGCATCTGAATTATTCTCTTTTTTTATTATCATCTCTTCTTCTTTTTCATTAAACACCACACAATTAGTTTAACAATAATAAAAACACATAATTTAATTTTAAATGATATCAAAATTTTTTGTGAATGACACAAAAAAATCTTAAAAAATTTTAATTTTTTCTTAGTTAAATATGACACAATTAGTTTAACGATAACAAAAACACATAATTTAGTTGTAAATGACACCGAAATTTTTGGTAAATAACACAAAAAAATCTTTAAAAATTACAAATTTAAAATCGACTCACTCAACTAACAAATTACATTTAAATGTATTTTAATCAAAAGACACATCAAATTATTACACTTAAAAAATTTTAATGTTAAAATTAAAAAAATTTGTGTCTTGGTAAAATATTTTGGTGTTACTTTTTTTATAAATTATAGATAATTCAAAACAACTCCTCCTCTGCTTCTCCTTCTTTTCTTGTTTTACCCCTTTTTTTCATATTCTTATAATTTTTGTTTCATTCTCTTAACTGAACTTATGTTACGTTTAAGAAATTTTAGTGTTAAAATTAAGAAAAAGAGAAGAAAAAAATCAAACAAAAAAAATAAAAAAATGCTGTAATAACCACCATGCATGATAAAGAGGAGGAGGAGGAGAAATAAATAACGCTACAATAGCAATAGTAGTAAAAGAACGACAATGAGGGAGAAAACGCACAAAGAAAAAAGAATGCGAAGAAGAAGTGCGTATTTTACGGACATATTGTGTGGGTAATTTTTATTAAGTTTGAGCCGATTTAATTGGACTTGATTGACAAAAACTCTTGGATATGTGGTATTTAAAAATGTAAGCATAGTTTCAATGTCCATCTAAAAAGCAACAATATCCTGATTCCTGTGTCTCTGAAGCAAGGTACAAAACACACTAAGACCTTAGAAAAGCATTTAAACTTTTTATGAAAATATTTTCTCCAAAATGTGAGTATGTTCAACAAGTTATAACGTTTGAAATTTTATTTTTCTTAACTACTGCAAATACAAAAAGGAATAAGAAAGAAGAAAGGCTTTCAATATTCATTTGACAAGATTATTAATACTATAATACAAGTTAAGAAAAACTATAAAAAATAACAAGCTAGAACCGTGTCGAATTGTTACTCATTTGCTTTCAATTTTTTCTTTATTATTTTCAATCTGTCTTCATTGTAAATCTTCTTGTCTCAGAAGAGTTGTCTGAAATGTATGTACTCTAGAAATTAGTTATTTCATCATACACCAAATTCATAAATACAATCTAAGTTAGTTTTTTTTATACATCTAAGAATCTGGACTTCAAAATTTATATAGTGTATTCTTACACATCTATTATTATTTGTAATTTGATCTATTAGAAGACAATATTAGCCTAAAAAGGCTTGAGGTCATAATATCTAAAATTCTTAAATCATATTGATTCATATGAGTTACTGGAAGAGCTAATAAAAACGTATCACTATTTGATTTGGGTAAGCTTTAGTCTATAAAAAGTGTCATTTGTGATCTGAATGATCTTAATTAACCAGGCTTAAGAAAATAATATCGTATAACAATTATTCAAATAGTAAAACTCTTAACATGGTTGAACATTAAATGTAAGCAATATATTAGTGGGCCAAGGTTTAGACTCTGAAAGTGAAAATCACTCCCCATTTTAAGACAAAAACTTATTACTTATATTTCCCATTTACATTTTTAGTCCAAACTTAACTCATGTAGAAGCAATTAACTCACACTTGCAAAGTCCCAATAGTATTATTAGTGGGCCAAGGTTTAAAAATTCTTCTTCATTGTTTTGTTCCAATATATAAAATTAACAATAATATTACCTTGATCATTTTTAGAGTTGTTTATATTTTATAAGGGACAACTTATATCAAATAAGGCCCAAAAAAAAGGGAATAACCTTAAAAGGACACATTTTTTTTTTCATTTTGTAGAGAATTACAATGCATAGACAATTCTCAAACTCAAAGTATCACCATATATTGCTTCTCTATGAAATTTCCCAACTTCCATCAACATAAGAATGGCAAAGCATATATTTTTCTCCCCCTCATTTTTCAAGCCCAATAAAGTTAATTGTCAAACATTTCAATATTTTATCGATAAGAGTTTTTAAATGACACATGAAGACTTGTATAGCAGCACTTGCTGTAACACTCATACTCAGTTGAACAAAGATTTATTATACATCCCAATCAATAATGCTTCATGTCAAGAAAACTTGAGCATAATCAATCCCCGTTAACCAAGCATTCACATGAGTTTAATTACTATTTGCGTTAAACGCACATATTTCATTCCAAAACAAGCAAACGTTAAAGTCATGACAAAGATAGATGCTACATATATATAGCTGGAAAGCATGAGCATCACTAAAGTGATTAAGACAAAACTTTGATTCAACCTTATCCCATATCAGTGCTGGGACAAAACCAAAATCAGAGATCCATGGACAAAATATATATACACATACAAAAAATATATTTTTCACTAATTAATACTTTTTTATTATTATTATTATTATTATTATTATTATTATTATTATTATTATTATTTAACGTATAATAAACACTAAAAATAAATTTTGTTCCAAAGTATATTATCTTATTTATTTCTTCTAATTATTTCAAAAAATATAAAGTTTAGAGACGACGACTCTTGAAATTATATTTCTATATTTATGTATCGTCTCAACAACTAGCTATTAAAAAACAACTTACAAAAGCCAATAAATTATAATTCAAACGATATAGTCTTTTTATATTCACTTAAGAAAATGCGAAGTTGAGTCTCCCTATATTTAATAAAAAAAAACGACTTACAAAATAGAATCCAATATTATGAAAACTGAATTGATTATCGACCTAGTGGAATAAAGATTTAATAGTTTAAAGATTTAATAGTTTAAAGATTCATCCAAAATTAAACAAAATATAATAAAAGAATAAAATATATATTTTAAAAATAAAATGATTTTTTATTTTATTATTTAGATCAGTTAACCGTTAAATATTAATATATTGTTTTAATCTTTTTAAAGCGGATAACATCATCATTATTATTATTATTATTATTTTATTGTTATTATTATTATTATTCTCAATGCGGAAAAAGATCTATCGTGTCTTTATTTTCTTTTCCCATTTGGCGTTCGAAATTGATATTGAGAGTATTGTGGTATAAAAATTCAAAGGGGGGGCCTCCCTTGTCTGCATGGTGGGAATCACATGTGACTCACAATGCAATCACCAACACCCACATAATAATCGCACCTAAAATTATTACCATTCATCACACAAACACAGGAATTTAATTGAATTGATCTTTCTCTACATCAACGCACACAACAACAAAAGCTAAAGTTCAAGATAAACATAGACTTCGCTTCTATTCTGCCTTTTCAAACACGCACCAAATTTTCCTTTCTCACGAAAAAACATAAAGTATAATTAACAAAATATATCTCCATATATTTTCTTTCCTTAATTTTCAAATAAACCCAAAGCTATTATATAATTTCCATTTCAAATAACTACTAATTTTGATCAATAACATACTAAAAAATTTAATATATTTTATTAATATAAATTTCATTAAGCTGGTTGGAATTTGGATATTTAAACAAAATATTTCAAGTTCGAGGCATATCAATGAAATAAAATTTCTTCAAGGCTGAAATAAGAGTTTGGTTCTTATAAAAACTAATTTTTGCTTTTGTTTCTAAAATATTTTTAATAAAATTTAAAAAGTCTCCATGTTAGTTTTTATTATAAGTTTATTTTGTTGGAATTTTCTTATAATTCTTTAACCCAAAGATTATTCATATTAAATTATTAAGAAATAAAATACTTGAATACGGAAACATACTTGAATTCATAAACATGAATTCTGATTGGAAGAGTTTGGAACTTGTGAGTCTTTCGATCTTTCTCAATCAAAGCATTCGGTATCTCTAACAGCTAAATTGCAACTTCTCTGATGATGAAAGAGTTGCTAAGGCGGCTTTGGTATATTGGGGACCGAAACCTGAAGACATTATTTATATTTTAGCATGGCACCCATTAAACCCTAAAATCCAAGTGATCTCATGCATATTTATTTCCAGCTGGTCCAACTTTAAAATTTTATTGAGATCAAATACAAAATAAACATTGCAAAATAAATATTTCACATAACATGAAATAAATCATTAACTTAATTCTGCAAAAAAATAATTCAATATATGTCATAGGACATATAGCATAAAATAAACTCCCACTAAACCAAGGTATCACAAATATTGACATACATTCGAGCAGTGCACTCATGAAAGATTTTAAGAATCAATCTCTTGGTAATTGGTTTGTTAGCATATACTCTGTTCCTATATGTCCCATGGAAATCTATTTTTTCTTAAACTTTTTTTCTTGACAACTAAGAACTTGATGTCTATATGCTTCGATTTTCTCAAACTCTTATTGTTGTTGGAGTATGGTACTGTTGACTTATTGTCACAAAATATCTTTAATGGCCTTTCAATGTCATCTGCTATACGAAACTCAGTAACAAAGTATCGCAATCATATGCCATGAAATCGGAATTAGAGTACCCAATGATCTCCAAATTTTTTTATCTCCGATAAGTAAGCATGTAATCCTTTATTCTTATTATTCTCTTGTACTGTAACTGGATCTACAGTAATATTCTTGTGAGAATAAAAGAAAGGCTAAGAACAAACTTAGGGAGTAAAATAAGGTTTGCAAGGAGTTTTAATAGAAAAGAACTTGTAGCTAGGGAGTTTTCATAGGAGGATTTTATTCTCATTCATTAAAATTATAGCATAGATGATACTATATATATTTCTGTAACAATGTAGTTAAACATCATCAAACATCATCAAAAATAAGAAAGAAAGTTAATTCACATTCTATTTTCTCGTATTGGCTTTGTTATAGTTAGTGCATTATTGTGGGTAGTGTTCAATTTCATATTACTTTGTATCTATTAGAAGTCTAAATTCCACTGCAGACTCAACAATTGGTATCAAGAGCCAATGTTATATTATTTATTATTTGAGTGGTAAAATCCAATTTTGAATATAATGGCTTCTACTAGTAGTAATGTCAAAGTAGGCAAATATGAAATCGAGAAGTTCAATGGGAAAAATAATTTTTCCTATTGGAGGATGCAGATGAAAAATCTGCTTATATCACAAAAGTTACACAAGGCACTAGTGGGAAAAGAGAAAAAGCCGGAAGGAATGAAAGATGAGAATTGGGAAGAATTAGATCTTGAGGCATGGGCTGCAATAATCTTATGCCTTGAGAGGGATGTTGCTTTCTTGGTGAACGAAGAAGCAACTGCAGCAGGCGTCTGGTTAAAGTTAGAGAGTAACTTCATGACAAAGACTCTAACTAACAGGATCTACTTAAAATTCAAAGTTGTAAACATGCAAGATGGAGGAAGGCACCTCAATCCGAGAATATATCAATAAGTTTGATAGGATCATATCAAACTTAAAGGATATAGATGTGAAGGTTGATGATGAAGATCAGGCACTCATATTGTTACTTTCATTACTGAAGTCTTATGAAAATCTAGTGCAGACATTGATGCTGGTAGGTGACACTCTGACCATGGATGAGACGAGGGCATCACTTTTAGCGGATGATCTATGTAAGGTTGCTACAAGTGTAATGTCATCTTCAAATGGAAGAGAGTATAATGATCAAGCACAAGGATTGTTCGCGGCTAGAGGAAAGACTAATGAAAGAGGAAAAGGTAATAAGCGTGAAAAGTCTAGACCAAAATCTAGACCTCACGCAGAGAGAACAAGATTTAAATGTGGTGAGGCTGGACATTTCAAAGCAAATTGTCCAAATAAGAAGATAACTTTCAAGAAACAGAACAACGACAACCCAAAAGAAAAGCAAGAAGCAAGCTACGTCTCGAATGATGAGGAGGATTGCTACTCTGTAACAGAACAATCTTATGAAATCTCCAGTAAGTGAATTCTTGATTCAGGAGCCTCTCACCATATGTGTCCAAATAGGAAGTGGTTTACTACCTATAAAAGCATAAATGGTGGCACAATTTTAATGGGCAATGATCATGCTTGTAAAACTGTGGGGTTGGATACTATAAGAATCAAGATGCATGATGGAGGAGTAAGAACCTTAAAGGATGTGAGGTATATTCTAGACTTGCAGAAAAATTTTATCTCATAGGTTTGTTAGAGAAAAATGGCTGCAAAATAGTTGCGAAAAATGGGGTACTAAAAGTTGTTCGTGGTTCTTTGGTAGTGATGAAGGGAGTTCGTCACGATAATCTTTATTCTCTTTTGGGGACAACAGTCACAGGTGAGTTAGCAGTTGGAATCGGTGGAAGTAGAGATCAAACAAATTGCACAAGAATATGGCACATACGGCTTGGACATATGTCAGAGAAAGGTCTATCATTGCTTTGTGGACAAGGTTTGCTGAAGAATATGAAGAAACCACAAATAGAATTTTGTGAGCATTGTGTGTATGGAAAGGCACATAGGGTGAAGTTTTACAAGCAAGCATAAAAGTAGAGGGTTGTTAGAATACGTGCATATTGATGTTTGGGGGCTGGCTAAAGTTACTTCCAAGGGTGGTTCCAGGTATTTTGTTACTTTTGTTGATGATTATTCCAGGTATGTTTGAATTTACTTCCTCAAACATAAGAATGAGGTATTCGATACTTTTAAGCGGTGGAGAGCAATGGTTGAAAGCCAAACAGGTAGGAAGCTGAAAACTCTACGATCTGATAATGGCACAGAGTACACAGATGGAGATTTCAAGGAGTTCTGTGACCGAGAAGGCATTGCAATACACTGAACAGTTAGAGAAACACCACAATAGAATGGAGTCGCCGAACGATTGAATCGTACGCTACTTGAGAAGGCAAGGTGTATGCGCTCTAATTCCGGGTTAGGGAGAGAATGGTGGGCAGAATCGGTTGCTATAGCTTGCTACATAGTGAATCGATCCCCACATTCTTCTCTAGATGGAGACACACCTTATAAGGTGTGGTCAGGAGAACATGCAGATTACGAGAAACTCAGAGTCTTTGGATGCACAGCCTATTATCATGTCAAAGATAATAAGCTTAATGATAGAGCTAAGAAGGCAATCTTTTTGGGGTATCCAAGAGGGGTTCAAGGCTATCGCCTTTGGAGTGTAAATGATTCTAAGTTTCTAATTAGCAGGGATGTTACCTTTGATGAACGATCTATGGTAGCTTTGTCTAAAGATATGGTGCCAGATGATGGTGATATTAGAAAAATTTCAAATACTCAAGTGGTGGAGATAGAGTCTAAATACCAACAAATAGACTCTAGTAATGTTCAGGTGGAGCATCCTAATGGTACTCGAGATGACGCAGAGGATGAACTTGATCATGAGGAAATTTAGTGAGAAAATGCACATGCATTACAACAGCAGCAACAGGATTCTTTGGCATCTACTAGGCCAAAGAGGAATTATAAATTTGTTCAAAAGTTCGGGTCAGATAAGTCTTTGAGACATTATGGGCAGGTAAACTTGGTAGATTATGCACTCTCAGTGGAGGATGATGAGCCGGTCACCTTCAAACATGCTATCAAAGACAAAGATAGAGAGAGTTGGTTGGTCGCTATGGAGGAAGAGATGCAATCTCTTTATAAGAACAAGACATGGGATGTGGTCCCATTGCTCATGGGAAAGACTGCAATTGGTTGTAAGTGGGTGCATAAAAGAAAAGAAGATCCTACTAAGTCAGATGGTACAAGATTTAAAGCTAGGTTAGTAGCAAAGGGATTTGCACAGAAAGAAGGTGTTGATTACAATGAGATATTTTCTCCTGTGGTGAAACACACTTCCATACGGGTGCTTTTAAGTCTTGTCGCTCATGGTGATCTTGAGTTGGAACAACTAGACGTGAAGACTGCATTCTTGCACGGTGACTTAGAGGAAGAAATCTATGTATCAACCTGAGGGTTTCAAGGTTGAGGGTAAAGAAAGTCATGTATGTCGCTTGAGGAAATCGCTATATGGATTGAAACAATCTCCTCGGCAATGGTATAAGCGATTTGACTCCTTTATGTTAAAACAAGGCTTTTCCAGAAGTAATTATGATTGTTGTGTATACATTCGTAAGCTTCTTGGAGGTGATTATATCTATCTTCTATTGTATGTGGATGACATGCTTATTGCCTCTAAGAGCAAGGTAGAGATAGATATGTTAAAGGTTTAACTTGGTAAAGAATTTGAAACAAAAGACTTGGGTGCTGCACGAAAAATATTAGGCATGGAAATTAAAAGAGAGAGATCAAGCCAAAAATTATTCTTGAGCCAAAGAGGATACATTGAGCGCGTCATTGAAAGGTTTGAAATAAAAAATGCTAAATCGGTGGTAACACCGTTGGCTCCACATTTTAGGCTCTCTGGTAAACAATCTCCCACAACAGCAGAGGATAAGGCTTACATGGAAAGTGTACCTTATGCTAGTGCAGTCGGTAGCCTAATGTATGCTATGGTGTGTACACACCCAGATATTTCACAGGCAGTCAGTGTTGTTAGCAGGTTCATGGAAAACCCGAGTAAGGCACACAGAGAAGCAGTCAATTGGATATTAAGATACTTGAAGGGTACCATTGACACAGGTTTATGCTTTAGTGAAAAATCATGTCAAATCAACGGTTTTATTGATTCTGATTATGCTGGTGATTTAGATAGAAAACGTTCTATGACTGGTTATGTATATAAAATATAAGGTGCTCCAGCTAGTTAGCGATTGATGTTACAAGATACAGTGGCACTACTACTACAGAAGTTGAGTACATGGCAGTAGCAGAAGGGGTGAAAGAAGCATTGTGGCTAAGAGGTCTTCTAGATGATTTGGAGTTGAAGCAAGATTGCATGAATCTGAGTTGTGATAGTCAAAGTGCAATTCATTTGGCTAAAAATCAGGTTCATCATGCTCGTACCAAGCATATTGATGTAAGATATCACTTCATGCGCGATGTTATAGAGAAAGGTAACATTTCTCTTATAAAAGTACACACAGATGAAAACCCTGCTGATATGTTGACTAAAGTAGTGTCAGGAAACAAGTTCCAACACTATTTGGAATTGCTCAATATTGTTTCATGTTAGGCATTACATGGATAAATAGAGGAACTACGATTGGTTTGATCCTGAACAAGGGTACGTAGGCAGTCATTGTAAAAATGATGCAACCGGATATGAATACCACACTTTGATCGTCCAAAATTTGAGTGGATTTCAAATTGTGAACGAGGTGGAGAATTGTGAGAATAAAAGAAAGGTTAAGAGTAAACTTAGGGAGTAAAATAAGGTTTGCAAGGAGTTTTAATAGAAAAGAACTTGTAGCTAGAGAGTTTTCATAGGAGGATTTTATTCTCATTCATTAAAATTATAGCATAGATGATACTATATATATTTCCGTAACAATGTAGTTAAACATCATCAAACATCATCAAAAATAAGAAAAGAAGTTAATTCACATTCTATTTTCTCGTATTGGCTTTGTTATAGTTAGTGCATTATTGTGGGTAGTGTTCAATTTCATATTACTTTGTATCTATTAGAAGTCCAAATTCCACTGCAGACTCAACAATTCTCATTGTGCTCTTGTACTATAACTGTGTCTTAAACAATAATAGGCACAAAGACCTGATCATTGTCAGTTATAGAATCCTCATAAAAAGCAACATTCCTAATATTTCCTTCCCTCCCCCTCCCAAATTCAACATCTTCAAGAAATCTCGTATTTTCCGTTTTAAAAATAGACCTTGATGCAGGATTGTAAAACTTATACCCCCGTGAATGCTCAACGTAACCAACAAAGTAGTAACTAATTGTTTTTCAGTCCAATTTTCTTTTATGCGGCCTATAGGGTCATGCCTTAGCTGGACATTTCCAAATATGCAAATGCTTTATATTGAGCCTCTTTCCAGTCCAAATTTCATAAGGGGCTCTGTTAACTGCTTTGTTTGGCACCTTATTAAGGATGTATACTGTGGTATTTAAGGATTCTCTCCAGCGTGATTCAAGAAAGGAAGAATGACTAATCATACTTCTCACCATATCCTTAAGAGTTCGGTTCTTTCGCTCTGCAACATCATTCATGCTAGGTTTGCCTGGCATGGTGTATTGTAGAACAATACCGCACTCCTCTAGGAAAAGAGCGAAAGGCTCGGGACGTTGCTCACCTGAACTGTCATATCTTCCATAGTATTCACCACTACGATCAGATTTGACAGCTTTAATTTTCTTCCCAAGTTGAAGTTCATCTTCAGTTTTGAAAGACTTGAAAACATCCAAGACTTGGGACTTTTCATAAATTAAATATAGATACCCGTAACGAGAGTAATCATCTATGAACATAATAAAATACCGTTGTCCATTCCAAGAGATAGTAGAGAATGGGCCACATATATCGGTATGTATCAGTTCTAAGACATCTTTAGCTTTTTCGACACCTAATTTCTTTTTGTTTGTCCCTTTTTCCTTTATGCACTTAAAGCAGACTTCAAAGTTCGCCAATTTTAGGGGTCCAAGAATTCCATCCAACACGAGCCTCTGAATTCTCTATTTAGAGATGTGACATAAGTATTTGTGCTATAATGATGTCGAATTCTCATTTAGTTTTCATTTTGTACCTGTTTGCAGTATTTCATTATTATAGGAATTAAAATCAAGCCTATATAGATTATTCACCAAATGATCAGAGCAAATATTATTTGAATTATAAAAAGAGACTGGCTTTATTGTTTTCGAATGAACAAAAATAACCTAATTTGTCCAAACGAGAAACAGAAACTAAATTTAGTTTAAATGACCGTACATGAAATGTCTCTAATAAATCCAAGTAAAATTCCCTCGTGGAATATAATCTAAAGATTTCTATAACTTCGACTGCAACTATATTGCCATCTAGCACATAGATGTATCTTTTAGTATCACTTGGCGGTCGGCTCCACAGGCAACCCTGCATAGTAACACTTACATGAGTAGTAGCAGCAGAATTTACCCACCAAGTATCAACAGTTGCATAACTTAAACTAGTATCAGAACAAACGAAAGTAAGAATTATACCCTTCTTTACACGTCAAGTGGCATATTTGGTACAATCCTCCTTCATGTGTCCTACATTCTTACAAAAGAAACAGGTTAAAACTTGATCCTGTTTCTTAGCCTTTTTCTACTGAGAAGGCACATCCGCAGTAGTATCACGCTTTTTTTTTATACTGAGAATATGAAGCCATGTGAGCACTTTCAATCTTATCTTACTGTAGCCTCTCTTCTTCTTGCACACAGTGAGATATAAATAAATTCATTTAAGGACCAAGTGTCCTTCAAAGTATTTTAACTCACTTTGAATTGTCCAAAGTGTACAAGAAGAGAGATCAAAATGAAATGTACGCGTAAATCTTCAGACAACTCTAGCTTCAGTGCTTTCAATTTTGAAGTAAGATGAGACATTTCCATAATGTACTCCCTTATGTTTCCTTTACCTTTATACCTCATGGAGACAAGTTTGCTCAAAAGGCTAATTGCCTCCGCCTTTTCACTATTGGCAAAGAATTTTTCAACGTCTTTCAGGAACTGTTTGGGATTTTTATCCTCAATAATTGAGCCACAAAACGCCTTAGGAATTGGGCGTTTCATGATCATAATGCTCATTCGATTAGATCTCTACCACTTCTCTATTTTAACCTCATTGATATTTTCTGGAATGGAAGTGAATTTCTCTTCTCGAAGAGCTATATCCAGATCCATATAATCGAGGACGATCTCCATGGGATTCTTCCAAACTTTAAAATTTGAACTATTCAGCATAGGAATACTGCTAATTTGTGCAGAAATATTGGTAGTTGAAGTCATAGTTTCTAGATTAGAACAAAAGAACATACAATAAACATTAGTTAAATAATGGGAAAAAATCCATTGAGATATCTAGAACAATATTAATTTTCAATCTTTGGATAGAAAAATTAACTGTAAGTGATACTCTCATTGCAGTAATCAAATATTGTCAAAATTTCTGTCACACAGTAAGCTTTTCTTTGGACAGACTGAATGTGCACATGAAAACTTAAACTTTGCAACATATTTATTACCACATATATTTTCAATTAATTGGCCAAACAATCACCTTTCTTTGAGCCGATTATTGACCGCATAATTAATAGAAAATAAATAAAAGTGTGCAATACTTATTATTTGGCCAAACAATAAGCTTTCTTTTGGCCGATTATTGTCCGCATAAATAATAAGCATTACTTTATTCTTAATTAGTTACCCAAATATGTATTTACCATCAATATATGTATATAATTTGACAAAATATAGACTTTTATTTGGGCTGACCAATATTCGCATGAATTATATATTACTATATTCTTAATGTTTTAAATAAATCAATTTTTACAAAAGAGGCTACTTTGACAGCATAATGTTAAATCAATTTATACCAAAATCAAATCTTTATAAAATAAGTGGGTATAATAATCTAAATTGCTACTAGTTTTATTATATAACAATTAAAAAATATTTAAATTGCAAAAAGAATTAAATCTTAATGGTATCTTTTCCGACCTTAAAAAAAAATATCATTATAACTATGCAATAAATTCATGTGCCAAAATTTTTTTGATCTGTTAAGATTAGAATCAATCATTATAATTCAATCCACGTAAAACATAAAAAAACATAATGAATTTGTTAAAAGAATGAATCCATAAAGAATGGTATAAAAAAAAAATAAACAAACGAAGAACTTTTTTTTCTTAAAAAAACGGGATTTATATTCACAAATTAAATCGTGTGCATAAAAAATGTTTTTATGGTAAGTATGTTAAATCTATAGATATGTGCCATGATCAATAAATTAATTAAATTCTTCTAATTTTATTAATTAACTGCTCTAATATTTGGGATCAAGACACATATAAAAAAAATAGTATACACATATATGTTAGGATTCGAACCCTCAATACTTGTTTAAACAAACGAGTGAGTTGACCACTCAATCAATCCAAGTTAGTTTGAATGTACTTTTTATATTTAAGCATGACATCCATTAAATTCTGAAACCCAAATAAAATAGTATCTCAAGTCCAAAAGATAATATATCTAAAATTCGGAAGAAAATTATCTAATCTTTTGGATTTATTCTTTTTTAATTCCAAATTAAAAGTAATTATGACTTATTCAATTTAGCATAACTCATAATTTATAGCAATAAATAAGATCGCCATTATATAAGTCATTTAATTTAAAATAGTATAATTTGTGATTATAATTAATACATATGTTAACTACAAATAAATTAAAAAATTAAATAATTTCTTAATATATTTTGTTAAATATTAACGTTACATGTTAAGTGTCTATGTGATAAGTCTTGTTATATCAACATTTAATGAAACAAACAAATAATATGAATTAAAATAATGATCTTTTAAATTTTACTAGATTAAAATATAATAAAATTATAAACACTAAAATAAAAAAATGAATCTTTTATAATCACTAAAAATTTATTTAAGTCACCAGAAAATGAGTCACAAAAAAATTTAACAATCTCTGTGAAAAAAGTAGTTATTAATCTATTATTATATATTTATATAGTATATTTATGTATAAATATATATGTTATTTAATTTATTTTTAATGTATATATTATATTTTAGTATATATTTTATATTAAGAGTTAATTTTTTATATAACTAATATCGTTTATATTTAAACCCTTTATTCAAAGACCTTAGGTGTTAGGTCCTAATTATCTTCACAACACCTCGGTTGGCTCAGATCGAACCAATCAATTTTTTTCCCCACAAAAAACACAAACAAACAAACAAACATTGTATACAGATAAAACTGACTTTTTTAATATAACACTTTCAAAATTGATGGTTTTTTATATGGAAAATAATAGATAATTTGGTTCCAGGATAGTGATAAGCAAGAAAAGTAGTGTAAATGGAAAGAAAATGGAGATGAATAAGTAACTTAAATAGTCCTTATTGTGATCATGTAGTCTATAACTGTCTTGAAAGTTCCATCACTATATAAGTGAACATTTGACTAAATTGGTTGTTTTCGTTTTTAGGTTGCGTTCATTTATAGTCTTTGCACATTGATACAAAAATATAAAAATATAAAATTGTATTTGATAATTAAAATATAGATAAACATATTAAATTAACATATTTTATATTTATTTTGATAGAAAAAATATAAAAATATAATTTATTTTTTATTATTTTTATTAATTTTTTATAATTATATATTTTTTAAAATTTTTAATAAAAAAATAAATAAAATAGATTTTTATAATTTATTTTAATTTATTATTAAATAAAATATAAAAATATTAAATTTTTGTATTTTTATTTTTTATTTTTTATTCTAAATATCTTATCTTATTACGCCATGTTCTTGAAACTAAAGGCGGCATAAAAGTTTTAATATCTTTTGTGAATCTAGAAATAATAATTATTCACTCTTGAGGGATAAGATTTGATTTAGTTATTCTGGTTGTAGCAAATATGTTACTTAACCAACTCGTTTTCTGCTCAATATTGATTTATCAATAGCGAAAAGTGGGGAAACAATTATATTCACACCTTGTTTTAATTATTTGAAATTTGATTATTAAAGAAACTTTGGACCAATTATTGGGCAAACCAATTGTCTATAATTAACGGCCAATTGCTTGATAGACGCTATAAAACTTGGACGTTAAGATTACATAAACATAATTGCTCAAATAACAACAATGACAACTAGCAAAATCTTATTCTACTAATAAATGAGGTTGGCTATATAAAATGAACAACAAAATGTTATTGTTCGTTATTATGTATGATATTTGTAATAGAATCTAAGGTTAAGAGAGTCGGACCGATAGTGACTTGATTTAATAATTTAATTGGAGTTGAACGGTGGTTAAATCAGTTTAATTAAATATAGAATAAAATATTAAAATTATAAAAAAATTAATACATAATTTTAAAAATTTAAGTTTAATAATTTTTAAATTAATAAAATTTTAAAATTTAACAATTTTACAAAATGAATAATTCATAATTTATCATTAAAAAGTCATAAACAACTTTAAATATCAAAATTTATAATTAAAAAAAATCAAAACGCATATAAATAATAAACACAAAATGTCTGAGATTTTTGTATAGCATTATATTGTGGTTGCTGATCATTTTGTAGTTGTTCCATCTAAATTCAGAATGACAGCAAACTAAAATCCAGACGAATATATCAATTCATACAATTCACATGGCATTTAACATAATTAAATTTAGCATATCATCCAGTTAATTCACCAAAACTCAATATAGCCGAATTCAACAGACCAAAATTGAATTTATTAGCAAAATTTAAAATACCAAAATTCCAAATTCAGAATTTAGAATTCAGAATTCTAAAATTGAACTTAAACAAAACAAAAACCCAAATTTGTCCATAATTGTAAAATTGAACTTAAACAGAACAACAATAAGAACCCAAATCTACCAAGAATTCTAAATCCGAAGTTCTAAACTCAAATCTACCCAAAATTTTTTACTGAATAAAAATTTAATTGAAAAAACCAAAAACCCATTAACTCAAATATGCTCAATTCATACCGTTTTGGGAAAAACAAAAAGATTGAAGAACTCACCGCGGAGAAGCACAAAAGGCCAAAGCCAGACGACGACCAACGCTTCGGTGACAGTAACGGTTCGGTGACGACGACAAGCCGACGACCACGACGACGCGAAGCTGACAACCAAACGACGCCAACGCTTCGGTGATGGTGACGCTTCAATCCGCAAGAAATGCCTCGATCTGCAATGGTGACGCTTCGACCCGTGACGGTGACGCTTCGGCGTTTGTTGGAGATGACAGTGTTTGTAGGAAGAAGGTTGCAAAGAGAATTAGGGTTGGGAGGTGACCAGGAGACTCTCTTCAAAGAGGAAAGTGGGCTCAGCATTCAGCAACGTTATTTTATTTCAGCCTTTTTTCCTTCTTTTTTTTCACCAGCGTCAAAACGACGTCGTTCCGTGGCTTGGGAGGAAAACCGGTACTTGCTGAAATCCGGCCAGTTTGTCACCAGTTTGATCGAGTTTTTTGCCAATTTTTTGTAGGACGATTTTATAGGTAGACCAGACTGACTAACTAATCAATTTTTGATTAATCCAATTAAACCAGTCAATCCAGTCCGGCAATTTTTAGAACCTTGATAGAATTATTTATACATATATTTTGTTTGACCACTTAATATAGGACCTTTTTTAAATCTTTTTCAGTCTCTAACTATTAGTCCACTTTTCACTTAATTGACTATTCTAATTAAATATTTTGTCTATTTTTTTATATATGTCCAAATTATTTAAAGTGAAATTCCATTCTCTTTTCGACAATAAATGCTACTTTGATTTTTTCTCTTTCATTTTCGATCATTCGTTATCTTATCCATATGTATATGGTTGATCGTCCATATAATATAATCATCCTCATTTCATCACTATGTGAGGGTAATGAAAGAAAAATGACAGATGTGAGGAGTGAATAGCAAAAGTGAGAACAACAGTAGCAAATTCCTTTCTCCTTTTTCACCAGCTGTCACCATTTTCACATTCGTCTTCGTTGAGCATCACCGATACTCCTGCATGGTCCATGCCGACAGCACCCTCTCAGATACCTTCACCTTTGATGATGGCAAGAAGAATTGAATTACGAGCTGAAGTACACTTAGAATAGGGTGGAAGAGTTTTTGAGAAGCTAATTTTTTCTGAGAAGAAGGGAGGAGGATGATGGAGGAGCTTTTGAAAAGCTATTTCTACATTCAGCAAGAAATGGAAGAAACAACATAGGGTTAGAATTATGGTAAAAATGAGGGGTTGGAGGTGGGAATTAGGGTGGAATGGAATTTTTTATTTTGTACTTCTTTTTAGTAAGGGTAAATTCATCCAAAATTTAATATTTTTTAATAGAATAATCATTTAAAAATGTATCGCAACATTTGAGACGATTTTGAAAACAAAAACTACTAGAGACAATTTTAATCTTAGACAACAACTTTGAAAAACAAATCTCAAAAATTAATAAAGACTAGTCAATATCTAATCAGGATATATGCAAGTATGCAATCAATCAATTATGAATCCGAAATTTGAACATAAATTACAAAACTCCATTGTTTTAAGAATCGGAATGAACTAACAAGTTCAACCAAGATACTATAAAGTAATCATCGAGTCGGTCCAATCCAGGCTAACAATTGGTTGCAAAAAGTTAGTAAAATTGGTAAATCACTTAGTTTGTTATTGAAAAACCAATTTAAAAATGTCATTTTATTATATATTATCTTATACAAAAATATATTATTTTATTATATCTAGTTTAGTCTTAATTGAACATTGATGAAATTTTTAAGGACATATACAATACTTATAAAAATAATAGATTAATGTCAATTACAGGTATTCATGACCGGACAACACCGAGTTTGTCTCCACCTAGACCCGATCCTAAATATTGATTGGGCATACCTTTAAGACTCTTATCCGTCTCAAGACTCAATGAAATTTCAACTTCTTCAGGCCAAGTTAAACTGGGTATATCGGACTAAGATCGGGCCTCTACAATTGTCATTAACACCACTCCCACCACCTTCCTCCTCTATCTTCCCTTCACCTCTTCAACCTTGATTTCATAGTACAAATCGAATAAAGGCAATAGAAAAGGGGATTGGAGAACAGACACAGCAACGAAAATAACTTAATATCAACGACAGTGACGAGACATATAATGGAAAGAAAAGAGATGCGGTAATAGAGAACATAGGTAGTGACCAGAGAGTAAAGAACCCCAACAATGACAATAAGAACAAAGCAATGATTGGATCTATAACAACAAAAAAATTTGATGAGAGACTAGGAAGCAGAAAACACCACTGACAATAACAACTTAACAACGTCAACAGCGAAGAGGCAGATCAATGGGGAGAGAAAAGAGAGGTGACAACAAAGGACTAGATCAGTGACTATATCAACAACAACAAAAAAACAGCGATTGGGAGAGGTAAAGAATAGTAGAAGAGAATAGATCAACCATCAGTGTTTAAGTGGCAAAGAGAATCCTTATTGGGATGGAAAAAGAAAGGAAGGAAGGTTTGGGTGTGTGAAAGAGAGAGACTTGTGAGATTTAATTACTGAAGGCGTCACAAAGCTTCGTCACTAAGGTTTGCAATGGCATGGAGAAGAAAAAAAGTCTAGAAAAGCAATGCAATATAGAGAGGCTGGTGACAATGGGTGTTTAGGTCACGGTGAAATTGAGAAAGGGCTGAGAATGTGTGCCCTAATTATAATTGAGAGAGAGGCAGTTTAGAGGAGTAAATCTCCGTAGCAGTATCTCAGATTCATGCGATTGCCCAATGTGGTCCTCAAGATTCCAATTGCACCATTGTAGTCCTCCAAATTCAGCTTGGGACACCATAATGGTCCTTGAACATTTTTTCGGTAATGAGCTAGCTGCTGTAGCACTGACGTGGCATCACTTTGCCATGTTGGATGGTGTAACAATTAGCTTAGCTGACAACATTTCAATTTGGACCCAATTTGGTCCTCCCTCTATATTTCAGCCTAACTTTTCAAATCTTCAGAAAGTGACTTTTTTCTTCTTCATATGAATTATGGGTGGTAGTAGCACTATAGCTAGAAGCTCTATTTGCTCACCATCTAATGGGTACTGGACAAGAACGCAAAATAGGAGCAAAAACTCGCAGGTGTCAAAATGGTGTGATTATGGCTATTGTCCAGTTCTCAAGTGGTCTAGAACAGATTCAAATCCAAACAAATATTTTTTGGTTGTCAATCTTTTTCTTGTCACTGTTCTTTCCTAAGACTTGAGTGAGTTTGTTATATGTTTGGTTTATTACAGACAATTGAAAAGAATTTGTGTGGACTTTTTGTGTGGACAAAAACTAAACATGATAAACCAGTTGAAAAACCAGAATTTATTAAAGACAATTCTTAAGTGAAGATAAACATTGATTGGAGGCTTGGGAGATTGAAGGAAGATGTTAAAAAGTCAAAAATTAGTTGTCCAGTTATTAGTGGTAGTTGTTTCTGTATGATAGTATTGATGGTATTTCTGTATTGTAAGTTTTGATTGAAAAGAGTTGGTGGCTAATGTATATATTGAATGAATGATGAGTGAAAATATAAAAATTCTGATTATGGAATAAAAATATCTTGAATAGTATTTATTGATGTAATGAATACCTATTTAATCATGAATTTAATGTAGTTTGTTCATTCTCCAAAAAGAAAAGTATGCTAAAAAAGGCAGCATAATTAATTCAAAGCATAAAGCATGTTAGTATTAATATAAATGTCATGGTTCAATTCAAATCACTCAATCAAGCTTAGAGTATTGATTTAGCAGTGGTGTGCTAAAGAAAGTAACTACAATCAAAGAGTTTCACAACAAAACATAACCCAAGGCATAAAGTTTTATAACAAAACAAAAATTCCTATACACATTACATTAAAGTCTTCAAATTCTTCATTTCTTTTTTTTGGAACCTTAAATCCTAGAGTTGGGACGAACTCCATGTAATTGGCAAGTCTTGATGCTGTCTCTGAATTAGCACCCTGCATGGGATTGACTAGGCCAGAGGTTGATGGTGGAAAAGATCTTCTTCTTAGAGACAACTTTGGAGGACTTATGATCATTAGACATCAATTGCCATTCACATGAATAAAATAAATTTATTTACGCAAATATTTATAAAACTGCTAAGAATCTTCTGGTTCAGAGGCAGTAATAGGCTGACATAAATCTATCTCCACAGGTTGTGCATCAAAACTAGTTGGAGTATTTATAGAAGGTTGCACAACCTAATTATTGTCTCCAAATCACCATTATGTTGAGCCTACTCAACTGGCTGCTTAGATGCAGGAGCACCTCCTTCATTTTTCTTGTTCTTAGCAGTAGCAGTAACAGCAGCGGCAGTAATTGCAAGAGCATCAACCATCTTTTTTTCTTGTAGCCTCTCCTTGTGTGTCTTTTTTCATCACAAAAACTACATGTAAATGTTCTTAGTTTCCTCTTCAGATGAATATT
The DNA here is from genome assembly GCF_003086295.3 of Arachis hypogaea. Taxonomy (NCBI): domain Eukaryota; kingdom Viridiplantae; phylum Streptophyta; class Magnoliopsida; order Fabales; family Fabaceae; genus Arachis; species Arachis hypogaea. Next base: position 101,519,353 of record NC_092041.1, on the reverse strand, counting down.
ACTATTGTCAATTTTGGGATTAGATTTAGGCTTTTTAGATCTTCCTTTACACTTTTTATTCGCATCCATCTTTCTCTTTATCTTGAGTTTTTCTAGTTTCTTTTTAATTTTTGGTGCATGAGGCTTGTTATATTCCTCTGGTTGCTCCCATAATGGTTGGCCAGGTATGAAATTAATGTGATGATTATATGTTCCCTTATATGACTCCATGGCTAGCAGGCCTATTTTTATTCTATCTAGAATAGGTGTAGTCATTATTAAAGGTTTTAATTTGCTAATAAGTGTCATTGATAAGAATATATGAACGAAATTGAAAGAATAAGAAAAGATACAAATGAATTAAAAGGAAAAACAAAGATACAGACAAAATTGGAAGGAATAAGAAAAGACACATAGCAAAAATCCAAAAAATAGATAACGGTTTTTCTACTACACCTCTAAAAAATCTGTTCTTAGCAACCTACGTCATCAGAAGAATTTTTTCTACTAGATATTCAAAGAACCTGTCCTTGACAACCTAGATCAGAGGGATGAAAATTAAAACAACTAACACTAAAGAATTACTATAGATTGGATCCTTCAAATTTCTTCATGCAACAAGTAAAGCAAATCACTCACCTCACTTGATCACACATAAAAAAAATGTGCATCAAAAGTTATGTAAATTGTCTCACAAAAAGTGTTTAAATATACCCTTAACAAATTAGTTTACAAGATAAGATAAGATAACTTAATTTAAATCTCTTAAAGATAAAATAACTTAATTTAAATTTAAAATTTTTAAAAATATACTAAGTAAATCAGAACTAAATCAAATCTTCTAATAAACCCTAACAACAAAATAAACTAAACATATATCTAAAAATTTGAAAATAAATATTAAATTTGTGTCTTCCACTAGACTTGAAAAACACTGTTGGACTTCTTTCTGTCCTGACTTAGCCCAATGAGCCTTATGAGTTGCCATCATTTTCGCACTATTATTTTTTTGAGACGCATTCTTTTTCTCTTTGATGTCCAAAATCGGCATGGTTTAATTCTTCTAGTATTCAGATCTTTGAACATGACAAGATTACCATCCTGCCCTTTAGCTCTAAAATACCAAAAATACCCTCTTGAGTATGTATCATTATCTACTTCTTAAAAAAAATTCATCATCAAATCTGCATATTTGTCAAAAAGAGAAAAACTAGATACACTAAGCAAAATCAGACTAAATGACTTACCAAAAAAATTATTCTTACCGAAATTGTCCTTGATAATCCCTAATACTTGGAATGGACCATCTTTTCTAGTAACAAGTGTTATTTTTCTCTGAATGAGAAGCTCTTCTTTCCTCCAATGAATCTAAACCCAATTTTTGGGTTTGAATACTATGGTTTGATGACTCTTCTTTACCCACTAAATTGTGGCTATGTCCCTCATGTGTGCAAGTTCAATCTTTTCAATGTTATTTTCACTATCTAAAATAACATCATTACTTAAAGGCAAAAATAATAATTCTAAAATAGTCAAAGACTTAAAAATATTTAGAGATTCACAGGAATAACAACCAACAAAGTTATAAATATCAGTTATAAGAAATAACACTCTTAACATGTAATATTTTATCATTCCCACAACTAGCATAAGTTAGTACATAAACCAAATCTTTGAAAAACAACTCAACAATGTATGTAAAATCTATTATATTTGGACTTGCAATTAAAAATATCGTCACATTAAATCTACCCACAGAAAAAATAATGATATATTTACGTTTTCTAACTTTAGACAAACCTAGCAAAAAATTCATAGAAATATCAATCCATGTATGAGTAGGAATAAGTAAAGAAATACATAACATATTCAAGAAAGCTTGAGATTCAACTTTCTTTCATGCAATAAAATTAAAATAAATTCCATCAACACTCCTATGTCTATAAAGCTAAAAAAATTATATAGATAATATATTTCGAGATTTTCTTTTATTCTACTATAGCATTTGAAACTAATAATCTCACCAGCAATAGATATATAATAAAAATCAGATTTAGTTGCATAAAATTTTTTTATATAATCAAATACTAATAACTTAGGAGTAAGAGTTGTGATTAAATCATATTTTATAGACAACTCATTAGCAATCATATTCTCATTACCTTGTGTTACCACATATGAAAAATAATGCAGCAACTTAGTCCACTTTGCATGTCTTTCGTTCAAGATTCCTTAAACTATTGAATGCAAAACATACAATATCTTACTGTATGTTGAATACTTAAGACATTCCATGTAACTGCTCACCAAAATTTGGAATTAGTTGTCTTTCTTTTTTTCCATTTATATTAAGGTCTTCATAATTTATCAATAAATATACAAAACCTTGAAAAGTTTTCATAAAAATAATAGACAATTCATGGTTTGATATATGAGAAAGTAAAGGCTCTTTGAAATTCAATGACATTAATGCACTCTTACCTAAACTAGAACTTTTTAGACCAGTGTGTTCATTGCTCTCAACTTCTTTTTCTTTCATTGATTTCTCTCTCTTACTATTCTCTTTTTTTCTTTCAAAACTATCGCTTCCACTCAAATATTGATTTTTTTTACTCAAAACTTTCACTCTCTTTCTCAGTTTCTTGTTCTCTCAAATTCTTTTTCTTTTTCTCTTGTTTTTCAAATTGCTCTCATCCTAATGACCCATTTAAAAATTCTACACATTTAGTTCCTCTAAGTACACATCTCCATCTATAACATACTTAACAATTTTTTTCATTACTGGCTTTGAAGAAGAATTAAAGATAGACTTAGAAGAGCTCTTCTTCTTATATCGATCTATAAGATTCTTCTTGTAATTTAGAACTTTGAATTTTGTCTTATTTTCAAACTTTGCTCCTTTAGAACCCCATATAGAATTGGAGTTCAAAGAAAATTAAGCTACCATATATTGATGCTGCTTCTCCACTTCAATGGCCAAAGAAACTAAATCCTCCATTGTTACATAATAGTGAAATTCGACCTTATCTGTAATTTCTTTGTTTAATCCAATAAAAAATTGTGCCATAAGATTCTCAGGACTCTTTTTAATTAGCCTTGTCCATAAATGTAAAAACTCCTTCTGATACTCCTTCATTTATTGTGAACCTTGTTTCAACTTACAATTTTTTTCAAAACATTCATTGTGGTATGATGATGACACAAATCGGTTTCTCATGATTTTCTTTATCTTCTCCCAGTTGTAAATTAGTCTTTTTTCGCACCTTCTAAATCTTTCTAACTCATTCCACCAAATACAAGCATCATAAAAAATTTTGGCTTCTACCAGTCAAACCTTCTTTTTCTTTGAAAGGATGCAATATGCAAAAATTGACTCTATATTCCTCTCCCACTCAAAATAAGCTTCAGCATTATTCCTTCCTTTAAATACAGGAATTTGAAATATAAAACCTTTTCTCGCATATGAGATTCCTTCATCGTCACTATCACAATTCTCATTCCTCGTTGTTTCTGATTTGAAAATCTGAAAAAAGGATAAAAATGATTTCAGATCAATCTTCTTTCATGTATCACTTGAATTAGGTTACCCGTATTTGCACTCAATTTGTGGCTTTTATCCCTTTTTAACTCACTACACATGAATTTTTTCACTCTTAGATTGCTTTAACAAGTTACACATCAAAAATCAAAGAATAGAAAGACCAAACTAAAATAAACTTAATGATAAAAACTTTTAATTTGACAGGAAACAAAAATCAAATTATATGACAAAGAACACAAAACAAAGATAAACACTTTTTTAGAGTTACAGAGACACTAGGAGAATTTCTAATCTCAATTGATATTTCAGAGTAATTTGAATTAAATTTAAAATTTTGAAATAACCTTGTTAATTGTATGACATTTTTCTCCTCTTTTTCTGTTCTTTTTTTTCACTTCAATAACACAACCTCTTCTATTTTTTTCATATTTTTTTATAAAAATTTAGTAAAATAAAATTACAGACATAAAAGATAAACAAAAAAATTATACAAATATTTTTTTGGAATTTTTTATTTTTTTAATTTGACTCTAAAGTAAAATTGTAGAAACAAAAATTAAAACAAAGAGACTAAACAAGAACCTTAAATCGTGAATCGTGTAGATAAATAAGAATTTACCTATGACCTATAACTAATACCAGATGATAAAAAAAATACAGATAAAATTGAAGGAATAAGAAAAGAGACAGAAAAGATGGATGAAGAATGAAGGAGTTAAGAAAAGACACACACAAAAAGACACAATAGAAACACAAAAAATAGATAAAGGTTTTTCTACTAGACCTCTAAGAAATCTGTTCTTAGTTACCTAGGTCACTGAAAGATTTTTTCTACTAGACTTTCAAAAAATATGTCCTTGACAACCTGGATCAGAAGGATAAAAATTGAAAGAACTAACACTAAAGAATTACCTTAGGTTGGATCCTTCAATTTTTTTCTTGAAACAAGTTACGCAAATCACTCACCTCACTTGATCACACATAAAAAAAAGTATATTAACACCCAAAAAATTTATTCATAAAAAATTGTGTAAATTATCTCACAAAAAGTATTTAAATAGACTCCTAAGATATTAGCTTAAAAGATAAGAAAAGATAACTAAATTTAAATCTTCTAAAGACAAGATAACTTAATTTAAATTGAAGTTCCTAAAAATACTACTAAGCAAATCAAAACTAAATCAAATCTTCTAACAAACTGTAACAACAAAACAAACTAAACATAGACCTAAAAATTTTGAAAATAAATATTAAATTTATGTCCTATACTAGACTTGAAAATACTATTGAGTCTCTTGTTGCCCTGACTTATCCCAATAAGCCTTATGAGTTGCTGCCACTTTAGCACTACTGTTTTTTTTAGACGCACTCTTGGTCTTTTTGATGTCCAAGACCGGCATTATATAATTCTTCTAATATTCAGATCTTTGATCGTGACAAGATTACTATCTTGCCATTTAGCTCGAAAATGCCAAAAATATCCTCTTGAGTCAGTCTTCATGGTCCCTTAACGCATAAACCACCTATGGATACTTCTTAACCTTATAAACTAACCTTCATGTTATCCTATCATTTTTCTCCAGATTTATATGCCTACCCTCTTAAATTGTATATTCTCAAATGGTTTCTCTAAAATTCTACGTGGTTCCAAATTTTATACTAATCTCATGATGCAACTCTTCAAACCTTGCACTCTCCCTAAACATAGGACATGTATCATCAAAATCATAGTCTTCTTGTAGCCCATATTCTGATTTGGAAGATTCTTTATCTCTTTCGAGTGCCAAGAGTTAATGCCATCTAAATCAACACCAGGATCTAAGCCATATTCTGCACCTTTAGAAAAATTACCAAGAAATCCAAAATCAACTTCATCAGTATTAATATCCTGCACCAATGCATCATCTTTAACTGGTATCTTATCCTTTTTTTTAGATAGTGGATGGACATTTCTAATTTTTATATCTTTTTGGATTTTTTTTCTTATTCCTACCCCCAATCTTGACCTCATGTCATGAAGTATCAGAGTCACAAAAATTACCTTCATCAGGGCCTGACCTAAAATAACTATTTTTTACATTTTCATTAAGAGTCAGAAGACACTTTAAAGAGAATTTCATTATTAAAGACTTTACCCTTGAATTCTCTAGTAGCAGATCTTATACAGGGTCTCGTAGATATACTGGTTTCTTGGATTGTTTCGACTTATTGGGCTTATCTGACTTGGCGTACATGCTAAACTTGGTAGACTTGGTGAGTTGGTTGTTTTTGGTGGACTTAGTTGTCTTGGGAGAGTTGGTGTTGTTTATGGGCTGCTTGAGTTGGATTGGAGTCTTTGAAACTGGTGGTAGCTGTATGACTTTGGATGTGGTTGCAACTTTAATTTTTGAGGATGATGTTTCTATTTTTTTTTGTTGGAGAATTTTTCTTTTTGTTCGGACTAGAATTACTATGCCTATTGGGTCTAGAATTGGCCATTGGTGGAATGGACTTTTCATTAGTGGTGGGAGTAACCATGAGTGCATAAGTTTTGTTTGGGGGGATTTTTAGAAACCTATGTAGTAGCATTGCACCCCTCTCCATCATCATCATCATCTAAATATACAACTGCCTTATTATCCTTTAAAATCTCTAGCATTGATATTCTATGCTTCAAGTGCACACCAATTGCTCCATCAATTTTTCTAGCACAATTCACCATCTCTCTTATCTTCTTATCACTGTTTAAGTTTTTCAACTCATTTTTCAAGCCTTTTCTAAGAACATGCTACCAGCATTGCTTTATGTCACTATATTCAAGCTCTTTATGGTAGTTTCTTATGTAAAAGGCATCTAGAGTATCTACATCTAGATCACCTAAACAAGCCTTATTATCTAGAGAATATACTATTATCCCTTCTACATTTTTTTTAAATCACCCCATGATAAAACATGATGTCCAAATCTCTTTCATATGCAAAAATTTCAAAATCAACACTTAATACAAACAGATTTTTCTAGCCTACTAATGCATAATAAAAACAAATTCAACACCATAAGAACATATATTTTTCTAACACTATGACCATTGTTTACCCTACTCTTGTTCTATTCAGTTAAAACAGAGCATTCCCACAAAATCCATCTTACTTTAAACAAAACCAAAACCTAGAAATTACAATGAATTCCTCAACGAGAAAACCCTAATCACACTCGCAACTCAAATATGACGAAGAACCATGATTGCATTGAAAAAAAATAACAAAAATAGTTACCTTAACAAACAATGAAAATGTTAGAACCTCGTGCTTGTCGTGGAGATTAACAACTAAATGAGCCTTGAGTCGGATGAGTTCTTATTTCAAATCTTTTAACCCTACTAATAGAATCTTACGGCAATACTAATGATGAAGAGAAGGCGAAGAAGTGGAAGGGTGGGGTGGAGAAGATGAACAAACTGTTTATGTTGGAGAGAAATTATTTTACATGCTACATATCATCCAAATAGTGTTATTTTATACACATCTGGGCACCAAACCAAAACAGCAACATTTTAGGACCATGAGCGTGACAAAGTGATGTCACATCAGCATGAGGCAATTGACTTATCACTAGAAAGATGTCCAAAGACTACTATGGTGTCCAGAACTGAATCTAGAGGACTACATTGATGAAAGTGAAATTTTGAAGACCACATTAAATAATTGCATGAATTTCAGAGACTACTATAGAACTTATTCCAATTTAGTGTACTATGAGTGACTGAATGTGTAGCATATATATTTTGTTAACATATTATCTGACTAAGTTGAATCAAGTGATTCAAATTCTAGTCCAAATTTAATTAAGTGATTTTTTTAGGTCAGATGTTTTTTTGTCATATCTAACTTGGACTACTACTAAACAACTCAAAATTTCCTAACATTTCAAGTATAAAATGAGACTTTAAAATTCGATCGAATCATATACACTTCTAATATCAACTATTCAATTAACGATATTGATTAAAACCATGATAAAACCACACACTATGAATTTGTATTTCTATACGAAGAAAATAATAAATACTTCTAATTCAAATATAATCACTTAATAATTCTAATTATAAGAAATATGAATATAAATAAAAAGTTAAAAATAAATTTCATTTAAATCCTAACCCCGTAATCCTTTTTAAAGTTTTATTATACATTTATTTTGACTTCGACTTGTAATATTTATTGTATATATTGGATATAGTAATATTGAATAGTGATTCACCGGTAAAAATATATATAGGAAGCTCATTACATATTTATATGTTTTTTTTCCTTCCGTTTTAATAATATCTAATAATGTGTCTAAAAAAATATATATCGTAAAATAAGTATAACTTAAAAGACACATACATATATATGTTTATATCTTAAGAAGTCGGGTATGATAAGAAAGTTCAGTCTTACTTATTTAAATATCTCTTATTATTTCTACCTCCTTTAGAAGGTAGATCTCAATAAACTTTTAAGATAAAAAAAAATAATTATCCACCTACAAAGGTAAAATTACTTTAAAAGATAGTTACCCATTTTATTATAAATACACTAACACTCTCAAATATATTCAAGTCTCAATCTACTAAAAACTTGTTCAAAATTTTTACTAACTTAAGTATTGAAATCTCTTACAGGTACCGTCCCCACCTCCTTAGGAAGAACTCGGACGGCGGCACCTCGGCACCAGCACAAGTCGAATGTTATTTCAGAAAGAGTTTGGACCTCACATTGAAGCCCAAATCAGGTAACTTTCAAAGCTATATATATCAAAATTAATTTTTAAATATATATATATATATTAAAATTAATTTTTAAATTTGTTTTAGATTTTTTTAATCGACCTGTTTAAGTTGTACATTTTTGGGTTAAGTACTAAAATCGTCCCTAAGGTAAGGGGCGAAAATCAAAATCGTCCCCGACTTTTTTTTCTTATTAAAATCATCCTCAATATTCAAAAACGCTTTAAAATCATCCTTTTTACCAATTTTATTTTTTTATTACCAAACTACCCCTCATTAAAAGAATTATAAAATAAAATAAATATAATTATAAAATAAAATAAATAAAAAATAAAGGAAAGAGAGAAACGACTTCAGGAAACAAAAAGAAAGAAAGAAAGAAACGGTGGGGGCTTGAGGGAGAGAGTGACGGAGAGCTGAGAAGGGAAGAGAGGGAGGCCATGTCCAGCGCCGCCGCTGCCATGCCCAGCTGCCTTGCTTGTCATTGTCGCCATCAAAGGGAAGAGGGAGAGAGAGTGCCGTCGCGAATCAGAGTTGAGCCAAGAAGAGAGACAGCGCGAGAGAGGGAGTGAGCCACCGAGGGGAGCGTCACCACCGCCATGGCCGCTGTTGAAGGGGTTGGGGGTGGGGGGAGGGGGAGGAAAGGGAAGTCGCACCGCCGCACTGCTATACCGCCGTCCCGTCGCACTGCCGCACCGCCTTCCTGCCGCCTGTGATCCGCCACTCCTCCTCCTCCTCCTCCTCCTCCTCCTCCTCCTTCTTGTGATCCGCCACTGTTCCGCCTCCTTGCCCTCACCGCCCTCTTCTTCTTCTTTGGACTGGATTTTTGTTGTACAATTTTTGAATTTTTAGTGAAATTTGTTATGGAATATCTTTAATTTAATTTTCTATTATTTGGCTTAAATTTAGAATATTGTTGTTGCTGAATTTGTTGATTATTCTGAGTTATGATTTTTTGAGGTGGGGATGGTGGTGGGTTCTGATGTTGATGATGATAGTGGGGGTGGTGGTGGTGGGGTGAGGAAGGTGAAGAGGAGAATGATGAAGCTTCTATTATATATGAATGGTGATGATGTCTGTTCTTGATGTTGCGTTGTTTGGTAGCAACTTGAATTCTGATTTGATCACTAAGACTACGTTACTTGATCTTTCTGAAGTGAAGAAGCTCAAGGCTATTTTTGGTGGCAGTGGATAATAGCTTCGTTAGTGAGATCATGTTGGTTAACTCAAAATTAATCCGTTGCTTCTATTTTGTGATGTGAGATACTGCAATTTTAAGTTCTTGTTCCCAATTTCTTCGCGTTGTTCTCTTTCTCTCTTCTTCTTCTTTTTTTTTTTGTGAAGAACATATGAGTTCTTCTTTTTTAAATTTTTTAATTTATGTTGTTGGTAATTTTGGATCTGAAATTATAGTTGATGATTGCTGAATTGTTTAATTTGAAATTTTTGTTGATTTATTTTTTATTGTTGCCGTTGGTGTTGCTGGATTATTGGTGGTTATGGTGTAGCGATGGTGATGATGATGATAATGCAGCGGGTAGTGGTGAAGGTGAAGAGACTTTTAATTTTTGTTTAAGGACAAAATTGTCCGAAAAATTTTATTTATGGACAAAAGGACAATTTTATAACGTTTTGTAACGTTGGAGATGATTTTAATAACAAAAAAAATCGAGAATAATTTAATTTTTATCCCAAACCTTAAGAACGATTTTAGTACTTAAACTTACATTTTACTATTTTTTTTTGTTTGTTAATTGTTATATATATATTGAATGAATACTACGTATGGATCATAATATTCTTATCACGATGAATCTGATCTGTTATATAAATCCTAGAATGAAGACATGGAATATCGCTTTCATTTTTTTTCAAATAAAAAATAGAGCAACTTTTTGTTAAGACAAATTTGCGGCACTTACCTGTCACTGTATCAAGCCGATAATTTAATGTGTACCACGCAAACTTGTGATTTAATTTTCTACAACAAATCGACAAAATGTGCCTCCCACGTAGCTTCCTTGGATGGCGTACCTTGTGACTCTATCTACTAATTCGCAATTTCCTATTTCCCATTTTCACTAATTTTTGTTGTTGTTATATGTATTATTTTTCCAATTAACACTCATATTAGTCTTCTCAATTTCATCTGAGTCTCAATTTTATCTTTAAATTTTTAATTTATTTAATTAAATTTTGTATTTGACTTCTAACATAATTTATATTAGTTTTTTATTTTGTTTTTATTATAAAATTAGTAAACTACATTTAGAAGAAAATATAGACTAAAAAACAAAAATTGAAAGATTGAGACTTAATTTAAGTTTTTGTATTATATTTAGTGTAAAATGTATAGGACTGACATCATAAGAAAAACGATGAATATCGTCGAATTTTATATTGAAAGTTAGCGACAGGTTTACCGACAGATTTAGCAATGAATTCGTGGGGTAAAAAAGTTACCGTCGGATTTAATTTTTCAATGATAAATTCGCCAGTAATATATTAGAGAGGAAAAAAAAAATAAAAATTGGCGCGATTTTTACCATTGGATTTAGGGGCAAAATAATCTGATGGTAACATAATTAAATGAAACGCACCGTTTTAATCACAGGCTATGCGCTACCGGCAGATTTTTCTAATGGTAAATCTGCCGGTACAATTAACCCCAAAATTCAAATTTGGGAACCTTAATTTAGAGACCCTCATTTTGTAAGAACCCTCTCTCCCTCATCTCCCTCCCACACCTCTCACTCTCAGTCTCTCACCCTAAGTTAAGCTCGCCCTCTCACCCAATGCCGCCTTCGTCGCCTCCCCATTAGCCTCCCTTCCACCTCGTCGCTGCTCGCACTCGTGTCTACCACCATCGACCTCTTCTACGCTGTCGTTCGTGTTCGTTTGCATTGCCCTCGTCTCTCTCTTCTCTTGTCAACGTCGTCCGACGCTATTCTGCCATCTCCCTCTTATAGCCTTGATTTTTCCCTCTGTAATGCCGCCTCCAGCTATGCTACCTCCATCTGCGATTTGTTCCTCCATCGAGCTTAGTCTTAGTTGCCTTCAGCCCTTATTTCTCCCTTAATCCTTGCTCGCCTCTGTTAAGTACATAACTCTCTTTTTTCTTTTTTTTTTAGTTTTGAGAACACATTTTGTTGATGATTGCCCAACTGTTGTGTTGTGGAACTGTGGAAGGTTGGTCTTGCTTCTTTTTTTTTGTTTAGGTTTATTTAATTGTTCAGTTTTGTTGTGTTCTTGGCTTCTTTATTGTTCTTGCTTCTTTATTATTCCGAGTGCTATGCCTATATAGTGAGTCTATGATATGTGTTTGAAGTGAATCAGTGAAATTTGATCAATTCCTGTAATTTATTTTGGTGAAGTTTTGGAAAATTTTGGTTTTGATGATTTGGCTGTGATATTCAATTTTGCAATTGAGTGAGCGTGCTAATTATCAAGTTTCATACCTGTGTGCAGCATCAAAATTTAAGGCTTCCTGAGAAATTTAGTGGCATTGGTTGAGTTTCTTTATATTATTGTTAATTGAATTTGCTGTGTTAATTATCATATTAATAATTTGAAATTTAAAAACTTTATGGTATTAAGTTAATACTTTCTTTGTACTATTTGATGTATTGAACTCTGATTTGTTGCTTTGTTTTGTGTTGTGCTGACAAAAATTGTGCTAAATTTTGATAACGGTTGTTCATCTTTAAAAAATTTTGTTACTTGTTGTTAAAGATGTGCTAAAACCTTGTTAGATTGGTCAATTTTGATTCAATATTTGCTAACAGCTCATGAATTGGCCTCTTAAATCTCTTAAAATTTGCTTACTGTAACACCTTCACTATCAGAATGTCACGCCTCCGACTGCGCTACTCTGATAGCAAGAAGTATTACGACAACTTCATATATTTAATAATATAATAGGAGCCTTTGACTCGAAATCGTATCAGAGTTCTTTTTGAAAACCGGAAAAAGAATACTTTTTAAATAAAACAAACAACAAGCATATACATATACAAAATTTCTTACTCAAGTAACTTATACATATTATATACATACAAATCATACAACTCATATCCCTCTTACATAATATAATTTTGATGGCGAGGGGTAAATAAATAAAAACTAAACAGTATTATCAACTAAGAGAAACACAATACAACCCTTCGTGAGTTTTTTCATCAGTCTCCTGAAAAGATAAAGCTGTAGCAGAGGTGAGAACCTAACCACACGGTCTCATCACGGAGTTTCAGAATTGTCATAAGAAGATATTTAATAAGAAATTTTTTTTTCAAGCTCAGTGATTATCATTGCCTTAAGAATCCTTTTAAAAACCAATAGCTAATCGTTCAAAACCTTTTCAATGAAACAATGTTTAATCTTTCAGAAATAAAAAAAAAACCTTTCTTTTCTTATAAGAAATTCTCAATCATAAACCAACCACGCAATCAGTCAACACAATCATCAACTCAGCACCAAAGTTCATTCTCAAATGTATCACACCAGGACAAACACAAGCAAGATAGATAAGAAAAGCACAGGTTTAGGTAGCAGTTACAGCAAATAGTTTAGGTAGCAGTTAAGAATAGCTTAACAATTAGGCAAACCTAAACAAATTCAAACCCAAGCAAAGCATACAAATGCATATGATGTATGCCTGCCCTATGGCTAATGAGCTCATCTGTCGATTATTCAGCCAACCCGACAAGTTCAAAAACCTTAGACTGTCCCCCGACGCGCATCCCCATGAGTTTATGCATAGCTTTTTCTCAAATAATCAATATTTCTCAATGGGGATATCATTCCTGGGAATTTATAGTGCCCGATCACCCTTACGTCATAGGGTCAACAGAGTATCGAGTCTCAACCTGGAACAAGTGGTGGCAAGCCACTGCGCTTATCCAGGAGAACTCGTGTCTCAGATAATTCAATTTCATAAGCCATATAAATAATTCATTCAACATTCATCAATGTCTAAGTCATTCTCAACATCATCATAATTCATCAATCCATATCTCATTTCCAAATTCATTCAAAATCATATTTCAAAGAAAATCCTCATCATCCTTCTTTCCATTCCGTTCACTAACAATTCTCAATCCAAAACATAACTCTTCCTTTGATAAATAAAGTAATCTTAAACCATATAATGCTTAAAATTAAACCTTTTAAAATAACTACTTCAAATGAAACTTCTAATTTTATAAAACTTCAGCAGCATCTCCTTTAAAACTCAGATTCTGCCACCCTTTTTAGGTCCTATCCAAACATTTCTCAAACCTTTTCTCAGGCATTTCCAAATCTCAATCATTTACCAAAATTCAACTAGTTTCAATATCAAATTATTTTCAAATCAAACAAATTCCAATAATAAAACTCTCTTTTTTTAAATCAAACCAACTCAAATATTAAATCAGTTATAAAATTAGACTAACTCAAAATCAAACTGCCTCTAGAATCAATTCATTTTCATATCTCAAATCATTTCCAAAAATTGATTCATTTACATTACCAAATAAATTTCAAAACCAAGAAAATCCACTTTTCATAATAATCAAGTAATTAACATTTCAAACGAATTTCTTATCAGCAACCATACACCACTCACGCAATCAAGCAACCAATAATTCAGTCTAACAAACCATCACATCCACAGGACAAATATAATCACAAAAGCATATCTTTTTACATTAATATCTATTTATAACAACTCTGTAATATAAATAGATTTTAAGAAAAACTCCTTCCTCAATAAGTCGAGACTATAAACCAAACATGTCACTGGAACTATTTTCCTCTTGGCCCATCATTGGTAACAGTCGCAACCACAGCTCCACGGTATCTGCACCCACAGCAGTAACTTAAATTCACCAACGTACAGCAACCGGATCTCGATCCTAAACATTAACGTCGCAGAATCTTAACAACATATAATGGAACAACGACTGACAGAGTTCGAAATTAAAATAAGGAATAGCTTACCGTACTAAAGAGGAGCGACTAAACCGAGCAGCCACAACGACAACAATACTTGCTAAAACAAACGGCTCAGAGCAAAGGTGGCAGCAGTGGAATCGGGTACAACAGAGTAATTCGCGATAAACAATCCCTGACCTAAACAACCTCAGCAACAACTCGTATAGTAAACAGGATTTTGACCAACAGTAAGGGAAAACCAGAACAGTGCTAAAGCTTACCAACAAAGGATTTAGAGAACGGTGGTTTCCAGCAGCAGAGGCGCCGGTGGGGCAGCCGCAGCTCCGATGACAACTTCTGGAGAGTAGAACGGCAACTGAGCTCCGACGGGGCACTTACACCGAAAGCAGAGGCAACCACCAGCCACGGCGCCAACTAGGAACGGCCCTGCGTGGCGGTGCACAGTCTGACGATGGCTCGGCAGTAGCAAGGAGTGGTGACAGCATAAACGGCGATGAAGGTGGCTAGTTTTAGCGACGGTGACATGTTACAGTGAGAGCGATGATGGCGACGGCGGTTTTCCTTAGCGGCGGCAAGCTAGGCACGGCGAGATGGCGACGCGGCGGGACACTAGCGACGGGCTCCAGGCCGGCGGTGGCAGCTCACGAGGACGACGACAACGAGACGGCGGTGGCGGAATCCAGTGGCGCTGGCGCAACCTTCCTCTTCTCTTCTTCTCCCTCGGTTCTCTCTTTCTCTCCGTATCCCTTTTCCCTCTTTTTTTTCCTTTGCTGCTGCTGTGTCTTAGGTTAAATTAGGAAGAAAGGAAAGCTGCTGCTATGTATTGAGTTAGATTAAGAAGGAAGAAAAGGGCAAATGGCGGCTAATTTAGGGAAATTAGGGTTAGGGGTTGTGTTTTGGGGATTTAGGGTTTAGGTAGAATATTAATTAAAAACTAAACTTAATCCAATAATAATATCTATAAAAATATTATTTAATTATCAATTTAAAATTTATTTTCAAATAAATACTCTAATTTAATAATTAGAGATAATAAAAATTAATTTCCTTTATAATCATAAAATAAAGTTAAAAATTTAATTATTCAACTTAAAGCATATAAAATTCTTATTATTTTTCAATTACTAAAGCTTTAAATCATAAATAAAAAATTGCTTAACTTATATATAAAATCTCTTAAAATATATTTTAAATTAAATACAATAAATCATAAATAAATTTATTATTTAATTTTGTAAAAATTTGGGATCTTACACTTACAGCTCATGAATTGGCCTCTTTAACCTTGTCAAATCTCTTGAACACAATTATGCAATTTTTGTTACTTTGTTGAATTCTTGTTGTGATATTAAACTGACTCTTTGAATATTTGTTGTTTTAAATATTTTCTAAACAAAAATGGCATCGAATCAAGGTCATGCAAGTGAAAATCTGACTCTTGGTAATGAATATAGTAATGTGAAAGCTTGTGAAATTTGTAATGATTTTTTATAAATGAAGAATAGGATGATTATTAAATAACTTGTTCAGAATTTAGTTAATTAGTTGTTTATTGCAATAGTTTAGTTGCTTTATTTACTACAATTTATTTTAATGTCGAATAAACTTGTCAGTTGTGAATTTGTGTTTCGATTTGTGATTGAGTTGTGAATTTAACTTTTGAGTTGTGACTTTTGACTTGTGACTTACGAAATTGGAAAACTTTAAATTTTGTTAGTTTAGAAATTATTAAATTTAAATATTTTAAATTATATACCAAATTTACAAACAATTTTTTTTTAAAAAATAAAAAGTTTTAATTTTATCGGCGGATTTACCGGGAGAAAAATCTGACGGTAACAAGCTCCAAATTAAGTTTATATCTATCGCTAAATTTGTCAATAAAGTGTTACCAGCAAGGTTTATATCCGGAGTTTTTCTTATAAATCTTCCGGTAAATCCGATGGTATTCGGCGACTTTCTTGTAGTGTGAGTTACGTCTTAGTATCCTGTTTGGTTCAAGATAAATATGGATATGAAATAAAAAATTATTAAAATATCCTTCATTATTAAAGAAGAGTAAACCCCAAAAAGTAACTTCTAACGTCTCCCACACCTCGTGATTCGTATTACCTATCATTTTTATTTTGTCTATGATAATCTATTAGTGTTCCCATGTAAACCATTAGTGTTAAGTTGGCCAAATTTAATACCATGAAGTATATAATAGTAGACTAGCAATATTAATCAACAGACAGACATGCATGTAAAACTCAAATTCTTGTCATTAAGGAAAGTCCTATTGCATGACAGACACTCAAAATATATAGTGAAGCATAGTCAGTCTATTTCCAAGGCTCTACAGGAAGGACTACTCTGATACCATATTGTAACAATTCAACTTTCAATATGTCATGATTGTACCACAAGTAAGGCGTTACTAACCTAATTCCTTTATTATCTACTTAATATTGAGCCTTTACACGTTAAAATATCAACATTTTTACTTTTCTTTCCTCACTTAATAAAAATAATGGGTTTAATAAAAATATGTTACTTAAATAGGTATAAATACAATAATATTAAAGAAGCATTAATATTCTAATATATATTTTTTTAATATCCAAAATCCTCAAACCAAAAAATGAATTTTAGCTTCTATTCTGACTGCGAGATTGATTATGCAAGAAACAATTTTATTTTGTCTCTTAAAGAACAAAATCGGAAACAGATCAGAGAGGATAAGAAGAAGACACAATCAAGTATCCTGGTTCAGCTACCAAGTGTTATGTAGCCTACATTCACTCTCCACCACAACAAAAGTGAAATATTCAGTATCTTTTTAAATATTACATACACCCATTCCCAATGATTCAACTTAATTCTATCAGGGATAAACTAAACTTTTACCCAAACTTGATTTGGCTAGGTTCACTTCCTAGACTTTTAACCTCTAAGTCCTCACCCAACTTAGCAAGGGAATCTTTTCAAGATCATGATACAACCGCTAAGTGCTCACCCAACTTAACAAGGGATACCTCTCAGATACAAGGTACAAAACAGAAATATAATAAAAAGAGATATGAAATAATTTTTGACTTTTCTCTCCAAGTTACCTCTCTTTATCTTTTCTCTCAATGGCTTTTTCTTAATGCCTCACTTATATGCCTTTTACCATTGAAGTGAAACAAAGAAAGATAAAACATAGAAATAAAATATTCAATGATAGACCATAAAGGAGATTATGTTAAACAGATCTAAAGCTATAAGATGAACCGGATTTAGCACTCTCATAGGTAGCTCTCTATTTTGGCAGAATATTTCTTTGATGTAGAAACACTATCCAAAATGTTGAATAAGAATAGTAGAGAAGCTCTCAATAAAATTCAAATTCTAGTTCACTTTCCTTTCCCAAAACTGAAGTTGATTTTTCTTTTTGTACTGAGTTCTGTTTCTACAGCTAGGACTTGCTTTCCAAAGTCAGCTTCTTGAATCTCGAACCAGCTGAAGTCTCTCATTCTTTTTCTTCCATCAGATCAGAAAATCAAGGAGTAGATATCAAAATTAAGCACAACAGAGGAGAGATGGCAGTAGCAACTTACTTCCTTAATGAATTTTTTAAATCCAAATCCCTAATATAGCGCTTTGTCCTCAAGTTTCAATATTAACCTTTGATTTACAGCAGATTAAAATAATCTTCACTTTTTTCATATTATCCGAAATAATTGTACAGAAAAAAAGATGAAATCAACAAGTAATTAACAGTGCAAGAATGTCTTTTTCATAGACAATGGAATTAGGATTTTAAAAAGTTTTTAGACACTAAATTGAGATTTTAACTTTTAATTGCTACATCATATAGTTGTAGAAAGATATAAAATGGCAATCCTAAGACCACTTGAGTACACCATTAATAATTGTGACGAAAACAAGATTAAAAATTAACTTTAGTTAGGTGAATTTAAAATTCAAGTTGAGTAAATTAAAATGTTGAAGTTTAAATTAAGATTCGAATCAAACTTCAATGAAAGACCAATTTAAATCTAAGCTCATTCCTAACATGTCCTCACCTTTTTTGGTATGTCCTTACTTTATAAAGGGAATAATAATTTTCCATACTAATAAAAGTTGTTTCTTGTAGTAGAGAACATTTAGAAAACAATTTTACATATATCAATGTAATAGAAGAATAAACACTCAATTTAGTCTATGATCATTTTTTTTAAAGATAAGGTAATCTCTGTAAAACAAAAAAGGACATTTCAGCCACTAATAAAATTATTTTGGAACAATATAATCTCTCTGTTAAAAAAAATTGTTAAATAGTAATTAAAATTAGTTTGTGAAAATTTAAAATGTCCCATCAATTATAAATAAAATTTCACAATATTATTTTCGTTATTATTTAACAGTTTTTTAATAGAAAAATTATGTTCTAAAATAATTTTGTTAGAAGCTGAAATATCTTTTTTTTAACAGAAATTGTCTTGTCTTTCTAAAAAATAGACAAAAATCAGATAAGATATTTACTCGTAATAGAACCATTCGCGAACCAAACTATAATATTTTAATTGATAAATTAGGCACTTAAAAATTAAGATTCCGATTTTCATAAAATAATCCTTAATACAATGTAAGACATTATATTTGTGTCTCATCACAAAATTTGGTAAAAAATTTAGAAGGTTTATTATTTTTGAAGATTCACGAGTGTCTTTTTTTCTGAAACGCCACATCTGCAGTTAACTCTATTCTAATTTTAGTTTTTCGATAGATGGTGAAAACAATGTTCAACTGTGTATAACTTTATTCAGTTGTCAGTATAAGGTTCAAAATTTCAAATGTTATACTAGCACCACACTAGCTCCGTCAGTCACTAGTTCGAAGCTTGACTATATTATGGATACTCAGTTAACGTCGTGCACATACATATGCAGTTAAGGTTGTGTTTGTTTGTTTAGCGTAATCTTCTTATTAGAGTAATCTTGTATTAGTTTGTTGGTGTTAAATTGAATTTGTGATCAGATTAAAAATTACTAATGGTGATAATTTGATTGGCATGACGATGGTAATGATGGTAGTTGTGAATTGTAAAAAAGATAATAGTATCAGTTTATATTAGAATTGTAATTTAAATGTAATATCATATATTTAAAATAGAATAATTTTTCACATACAAGTGTTTTTTATATAAGTCTTTACAAGTCATTTATATTAGAGAAAAACCCAAATCAGCCCATGACAATTACTTCGAAAGACAACGAGGCCCTTGACAAAAAAAACCCCAACCCGGCCCCTGACCAAAAAAAAAAATCCAACCCGGCCCCTAACAATTACCTCGAAAGGACAACGAGACCCCTGTGCAAAAAAAAATCAATGTTATTTTTTTTGGCACAGGGGCTAATCAGTCCAAAAAAAAAAATTATCAGGGGCCGGATTGGGTGTTTTTTTTTCTTGGGGGCCTCGTTGTCCTTTCGAGATAATTGTCAGGGGCCGGATGGGGTATTCACTCAATATATTAACGCGCTTCGAACCGTTACTGTACATTTTCACTGCACCTTCTTCTTCTTCTTGCTGCACGTTCTTCTTTCTCTTCCTCTTCTTCTTCTTCTTCTTCTTCTTTTCTTTCGTTTCTTGCCTTCTCTTTCTCCTTCTTCGTTTACGTGCTTTTCTCTCTTTTTTCTTTTTTCGTTATTTTTTATTTCCATTATTTTTTGACAACAAGCTCTGAAATCGTTTTTGAAGAAGGAGAAGCAGCAGAAGATGAGGAGGAGAGAGAGAAAAAGTTCTGAATTATGCATAAGGTGTATTTCAACGAATTTTGGGTGTATTTCTTAAATCCTTTGGGTGTAGTTTTGTAATCCTTTGGGTATATTTCTGTAATTATTTGGGTGTATTTCTATAATCGTTTGGGTGAATTTTTGTAACTATTTGAGTGTATTTCTGTAATCCTTTGGGTGCATTTCTGTAATCGTTTTGGTGTATTTCTGAAGTTCTATTATCTTCAAAATTGGCAAGAAACTCGTTTTCATAGAGGAAGAAGAAGAAGAATAGTAGTCGTTCATAATGCATGGTGAGTAACGCGCTTTAAAAACAGTAAGTGATTAAATAACGTGCGTTTATTTACTCTTGAATGTGGGAGTATAATGCGTGTATTTGTTGGACTTGTGCCAACTTGTAAGCCAAAAAAACTTGTATATGTAGCAGACCTCTTTAAAATATTAAATAAATTTAAAATTTTATATCCTATTATGTCTATGTCATTTTATATCTTTATATCTTTATCTTATTATTATCATTTAACAAAACGGAGTCTTAGTTACACTTCCTCATTTGCAATCAAAGTTGTATATAGATCAGAGTCTAGTATCTTGTTAGTAGTTCTAGAATTCAGTTCTCTCTTTCTCTTGTAATAGCAACAACCTCATTCTCCTTTCTCAAGGTTCAGTGTAACTGAATTTTAATTCTCTAATAGTAATACCCATCGAATTTCAAGCTCTTTCTATGGCAGATTGCTACATCTTTAACATGCATATACAAAGCTTATTTATGGCGCACTTACCTATTATATCGATGCATGGTGAACAACATATAACATTTAGAGAAAATTACACTTCTTTTTGTCGCGAGATATTAAAATGACACTCTCCTCTCTTTTATTTATAAAATATACATTTTCCTCCTTTATAATTCTTAAAAATCCTCTTTTTTAATCCATTTTAAATTTTTTTTGTTAACTAATGTTAACTTTATCTATTTTAAAAAAAATATTTTTTAAAAAATACTCTTTAACAAAAATTATTTTTATTGATTAAATTCTATTTTTATCAAAATAATTTTTATTGATTAAAAAATAAATTTTACTTACCAAAATATCATTTAATAAATTATTTTTTATTGATTAAATTCTATTTTTATCAAAATAATTTTTAAAAATTTTAATAATTAAATTATTTTTTTCTAAAATATCCTTCAATAATTTTTTAATTATTAAATTATAATTTTACCAAAATTTTTGTTAATAATTTTTTTATATTTTACTATTAGTTTTTTATATCAATGTATATTATTTTAACATTGAATAAAAAAATCTTACCATTATTAATATGTATAACAATTAATATATATTGATATTGAAAAATTAATAGTAAAATATAAAAAATTTTTAATAAAAAATTTAGTAAAATTATAATTTAATAATTAAAAAAATTATTGAATGATATCTTAAAAAAATAATTTAATTATTAAAATTTTTTAAAAATATTGTGATAAAAATATAATTTAATCAATAAAAAAATAATTTATTAAAGAATATATTGGTAAGCAAAATTTAATGACAAAAAATAAAATTTTTGTTAAAGGATATTTTTATAAAAAATAATTTTTTTTTGAAAAATAGATAAAGTTAATATTAATTAACACAAAAAATTTAAAATGAATTAAAGAAGAGGTTTTTTAAAAGTTATAAAGGATGAGAATATATATTTTATAAATAAAAAAAAAAGAATGTCATTTTAGTATCTATTATGAGAGGAGAGTGGAATTTTCTCTTAAACATTTAAGTTGTTGAGTCTTGCGCGGTGACATTGTCATTGTGAGTCATGATAAACATTTAATGGTTAATGACTTAATGCTTTATGCCTAAAATGATTTCTAAAAGATTAGATATATTTTCATTTGGTTTTAAAATATCAAATATTTTATCCTAAGTATCATTATTTAAGCAGAATGTTAGAGGGTTACTAGAATTTATAAGTTTTTTTATTAATGAGCCATTAATATTTAAATATATAGAATAAAATATACTATTAAATTATTAAACTAAAAAAATTAACTAAAAAATTGAGTTGATAACTAAGTCATAATTAAAAATAATAAATTATGATAATTCTTAATATTTCTAATTATTTACCGTAATTTATATAGATAAGTTGAATGAAAAAAATATACACAATGTCTTAAACTGAATTTAGTTATATGCATGTCTTATTTGACTTTCTATGTAAATCAAATTAAATAAAATTAATTTACATTTTTTCAATGTAAATAAAATTAATTTACCATGTAGGTATGATCAAACTCTAGACCTTTCGGATCTAAAGCGCTGCTACCATATTATGATACCACTCATCCCAAAAGTTTACGCTGATGAGAAAATGTAACACTAATGATTATATCTCAAATACTCCCTAAACCTCCATTGTACATATTGTACAAATATTCTATTGGCTCCCTATACTTCCTCATATATATAATATATATATGAGGTCTGCTACACATACAAGCCTTTTTGGCTTACAAGCTATACAAGTTGGTCCAAGTCCAAGAAAAAACATGCGCACCACTCCTTTAAAATCGAGCGCCCAACGCACGCGTTCATTATGCCGCACTCTTCCTCTTCTTCCTCAATCAAAACGCAAACCATCAAGATTCGTACTCTTCCTCTTCTTCCTCATTCAAAACACAAACCGTCAAGATTCAAGCGACATTCAAAGCAAAAGACACATTCCAACTCCTCGCGAAGAGTAGAAGAAATCAAGAAGAAAATATTCAAATCTCCGTAAAAAATCACTAGAAAAAACGAAGAAACATTATCAAGGTACTGTTTTACTGTTTTTCTAGATTTTTTTTCTAGATTGTCTATGTCATGTGCCTCATCCTTAACCAGCAAAACATTAAAAGATTAAAGAAGAAATATACTGTCTCCCCCATATTTTGGGTGTATTTCTTAAATCTTTTGGGTGTATTTTTGTAATCCTTTGAGTGTATTTCTGTAATTATTTTGGTGTATTTCTGTAATCCTTTCTATAACTGTTTGGGTGTATTTCTGTAATCGTTTGGGGTATTTCTATAATCGTTTGGGTGTATTTCTGAAGTTCCATTATCTTCAAAATAATTTCAAAACTTGATTTCAGAAACCATGAAAATCGAAAAAAAAAAACGAAGCAAGAAGGAGATCTAACAAATTTGGTAAGAAATTCAAAAAAAAGAGACGAAATTTTTTGAAAAATGAAAGTTATATATTTTTGCGTTAATTGATTTGAATTGATTTAAAAATCTGTTAAGAGGCACGTAACATAAGCAGCGCGTTTAGTGGGTTTTGTTTTCTTCAAACTTGTAAAGCTTGTAAGCGCAAAACACTTATATGTAGAGATTAACCATCTATATATATATATATATATATATATATATATATATATATATATATATATATATATATATATATATATATATATATATCAACTCAACTTGGTTCAATTTATTACTGTACAATATATACATAATAAATCGAATTAGCTTGATTCGATTTATTATTTTAAAACATAAATGTCAATAAAAAATACTCTATTTATATTCAAATAAAATATAAAAAAATTAAAATAAATAAGAATAAAAATATAATTTTTGTATTTTAGTTCAAATTCTAAAAAATCTATATTTTTACAAATTTATGAATTTAAAACAGAATAATAAACGATTTTTAAAGAATCATTATTAGAATTTTGGAGGTTGAAAAAGTTTTCAAATATATTACAAGGTATAGCTCTCTAAAATGACATTAAAATTTAATTTTTTTTTAAATCAAAAATAATGGATAGTTATATAATATAAAAAGATCAACTATATTTACATAATATGCAATTAATTAAAATCATTAAAATATTATATCATTATTATTTTATAAATAATTAAAATATTATACTAATTAAATTAACATAATAATCTTTCACGATATTATCACATATTGTTTAAATATTTATAAAATAATAATTTAATTAGTATATTATATAAATATAATTAGTCATTTTATATTGTATAATTATATATTATTTTTAATTTTAAAAAAATTTAAATTTTAACTCTTATACTATTTTAAAAGACTATATTTTATAAGTATTCCCAAAACTTCATAACTAATATATATAACCATAACAATTATAGTCACCATAGAATATATCGATTTATAATTATGTGTTCATTTTATCACTTACTAGACATCGTATGCGTTCTTTAATTTTCTAGGATTTAGTCACTGGAATCGAAAAAAAGAAAGATATAAAGAAACTGAGTTACAACTTCTAGTAATATCAATCACATACAGACTATAAAACAAAATAAATAAATTACTAATATTTTAATGAAATAATTCTCAACAAAACTGCAAAACAGAATGGAGGCTTAGGGAAGAACAATTAACATCAATACCATAAGTAAGGTTATAATAAAATGCTGGCAGACAAAAACACCGATATAACGCGATTGAATCTTTCAAAAAAAAAATGTACTGTACTTATTGTTATTATTATTAGGTGTTTGTTTTGTACGATAAAAATTTTATATATATCGATACGATAAAAAATTATGAATAAATAAAAATATGACACATGAACTATAATATTCACGTCAGTATTTATTTGTTTATTTTAAAAATATATTATATTATTATTTATATTAAAATATCTTTGTAATTAATTAAAAAAATAAAAATATTCTTTTATTTTTATTAAAAGAGTTATACGTTCTTCTTTTTTATTTTTGACAAACACTATTCTTTTAATTTATTAAGTATCAAAATTTAACTAACTTTAATTTTTTATTTTTGAAACAAAAAATATTCTATTAAGACATTCTATTGTAATGTGAAATAGCTTAAAAGCTCATTTTCTTTTAGCAACAAAAGGAAATTAACTTTGCCAAAAAAAATATTTTTAACTTTTAAATAATTAAAAAACAAAAACCAAAATCTGAAAAAAAAATCTGTTCTTCATCAGTTCGTCTTCTCTCCCTTTTAAATTAATTATAAAAATATTTTAGTATAAATAATAATATAATATATTTTTAAAAATAAATAAAATAATACTAATGTGAATAATATAATCTGTGTCATATTTTTATTTGTCTATATTTTTATTGTATGGATATATATAAATTTACCCTGAAAGCAAATACATTATTATTATTATTATTATTATTATTATTATTATTATTATTATCGAAAAGGGAAACTTATAGCACCATTTTAATTTTTTTTTTCAAGTGGATATTTTTCCATGACTTGGCCAAAAACAGAAGTTGAATTAACAAGTCCAATACAAATCTACATAAGATACTAGAAGTGGGTGACAAGTGATATCTTTTATCTTGTACATGGGTGATGGGACACGATGAAGAACTGCCAGAAACTGTTGTATTTAAAGATACAAGGACCCACCATTTAATTTAGATATGATTTGTGCCTAAGTAAGCAGCAACATGCCCAATCTTCAATGAGTCCCATGACTTAATGTAATGGTTGCTGATCCCATTATTCTCTTTTTTTTTTTTTTTTAAATACATTGATTGTGTTTCTATTTAGAAGAGAAGAGGGACCTAGTAGAGAATGAGAACTAGAGTCGCTGATAAGTTACCTACTCCACAAAGCACAAAGCCACACTCATTGCTCCACTTGTTGGGTTGTGATGCTTGACCACGTGGCAATTGATTCCCTCGCATGAGAAGATGGCATGCTACTATGCTAGTGTTGCAATTGTGGGATAACGCAGCAAGAGAGGAAATTAAGAGCGCAATTCATGCCAGCCTTTTTGAAATTACAAGACAAATTATATTTAATGGAGTGGGGAAAAAAATTGTTTTTATGTATATGCGTGTTCATTTATTTTATATTTTCTGGATTTTTGTTTTACCAGTAGACTAATAAGAACTTTCTTTTATTTAATTAAATTAAATATTTAAACATGTAATTCTTTAATACCGTAAATTTTTTTAATAACAAGCTTTAACTTTAAATATTGTGAATAATAAAATATTATTTTTGGATATATATAAAAAATTTTAGCTTTGAATTTTATGAAAATTATTTTTCGTATTTTTATATTGTTTTGGATTTCATACTCTATTTATCAAAATAAAAACATTAACTCCAAAAATTAATTACGTGTTACAAAATACACCAAATGTGAGGAAATACATATGATAAAAAGATTTTTATAATTTAAATTTTGACAATTTTTTATGAATTTACTTATTAAAGCATTATATTTTTACTTTTAAAATTTGTAATTTTGCAATAAGAAAAAAAAATTTTCATTCTAATATTTAATACATCTTTTAAAAAATTTGGAGATACAGCTCGTGCAAGTCTTTTTGGAATTCTATAAAGATTAGAATTTGCGATTTAAAGAACAAAAGTTGTACGCATATCTGAATACTGACATTCTACAAGAAGAGCTCATGTGGTACCAAAAAATTAGAAAATAATGGGTAAAATTTGGAGATAGAAATACAAAATTTTTTCACCTCCAAACT
The DNA here is from genome assembly GCF_003086295.3 of Arachis hypogaea. Classification (NCBI taxonomy): domain Eukaryota; kingdom Viridiplantae; phylum Streptophyta; class Magnoliopsida; order Fabales; family Fabaceae; genus Arachis; species Arachis hypogaea. The sequence goes on along the minus strand of NC_092041.1, from coordinate 101,492,864 downwards.
ATTGTTAGGCGCAAGAGAAACAAGATTCATGGGTTGTTTTTAGATGATGATACTCGAAAAATAGAATTTAAGATTCTTGAAGCAAACACAAATTTTTTCTTTCAAAAACCATTTGCTATAAGGGAGGATGGGACTTTCTTATTCCTTCACTTAGTAATGAAGCCTGCTAGAGACTTGTTGAACCAGTAACTTTAGATGAAGTAAGAAAGGTTGTGATGGACATGAATTCTTTTAGGGCTCCAAAATCAGATGGATTTAAAGTCCTTTTTTTATAAAAAATTTTGAGACACTCTTTGCATGGATGTGTAGAAGATAGTTAAAAATGCCTTTGTGGGTGAACCTATTAAAGCGGCTATATTTAATAACCCTTATTGTTCTTATTTCAAAAGTGGAGGCTCCTTCTTTAAAAAAGTTTCGGCCAATAGGTTTGTATAATATTATTTACAAAATTATAACAAAGGTTTTTGTAAATCGATTCAAACCCTTCTTGAATAAGATAATTGGCCCTCTTTATGGAGATTTTATCCCGAATAAAAGCACTACAGAAAACATCATTATTGTCCAAGAGATTATGCGCTTTATGAGAAAAACTAAGTCTAAGAAGCAAACTATGGCTTTTAAAATCAATTTAAAAAAAGCATATGACAGAGTGTATTGAAGGTTGTTAGAAGCTACTCTCTATATATTTAAATTTTCAAAAATTATTGTCAATCTTATCATGACTTTTGTGGCTTCGTCTTCTTTGTTTATCTTGTGGAATGGTAATAAGTTTCAAAATTTTAATCCTAAAAGGGGTCTGAGGTAGGGAGATCCTATGTCTTCATACTTGTTTGTTCTCTGTATGGAGATGCTAGCTTGGTTAATTTCTTATAAAGTGTCGCATGGCTCTTGGATTCCGATTTTTATATCAAGGAATGGTCCTAAGATCTCGTATTTAATGTTTGTGGATGACCTTTTTATTATTTTGTAAAGCTACCAAAACTTAAGTAGAAGAGGTAATAAAGATTTTGGATACTTTTTCAAAGATTTCTGGCTTAAAAGTAAACTTTAATAAATCCAAGGCACAGTGCTCAAAGCATGTTTTTAGCAGAAGGAAAGATACTCTTTCTAGGGTTTCTAGTATTCGGTTTTGCCAGGATTTAGGTAAATATTTGAGAATTAACATTGGTCATGAAAAGGCTTCTAGGAGGACGACGTAGAAAATGATAGGAAGAATTTTATAAAAAGCTGACTAGTTGGAAAGGGTGTTTGCTCAATAAGGCTAGTAGGCTCTGCTTGGTAAAATCAGTTATGACTTCCATCCCAGTCTATAACATGCAGATCGCTCTCCTTCCAAAGTATGCATGGGACAAGATTGATTCTTTGATAAGACAATTTTTATGGAAAGAAAAAGCTAGCGGTAAAGGTTTGCACTTGGTAAAGTGGGAGGTTGTAACTGCTCCGAAAGATTCGGGTGGTCACAGAGTAAAAGGCGCTAAAAGCACCAACTTGTCTCTATTTGGCAAACTTGTTTGGGAATGCCTCGATAATAGAGATAAATTGTGGGTTCAGATTCTATTTCATTAATATTTTTGAAATTCTTCTCTTTTCAGCAACATCCAGTCTAGCAATATTTCAAGAGTTTGGAAGAATATTTTGGAAGCTTATAACATCCTCAAATATGGCTTTCGGTGGTGTGTTGGAAGTCTTCAAAAATTAGCATGGTATGATAGTTGGACTCCTCTTGGAAAGTTTTGTGAACTCGTTCTGTATGTTTATATATTGGAGATTGATTTAAAGATTGAGGATTTGTAGAAGCATGGGTTTTTGAACCTGGATTGTTTAGCTACTCTGATTCCGGATGAAATCAAACAGTTTATCTGCTCTTGCACTATTTCTAGTCATGTTGGGAATGAACCAGGATGGTTTTAGGGGATGGGTTCAACAAAGGTTTATAGTGCTAGAGAAGGATATCGATGGCTTGCCAAGCTGAAATTTAAATGAGATTATCATAGTAACTGTAACACCCTACCACACAGAGCCTTACGCTTAAATCATAAAATAGTGGTGGCGAGGTATCACGACCTCTAAAAGTAAAAGACGTATACATATATATAGTTGAAAGGAATTATAACTAGGAGCCTTGAAGAAGAAGCTAAACAAAAGCATAACAAAAAATCACATCACACTTTCGTAACTACACGTGAACGGATAGACAAGATCGAAAAGAAAGCTAAAACATATATACAAAGAACAGAGTTCCAAGAGATATAGCTATTAAGTTTCAGACTTGACCTACGAAGTTAAGGCCATCCAGAGTATACATACATATATACAACCGAAAAGTCCATCCCAAATTACAAAATAAACACCTGTTTCTCCATATCAACTTCTAGGAGGGACAAAATACATTATATACAAGAGGAGAATTCTATTTACATATATACATATCCTAAAAACAAAATATAGCAACCCATAAGTGTATCTTCGCTTGCACATAGGATTTCCAGACGCTCAACGAGGTGTCTCTCGACCTACATTTGAAAAACAGCAAAAATATGTATGGAATGAGAATCGGGGGTTTTCAGTATGGTAAAAGTATCCATATAATTAATATATAAGGTCTCAAGAAAGCCAAAGGCATTCTTAGAACTCCGACACTCAGAATCAAACTTAAAATTCATTCTAAACTAAAAGGTTCAGTAATCTATCTAAGGGATTTCAAATTCTAATCTAACTCTTCACCTTCTGCCTCCTTAACCTCCTAATCACCGGTAAAACAATCCTCATCACGCCTCCTCTAAAAGAGGGTCTCTCACATACATACACATACAAATCAAACAAAGAAAACAAAAATAGGGTACAAATACAGCAAGTAAAGCAAGTAGCAGATAAGCATAGTTAAGCAGTTAGGCAAACCAAAACAAAGCATACTTAGGCAAAACATTCAAATGCACATGATGTATGTCTGTTCTATGGCTGATGAGTTCATCTGTCGATTACATAGCGAACCTAATATTTCCTGATAGCTAACCCTGGATAGTCTCTCTGTGCGCGCATCCCCAAGCTCAAAATATCCATGAAGAATACCCCAAGCTCAATTTATCCATAGAGAGAACCCCAAGCTCAAATATATATATATATATATATATATATATATATATATATATATATATATATATATATATATATATATATATATATATATATATGCCCATGGGAGAACCTGAGATGTTAAAGTGTCCGGTCACATCTTACGACAGAGGGTCAACAGATAATCCAAATACATAAGCCAATTAGATTTTAAATTCATTATTATCATTGCCATCACCATCATCAACTCATGTCTCATTCAATTTGAAATTTCTTCTTAATATATCCTCAAGTTATTCAACATACCCATCCTTATTCTAACGCTTAAAAACTCGCTACTGGACCCTAACCAGGTATTAAGAGGTTTGAAAAACTAGAGAAATTGTTTAAATCTTAAAAATTATATTTTTTATCAAAACATGGGTCATGCGTACGCATGCCCACTCTCACGTACGCATGAGTGCTAAAATGCCAAAGTTGTGTACGAGAGCAACATCTGCGTATGCGAGCTCATGAAACAGAAGGGGGTCTTCGCGTACGCAGACCTTCAGTCGCGTTTGGATGAGTGTAAATAAGGCACCTTCGCGTACGCATGATAGAAAATTTGACATAGTCTCGTACGCATCCACCTCATGTGTATGTGAGTGTGTTGAACAAAAAGAATTCTCGCGTACGCATGCCTTGTGTTTTCCAGAAAAGCTATTAAGTCTGCAAAAATTAATTTTTTGCACCAAACTTCAAACGCGCATAACTTTATGTTAAAAATCATTTTTAGTCTGTTCTTTGAACATTGTAAACTTCACGGACCCAATTTTCATTGAAAACTAGTTTTACAAAATTTGAGTGTTCGGAAGCCAAGTTATGCCCTGCCGAAATTGGTCATAAATAAGTTTTTACCAAATTTTACAAAAGCTATAGTTTTCCAAAATTCTCAATTCCAAACCACTAATTTCACAACCAAAACAATACCAATTGCTCCTACATCATTCCTCAATCATTCCACACCTAATTGTTCGATTCAATTCACAATCCATAATTTTCAATCTTCATCAAACCTCAGCAACATCAACAATTATCATCATTTTATAATCATCAAATCATACCCCAACACATACAACTCACTCAATCTTCATTCACAATTCATATACCACATATACAATTTAATCAATAATTCGTTCAATTCATCCCTGTCTTAAGGTCTTCTAGCCTAAGTTTTCACGTGACATTATACATTAACTATGAGAAACCAAAACCATACCTTGACCAATTCTTCCCTAGACCCGAAACACCTCAAAACCATTTTTCTGCACAAGCTTCCAAAGATTCCAAAGCTTCAATTCATCTAGTCCGGCCACAATTACTCCAACTCAAGCACTAAAGATCTTCAATTGACTTCAATAATCAAGTATACAATCTAATTTCACACATTTTCACAATAATTAACACAAATCTCTCTAATTTTAGTAATTTACAAGGGTTTAATAGTTTTTTTTACCTTACCCACAGTTGTTTTGGACAAAATTCAACAATTTTTTCAAGTTAGTTTGATCCTAAAACATCAAAATGCCACAATCATCAATATCCCAGACCAAATTTTCAAAATTTGAAGAGAGGAAAGGCTGAGTAGGAAAATAAAACTTTCTTACCATTTCATTTGAATGGTTTTGAAGAGCTTGACATGGTGGTCACGCTGCCACAAACGGTGCGGCGATCGGAGCTCTGAATTGAGAGATATGTGAAATTGAAGGTTGAAGGAAATTAAGGTTCTTGCTTGCTTCCCTTTCTCCAAGTGTCAGCATGAAATGGTTATGAAAGGGGGAAGAAAGCTGAGTCCTTGCATTTATATGTTGGGCCTTGGGCCCGGTTTGGATTCAGTTCAATCGGTTCGGTCTATTAACTTGGTTTTGGACTAAAATCTTTAAAATTCGTGTCAAAATTCATATTTTAAATATTTCTATCTCTCAAAACTATAAAATTTAATTTTCTAATTTTTTTGAATAATAATTAATTTATTAACTAAATATTTATTAATTTTTACGGGTTTACAATAACTAGAGATGGTTGCGGCGTCTCAATATTCCGAAAAAAATTAACTTCAATATGTGGCTTAGCTTGCATCATGCTCTTCCCATTGAGGCTTTTCGTCACAAGTATCATTTGTCTAATTTGGATATTTGCCCAAGATACAAGCACATAAAGACGATTGAGTACTGTCGTAGGGATTGTGTGATATCCAAAATTATTTGGAATATGTTGGATCCAAGTTTTCTTGAGACGATTGGGAGGAGTTCTTTTGAGATTTGGTGTCGTTTAATTCTTTCTAATAGAGAGGCTATTGTTGGTGTCAATTTGTGGTGTATTTGGAGACATAGGTGCAATGACATTTTTAATGTCAATAACTCATGGTCAAATAAAAAGGTTGTTGCAAATGCTAGAATTGCTGCTACTGAATTTTATTTGGCTACTGTTAGAAGTTCTTTCTTTAAAACCATCAAGAACCGAGTTGGTTGGGAATCTCTTGCACTTAATTGGTTTAAAATTAATTGTAATGCTAGTATTGTGGCTAACTTTCATTGGGCTGATTTTGCTAGTATTATTAGAGATTCTAATGGCTGCTAAATTTTGGATTGATTAGGAAGTATTTTTGTTTGATCTATTATTCGATGTGAATTATTTGTGATTTTGAGAGATTTGCTTTTAGCTTGAAATTGTGGCATTAAAGAGGTTGTTTGTAAAATGGATTATCTTGATATTTTGTTCATTCTTCTTGGTTGTGATGATTTTTGCAAAGTCAATGTCGGAGATCTTATGTTCAAAATCTAGAAACTCTTTTATTGGGAATGGATTGTGCACTTCAAATGGGTTGCTTGTGAAGTGAATATGGTAGCAGATTGGTTGACTAAATATGAGGTTCGAAGCAATCCTAATTATATTATTTGGGCTGAGCCTAGTGATGATCTTAAGCAAATACGTCTTTCTGATTTAGATTAGGTGTTTGGCTTTTGTATTTTTTATTTATTTAGTCACGAAAAAAAATATTTTTTTAAATAATTATTTAAATATATTTAATAAAAATAAATAAAATGCATAAAATTATTTATTACCTACAAAAAAATGTTCTCCAGTTAATATGAAAGTTAATCTTTATACTTTTTTTCCTTTTATTTCAGAGGTGATTTGCTTAAAAATTAATTTTATAGTATTAAAATGATAGTTCCATGCCATTATAAGAACAAAATTATTTCAGTTGTAACAACAATAACATTAGGTATTATAAATTTTTGAAATAAAATAATGCATCTAAATCACATGCAAAATTAGATACTTTGCATATATGTATTATGTATAAAAAGCAGACACTATTCTAAAAATTTAATTTTAATACAATATCAATGTAATTTTACGTGTATCTAATTACATAATGTTAAATTAGTAAAAATAATTATTTTTGGTCATTAATAAAACAAATATAATTAGACGATTATATAAAATATTTTACATTATGAGTTTATCAAAATCAAATTCTTAATTTAAATTAGTATAGTCTCCACTAAAATTATAATTAAATAATTAAACTTATTTATAAACATTACATCTATTTCCACATAATTGAAATTTGGGAGGGGGTTAAGAAGCTAAGATTGAAATAAAAAATAAAAGGCAATAATGAACGAGTTGAGCCTCATTTTAGTTCCTGAGATTAGTGAGTTACATAGATTTAGTCTTCGATATTTTAATTGCTCTAATTTAATTTTTCAGATTAAAAACGTGCATCATGTTAGTCCCAAACACAATTTCTGTCATCGAAACTCAATGCCGAGAGCGACGTGGCTTAGTTCTTGCTATGCTGGACATAGAAAAATGACATTGAATGTGTTTTGGTGCTAAATAAAAGTTGAAACAATGTCGTTTTGAGGGTTTCAGAGTAATAAAATATTACTTCTCCAACCTTTTAATCACTCTTCGTCATCTCCTTTTCCACTAAACTTCAGACAAAAAAAGATTCTCTCTTTTATGGGTGAACGTAACTAGAGGTTGCTAAAAGAAAAAGAATTTATGATTGAATATGGATTACCACAAATGGTTAAAATCATTTTCAGGTTCAAAATCTTACATACTCCCTAACCCTTGAAAAAAAAGAAAGTCTCATCCACTATCATTACAAAAACAGTCACAAATAATACTTGAATGTATATTTTTCTCTTCTCTGTGATGACTCCTGAATGACTCCAGCAACTCCTATGAGAGAAGGATATGTGAAAGGGAGAGCCTCTCGCCCCCATGACCCAAGAGAAAGAGACAAAATGTGCAAGGAAGGACAAAGTTTTAACATGATGGGAAAGAAGGTTAGGAAATCGGGGAGGGTGAGAAATTCACTGCACTGTAGCTACTGCTCTAAGAGTAGAGGATTGGATGCTAGAAGAGGATTAAGGAAGGGACAGAGGACATGTAGAGTCCGAACTAGTTGTAACAGGAGCAAAGAAAGTGTTTGAGGTACAGAGAGCACAAGGTAATCGATCTTTCACATCAATTGTGAAGAAAGGAGCGAGCCCCATAGAGACCGAGGATGAAATGATGGATACAGAAAGGGATAACAATGAAAAATTAGAGGAGGAAGAAGCTTTAGAGAACATCACTGTGGTGAAAAACCTCCAATGGGTTGTACAACCTAGTCATTGGCAAAGGAGTGAAAAAGAAAATCTAGAAATAATGGTGGAAATCTCTCATAATAAAGCTTCTGGAAAGAAAGATCTCCCTTTTGGCAATGAAAAAAAAGACTAAAAATTACGTGAGAAAAAATGAGAAGTTTGGATGTGATTGATCTTGGCAATGATTTCTTTATGATGAGGTTCTATAATGTAGAAGATCTTGATTTTGTTCTTACAGAAGGTCCATGAAAAATTTTGAATGATTATCTCGCCATCAAATTTTGAAATCCTAATTTCAACCTTTACACAACAACTATTGACAATATAACAATAAGGATAATATTGCCAGGGCTAGCTATTGAATACTACAATAGAAAAATACTAGAGAAAATAAAAAATATTGTTGGCAGGAAGCTTAAAGTAGATGTGAATTCTATTAAAATATCAAGGGGGTAAATTTACAAGACTATGTGTTCAAGTTGACTTAGTAAATTTTCTGGTGTCACAATACTAAATTAATGGAGTAACACATACTGTGGAGTATGAGGAGATACATCAAGTTTGCTTCATATGTGGTAAGGTTGGTCATGAGAAAGGAGCATGCTCTGACACTCAAAAGGCAAAGAAGCAGACTGAGGTGCAAAATTCAGAAATCATAGCAGATGTTGAAGAAGTCATTGAGGAGAGACAGAACAACTATTGTCCTTGGATGCTTGTCAATGCAATCCACGTGGCAAGAAAAATACCAAGGATGGTGACGGGTCTAGAGAGGAAGCAAAAGGCAAAGTAGTGGAGAAAGAAAACGTGGATGGGGGTAATGTCTCTTAATTTGTTGTCCTAAAGAATGAAGATTCTAATGAGAATAACATCTCTACTAATGCAGAAGGAGAAAAAGATGCGAGGCCACATAAGGAAGCCTTTGAGAAATGACTAGAAGGGCGCTAGCAACACCAAAGATGATACCCGAAATAAGGTTACCAAAAAGTCCATTAGTCAAAAACAAATCATGTCCCAACCCAATCCATATTTAAACCCGGCCCAATCATAAATTCCAATAAAAAAAGCACATGATAGACAATCATTTTCTCTTCCAAACCATACTAGTATTCTTTCAGCTCACAAACAGAACACTCTACCATTAGTCCACATGAGTCCAAACAGGTCATCTAACTATAACACAACCCTTGCAACTTATACCCAGCAAAATTCTCATCAATAAAACTCTAATCAATCTGACTCACCTATGCACAGTTCACCTCATGGCCTTCAACACTTCCAAAAAAATTAGGTCTCACAAACTATTGATAGTCAACTCACTACTCAACACATAGTGAAAACAGCAAAAGAGCCCTATGAAAAGGTGAATCCACCTGAGCCCATTCCATTATATTTTATGTCTATTGGAACTGAAGAATTAATCCAAGCTGCAAAGGCAATGGAGGGAGAAATGAAGATGAATGAAGATATGCATGTTGAAGAAATGCCTTTGGAAACAGAAGAGATGATATGCACATAAAGGATACCCCTTGTCTCTTACTCTTTGCTCTCTGTATTTATATCAATGATTGTCCTTGCATGAAATACAAAGGGAGTGGCGAATAAATCGACTACTCGTACTCTCAAGGAAATTAGAAAATTGCATAAGCCTGATATAACTTTGTTGTTTGAGACTAAATGTAGCGGTAGTAGAGATGATGATATTGTTAAAAATTTAGGTTTTGATTTTTCTTATAAAGAAGAAGCTGTTTGTTTTGTTAGGAAAATGTGAATCTTGTGGAGTAGACAAAAATTAAATATTAAAATTGTGAAGTTGCATCCTCAATTTGTGCACATGAAAGTTGCAGATGGGACTAGAGGAAGCTGGCTATTAATTACTATTTATGCTAGTCCTCAAGAAGGCATAAGAAGGATTCTTGCTGAAGATCTGTTGGAGATAACTACCCAGATGAACGCCCTCGTGGATGCTCATAAGGGACTTCCATGACATTGTAGAGGAACATGAAAAAAAGGGAGGCAGGCCGAATATTCATGCTTGTCGCAGATTTAAGAAATGGATAGAGAATTTTTAACTTATTGATTTGGATTCTTATGGAATAGAGTTTACCTAAAAAGGAGGAGTGCGAGATGGTCTTGATCGTATTTTTAAGAGATTGGACAGGACTTTGGCTAATGTGGATTGGAGGATAAAATTCCTGGAAGCGTGTATAAAAGTTCTTCTGAGGGTGAACTCCGACCATCACCAACTTTTAGCAACTCTGAAACCTTCTAGAGTGGACCAGGGAGAGAAACTATTTAGGTACCAGGTTATGTGGCATACTCATCCAGGCTTTAATGCTTTTCTAAAGCAAGTTTGGGAGTATAATGCATCGATTCTGAATGCAGTGAGTATTCTTTTTAGTAAGCTGATAGAGTGGAATAAGTATATATTTGGACAAATTTTCAAGGAAAAGAGGCGTATAATGAAAAGAATTACTAGTGTCCAAAATTCTCCATCTTATGGTAATAATTATTTTTTGGAGGATTTGGAAAAGGATTTGAAGACCATCCTAGACAGAAAAAAAAAAAATTTATATGCAAAAATTTAGGCACCAATGTATGGCGGAGGGAGATAGAAACACATGTTCTTACCACACTAAGACATTAAGGGAGTTTGGATCGAAGATCAGGGTACTCTTTATTCCATGGCGTGTAATTTCTTTGTTACTCTTTATAAAGAAGACAAGGTTACATATCCATGCCTTAACACTATCACCACTTATCTTATGTTGGATGAAGAGATAAAGAGGGGATTGGACCGAGTCCCACTTGTCATGGATGCATTGGGAGCAATGAAACTCTTGAACATGTTTGTAACACCCTACCACACAGAGCCTTACGCTTAAGTCGTAAAGTAGAAGTGGCAAGGTATTACGACCTCTAAAAGAAAAGGATATGTACATAAATATAGTTGGATGAAATCGTATCTAGGAGCCTTGAAGGATAAGCTAAACAAAAAAATGATAAACAGAAAATCATGTCACACTCACATGAATATCCGTAAAATGGACAGGTAAGATCAAAAGAAAGCTAAAAACATATATACATATCAGAGTTCCAAAACTCAGATAGCAAGCTCCAGACTCGACCTGCGAAGCTAAGGCCGGCCAGAGTATATATATATATATATATATATATATATATATATATATATATATATATATATATATATATATATATACAAGCCAAAATAAAACTCAAACTACAAAATAAACACCTGTATCTCCAAGTCAACCTCTAGTAGGGACAAAACTTAAAATGTACATGTGGAGATTCTATAAACACATATACATAGCCCAAAATCAAAATATGACAGTCCAAAAGGTAGTTCTTCGCTTGTAAGGAGGGTCTTCAGACGCTCAACGAGGTATCTCTCGACCTGCATCTGAAAAACAACAAAATATATATGGAATGAGAACCATAGGTTCTCAGTATGGTAAAGGTACCCGCATAGTTAATATAAAAGGTCCCGGGAGAGCCAGAGGCATTCCAAGAACTTCGACACTCAGGTTTCAGCTTAAGGGTTCAGCTAAACCAGAAATTAGGTAAGTTATCTAAGGTATTAAAGTTCTAAATCTAACTTTAACTTAACACTTCACTTTCTGACTCCTCCAATCCTCCGAGACACTAGTAGAACAACCCCCCTCACACCTTTGTTAAGAGGGATTTCTCAGAAAACATACACATACAATTCAAGTAAGGAAAACACAGATAGAGAAGCATTTACAGCAAGTAGGACAAGTAGCAGATAAGCAGAATTAAATAGTTAAACAAACTAAAACAATGCACATTCAAATAAAGCAAACAAATGCATATGATGTATGCCTGTCCTATGGCTGATGAGTCTCATATGTCGGTTATACAGCCAACCCGACATGTCTTGGTAGTTAACCATTGGACAGTCCCTCTGTGCGCGCATCCCCAAGCTCAATAATATAGTATTCTATGGAGTCAAACTCCAAGCTCAATAACATAGTATTCCATGGAGTCAAACTCCAAGCTCAATAATATTCCATGGAGTCATACTCCAAGCTCAAATATAATATTCAATATTCATATATATATGCATGTCCATAGGGAAATCCGGGGAGTTAAAGTGCCCAGTCACATCTTGCGACAGAAGGTCAACAAATAGTCTCAAATACACAAGCCACGTCATAATCTCTTTCCTTTTTAAAATAACACTTCAAATCAAAACTCCAATCCTTATAGAAATTTTGGCAGTATCTCCTCTAAAACTCGAATTTCTGCCACCCTTCAAGGATCCCAACTACCAAACCAAACACCTCTCAGTCATTCAAATCATTTTCAGTAACAAATTATTTCAAAATAAAACAAATACCAATATTAAATCTTTTCCCAAAACTAACCAACTTCAACAACAAATTATTAACAACAGCTAAACCACACATTTTATTCCATATACACAATCCATCAGTTATACATTCAGTTCATTCCTATTTTAAGGTCTTCTAGCCTAAGTTTTCATGTGACATTAAACATTAACTACGAGAAACCAAAACCATACCTTCGTACGGAATCAAAATATTCTAAACTCTAGAGAAGCTTTCTGACGGAGCTATCGAAGAAGAAAACATCCAGAATTGTCTGTGCCTCCTAAAACTCCCGTTGGCTGAATTCAAGGGACAAAGGAGCTACGTCACCGTCAACTTTCACCAATCAAAGGTGGTACCAACGTGTAGAGGAGGAGAATACGAATACTTTTACTGGATTAGATTTTTTATTTGGGTTATGGATTACAAGAAATCGAAGCAGGAAGTCCAGAGAGATTATGTTCTCACGCTTTTCGCTCTCGGTTACACTCTTCTTTTTTCACCGTTTTCTTTCTTCGTAAGTTATATATGTATATATATAAACAAGACTTATGCTATATATATATATATATATATATATATATATATATATATATATATATATATATATATATATATATATATATATATATAAGTGACCAAGTACTCTTTCTTTATATATATTAACGTAACAATATCTAATTGTGTAACTTATAATATTATAAGGTTTCCTTAGTAGAACTAGCAATAATAATAATAATAATAATAATAATAATAATAATAAGAAGAAGAAGGTTAAATGTATATGAGTTACTAATATAAATGATATTAGTAACTTAAAGATAAAAGATATTTGGTGAAACATTAGCAAAGCTAAGTTCACCAAAGAGTATCGATATTTATTCATATTGGCGGATATCAAACTCGATAATAATATTATTAACTAAATTCTATTTTTAAATTAAAATATCAATTACTCAAATTAAAATATACATATAAGTTTCATTACTTATAATTTACTAGAATTATAGTTTTAATTATGTAGAATATTTCACCATTATATATATATATATATATATATATATATATATATATATATATATATATATATATATTAGAATATAACTTTGATTGAACTCAAATAGTTATAAAAATTAATTCAATTACTTATAATAAAATGATTTCTAAAAATAGGGAACTCCGATTTATAAAATAAATTATAACATATTTATATTTATATTTTTAAAGTTGAGGGTCATTACAATACACTACAAGGGACACGCCGAATAACGGCGGTTCTTTTAGCGATTTGCGGCGGTTTTTAACCGCCGCGAAACGAAATTCCAGCGGTTCCACAAGCGTTGCCTATTAGGGGGTGGAGATTTGATTTTGCGGCGGTTTTGAAAACCGCTGGCACAACCACAGCAAATCAGATAGTTGATTTTGCGGCGGTTGCAAAACCGCCGCTATTCTGTCAGCGGATTTAAAAAAAATTGCGGCGGTTTAAAACCGCCACAAATCTATGTAGAATTTTTTTAAAAAAATGAGACAGTTTTGAACTGTCTCAATTTCATACCTGAGCTTATAAAAAAATTGAATAACGGGAGGAATTAATTATGTACTCTATTTGCGTTTGTAACATCATATTGGTCCACCTGTAAGTGAATCTATATACACTTTATTTGCATTTGTAAACAAAAAACAAGAATGCAGTGCATTTATAAGTAGTACACAAGAGTTACATGAATTCACAAGAGAGAGAGAGAGAGAGAGAAAACTTTTTCATAGCAAGCTTCATCAAGAAGAGCAATGATTCCACCTGGTTTCTGCATCAAAAGGATTGCTTTAGATAATGAGGGCATAACATTTTGAATGCAAATTCAGAAGAGACATTTTGAAAATTTTTTGTAATAATTGCAAAGATGTCTACATATTGTAAACAAATTAGTATCTAAGTTGCATTTCTGAATATTACAAAGTAAATCAAATACAAACTACATAAGCAGTTTGCAAACATATATATATATATATATATATATATATATATATATATATATATATAACATTAGATGTTGCTCTATCAGATTGAAATCTAGCTATAAATATTGCAAAATGAAGCATAGCCATAAAGTATGTATAAACCTTTTCAATTAGATCAAGTACATCTTGATTATCCACAAATTCTAAGTAGTTCCAGTCAATCCCTTCTTTTGTATTTCTCTCTTGTTCCATCTTAAACACATGCTGCAGGACATTATCCATGTTAGAATGCATGTTATGAGAAAAAGTGATAGTTGAAGTTGTCAAATATCTAAAAACTAACCTCATACCTGGTTAAAATGTTGCTGCAGCTTTTCATTTGTGAAATTAATACAAAACTGCTCAAAACTGTAAAGAGGGAATTAGATATCAACTCAGATTTATGCTACTCTCAAGAGGAACAATGATATGTGTGTGTGTGTGCGCGCGCACACGCATGTGTTTGAGTGAATAATATGATTATGTTCACCTGTTATTCTTAAAGCTTTCAAAGCCATATATGTCAAGAACACCAATAAGACATTTTGACTTTGGGTCTTGCCCAATTGAGACATTGATTTTTTGGACTAACCTGCACATAACAATAGAACAGATAAAAAATTATTCATATTCAAATAACATAAGTGCAATAAACATAGGATAGGACACATTTTTCATATTTTAAATTCATAATTTTACACTTGACATTAACATAGTACCAGTCAAATAAAGAAGAATATAGTGTTTTGGCTAAACCATCCCTGCTAACCATTGCACCAAGAGGATCAAGACTTCTTTTAATAACTTCCTCTGGGGTAATCATCACACGCTTACAAAGTGCATCTTCCAAAGCACTAGGATCGCACCTGAAATAAGAAATAATTTAAAAGATATGTAACATTAACAAAAAGAAAGCTATTGCAAATCATAACAACAGAAATTTGGTCACACATGAGAAGTTCTGCAGTTATTTGGAGATGCAACTTGGACTCTTCATTTTCTAGAACTGATGAATCAGTTTCTTCCTTTGATTTTGCAAAGTTAATGTTTTCAAGATGAAGAATAGTAGCTATAACTCTGAAGATTGCTTTTTGAGAGGAAGGAGAAAAGTATTCATTACCATTTTACTTGAAAGATTTGCTACCATGGGCAGATAACAGAAATATTAGCATAACTAAAAAAGTCCAATGGCATGAAATAAACTACAGAAAGTTTTAGAACTAATGAATCTTAAAACACCTTATGATTGGGAAGTCCAAGGGCAAGTATGGAAGAACATGCTGGTGACAACTCTGAAGGCTTTAAGACCACTGTATTTTCAGCTGTTACTGCTCCTATTAGTGGCTCCAAGGATAAACCTGTCATTAATTAAATTGTAACTCCCTCTATTAATTTGCTATACAAATACTTGATCAACATAAGGAATATGGTTCAAAAAGCATGACTCACCAAAGAGGAAATTCCAAGATGAAATAATGAGGACTAGGCTCAGAGGTTCATGAACAATTTCTACACTACTAAGCAGTGCTATTTGTGGCAATTTAGCCTATTAAAAAACAAATTTGAATCCATTAGGCTTGAATGCTTATCTTTGAAATTTGAAAAAAAAATGGAATTAGGAAAATTGGCACTGATCTCACCTTTTTGCCTGATATCCAATATTTTAAGTTACTCAATGCAAAATTCAAGGACTTCATCAAAGTTTCTATCTGCTTAAAAGGGCCAATTCGTTAATTAGCAATTAGAACTGAAAAATAGTTTTTTTTAATGTTACTATTATTACTACTCAATGCATGCATAATGCATGAATTTAAAGAAAGCTTAAATTAGGAAGGAACTATATTGATTAAAGATTAAACTAATAGAAAGGCAATAATAATAATGTCAAATATTTTCATTAAACTTAGAAGTGGTAAATAGTATATATGATGACACACTTTTTTGAACAGAAACAAACCATTTTCAAGTGTAATTATAAACAAATTAAATAAAGGCATAACCTCATCTCTAAAAGCTTCAACTTTATGCTTTCCTAAGTCGAGCATTAAGGCCTTCAAAATATCTTCTTTTTCAATGAGGAAACGACGCAACCCTTTGAGTTGTGATTCTCTCCATGACACTTTCTTTGTCTCTCCACTCCCATAATACTCCTTCATATCATTCATAAAATATTGCATTAAGCATAATAATGAATAAACCAAGCATAATCAATCTTTTGATAAACTCATAACCACACCATCAATGGTACCCTTTAACATATACTAATTTCAAATAAAATAGAACAATCAAACTAAAACTTCGAAAGAGAAAGAATCACGCAACTGCTTATTAAATCCATGAAAATAAAAGGTTGAGCTCCTCCGCTTTTCACTGAGGAAAACTATCAACAGTTTGTGTGCATATTCCATAAAAATAACAAAATGCACAAGATAACAAGTTTATGCTATATCTAAGATTCTGGGAACAAAAAACAGAGTCAAGGATATGGTACCGTGAGCAGGTGGGAACTACGCGGAGGATGATGGCAGCTACAAATTGCGTAAAGGGATTCAAGAAGAGCACAATGAGGTTGTGGCGGATGATGAGCTTGCAGTGCAAGAGGTATTCAGAAAAGAGAGCCGCGCTAATGCAAAGCAATGCAGAATCTTTTGGGACTTCCACTTTTGAGCTTCAGAACACACAACACAACAACACTACAACACTGCACATAGAGCATGTTCGTCTTTAGTTTTCTGCTTCATGTCAGCATACCCACCACTCATTTGCTCTTATGCCTATTCATTTCAATCTTCCAATGTTTCTTCCTTTCTGTTCTCTCTGATTCTGCTCTGAAAAAAACCAACTTTGGCAGATCAAAACTCATCTGGGTCATGTAAAGTTTGAGCCTTTTTTAAGGAACTTAAAAAGAAAAAAGGAAAAATAAAAAATAGAATCTGGTGGAGCTAATAACCTGTACTCAGTTGATGATGAGTTTAGAATTGGACAATTCAAATTGGACAATTATTTCTAATAGAATGCAGGAATATATTTTCAGCAAGGAAACAACTAATGAACCATTTATCTTGAGGTCAACAACTAAGGAAGAAGCAGAGTTACCAGTGAATCTGTCCCGATTTCGGCAACAGTTGTAACTGGTGGCGGCGTGTTTGACGGCGACCTCCTCTCCCCTTTCGGCTCCTCCCAGCGGCAGCGCTATCAATGGCAGCAACAAAAAACCCTAATGGCGACTGGAACAGGGTGCGACGGTGACGGCCTTGACCCCAATTGACGGCAACTGCGACGACAGAGCAAGACGGTGCGAGAACAGACCTCCTCCTTCTCCCCTGGGTTCATCATCTTCTGCTTCTCCTTCCCTTTTCGTCGTTCTTCTCCTTCGTGAGCGCGCGCTCTCCCTCTCTTCGTGAACACACTCTCTCTCTCTTTGGCTTCAATGGTGACGACGGTAAGCTTAGTGGTGGCGGCGGTGGCAAGACGCGATGGTGTAGACCCGCGATGAGGACGACGACGGCGTTGGCTTTGAGGTGAGCTGATGCGGTCTCCCTCTCTCTTCGCAATTCTTTCTATTGCGGTTCTGGCTTTTCGACGGCACGGCAACGCGACGGCGGCGGCGAACTCAGCAACGCCGACCCGGCTCTTTTCTCCCTTTCCTCTCCTTCTCTGTTTCTCCTTCTCTTCTCTTAACATTTCTTTCTTTCTTTTTTTATTTGTTGAAGCTGCTGAGTGCCGAGTGTTGTGTTTTTGGGAAAGGGGAGTTAAAATATCGCCAAAAAAAATTAGGTTAGCAGCGTTTTTTTTTTTAAATTTGTGGCAAAATCAAATCAAATAGCTTCTCTTCCCGTGTTTACTATTAAAACTGTTGGAAATCTATCAGATAGTGACTATTGTCAAAATAGCTGCTAATTGTGTGCCGCTATCTTCCGCTTTTGTGGTAGTGATATTTCGGGAGATTGCCCATGACGTCTAGAATATGGATCCACTTAATACACTTAAGTAAACTAGATCTCTTCTTTAGAGCTCCTTTTGATATCTAGTTTTGCTGGAATTTAACAGAATAAATTATAATTTCTAACTAAAATCAATGGATTTCAATCTTTTTAGTTACTACCTAGATGCTCTAGAATTGGTGGAATTGAGAAATTTTTAATTTCCCTTTCAAGAGACCTATAGAAGCATGGAAGGTAATTTTTCAATATGTGAATTTTATACAAGAAGCTTGTGAGACAAACATGAAAGAAAGGCGTAATATGGGAAGAACACAAATGCAAATTAGATGGTATCCTCCTGATACGGGATGGATGAAGTTTAACACGGATGATGCTTCACAAGAAAATCCTGGGTCGGCTGGGTGTGGTGACATTTTAAGAGATGAACACGGAAATTGGATAGCAGGATTTCAAGCTAATGTGGGGGAGTGTATTGCTTTTCAAGCAAAATTGTAGGGAGTTTTGCATGGAATACAAATGGCTTGGGAATTGAGAATGAGAAAAGTAGCGCTTGAAGTCGATTCCAAAGCAGTTTGGAGGCCATTTCAAATAGAGAATGATGCAGTGAATATTCAGACCAATAGCCAACAGCATTGCTAATTTTTTTTAGAAGAAGTTGGAGGGTGGAAAGCACACGTGTATAGAGAGGCTAACAGAGGAGTAGACCGTCTTGCTAAGGAAAGTTTGGTCGTCAACCAGACTTCTATTTTCTGGATCTTCATTCTGCAAATCTAAGGCAAATTATGAGTGATGATGCTAGGAGATACTTTTTTCCCAAAATGAATAGGATTTTGTAATCTCTCACTGGGATTTTAGCCCCATTGACTAAAAAAAATGCGTGAATGTACAATTTTTGGTTCTCATATCAACTTTTAACTTTTCAATTTTTTTTTTTTTTGCAAAATTTAGTCTCACTTTTTTTTTGAAAGAAGAACAAGCTCAACACACTCAGTGGAGCGTACAAAGACAGAAAATAAAAAAACAACTCTTATCTCATCTCTGGCATATCCATCAACAACGTGAGTTAATTTTCACATCAATCCTTGGAGCGACAAAACGATCTAGCAACACAACCCACCATAGTTGTTGTCTTATTCTGAAAAATGTGTTCATTTCTACACAACCAGATATCCATATAACTGAGAAAAAACTCACTGACCATGTTTTATGCTCGTCTTTTCTCATAGGCATCATCCTCCAACTCTCAAAGTGTTCTTTTATGGACCCTGGGATGCTCCAAACACGACCCACATGAGTAATCCATGCGCACGAGACCGCCAAGCATACTCACACGTAACAAACAAACGTTGTACAGATTCAACTTCCTTGTTACACATAACACAAACATTATCATTCTTGTAATTTCTCATTGATTCCTCCTCCGGCGGACAGAACAATATAGTGTCATCAGCAATTGGATGTGTGATAACTCTATATTATCCCTTTCCACTAAAAGAGGAGATATTCTCCTATTCCTTACTTCCTCTCCAATCATCCTATTCAACACATCTACAACAAGAACGAATAGAAGTAGTGATAAAATATTGCCTTGCCGAAGTCCCCTTTTCATCTTGAATGGTTTCAATCGTGACCCGTTAACCATTATGGGATAGATGTTGTCCTAATACACTCTGTAATCCATGCCCTCCATATTCTATCAAACTCCATCTTTTCTAGCATAATATCAAAAAAGTTCTACTTGACTCTGTCATAGGCTTTCTGAAAGTCCAGTTTAATGATTATGACGCCCTTCTCTTCAGTTTTAGCCATTGTACCGTTTCACATGCTATTAATGCTCTATCATGTATCCTCCTGCCCTTAACAAAAGAACTTTGTGATTTTCCAACTAAGTCTGGCATTATGCTCCTCATTCTTCTTGTCAGCAATTTTGATATCACCTTATAAATGCATCCAACCATACTGATCGGTCTAAGCTTTTTTATCTCCTTCGCGCCCACAAAGTTTGGAGCCAGTGCTACCTAAGTAACATTGGAATCTGTTGGCAACCTTGCCGTCTCAAAAAAGATCAACACAGCTTTAGTAAACTCCACTCCAATCTTTTCCCAACACTTGTTTATAAAGTTCATGTTGTATCCATCACTACCTGGCGCCTTAGATGATTCGCAATCCGATACTGCATCCTTCACTTCCTCCTCCGATGGCAACACCTCTAGCACTTGAGCTTCCTCTGTCTCCAACTGATTGACTAGACCATCTTGAAAGCTAATATTTGGCGAAGCTTTCTGTTGGTACAATTTTCTATAGAAATCCCTAGTGGTAACCTTAATTCTTGCTTTATTCCTTACCAATCTCCCATTAATCACTAGAGGCTCAATCCGGTTATTCCTTCTTTTTGCTGATGTGATATTGTGAAAATATCTTGTGTTTCGGTCCATTTCCTTAGCATGTCGACATCTAGACATTTGCTTCCAATGTATATACTATCTCGTATACCATATCTCACAGCATCTTACAAACGCCTTTCTTCTTGCTTCTACTGTACCATCATATACCCCGTTGCTAACCATATCGTCCACTTTCTTGATCTCATCCTCAAACTTTTTAATCTTCTCACGTATATTCCCAAAGTGTTGCTTGTACCATCTACCTAGCGGTTTTGACACCGCCTTCAGCATATCCAGAAACTGTGCATCTCCCAACCCCCTCCATTCTTCCTTCAACATCCTTAAGAAGACTTCATATGTGAACCACGAGTCTAGGCTACGGGATGGTCTTAGACCCTAAACTATTCTTTTATCTTCCACTATCAAGGGGCAATGATCTGATAATCCTCTCGACCCTCCTCTAAGTCGAGTCTCTGGGTACGTATCTAGCCATTCTAGGCTAACCAGACTTCTATCAATACGGCTACAAGACTGCCCTCTAAACCATGTATACTTACGATCATTAAGCATCAAGTTCACCAACTCCATATCATTTATCCATGCTCTGAAGTCTTCAGCAGATGCTGACAAGCTAGTCGCCCCTTTCCTTTCCTCTGTATGCACAACTTCATTGAAATCCTCCATGTAACAAAAAGGAACTTGACATAGCCCTATAATTAGGGGTGTTCAAAACCGATCCAATCTAAACAAAACCGTCTAACTGAACAAAAAAAAACTGATAACCGAACAAATTAAAAACTGAAAAAACCTAAAAAAATGATTTTTTGCAGTTTTTTTGGGTTTTGTTTGGTTTTTGATTTGGTGGAAAAAATCAAACCGAACCGAACCGATGTTATTAAAAACCCTACTATAAAAGCAGCCTCCCTCCACACTTCCTCCTAAACCAGCCGCAGCCATCCCTAGCAGAAACCCTAACTCCCTCGAGCCATCTCTCAGTCTCTTTAGCGCCGAATCTCAGCGAAAACTCCTCCTTCTTCTCTGCCATCGATGCCACCGGACAGCACCATCGCGACGGCGCGACCCTTTTCTCTTCCTCTCTCTTCCTCGTAGGCTTGTAGTGCTTCTCTTTCTCCCTCAGCCTTGACAACTCCACACACCACCTCTCCAGCAGCCACCTCCTCCACGAACCAACAATCACTGTCATCTTCGACGAACCGCAGCAGCACGCAACAGACGCAGTCGAAGCCGCCGCCATTTGTCGTCCATCTCTCATTCGTCGTTGATCTGTCCAGTCTCTCTGGTTTTTAGTTCGTCACCACCGCCGTCTCACCATTCTGCACCTCTGTCGTCCTCTGCAATGGAGCCTAAGTCTCAGGTTATTTTTTTTGTTCTGATTCTATTTTTATTAATTATGGTTTAGTCTTCTTATTGATTTTAATTTGTAATGAACACTTAGTTGGCTTGTTCTTGATTCTATGGTTGAGTTGTTGATTCTGATTTTTCTTTTTTAATTTTGAAATTTTCGTTCTCTTTTGATTTTGGAAAATTCTGGTTTAGGGTTGATTCTGAAAGTTTTATTTATTTAATGTTAATGCAGGAAAAGGGAAAGTGAAAGAGGAAGAATCTATGGAATTGGTGCGCCACATGAATATTTTTGTAATTAGTTTAGTTGTATTTTTTATTTAGTTTGGTTCTATTTCTTGATTCAGTTTGGAATTGGTGCACCATTTTTGCAAAATTTTTTGAATTGGTTTTGTTGTATTTCTTGATTTTCTTGATTCAGTTCAAGTTGATTATTGTTCTATCTATTTCTGCTGTTTTTGCAACCAAATTGTTAATGATTTTAATTTGTTGTGTTTCTGCTAATTTGTTTGTGATTTATGAGTCAAGTTTATCATTGTTTCATCTGCATCTACTGATTTTCCGAAATTGTTAATTATTTTAGTACCCTAGATATGATTTGATGATTAGAATAGGATAGGTTTTAAAAATAATTTAAAAACCGAACCAAACTGAATTTAATTGGTTTGGTTTGGTTCGGATGGTCTTAATAAAAAAAACGAACCAAACCGAACTGCACAATTAGTATAACATTGGATCGGATGATTTTTCCTTAAAATACAAAACCAAACCGCACCGCGAACACCCTTACCTATAATATAACTAAATTCCTCCCATAATAAAAGTTTTTCATCTCTCACATGCAGTCCATATACCAGACAAACTGCACAGTGCAAGTTATCTTTAGTCATCACTCCTTCTACACATAACCACCTATATCTTTTGGGCGACTTCTTTTGATTTTCTCTTTTTGTTTCGACTGTCTCCGTTTCATATCTAATGCTTCATTTTGCTCTTGGAGAATTGTCATAATATCCTCTTCATCGCTGCATGGGATCGCACCTGATTCTACCGCCAATTTTCAAGCCTCTTTATTCTCTGCCATTTCCTATTCCCGACTCTGGATTTGGTTGCTGCTATACATCGCCAAACCTTCATTCGTGTTCGCCTCTGTGTCAGTCTTTTGTATTACTTGGTCTTCGTTTTTCCCTCCCTGCCCATCACAGTTCGTTTCTCCCAGTCCCGCCGCCAAGGCTCTACCGCCGACACCATTGGGTTCCCGCCCCTCCTGGTTTGCTTCAAACGGTCATTTTTCTTCTGTCTCGTACCCTTTTAGATTCCTTCTCCATCGATTCCCTTCTTCGAACTGGTGTGCTATTGTGATCTTCCCATGGACATGGTCTTTCCCCTCATTGCTTTGTCTTATGTTCTTGCCTACAGGGGACAGAACTGTCGCATTAACGTTGGCTGCCTGCCCGTCGTTAGCTACGTCCCCCCTGCTCCCTGCCCTGCAGGCCGTTGGCCCTACGCGGCTGCACTCTCACCTGGACTCTCCTCTTCTTCTCTTCTCCGCTGCAGCTGGTTACTAACAAGGAAGCACGCTCCACTTAGTGTTCCTTCATTCAACTGGGTCAGGTCCTCTACCGGGTTAGACCTAACCGGTTTAGATGTAATGTATATAGAGAAGAACGTCTTTGATAATATATTGGGTACACTGTTACATTTAGATGGAAAGACAAAGGACAATCTTAATGCACGACTTGATCTTCAACTTATGGGTATCAAGAGAGACCTTCATCCTCGTAGAGTGGACAACAAGTTTGTGATGCCGATAGCCAAATATACATTGTCAAAGACCAGGAAGGAGAATGAAAGGCAACTTCTTTGTCAGTTCTTGAAAGAACTCAAGTTGCCTGATTCGTATTCATCAAATATTGGAAGGTGTGTGCACGTTGAAGATTGCAAAATTTATGGCTTGAAGAGCCATGATTGCCATGTCCTAATAGAAAGGCTGCTACCACTTGCAATTCGTGAGCTTTTACCCAATGAAGTTTGTGAACCGTTGATACATCTAAGTATTTTTTTAGAGAGCTTTGTTCTAAGAAATTAAAGGTGGACAGTCTAGACAAACTTGAAACTCAGATTGCAATAACACTTTATAAATTAGAGACGGTTTTTTCTCCGGCTTTTTTTTATGTGATGGAGGAGCTAACAAAGGAAATAGATGTGCTCAAAAAAAAACTTGAAGAGCAACGAACACGACAAGAGGAAGAATTAGCTTAAATGAAAGCTCAATTGGAATCTCAATAAGCTGTTGTGAACTCTCTCATAGCGCGCTTTGACAATTAAACAAACTAGACACTAAAGGTACTCCTAAAATTGCTTATGGTTTTAATACATTTTCGTAGATGATTCCCATTTTATATTAGTATACTTTAATTTGTATATGGATCTATTTATCAAATTTTACTTGTGTCATGGTTGAAAAATGACAAATATCCTATTATTTGGTTTGATAAATTTGGATGGGTATTGGCTGAGACATAAGTTGTGAATTGGTTGTTTTTGTTGGAACCGTAGACGGTGGAAATATCCAAGTTTTAGGAGAGGTTCTGCCAAAATTTTTCTAAACATTTTGGATAAAACTTAGTGAAAAAATTATAATTAGTGTTATATCTTGTTTCTAATTTTTTGTTTCGGTTTTTCTTATTTACAGGAGTGCGGAAATGGTAACCACATGCTACCTTGAGGGCTCAAGAATATTTTGATGTATAGAGACACTAATCTATGTTAGAACTTTTATATTTTGGTTGAACTTATGCAAGACATATTTAGAACTAATCAATGTACTCACTAATGTTATTTTGTTTGAAAATAATTTTAGCTAAAAGGATCTTATTTGAATTATGTATATTTTTGCATATTATATAGATGTAAATTTGCTTGTTAAAATAGATAATATATTAGTTAATTTAAAAAATAATTTAGTAAATTATGCATGCAATTTATGTTAAAAAAAGTTGTTACAAAATAATTAATTTGCTTTTGTAACTAAAGAAAAAAATGTTACAAAATCATGTTACATTTTGTAACAAAATTTTTTGATAGGAAAAAATAAATTGTCACCAAAAATACCTTGAAAATCAAAATTTGTTACCACTTTTGTAACGGCTTCTGATTTTTTGTATCAGAAAAAATTGTTACAAAATATCATATTGAATTGTAACAGTTCCATTTTTCGTTACTAAAGCTTTTTGTAACTGCAACGGCCCCTTTGTGTGTTACAAAAAACTTTTGTTTCAAAATTTCGACATTTTGTAACATTTTTTTGTTACAAATACGACTTTTTCTTGTAGTGTCCAAATGGGCCTTACTCTCCTTATATTTGCCATCTTTGATTTTCAACACATTGGGCTTCTTTGCAACAAACCCAATAAGCTCCCTTCCATAAACATTTGAAATCTCATTTTGAACCCCCTCATAATTGTACGATAATGTGTAATCCGAATCCACCTCCTGGATAGTTGCACCTGGCCCCACTGAGATCTCCTTTCCCTTTGTTCGCGCATAATCAATGCTCACATAATGACAATTTGAATTCTGAATATTTCGTTCATTCAATTCAGAAGGCAAAATCACCACTTTGTCCTTGTCTTGTTCATCACTCAATTATTTCTCCACCATAAGCCCTGTCACGGGATCCCATCTTGCCATCATCGGCTCAACGCCACCACTGACTACATCCCTTATATCAACATGTTGCACATTTTTCCTGACCACTATGCGCTTATCTCCTTGCCGGTCAACCTTCTTCGGAAAACATTCTTCCTGATATACCTCTCTACCTACCTCTTTCACTAAAACATCAAATCCACTCGCACTAATGGTAACATGAATCTACTCGTTGATCATATCAAACATACATGTATCTATCAGGACACGACCAACACTAAACGAGCTGCACGATTTTGTTAAGTTATCACATTTTACCACCTCACCCCATTAATCTCCTAATCTTGTAAAAGTCTCCGTTGACCATGCATGCAATGATACTCCATAGCATTTCAACCATGTTCTTCTTGTTTCACTCCTCTCACTCTCATCCCATCTCCATACCATATAGAACAATTTTAATAGATCATTCATTCTGAAAGTGTATGCTTCCTCTGCGTTAGCTAATGTGTCAAACGTTAGCATTGCTTTGTATGCACCCAATTTCCTTACATGCATTACGCATGGCAATTCATTATAAATCTTTTGACGTAGAGCCTGAAAACTGGTCATCTTCTTTGTGCCTCCCACAATACTCCTTTGTAACCATATAACATTTTCTTTTGCCACCGGTATTTCTATTTTTTTGACCATCCATTCTTATTTGGGTCCTTGACATACGCGTCCTTTGAAGACTTATCCACATGCTCTTCCGCTTTCCTTGTATTCCTATGCTGTTGAAATCCACCTTCCTTTCTTTGTCTTGTGAAATCCTACACTTCTTTGTCTTTGATCTTCTTCAGTTCAGGTTTCTTCTATACTTTGCTTCTGCTACAAAAATTATTTTTTCTCTCAATACCATAAGATCATTTCTGCAACAGCCTTCAAAACTCCTTCCTTTGTGGTATACCGAACGAATTCAAATAGATAGATCTGCCCGTTCTTGTTCTTCCATCAAGATAAATGTCTTTAATCCTGTCCGTCCAATTGAACAAACTGAACAGTTCCCGTTTTGATATATCAACCGGGAGATTATCAACTAATACAGAGAAAGAATCCAGCTCCAATCAATGATACTCATCTTTAATTTGTTCCAAATTCTAGGTTCCCTACCTTGTTTAGTCGTTTGCCTATTGCTACCCCTCCCAATGTTAACCCATCTGGTGTTTTCCCACCCCCTTTCTCTATATATATATCTCTCTCATCTCTATTATCATCTGTAATAGTTTATTTTTAGTATATAAATTTAGTCTCACTTGTCCAACTTTCATTATAGAATCCAAAGTTTCACCTACCTCTTCTTGTCTATTGTCAGTTACACAAACAATCCACAACACTTCTTCCTAGTGAGCTGAAACAAAAATAAAATAATTACATAAAATTTCTCACATTGTAGTTGAGATATCCAAATAATAATTTGTTAGAATTTGAATCCGTTGTTGACCAACGAAGCATAAGGCTAAAGCCACAACCACAATACTCTAATATCTACGATGATATGTTATCACTACGAGTCTTGGTAGTTGAATGTGAAGAATGCTTACGCCACTTATAATCGGAATTTCTGATATGTAACTATGCACAAAGAAGAGAAAGAAGAAGAATAAAAAATGTGTTGTTTGTTTAAATTATAAAAAAATAAAATTAAATTGGTTCCATTACACTTTTTTGCCATCTTATTTAACCGTCATTATATCTAGTGTAGCAAACTACATTATTCACAGATTGAATTGCTGTGATGAAAAATATGCTTAGATTAATGCAATATATTTTTTTAAATCTAAAGAATCAAATTAAAATAGTAAAAATCTGAAGAACTAAATCAGTATAATTTGTCAATCTCTGAACTAAAGTGGAGATCAACTAAGGCAATGTACATTTGAAGTATGAAGTGAGTTACAGTATCCCCCGAATCAATGGTGGTGAAACTGGCAGCTAAAGTAGCTTTCAAAATTCACATCTGGCTGGTCAAAACTCAAAACCCACTACACCGTGAAAGAGGTAAGAAAGCAAAGGCCATGGAGTGAAAATATTTGACATTGGGGGCACATTGGGATTTCAATAACTTTTTTTTAATGGGTTTTATGAATCCCTCAATCCTTGCCAGAAACAGTGAAAACTCATGAAGTTTAGGACTTTTGAGGTCACCCTTCTTCAATCAAAGAGGACCGGACGGACCCATCATTTCCCCTTTTCTTTTTTATTAATTCTTTTTTCTTTACTTTCTCTCTTTCCCCCACACAAACACACACTGTTCATGGATCCCAAGGGCTCAAAGCAGCCACAGGAGTCACCACAACCACCACCAACAAACAACACCATGGGAGAGAACAAGGCATCAGAAGTGAAGGATTTCCAGATTGTGGTATCAGAGAAAGAAGAGAACAAGAAACAGGTCTCACAGCAGTTAGCGCCAAAGAGAAGCTCCAACAAAGACAGACACACAAAGGTGGAAGGAAGAGGAAGAAGGATAAGGATGCCGGCGCTGTGTGCAGCAAGGATCTTCCAGTTGACCAGAGAATTAGGCCACAAATCTGACGGCGAAACAATCCAGTGGCTCCTCCAACAAGCCGAGCCTTCAATAATAGCCGCAACCGGCACCGGAACAATCCCGGCTTCCGCTCTCGCTGCGGCAGGAAACTCCATCTCTTCGCACCAGTCAGCAACCCAATCTCTTTCCGCAGGTTTACACCAAAAGATTGACGAATTAGGAGGGTCCAGCAGTAGGACCAGTTGGGCAACAATGGTTGGTGTTGGGAATTTAGTTGGAAGACCCCATCATCATCATCATCAAGTGGCCGCAGCCGCCACAGCAGGGTTATGGCCCCACCATCACGAGGGATCATCAAATTACCTTCAAAAGATTGGGTTCCCGGGGTTTGACTTTTCAGTTCCCTCTGGTGCTGCTGCCGCTGGTGGTGGCGGCATGGGTCCGATGAGCTTTACATCAATTTTGGGTGGTTCACAACAACAGATGCCTGGTTTGGAGCTTGGTTTGTCGCAAGATGGACATATTGGGGTCATAAATCCACAGGCCTTGACTCAGATTTACCAGCAGATGGGTCAGGCTAGGGTGCACCAGGACCATCAAGAACACCAACACCAACACCACCACCATCACCACCAGCAGACTCCTCCTTCTAAGGATGATTCTCAAGGCTCTGGACAGTAGTTTTTCTTTTTCTTTCTTTAATGGATTTCGATCAAAAGAGAGGCTGAGGTTTCTACTGTGCTTTTTTATTGTATAAATTGGGAGACTCTGAGGAGAAAAAAAAAACAAAAAACAAAAAATAGAGAGAATTGAATAGGTGCTGGATTTGGTGTTTTTACCCCAACCTTATTTGTTCCTTCTCCATAGTCACTCAGTCTCCAGATACAGGTACTTCGATTTTCCCTTTAGTGCTTCCTTCTCTATCTTTCAACGATTTCCAGTGGATTCAAATTTGTTTTTGATTTTCTATTCTGCAGGTGGAATTGCATAGCCACATATAGCTTGGCTTCTTGGGTTCTGGCCTTTTATGACTCTTGTTTATTTCAGAGGTGTGTTGATTATTTTGTTCTTCTCTGTTAGGTCAGGATTGGAGTGCTGATTAGTTTGTTTTGTGAAATTGATGATGATGATGATAATGATTATGATGATGGTAATATAGTTTCATAAATCTGATATTGGACCCTGATAGCAGTAGTAGTTTTTGTTCTATCATATCATATTAGATCAGCTTTCGCAGCACCCTTTTTCCTCAAATATTGACTAGGATTAGTCACAGTGGTAAGACTTAAATTCGAGATTCTAGTTAAGACTTACTCATGGTGGTTTTAACTAGAATCTCCAATTGAAGTCTTATCCATGGCCTAGTCTTTGTTCAATCGAGACAAAAACACCCTTTCCCTCAAATAAGCTACTTTCTCTTTCACCATCTATGAGATGGGTGTATCTCCTTCTAAAAATCCTTTCCTCAAATAAGCTAAACTTAGTTCAGTACAAGTATATGTGTATAACTACAAGCCTCTGGTTCATTATAAACAGTAACATATTAAAGCAACCAAATTTCACTTTATTAGCAGATTTTACACTACAAATTTTTGCATCTGAACTCTGATTAACTTAGGTGGTGGTATTAAATTAAATGTAACCAAATTCTTGGGGAAGGCAAAATTTAGCAGTATGGGTGAAAGTAAGAAGTTAATTGCAACACAAGATAGTGTTATATTTTTTCTTTATTTTTTTTTTTCTCAATAATGAGATTTGAAATTGGGGCTTCAGAAATTGCTGGCAAGCTTCCAAAACCTGTGCAAAGCTTTTATGAACTCAACACGGTTGTTTGTGTGAACTCATTTTATTATTTATTATTTATTTAACTATTTGTTTGGCTTTGAATGCAAGTGGGTTTTTTGGTCCCATTCTTCAAGCTGGGTTGCCAGTAGACCACACTGGTGTATGCCTTGTGTAAATAATACTTCCAAATTAATTCTATTAACAAATCTGTTGTGAACTTATGCACCTTTATTCACAACAAATACGTTGGTATTAGAGGATTAGCAGTTGAGATTTGAGAATAAGAATTTGCATAATGATGGTTATTGTTTTTGTTTGGTTTGGCATATTTTTTTTACATGTTGCAGTAATGCTATGTCTATTCCCAATTCTGAGAGAGAATTTGTAACTTAATAACAATTTTTGTAACAAGTTAAGAAACGAGTGAGAATCAATGGAGACTCATGATTTTTATGTCTCTCATAACTAGAACTTTTTTTTATCTTAGTGTATTAAGTATTAACAAGCACTAGCATTTTTTATAAGATGTTTGTAACAATAACATATTAACATATGTATAATGTTATTTTAAAAAAGAAAATTATGTATAATGTTATCAAAGAAGCTTTGTCTGTTTGTTTGCCAATTGTGACAATCACAAAGGATCCAATTTTTAGTCTCACAAACCCATACCTGCAGCTTTGCTTTATGATTGTTCCCTTCTCTTTTTGTTTTATGATTGTTCCCAGTGACAGGTGGGGTTTGGCTTCTCATACAATTTTTTAATGTAATGAACTTTATGGAACAGTTAGTTAGGTCTCAAATTAGTCTGAATTTTTGGGTGTTGGGGCTTTCAAGCCTATACTCCTTTAGTGGGTTGCATAGCCTTTTCTTTTTATAATCAATTTAGAGGTTTAAATATGTAACATGGGTCGTCATCCCGCAGAAATATTAGTTAAAGTGGATTGGCAGTTTGACATATTTACTAAATTATTCTCAATGTATTTCATAAGAACATGCGTCTAAATTCTTTGTTATTCTCAAAGCTGTTTTTGACAGGTGATTTGTAATTATTCTGCAATTATTTATTGACCTTAGGCCACTTCCTTCATGTTCGTGGCCTAAACATTACTATTTGAATACATCTGAAATGACAAAATTAATTAAACATTTCAGTGAAATATATTTGAGTTAAATATTAAAATATGAAATTTTCTTACGGTTAATTTTTAAAAGATTAAAGTAATCTTTTAGGATTAATCTTAGGCAGTTTAAAATATTCTTTTAGAATTAAAGTTGTTTAATTGTATTAGAAATTATAAATTAGATATTTGAATTTGATTTTAAAAAACTTAAATATCCTATTGCTTAATTTTGAAAAGATTAAAATGTCTTTTTTAAGATTAATTCTAAAAATTTAAAATATGCATTTAGTTCATTTTACTAAAATACCAATTAGCATTGATTGAAAAAAAAAAAAAAAACTGAAATACCCTGATAGATTAATGTAAGATTGTTTGAATGTATCTGAGAATAAAAATTCGAATATAATTTTAAAATGATTATAATACACCTATTAGAGGAATATTATTAGTTTTAAGATGTTTAACATACTCTTTAATAAGATTAAATAACATTTTTAAAAGTAAAGTAAAAAAGTAATTGTTGATATAGATTATGTCGCTCATATGTCACTTTCTCGTTAAGTAATTTTTTCATTGTATCTTTTACATATTTATTTCTAACTTATTGGTACAAACACCCATTATTTATTTTTTTTATTTTATTTACGAAGAAAAGAGATATATTTAGTCAACAAACATCATCATATTCAAAATTTGCATGAAGGGCTTTACATCTGTTGTTCTTAATTTTGTCAAATAAAAATAAAAATACGACTATGCGTGGCTGCCATGATCTCTCGTTCTCACACCCAATTTCTTTATTTATCCTTTCAAGGCTTCAATTTCACAATTCATTTGGGCATCCACCAACTGTGCCATTATTAATATTATTATTATTATTATAGACAGCCCCCATTGTTGAATTATAACGCACCATGCACGTTTACTTTTTGAAAACAAGTAAAGTTTGAATGCCAATCAATCATCAATTCGATTTCAATTTAAAAAATATTAAGCTACCAAATTAACTACCATATATATTTGTGTATGAATATATATTATTTAAGTCATTTTTAATTTATATTTTATATTTTAATATATATCTTATATAAATAATTGATTATAAATAATTGATTTGATAACTAAGTTTTTGTTTACATTTAGTATTGTTATTTGAATTTAGGCCCTCTTCCAAAATTTAGTTCCTTGAACTCCCCAAATGGTGCAAAAAAGAGTTTCTGAGTTGAGATTTCCTACTAATAAAATTTGTCACCCTTGTTAATGCTTCATCTTTAATAATGATTGACAATTAATTAAGACTTCTTTTTGGTCAATTCGTTTTTATACTTCAATTTTGGCATAATAGAACAAAAGGGTGCTACTTCTCTTTCTAGTTTCAAGTATGTATTGGAACCGCAAGTATATGTCAGACAGTGACCCAGAATCATACAAGATATTCAAAAGGGAATTTGATTTCATTTTTCTGGTTCACAATCGATTTCATATTTTAAGAGAACAAAAATATTCCTTGCAGAAAAACCTTGCAAGATTCTCTCATCACAGTAATCGCGTTGGGGTATCCAATGTGCCTAGTATATATATATATATATATATATATATATATATATATATATATATATATATATATATATGAATAAATTAGTATTTGTACCCATAAAAGATATAGACGCTGGCAAATGTACCCATATAAAAATAAAACGATCATTGTAATAAAGAAGTTAACTTATGTACGTTTGAGTATTTTTGGCACACGAAGACCATCTTCCGTTATTATAATTGTTGTTTCATTCTTATATGGGTACATTTTGTCACCATTTATATCTTTTATGGGTACAAATAATAATTTATTATATATATATATATATGTTTTAGATAAATTTTAATCGAGTCTTTACTCTTAACAATTTTAAAACTTTACATGAAAGAGAAGATTTTGTATGAAAAGATTAAAAGATCATACTTGACAAAATGAGAGAAACGTTTGAGAAGATCCAATCCCATCATGGTTAATGAGACTTAAACTAAAAGATACTTATTTTGCTTATAAAATTAATTTTTTTGTCCTGAAAAAAGAAAAAAGTTTAACAATCAGCCATTTTAATTTATATTAACTAGTATTTTTAACTAGCAATCTAATACTTTTAGTCCAACAGTTCAACACTACTCTTTTAATTAATACTTTTAAATATTATTAACTAATTATTGAACAAAAAAATAAATCATACTGATTCTATAGCATTACTCAAGATTAAATTAAAAGGTGTTTTTGTCATTAGATTAAAAGGCGTCACCACAATAATAAGAGCTTAACAGTTTGCACTCTGTTGGGCTTTTATTTTTTCTTTTTCTTGTTCTTGACAGTTTGCTGGGTTAAGCTGTCTAACATGTCCAGCCCAATTTACTAATGAGAATCTACATATGAAGTTTCAAAATATGAACTAGGAAAGAAAAATGATCTATTAGTGATTCCAAGAGTACAATAACAGCGCGCAAAACATGAAAAAGGAAAGCCCTAAAAGGTTTACACCAAAGAGATCCGTCCCAATAGCTTGTTGGTTGAGCCTATAAACAAATTTGTAATTTGAAGTTCCATTGATAATGACCAAAAAAAAGTGTCATTGATGAAAGGCCCAACTTGGTTAATGAGATACAAAAAAGGTCCATTTAAAAAAATCTAAAAATACATTTTTATTCTTTTCATTACAAAAAAGAGATTCCATTCATAGAAAAGTTTAAAGATAGATATAGATAAAAGAAAAATATATTAGATACAAGTCTAAAGAAGAAATGAGATATTATCTATTTTGAACTATGTGCTGAAAGTAAGTACAAATTTAGATTTTAGATAATCTTAATAAGTAGGAATTGAAACAAATGTAAGCATTTTTAGTTCCTAAATCTTCACAAAATGTGCTGCAATATTGTGAGATATCTTTTTTTGTCTAAATTTAAAAAAAAATTTTAATTGTCAATATTTCTATGAAAGAACCATTTTTCTTGATATATCTTCTTCCCAAATATGAGAAATCAGCATTTTTATAACTAAATTATATACAAAGAAAAACAAAAAACACCACAAAGAGAGAGAAGTACACTACAAAAAAATTATTAAATCTAAAAAACTTAGAAAATAAAAGGACCTAATTTGTAACAAATGAAAATAAGAGAAGGGAAAAGGAGAGAGAAAAACGAAGAGAAAGAATGAAAGAGTCGAGTAAGAGGAGGGTAAGAAACTAGGAGGAAGGAGATGGGCGACGATGAAAGAAAGAAGGGACAGGAGGACGAAGAAGGAGAGTCGCTACTGCCTTATGAATTGGACAAAGCCCAAAAAGAGAGCACAAGTACACACAAACACGCGCAGAGAGAGAGAGAGAAGAGAGAGAGAGAGAGATTTACTTTTTGCATTTTTACTTCATTATCTTTTTCTAAGTAACGATAACAATTTTAATTATGGTGACTGCAATAATTGTTATATTAAGGGATAAATATTGGTTTGGTATCTGAAATTTAGGGTTAAAATCAAAATTGTCCCTAACCTTATTTTTTATTCGAAATCATCTCTAACATTTCATTTAGTATTAAAATCATTCTTTTAATATTTTTCAGACAAAAATACCCATCTAATTGTTATTAGTAGTAGGACTAGGGTTTTAGACTCTCTTTCTCTCTTCTCAATACTCACACTGTTCTGTCTTTCTTTTCCAAATTTTGATTCAACCATTCAATTTTCCATGGCTCCTGCCACCTCAACTGCGCGGTTGGCCAAGATGCTCATCGACTTCATCCGTCGGACGCAAACAATTCACCCGCAATGGTTAGCAGTTGTCATTTAGGTCGTGAGTGAAAAAGTACAAGGCGATGACGGACATAGTGGCGAGTGAGCCGTACACCATCGTGGAGCACGAAAATTATGACGACCTAAGGTTGTGCATTGCTTCCATCGTCGTCGTCGTAGCTCGAAGGCAGCACCTTCTTCACGATCAACGTCATCGCTAAGGCCACCAAAAAAAAGGTCTCTCTCTGCCTCTCGTTCTCTTGTTTTTCTCTCCAATGGCGCATCGACTTCTCTATAAGCCAGCGCCATGCTATCCTTTTCCTCCTTCTTCTTTCTTCCTCCCCTCCCCTATTACTCTATCTCTCTTCCCTCTCTGTCCTAATTTTTTTTTTCAAAAAAAAAAATGAACGGTGTGTGTTATTTTTGTTGTTGAATTTGATGTTGTTGTTATTGAATTTGAATTATGTGTTATCGTTGGTAATGGATGAAATTGATAATCGTTTGAATTTAAATACTAAATTATTGTTATTGAATGTTGTGGTCTTGAATTTGATTGTTAGTATTTGGTGAAAATAAGGTGTGGTGATGGTGGTAAGAGTGACGGTGGTGGTGGATGATAAGATTAGAGTCAGAACAAATATAAGAATATTTTTATCTGTAAAAAGTTAAAAGGACAATTTTAATACCAAATAAAATGTTAAGAACGATTTTGAATTAAAAAATAAAGTTAAGGATGCATTCAATTTTGACCTTAGACTTTAAGAACTAAAATAGTATTTATCCCTTATATGAATTTAGGAATAGAAGTAGTATAAGAGTAAAAGAAAGAAAATTAAATAGAATAGAAAAAATTATATTTAAAAAAAATTAATTTTGATCAGATGACATAAATAAAATAAAATAAAATATTTAAAATAAAATAAAATATTTTAAACATTAAAAATAAAATTAAGACATAATCCATACATTAAAAACAAAATCGATAACTTACCAAATATTTAATTAGTCTTTATTAACTGTTCCAAGTTTGAATGAGATCTAACGCTATAGGAAACATTAACAAAATTGGAACAGAGCATGTGACATAAACCGAAAAGTATGACATATACAAGCTACAAATAATATAAAAATATTTGTTAATCAAAATAAATTAGTTAACAATAATCAAAATTTTTTTATTTAATATTTATTAATTATCACAATAATTAATAAATATTAAATAAAATAAATTTGAATTATTTATTTTTGGTTTCCAAGCAATATCATAAATAATATACTATATGTCAAAACTAACTTTCAAAAATAGGTTTATTGATGAATTCTTTTATAAAATAAATAATTAATTAATTCTATATATATAAATATGTGTATTTTTAAAATGTTTGACAACTCTAACAGGGGACAAAATGGTCTTTGACCTCCTTTATTCGAAAACGATACTGTTCTCCTCTAATTTCCATCATATTTCGCATAATACTAACAGTTTAACACTGTAACTTCAAGCTACACAATGCACACTCTACAACTTCAATATTCACAAAAAGAAAAATATTCAACTTGTTCTCAACCAATTCATAATCAGAAAACTAATGACTATGTCTCTCAAGTACTTGTCGTCTTGGATGAATCCCATGAATTTAGACATCAAATCTGATTTGTTAAGACCTGTCGTCGTCGTCGCCATCTCTCTCTTCCTCTACCCTATCATATCCATGACCACATTATCGACAACTCCGATCGCTTCCTTCAACTTTTTCTCGGAACCAATGTTCAATAATCGCTTCAGTTTTCATATGAGCAGCAACGGCGACATTGCTCGTTGTACTGATAGCTTGGATGTGAGGTCGAAATTGTCTGTCAATTTGGACTTCGGAAAAGAAGGAATGAAGCACTCGTGGTCCATTTCAAATGGAATTTGCATATGATGTCGAAGGAGAATCTTCTCATGATGTCCTAATATCCAACAATCTATATTACTTGCCAGAGAGTGGAGAAAAGCGTGCCCTTGGAGTAGTTGTGGAACTTAGTATTGAGGATGTGGTGGACGTTGTCGGGGTTGAAGGTGATGCTGTTGTCCAGGACGTGGAGTGGATGCTTCTGGTGGGTGAAGTGCGGAAAATGTGCGTGTACCAGTCACAGAGATTTAGGAAATGTGTGGTCTATGACATGTTGAGGTAGGTGCGACACGTGTGGCAGTTACACCATGACTTGATCTTGGAGCTGAAGATAAGGAAGAAAAAAGTAGAAAAGAAGACTGTGAAGGTAAAGAATGAGAGTATGAATGTTAGGATTATGCGAGATATGATAAAAAATTAGGAAAGAATAGTGTTATTTTCGAACAATGAGTCAGGATCATTTTGTCCCCGGTTAAAGTTGTTAAGAATTATTTTGTCTTCCATTAGAATTGACGAAGGCAAGGACCTAAGTGATTTAATTGTTAGGGTCCAATCGAATAATTAATTTTAGTTAGAGATTAAAGTGTCTGACCCAAAATTCTTTAAGGGTCAAAATAGGTAAATACTTTACAATATAAATGAGATATATATACATCTATCTTATATTATTCGATAAAATTTGTGTCAAGATTGATGAGGAAAAGCCGGTTAGAGTTAGAGCCGACGTACCAAAACATTGAAGTGTCAAATTGACAAAGGAGGTCTAAATGAGAGATTTGACAAATAGGAAAGTTGAATATTTTCTGGCGAGAACCGCTGTTAGCAAAGTAATTATGTGTGGTCACTTGTCAATTTAAAATTAGTCAAGTATTTTTTTTTACGAAAAATAAAAGATTAAATATTCTCTTCAAAAAACACATTTATTCTCTCACGCATCCCAGCGACTTTCTACGAATTTATCTAAGTTAATTCTTCTAGTTAGATTTTTTTTTTCCATTTTTTCTTTTCTTGTTCTTTATAGTTCTGCTCACTTTATGTTTATGTAATCTACATTTCTGCAAAATTCTTTTTTTTTTTTTGTTCTATTTTACTTTGTCAAATTTTATGCTTTTTTTACTTTAAAACTACCGAAATTCTATAAAGGTTCTTAGTTGTATCTCGGAATACTTTAAAATTTTGTAAGACGTTGTTGCTTCATATTTTTATTTATGCAAAATTATAATAAAGTCTATTTCTATCACATTTATGATATATTTGCATTCATGTTTATGATTCTGCCAATATTGTATAATTTTTGTCATCTTTTTATTTTTTCCATTGATAATAAAGTAGAAACTTTGATGTATTTTCTAAAACTAATACTTCCAAAAAAAGAGTTTGGTTTCGCTTTCAAAATCTAAATCTTGAACCATCATTTATCTTTTGATTTTGTCAAATCTGTCTCTTTGATTTCAAAGTATAAATATCTACATAACATATACAAATATAAACAAGATATATTAATTCATTTTTCAACTAAGTTTCTCCTTTTTCTGTCTTCCTTCCTCTTCTCTAATCTCTTTGATTGTTGGCTCAAAAAATTGTATTAAAATTTTTATTCGTCAATTGCAGGTTAAAAAAACATGAGCTCTCTGGACCAAATTTGTTTAATTATAATTTAGTGTGTTAACTTAAAGTATCATATTCCCTTATCCTATCCAATCTGGCAATCTCTAGGCGCGCGTGGAAAAAAAAAAAGAAAAAAGAAAGAAAGATAAGTTGAAGATAAAGAACAAAAGATTAATAGAATATGTACAAAAATTAATAGGAGGACAACTAATAATAATACAAAAATGCAATTTGATGATTAAGCTCCTTAACTTTGTGGTCTTAAATGTGTTGTCATGGTCGAAGACTAGATTCTGTAGGGTCAATGTTATATTGTAAAATATAATATATAACAAATAATAAAAAATATTAAAAATATCAAAATTTATTATTTTTAATCATCACTTAATTATTAATTTAATTTATTTTTATTTAATTTTTTATTTTAATAATCTAATAATATATTTATATATTATTAAATATTAATAATTAATTAATATAACTAAAAATTAATAAATTCTAATAATCATCGATCTAGCCTTTTTTAATAATAAATAATAAAGTGGTGGAGAAGTTGGTAATATTATTTATCCTAATTTCAGCCAAATCCTGGTATGACATTCTGGATTCACAAACTCATTATCCCAAATCTCGGCACTCTAATATGCTAAACTGCCACTTGGTCAGTTCTACTTCACTGACTCACAAGTTCTTATAATTAGCCCTAGTCAAAGAAAATACACTTTTCTCAAGAATAATTTTTATTCTGAATTTAGTTAAAGATGTGTGTTAAAATTATTATTAGTAAAAATTAGGAGTGTATATTGGCCAGACCATACTAGATTTGATTTAATTCAAATTCGACTCGAAATATAGACCGGATCTAAAAACGTAACTCGATTCTAAACCTGATGAAATTTACGCATCTTCGGACCGAATAAAAACCGGATAAAAAATGAGTGAAAACTGGGTCTTTAACATATAAAAATCACCTAATCTCCAACCATTATTTTACAATTCACATAGTAAAATTCACTTAAAAAAATATAACAAGAATCAATCATTCTCTAAAATTAAAGTATAATCATAATCAATACTAATATTGTCTAATAACACCAAATATTTAAATTAATACAAATAACACAATATTATACGTTAGTCTAAAATCTTATACATTTTAAACATAAAATATTAATTTATAATTTTATAACGACTAATAACACAAAATATTAAGGTTTATAATATTTAAATTCCATATAAGAATAGTCATCATCCATCACTAATAACACAAAATATTAATTGTGTATGATGACCGGGCCACCGGGCCGAGTTCGGGTGACCGAGCTATGGCCCGAATCCGACCCAAAATAATGACCGGTCTATTTTTGAGACCCTTACCCAACCCTAAACCAGATAAAATCACACTAAATTAGTCCTTAAAGTGTTCAAGATTGGACCGAATCTTCGGACCGGATAAGACCATGTACATCCATAGTAAAAATTAAATATTTTATTTTTTAATAAATAATAAACATATTAAAAATTTAAATTTTGTGTCTTGTTGTAATAAAGTGTACATGCTATTAACTAGTATTTGTATTAAAAAATGACAAATATCTTTAAAATACAATAAATTTTGTTTTTAAATAAAAAAGAAAAAAATTTAATAAATTACTGATTGGGATTAATAATATGAGATGTTGTTATCTTATTGAGATATGTGAGCAGAATATCATATGTATGTCTTTATCGGAAATCGTGGAGTATATCTTACGACTTACGTACGTATAAAGCCAAAGTGCTCCAAATAAAATTCGATATATATGGACAACTTTTTCACTGCTAATTTTGATAGAACAAAAGAATTTTTGCCATGAGATAGTAGAGAAGAGAATTCCAGTATAAATATATATATGAGATTCGGTCCAATTTCAATTTTTGAAAGAATAATGTTTATTAGTTATATAACTAATAAAATTTATTATTTTAAATTAATATTTAGATAATAAATATAGTTTTATATGTAATGTCGAAATAATATATATAGAATTAGTTAAATTATAAATTATAAATTTTAATATATAATATAAAAATATAATACGATATAAAATATTAACTAATATTAATAAAAAGTGTTACGCTCTTAATATTTATTTGAAAAGCCCTAAACTTTCTCACTAATTTTATAAACTTGTGAATAAATTGTGAGATAGGCGATTTAACTCATTCTGCACCCCTCTCTCTCTATTTCCTTCATCATCACTTTATCTCTAAAATCTAAATAATAATGAAATTTGAACTAAGATTATGAAGCAAGAAATATGTGTTATTTAAAAGCAAAAATTATATATTAATTATTTAACTTAGATTCCACTGGGGAAAGCTTGTACATTATATATAACTTTTCTAATAACCTAATTTTATCTACTTTCTACAGCAAAAAAGTAGAAATGCACGCAATTCATTTTGGACATTTATTTCACAAGTTTTATAAATTGTACAAGATAATTATGAAAAGATAAAGAGAGAAGCGTGTGTAATGTACATTATTTCTTCAGTTATTATATTATTTTCTTGTTTTATGTAGTTGGCCTATATAATAATAAAATTTAATAAAAATATAAGCTTTCTCAACATTTTTTATATTCAAAAAATGTATTGTCCTCTTTGTATTAGAGTAATTTGACTTTATTTCTTTCCGAATATAAACTCGAGATTCAGTTATGGCATGTTAGGATAGGGGAATAAAGTTCTACATTCAGTTTTGAAAAGCAACCAAAAAAAGAAAAAAAAATGTGATTCTAAATTCTATTCTTTCATGAGATTTCAATCATTTTACAGCGCAAACAAAGCTTGCATAGTTTGATGCTTTTAATTGCCTAAAGACAAGGCCACGTGTCCGATTTCGAAAAGATACTAAAGAATTAGTAAAATAAAATCTACTAAGATGGACATCTATATCCTGAAAAATATCTCAGAAAAGGAAAAGTGCTTCATCCTTCAATTCTTATGAATTTGACACAACATCATATTTATAAAATTGTCCTAATAATAACATTCAACTATATTTTCTTAATTTTGGACCAAAGAAGATTGATATGAAGCTTTTTAATTATTGTAAAGATTTTTTATAGATATTTGTCGGGAAATAATTTTTAAATTGAACTATACCAAATTGAATATAAGAAACAAGTTACTATGTATTTCTATGATGAGGAAGTGGGGTCATGGTTTAATTAATTAATTATTATTCCTCTGAATTATAAATAGGGCCCATTAAGCAACCCAACGAATCAATGGCTGCAATTGGGTGTTGTTCATTCTTCTCCCTTTAACCTTTTTTTCTCAATTTATTCTCATCCAATCTTAAGGCACAACTAGCCCACTTTCATTCCCCTTCCCTTCTCTCCCTTCTACTCATTTTTGTACCTTTAATTCAATAAAACAAATTTGATGGATTCAGATCACTTACACCACTAAAATAAAATTATTTTTACACGAACACAATACATTAGAATCATTAAAGAATTTGATATATTTAATTAAATAGTTAAATAATTCATATTTTAAAAATAATTAAACTATTTTTTTTATCTTAATTTATGACAACAATAAAAAAATTTTATAGTCTACAAATTCAGTCTAACAGAATACATAAATTTAGTTACAATTTTAATCTTTATTATCTTATCTTATCTCTATGTTATCTTTTTATCTTATATCTTTCGTAAGCAATGCTTTGTATATATTTAGTTTTACCTTCATAATTCAATACAATTTAATCAATCAATAATCAATAAAAAAATCTTCATCTTTCTTATCTTTTTTTATTCTTTCACAATTTTATCATGGTATCAGAGCACTGAAAAAATATGATAAAACTAAAAAGAAGTTAGAAAATATATTCATCTCCCATGCATGGCATCAGTATCTTGACTTTGCTGCGGGCTCCAATAATCATCATCTATCGGCATTTAATTCTCCCCAACAGATTCACAATCATTATCTTGATCATCGAGAATGTCTACGGTGATGTTAAGGTTCACACGAATTCGCCACACTGTATTACTATCCCAATCAAATTCAGACTCATCGACGATCCCCTTGCGAACTGACATATTTGAGGAAGTATTCGGTCTAATAGCATTCTTGGTACTGCAGTTTTGAAAAATGTTTCTAACAACTTGAATTTGTTGCTGTGATCGAAATAACTATGCATCCAGTTCAAAAGAACCAAGAAGGTCCTGATGATAGTAATTGGAAGGACGAAGAAGAACAGAACTCATCTGGCACATAGGTTTCGTATTCGGTGTTTTTGGTGGGTTTTAAAGATTGATGTGTACTACAAAATGTGTTAGAAATTTGGTACATGCTTGCATGACCCAATTTCTTATACCAAAGCTATTTTCAGATTCAAGAGAAGTAAAACATGTTACTTTTTTATCTTTTAAATCCTCTAGAATTAATCTATACACATTATTACATCTCTTTGTTTCAAACAAAATTTTACTGAATTTTTCACAAACAAACAAACAATCCAATTTTCTAAAAATAACTGCAAGTACTTGCAAAATTACAGGCTAAGATTCATCTAAGCACGGGCGCAACTTTGAAGAAACAATACGTGATTGGATCCCATCAAGGAACAAATTTCACGGCAAAAAAGTGCAAGTAGAATGAGAAAACAACCATAAACATATAACTAGTTTCATATTGATCCACGTCTGTCTTTCAAAAAAAAAAAGTATCCTCTGACGCATTGAAGTATAAAGAAAGTTCAAGTCCCGGCTTACCTCCTTCTTTGGAATTAGGTACAAGCATATATAATTATAATCCTTCAATGTACGGATCTAATACTTTCTCAGAATACTTGAGCTATTTTGAAAAGGTTATGCTCATATTTTGAAAGCCTCAGGAAGATACTCAACCTGGTTACCCTTTAATTGCTCCGATGGAGATTCCGCCATCGAACCTTACCTTGTGGCTCATCACCAGTTTCTTGTTCATGCTGCTGCTGTCAAACTTTATAGGAAAAAATACCAAGTAAATTCTTTACTTCAACAATTTCTCATAAAGCTATTAGTCAAGATCATGTTACATCATTGCAACTATCAACAATTATTATACTACTGTATAACTTTTTATTTATTGGGATATACATGTCCATTGTGTACTATCTTAAATGATCTAATTGATACTTTTTTTTCTTCAAAAATTAATTAGTCCTAAGTCGAAATCTTCGAGTATCTAAATATCACTTTACTCAATAATCAAATATTGGATTTTTTTATTCTCATATTAATAACTAATTAACTACTAACATTGACTAGATAGTGTAAATACAGAAACAACCTCGTGAAACCAAATACTCAAATTTCAGCCTCAAATTACTTTCCAAACCGTACCCGAATATAGCTAGTACCCGTACCAATGCCCTAACCGCCTCCTCATACTCAAACCCAACCTGCATCTCTTTTTTATATTTTTGCCGTTGACAGCTCTAGCTCCGCCGCACGCATCTCCCTCTACGTCACCACGTCAAAC
Organism: Arachis hypogaea; assembly: GCF_003086295.3. Lineage (NCBI taxonomy): Eukaryota > Viridiplantae > Streptophyta > Magnoliopsida > Fabales > Fabaceae > Arachis > Arachis hypogaea. The sequence goes on along the minus strand of NC_092041.1, from coordinate 101,449,194 downwards.
GCATCTTCTTCAACAATTTCATCCGAATTAATCCAAGTTGTTCTTCCATCCACCAGCTTACGGGGGCGTATTAAACTACTCTTCCACCTTAGTTTATGACAACAATAAAGAAGTCTCGTGACCCACAAATTCACCCCAACAGAATACATATATTCAGTTATAATTTTAGTCTTTATTATCTTATCTTATCTTTATGCTATCTGCTTATCTTATCTTATCTTATCTTATCTTATCTTATCTTATCTTATGTTTACTTTTATCTTTCGTAAACAATGCTTTGTATATATTTAGTTTTACTTTCATAATTTAATACAATTCAATCAATCAACAATCAATAAAATTTTTTCATCTCTTCTTATCTTTTTCTATTCTTTCACAATTTTATCAAAAATAAAAAATAAAAAGATATTTTTCGTCCCTGTCTCACCTCATTAACATTCTTAGTAAGTAATCTATTTTATTGACGATATAGGTTAAGCACAATTCTTAATCACTAATACACATCTTTATCAAGAAAGGTGAGCTTCTCCTTGCTTTGGTGATAGTGTTGAAGGAAGACCACTTCTCCTTCTTCCTACTTCAATCACTCTTGAATTGCATCTCTCTCACGCATAAACCTTCAAGAACTTGGTTAAATTTTTTAAAATAAGTGAGATAAAGTGTATTTGACCGGTTTGTATGTGTGTTTATAAAGTTGATTCTACTTCTATCTCTAGGTGTGGGTGAATAGAGATAACTTAATTTAAAAATCGAGTTGTCGTGTGTTTTCGAGTAATCGAGTTTGTCCAATTAGAGTTTTACGTTCAAATTCTAAATTTTCAAAAATAATAATAAAATTATAAAATTAAACACATAAAAAGTAATAATAAAATTAAAATCAATAATGCAAATTAAACCATTTAAGACTGAATTGCAATTATTAGAAATTACGGGGTGAAAGTATAATCATTTTTAAATTATCAGTTATATTCAAGTTTTTAATCATATAAATTTGACTCTAATCTTTAACCGTTTTCTTTTGAAGAGAGAAAACGAGCTAATTCCTATTTTAAGAAATAAAATTCTTAATTTTCAATTAGAATTCGTTTCAATAAATTTGGGATATTATAAAAAGACAAATATGTCCTTTATATTACTTTTCCGTGTTGCTTGTCAAGAATTTATGTGTTTTATATATTCTAATAAATTTATTTATATGTTTTTCTGGATTGTATTTCTAGAGTTAATTTGTGTTAAGTGACAATAACTTTCATATTTATTGTGAATAATAATAATAATAATAATAATAATAATAATAATAATAATAATAATATTATTATTACTATTATTATTAGTAGTAGTAGATTGTGGGTTCAAGAATTATGTCTCGTACAGTACAACAATGATGTCACATAAAAAAGAAATACATTAGTTTTTTTTTGAACTAATTTTATTAGTATTTTAAGTTACCTTTGATTTTCAAAATAAGATAAGAGAACATACTAAAACTAAGATATAAAAAATAAAAATATAAAAACTAATATTCCTGTATTTTATTTAGTAATAAACTAAAAAAATTATAAAAATTTAAGTTATTTTTATTTTTTTATTAAAAAAATTAAAAAATATATAATAACAAAAAATATAATTATAAAAAATTAATAAAAATAATAAAAAATAATTATGTTTTTTATTAATATTTTTATATTTTTTATCAAAATAAATACAAAAAAATTAATTCTATATCTCTATTTCTATCTCATTCATTAAATACAATTTTATATTTTAATGTTTTTATTTCAGCTAATATATGAAAGTGGCTTAGCTCAGTCGTATGAATGAACTGACTGGTTGATGAACTCAATTTTGATAGACTTTGACCGATAAAGTTGGTCCAAAGGAATTCACTTTTTGTTTTTATGATAAATAAAAATCGTCTAATAAGTTTATATATAAAGCTTAATCAGAAATATATGTTCTTAAGTTATATTAATAATTATGCTAAATAAACGGTCCATTTTTGACTAATAGCTAGTTTAAAAAATTCTCTTAATTATCAAGACTACATACACTATATCTACTAAAACCTTTAGAATTAAATCAAGCATGAAATTTTTCCATAATATTTTTCATTATTTAATTTTTTAGGGGAAAATGTCACACTATATCATTGATTTATCTTGCAGATATGGGGTGCTATAGGATAAAGAAGATTGAAGATGTATCGAAGAAAGATGAAAAGGGGAAATTTTGTTAGCTTCTGAATGTCACAATCTTGATATCCAAAACTAAGTTGCGTGGGAAACACCACGTTTATAGCTTTTCTATCACTCTTAGTTCCCCCATCAAAGATAAGGTAACATACATAGTAAATCCGTATTTCTATGTGACAGAATAAAACACAATTTTCTATTTGTAAGAATTAGAGGAGTAATAATATTAATACTAACACAATAATATTTAATAGTAGCAAAAAAATCGCATAAATCAAAAATTAAAAATAAGCTAACATACCAAGATTTTTAACGTAGAAAACCTCTTCAATGAGAGAAGTAAAAACCACGACTTATCAAGATCAGGATATAGTTTCACTATAATGAAAAAATAGGGTACAAGAGAGTTACAAATTACTGCACAAAATGTGCATACAACAAGCCAAACAACCCAAACTTCAAATCTTTCAAAACAAGAACAAGAAAATGAAAATACCACAAAAACAGAGCTACTATACGTGGCCAATATCTCTAGCTACAAATATTGAATCGAAGATCCGAACGGTGAAATCAAAGAACCAGATGTGTAGAATACACTATCTAAATTTGAGCTCGATCTAACGGTTAACAAATCTGCAGCGACCAATTTACAGAGACAGCTTTGTGTATGTGTGAAAATAACTTTCTCTCTTCTTTTCTCTCTAGTGTTTGGTTTTCTCCTTTCAAAATGACATCTCTCACTCAACCCTAATTCACCTCAGCCACTTCAACTATTCATGGACTTGGATACTAGCATATGGACTTTTTCTCCACATAGGAAGGGAGCCCAAAAAACCCAACAAATCTCCTCCTCACAATTATGTGGAGGTAACCGCCAATCTGGCGATTAAGCAACAAACTTCAAACTTCCATCTTGGTAATGTCTTGGTCATCATATCAGAATCATTCTCATCAGTATGAACCTTTTCAAGTTCCAACAACTCTACATCCAAAATATCACGTATCCAATAATACCTCATATCAATATGTTTGGATTAGAATGAAAAGTAGAGTTTTTACCAAGATGTATAGCACTTTGACTATTACAAAATAACACATACCTCTCTTAAGTAGACCCGAGTTCCTTCAAGAATTTCTTCATCCAAATCATCTCCTTGCACGCTTCGGTAATGGCAATAAACTCGGCCTCGGTAGTAGACAAAACAACACATTTTTACAATTTTGATTGCCAAGACACAGCTCCACCCGCAAAGTTGATCAAAAAGCCTGAAATGGACCTTCTAGAGTCAATATCTCCTGCCATGTATGAGTCAGTGTAACCAACTAGAATAGGCTTATCACTTCCATAACATAACTTCATGTTAGAAGTACCATGAAGATATCTCATTATCCATTTTACAGCATTCTAATGCTCTATTCCTGGGTTTGAAACAAAACGGCTAATACAACCAACAGCATGAGCTATATCCGGTCTTGTGCATACCATAGCATACATTAAACTATCCACGGCTGATGCATATGGAACTTTTTCTATGTCTTTCTTCTCTTCATCACTTGATGGACTTTACTTGCAACTCAATTTGAAGTGTGTAGTAAGATGAGTACTGACGGCCTTTGCTTTCTCCATTTGAAACCTATGCAACATTCTCTCTATGTATTTCTCCTGTGACAACCAAAGTTTCTTCTCCTTTCTATCACGCTCGATTCTTATGCCAAGAAACTCCTTTGCTGGCCCAAGGTCCTTCATTGCAAATGACATTGCAAGTTGCTTCTTCAACATATCAATCCTAGAAGCATTCTGACCAACAATAAGCATGTCATCAACATATATCAAAAGGATAATAAAATCATTACTAGCAAACTGTTTAACAAATACACAATGATCAGAAGTAGTCTTCTTGTAGCCTTATTCTGCCATAACAGACTCGAACTTCTTGTACCATTGTCTTAGAGCTTGCTTCAAGCCATACAAGCTCTTCTTCAGTTTGCAAACATGATCCTCTTTGCCTTTTACCATGAAACCTTCAGGTTGTTCCATGTAAATTTTATCCTTAAGATCACCATGAAGGAAAGTAGTTTTCACATCCATCTGCTCTATCTCTAAATCAAGACTTGTAGCCAAACTCAAAACAGTCCTAATAGAAGATCTTCTCACAACCGGTGAAAATTTTTTACTATAGTCAACTCCCTTTTTCTGCCTGTAGCCCTTAACCACCAATCTAGCCTGTACCTTGGACACTGAGAATTTTCTTCATGCTTCAACCTATAAACCCACCTGTTCTGCAAAGCTTTCTTTCCTTTTGGCAACTTTACAAGCTCAAATGTTTGATTATCATACAAGAATTTCATTTCATCTTGCATTGCATCAAACCATTTCTTATTGTCGTCACCTTCCATAGCTTCCGCATAACATTCAGGTTCTCTCCCATCAGTCAAGGTCACATATCCATCAGTAAATGTTACATACTCACTAGAAGGATACTGATGATTGGATTTTTGACGGTTTAGAATTTCACTAATGAAATCTCGTTGTAAAGTATAGTTTCTAAACCAAACAATAATCCTTTCATACAAAAAGTTGTTTGTCACTAGTACAAACCCCTAAAATTTATAAATCGAAGTATTCAAACCTCGGGTCGTTCTCCCTAGGAATTGTAATGAAGTGTCTTGTTATTGGTTGTGAGTTATATTTGGGGTTTTTAAGATTTTATACAAGAAATATAAATGGCAAAGAAATAAACTAACAACTAACAAAGCTCTTGGCAAGATATAAGAACTAGAAGTCCTATCCTAGTTATCCTCCTCAATTGTGATGAGAATTGTTCATTGCTCCCACTTAGTTAACCTCTAACCATGGAGGAAAGTCAAGTGGATGAATCAATTTGATTCCTCAAGTCCTAATCAACTCCTAAAGGAAAGACTAGCTTTAGAGGCATTCAAATCAATTAGCGATTTCTAATTATCAATCAACAAAGGAATTAGATAACTCAAGAGTCACTAATTACTCTACCTAGGCCAAGAGGAACAAAACCTACACTAAAATCCAACCAAGCATTTCATCAAACACTTGGAAGGCACAAAAGAAAAGCATAGTAAATCAACAACAAGAATGAAATCTAACAACAATTATTGCAAGGAATTAATAACAACAATCAAGAAAATCACAATTATCATGAATTAACTCAAATTGCATTATTGAAAGAAAACAAAGGAACAACAATCTATCCAAAACAAAATGAAGAATTATAAGAAGTAAAGTACATAACTAGAGAGAGGAAGAGGAGAAGATTAAGAATTGATAAAGGAAAAGTGAATCAAAGCATGAATTAAACCTAGATCTAAGAAGAGAGATTAACCTAAACCTAATCCTAATTCTAGAGAGAAGTGAGAGCTTCTCTCTCTAAAACTAACTAATCCTAATCCTAATGATGCTAAAAATGATTCCAAGATGTCTTCCCCTTCAATCCTTGATCCTTTTATTCCTTTCTATCAGTAATTGGCACCAAAATGGGTTCAGAAACCCTTCCAAATCGCCAGGCACGTGTTGCTTTAATGAAGTCATGTGCGGACTGCGACGCGTGCGCGCACGGTACGCGTGCGCGCCCCTGGCCGATTCTGCAATGTGCGCACGAGCGCCTTGTGCGCGTGCGCGTGCTTGGTTGATTTTACTTCTTTGACTTTTCATGCTTCTCTCCACTTGTATGCTTCCTTCCTTGCTCCCTTTGATCCATGCCTAGCCTATTTCAATCTTGGAATTACTAGCAAACACATCAAGGCATCTTATTGAATCAAAGAGGAATTAGAATTCATCAAAATAAGGCTTAAAAAGCATGTTTTTACACTTAAGCACAAATACGGGAGAGATTATAAAACCATGCTAATTCATAGGTTAAATGTGAGAAAAGGTCGTCAAAATACTCTAAATTCAATACAAGATAAACCGTCAAATTGGGGTTTATCAACCTCCCCACACTTAAACCTTAGCATGTCCTCATGCTAAAATAAGAAGGAACTAAGGGGTAAGACATTCATTAAATGCAACTAAACTATATGAACCTATCTAAATGCAACTACCTAAGGTGAATGCAAATGCTTAGTTCAAACAAATCAATTCCCAAGAGAACATGTGTAGGCACAAGAGCTAGGGCAATAGGGATCAAGTCCAAACCACAATTGTATTGAATTATCAAAAGAAATTCATGCTTGCAAGAATATAGATAATATGAGTGAACACATGTGATTGAACTTTTGAACCCTCACCGGATGTGTATCCGCTCTATTCACTCAAGTGTTTAAGGGTTAATTCACTCAATTCTCTTCTAATCATACTTTCCAAAATTTGATTTTCTTCTAACAATCAACACCTATTCAATGCATACATACATTCATCATGAGGTCTTTCATTTAGGTTGTAATGGGGTTAGGGTCAAGGTAGGATCATTTATGGTTAAGTGGACTAGAGTTTAGATCTTGGATTAGCATAGACTTTCCCACCTAACCTATATAATAATCTATACAAATTCAAACTATTCTAACTACCCATTCTTCACTTTTTTTCTTACATATTCATGCATTCTATTCCTTGATTTTTAACACTTATGCATTGATTCCCTTTTATTGAACTTCACTTTAGGGCATTTTGCACCCCTTTGATTGCTTTCTTTTCATTTTCTTCTTTTTTTTCTTTTTTTTTCATTTTATTTTTCTCTTCTTTTTCTTTTCTTTTTATACTTTCTACAAGGGCATCAATTGCATAAGGTCTTATACATTCAATCAATACATGAATATATTCTCAATTCCTAAATATAGAAGTATACTACCCTTTTTATCCCATCCAATGTTCCTAAGCCTTACCAACTTTGAATAATAAACACTCTCACTAGCCTAGGCTAATCAAAAATCCAAACAAGGGACTTTCATTAGTTTTTCGCCTTGGGCTTGTAATGTGCTAAAATGAGAACAAGTTAGTTAAGTATAGGCTCAAAATTGGCTAACAATGGGGAGTAAAAGGTAGGCTATTTGGGTATGTGGGCTAATGAAATAATGGCCTCAATCATACAAATGCATGAATACAAGAAATAAATGGACATAAAGAATCAAGCAAATCAAGGATCACAATCATAGAAAGAGAACAATTGCACACAAGAATGGAAAATATGTGGTTATAAAATGTAACCACATCAATAGGCTCAAGCCTCACAAGCTTGTGTTCTAAGCTCAATACATGCTTCACAAAATATGAAATTCAAGCAAGTTACCTCAAAATATTTTTTTTTCAATCAATTGGGTTGGTGCCCTGTAAGTAAGTTTCTTGGAAAATCTCAATATTTGACTAAGCATTGTTGTGATTGAAAAATTCAAAAATTTTTCTTAGTTTACCCTTTCCTTCTTCACTTAAAACCAATTTCTTATGCGAAAATGGTGACTAAGTTTTAACAATTCTAAACATGGTTTCTAATCACAACCACAAACTAAAAAGAAAGATATACAAAAGAAGATATGCAACAATGTATAAAGAAAAATCCAACTAAAAGTATGGAATCTATCATCCAAAACATCTAAAAATCCAAAATAAGCAGTAAAGGTATCCAAAACGAACCAAAATAGTAAGAGTATCCAAAATAAACTCAAAATGCATCAAATATATACAAAGGTATGCAAAGTAAGATAATAGAAAAGTGGCCAAAATGTTCACCGGTCCTCTAATGATGCTACTGGTGACCTCTCCACACTTAAGATCGAGCATCGTCCTCGATGCTAAGCCGGAGGATCAGGGGAAGGTACAACCGTAGGTGCTGACTCTGTATGAGGCTGTGAAATCTCTGTGGCGTCAGGTGCAGCTGGAGGTGCATCCTGCTGAGTCGGCTCATCAACATCCTCCTCCTGATGATCCTGCTCATCGGAGGCCAGAGAGTCTGGGAGCGGAGGTAACTCGGCGCCCAGGGAGATGAGTGCCTGATCCATCCGATCCAGTCAGCGCCTGATGTGGCGCTTTTCGCGCTCCAAAAACCGAAACAGACGCTGAACCAGTAGGTAAGTTGGCTTAGGTGCTGAAGAAGGGGGTGTCGAAGAAGATGGGGCTGCTGCTGTAGAAGAGGACGGGGCTGCTGAAGATCCAGCTGTCCCTACCACTGCTCTAGCCCTAGATCGGCGTCTAGCCGGGGGCTTCCCGTGCACCCAACCACCCCAAAGAATAATAACCTCCTTGTCATCGTCATCTGGGGGTGGTGGTGTCACATCATCATCCAACCAGGGGACCTCAGCCAAGGCGGCCATACTGGTAATTAAGGTGGGAAACGGAAGTAGGCCACGAATATGTGCTCGCCACATACACTGCCGAATAAGTCGAGGAAAATAAACCTCTTTTCCCTCCATAACACAACCAATCAAAAGTAGCATCTCCATAGGGATCTCAGAAAAGTGAGTGGTGGGTAAGACATAGTGGGCAAATATCATCTGCCAAGTCTTGGCCTCTCTAGTCAGATGAGTAAAGAGCATCCCTTTAGGCTTAGTGTTGTTCGCATCCATGACCCAAGTGGCATCTGGTAAATCAATCACGCGCCTGAGCGCCTCATAGTCAAAGGTCATGCTGTGAATAGCTATCTCAGCCTGTTGATGAGCGCAGGTGCCATCAATGAGATGTCGGCACTGCAATGCCTCCTCTATGGCTGACTCAGTGATCATAACCTCTCTACCCCGCAACTGAACCGAATCTAAAGTAGGACAGAAGAAGTTGCAATAGAATTCCTTAACCCAAGAAATGTTGATACCTCCCAAATCTCTATCAACAAAGTCCATACCCAACTCTAGGATGCGATTAGTAATTGCTCGTCTCACATCATTGGGAAGGACAAGCTTCTTCTCAGTATTCAATTTCGTCGTTCGATATTTTTGGAAGCGAAGCTCACAGTATAGATTGGGAAACTTTGTTGGATCGGTAGAGGGTAGCAACTGATTTTCCTTTTCTTCATCATTGAACGGATTCTTAGCATAATTCTTGTAAACGGAGGGGATAGAGGGTGTAGAATGTTTTCTTTTCTTGGAGGTAGTGGCTATAGCTTTTCCTTTATCCGACATCCTGAAAAGTATGATAGAATATAAGGAATGAAACACTTAGCATGTAACAGAGAAAGCATGTTCAGGATATCAATTGGCTAATAAGCAATCATGATGTGAACTGAACTTGAAAAGAATTGGTAAACAAGTAAGCATAAGTGAACAAGTAAACCAAGAATGCAATGTTCACTAAAGTTAACAACTCTTACTCATTAAGCAATAAAATCATCATACTTTTGAAAGAATGGTTAAAGAGGGTTAAATGTGAGTAGAAGTTAAATGGTTAAAGAAATTAGTAAGTTAGGAAAGTGGATTAGTGGTATGATAATATTTAGGCTTAATAACAGAGGAGTTGTGGTTCATGTTCACAATGATTGGTGCAAATCCGGGAAGTCAAAAGGAAACAGAAATTAGCCCAAATTTGTAATAGAGTTAAGATGAAAATAGATTTCTTGAAAATTGGGCAGCATCCCGGCTTAAAATTGGACGTTCTCGGATAGCAAGGTAGCACAAATAGCAAGAAAACAACCTCAATTAAGCACAGCAGCAGTGAAATAGTACCCAACAACACAAATTGCATAAAAATAGCAACCCAAAATCAGCATACAACACCCAAGTAAACAAATAGCAAATATGCACAAATGGAGCACTTATCAGGCCTAGAATCCTCTATCCAATCCTAGCTACCTAACCGCAGTTATTTCTAACTAACCTAACATGCAAAATTTCAATTCTAACTAACTAATAGAAAACTAATAGCAGCTAACAGAAACAAAAAATTAATGGAGAACAGAGTTGGAGCAGGAACCTGGGAGTAGACAAGAACTAAAAATGAAAAAGGAAATTGGGGTTGGGACGGGAACAATAGAATCAAAGAGCCGCGCCGCCGTGGATGGTGGCGGTCACGGTGGAGCAGTGATAGTGCTCGGTGGCGTAGAGGCAGAGTGAAGGGGAGCTGGCGGCAGTGAGAGAGGGAGAGTGAGAGGAGAATGTGAATGGGGAAAGAGAGGGAGGGGCCGCCGAGTGCTTGTCGCCGGCGGTGATGGCGGAGCGACGAGGGAGTGAGAGACAGGGGCGGAGTGGGTAAGTGAGAGAGAGAGAAAGCGAAGAAGGGTTGGTGCTGATGGTGAGAGAGAGAGGAACTGGCCGAGTGGTGGTGGTGGCCGGCGGAGCAGAGGCTGAGTGAGTGGAAAAGGTGAGATGAGGGATGGAGAGGGGTCGGAGGTGGTGACAGGGGAAGAAGAAGAGATGTGCGCTGCTGCGTAGTGCTCTTCGCGTACTAGGGTTATCTTCTTTTTGAATCGACGTGAGCGCGCACTGTGCGCGTCCGCGTACATTGATGAAATTAGGATCCTACGCGTGAGCGTACAGCGCGCTCACGCATGGATGGGGAAACTATATGGAGCCGCGTACGCGTACAGTGCGCGTAAGCGTGGAATGAGTTGGGCTGGAGGCTTAGAGTGGGCTCAGCGGACGCCCAACTCTCTGGACAAAGGCCTGGAATGGTGGCATCAGCTAGAGGACGTGCACACGGCAAGTGTGCGTTCGCGTTCATCGGTGGTGTAACAAAAAGCGCGCAAGCGCGATGTGTGCGCTCGCATCCTTTCCTCTTTTTGTAGATGGGCGCGCACACGGCGAGTGCGCGTCCGCGCGAGATGAGTTGGGCTGGGGGCTTAGAGTGGGCGCAGATCCAGCGCAACTCTCTGGATAGTGGCTCAGAAGTTGCGGCAGCAGATCGACGCGGACGCGGCAGGTGTGCGTCCGCGTGCATTTCCTTAGAGCTGTATGGACGCGCACGCACGTAGTGCGCGTCAGCGTGGGTTGTGTTGGGTCAGGGCATAGTGTTTGCCCAAGAGAGGCCCAACTTTCTGGATTTTGGGTGATGATGCATCCGCTCATGGACGCGTACGCATACATCGTGCGCGTGCGTCTAACCCCTTTTTTTTTAATTGCCCTTTAAGCAGAAAAATTGTGCTCAGGTGCTCCCTATACTGCTCACAACTCTTTATTCAATCAACCATCATACAATTCACAAAAAAATACAATTTGATATTATTCCTCTACTATTAAACACAACATACATGTGACTATGCTAACAATTAAGTTGTACAAACAAATCTATATGAGACATCTACCTACAATGGCAACTCAAATCACTTATTAAGCAAAATTAAAAGAGAATGGAAAGAGTTTACCATGGTGGGGTGTCTCCCACCTAGTACTTTTATTTTAAGTCCTTAAGTTGGACATGTTGAGAGACTCATTGTCATGGTGGCTTGTGCTTGTACTCGTCTTGGAATTCCAACCAATGCTTGGTTCTCCATTGTGCCCCAAGATTTCTCATGGATTGAGCCAAGTGTTGATGGAGTTCTTCACAAGCTTGGGGCTCCCAAAGTTGATCCTCTTCTTGTGATCCGGGATCCCACACTTTATCTTCACACCCGTCTTGAAGTTGATCATCATTATTGGTCCATCCGGGTGGTGAACAAGATGAATTCTCTATGAAGTGCCCAACAATCCTCCTAGACCCATCTATTTGAGCACTATTCCCACCTTTGTATTCAACTCTTGAAGTATCAACCAAAATGAGCCTTGATTTGCAACGCCAACCACGAAACATCTTTCGCTTACGCTTCATCCCACAAAGCATCCTAAGTTGACCATCCGTTTCAAGCAAGCCATACTCAAGTGGGACAATAAAGCTAATAGAAACGAATTTTACCCACTCAAATGGAGGTGTAGATGGTAACCTAGGCAAAGATGCTTCCAACGATCTTGACAAAGCGTATTCCACTCCCATCCTTCTATTTCTAAGGACTTCCACCTCTTCACAAGATTTCTCTAATTCAATCCTTTGTTCATTAATACTATCTAAGCCTTTTCCCTTAATCAAACTATAATTGGGAGGGTGAAAGAAGTTTACCTCCACAACATTTCCAAATGCACCGGGAGAAGGTTCTTCAAGTTCAAAGGATTCTCCACCACTAGGACTTGATGCTTGCTCTTCGTCACCAAGGGAACTCAATTCTTTCTCTATCTCATCCAAGTCTTCACATGGGATATGCCTTGGAAGGTGTGCACTTTTCTTCCTAGCATCAATTTCAATCATCTTGGAGGGGTTTTCTTCAACTCTATGTTCCCATGGAGGCTCCGCATCTCCTAAGTCGTCTACCACTTCTTCCTTGTCTTCGACAATTAAAGCTTCCTCCAATTGTTCCAATACAAAGCAACTTCCCTCATTTTCCACTGGAGTTTCCAATCTCTCCTTCATGCTATGTTCTTCATTTGATTCTCCATATGTAGCCATGGGAGTTCCTTGAGTGTTCAAGCATTGGGATGCTAATTGATTTGTTACCGCATCCAAGGCGGCCATGAAATTTTGCACATCCCTTTTCATCTCTTCTTGCCCTTGAACAAGAACACCAAGGGTTTCATCCATTAGAGACTGGGGTGGGTGGAAGGATTCATCATTTTGGGAAAATGGTTCATAGTAGGAAAATGGTTCTTCTTGGTAGAGTTGTGGTGGTTCAATGTTCTCCATTCTTTCCACTTGTTGTACAACACACTCCATGGTTGCTTGAAATTGATCCAATGCTTCCTTGAGACGATCCCTTGACTCTTGTTCCTCTTGGGTAATATGATAGGGATCATATGGGTCTTGGATTGATGGACATGAATATTCTTTCATGTGAGGTTGTGGTGGAAGGTAGAATTCATCTTGTGGTTGGAAATTTTCATATAACGGAGGTGGTTCATCTTGGTCATGGTATGGAGTTGGCTCTTGAAAGGGTTGATATTGTGGTGGTTCCATATATGGCTCATATGGCTCAAAAGTTGGTTGGTGTGATGGATATGGATCAGGGTCATATAAAGATGGTTGGTAAGAAGGGGCTTGTGAGTATGGTTGAGAGTTATGTTGAGGATATGGTTCATAGGCATATGGTGGTGGTTCTTGAAAGTCACAAGGTGATTCACCATAGCCATTGGATTGATATGCATCATAGAATCGCTCTTCTTCATAGTGCATTGGTGGGGGTTGTTGCCATGAAGATTGATCATATGCATATGGCTCCTCCCACCTTTGGTTATCCCATCCTTGATACACATCCTCATTGAAGCTCTCATTTCCTACAACATAATTAGAACCAAACTCATAGCCAAAGTGAGAATTCATAATGGAAAAGCAAAATAAAACTAACAAAAACTAGAAAATAAAGCAAAAGCAAGATATTCACACTATTCACATATATACAACAACCAATAACATAACACCATTGCAACTCCCCGGCAACGGCGCCATTTTGATGATTGGATTTTTGATGGTTTAGAATTTCACTAATGAAATCTCGTTGTAAAGTATAGTTTCTAAACCAAACAATAATCCTTTCACACAAAAAGTTGTTTGTCACTAGTACAAACCCCTAAAATTTATAACCAAAGTATTCAAACCTCGGGTTGTTCTCCCTAGGAATTGTAATGAAGTGTCTTGTTATTGATTGTGAGTTATATTTGGGGTTTTTAAGATTTTATACAAGAAATATAAATGGCAAGGAAATAAACTAACAACTAACAAAGCTCTTGGCAAGATATGAGAACTAGAAGTCCTATCCTAGTTATCCTCCTCAATTGTGATGAGAATTGTTCATTGCTCCCACTTAGTTAACCTCTAACCATGGAGGAAAGTCAAGTGGATGAATCAATTTGATTCCGCAAGTCCTAATCAACTCCTAAAGGAAAGACTAGCTTTAGAGGCATTCAAATCAATTAGCAACTTCTAATTATCAATCAACAAAGGAATTAGATAACTCAAGAGTTACTAATTACTCTACCTAGGCCAAGAGGAACAAAACCTACACTAAAATCCAACCAAACATTTCATCAAACACTTGGAAGGCACAAAAGAAAAGCATAGTAAATCAACAACAAGAATTAAATCTAACAACAATTATTGCAAGGAATTAACAACAACAATCAAGGAAATCACAATTATCATGAATTACCTCAAATTGCATTATTGAAAGAAAACAAAGGAACAACAATCTATCCAAAACAAAATGAAGAATTATAAGAAGTAAAGTACATAACTAGAGAGAGGAAAAGGAGAAGATTAAGAATTGATAAAGGAAAAGTGAATCAAAGCATGAATTAAACCTAGATCTAAGAAGAGAGATTAACCTAAACCTAATCCTAATTCTTAGAGAGAAGTGAGAGCTTCTCTCTCTAAAACTAACTAATCCTAATCCTAATGATGCTAAAAATGATTCCAATATGTCTTCCCCTTCAATCCTTGATCCTTTTATTCCTTTCTATCAGCAATTGGCGCCAAAATGGGTTCAGAAACCCTTCCAAATTGCCAGGCACTTGTTGCTTTAATGAAGTCATGTGCGGACTGCGACGCGTGCGCGCACGGTACGCGTGCGCGCCCCTGGCCGATTCTGCAATGTGCACGCGAGCGCCTTGTGCGCGTGCGCGTGCTTGGTTGATTTCACTTCTTTGACTTTTCATGCTTCTCTCCACTTGTATGCTTCCTTCCTTGCTCCCTTTGATCCATGCCTAGCCTATTTCAATCCTGGAATTACTAGCAAACACATCAAGGCATCTTATGGAATCAAAGAGGAATTAGAATTCATCAAAATAAGGCTTAAAAAGCATGTTTTTACACTTAAGCACAAATACGGGAGAGATTATAAAACCATGCTAATTCATAGGTTAAATGTGAGAAAAGGTCGTCAAAATACTCTAAATTCAATACAAGATAAACCGTCAAATTGGGGTTTATCAGATACCTCGTTGAAGGTCGTCGCTCTCTAGTAGACCTCCTAGGATGGAAACCTGGTGGATCTTCAGGTAGCTCAGGTTCATTATCAGCATCATCATCAACTAGAGCATCAATTGGATCTCCCATCTCCTGGTCATCAGGAACCAAAGGCTCATTTTGCTGCATATGCTTCTGATCTTGATTCTCTGTTTGTTCTGACGAAGGAGGCGGCTGAACTGGATCTACATCAGTCAAGTCACTGCTCTCTTGTGATTGACTCTTCTCTTCCTTATCAATATCTTCAATGGTCTGGTCTTCAATAAACTCTACATCACGGCTTCTTACAAGCTTCTTTTCAACTGGATCATAAAGCTTGTAACCAAACTCATCTTCTCCATATCCAATAAAAATGCACTGCCTTGTCTTCACATCCAACTTAGACCTCTCATCCTTTGGAACATGAACAAATGCTTTGCATCCAAAGACTCTCAAATGACCATACGAGACATCTTTGTCCGACCAAACATGATCCGGAACATCATTGTCCAAAAGACTTTAGGTAGCTTAACTTCAGTAAGCATACACATAACTCTTTCAATCAAAGTTCTATTCATCCTTTCTGCCAAATCATTCAACTGAGGTGTTTTAGGAGGTGTGTTTTCATGCTTAATACCTTGTTGCTTGCAATACACATCAAATGGTCTACAATACTCACCACCATTATCAGTGCAAATACATTTAAGCTTTTTACCTGTTTACCTCTCAACCAAAGCTTGGAATTGTTTGAACTTTTTCAAAACTTGGTTCTTTGTTTTCAAAGCATAAGTCCAAAGCTTTCTTGAATGATCATCGATAAAAGTAATAAAGTAAATAGCTCTACTAAAAGACTGTACCTTCAAAGGACCACAAATATCGGAGTGCACCAATTCTAAGAAGTTTGATTTTCTTGAAGGTTGATACTTCTTGAAGGATAATCTTCTTTGTTTTCCAGCCATGCAATGAAAATATTTCTCCAACTCTGCATTCTTCAAACCTGAAAGAGCATCCTTTTGAGCTAAATAATTAAGTCCTTTTTCACTAATATGACCAAGTCGTCTGTGCCACAAGCTACAAACTTCTTTACTTTCAATCGCATTCACACTACCTTTTGCAATCATGGCATGCATCACATACAAACTTGAAGTACCTTTTTCTCGAGCAACCACTAAGTTGCCTTTAGTAAGCTTCCATTGTCCAAAGCCGAAAGTGTTTACAAAGCCTTCA
Organism: Arachis hypogaea; assembly: GCF_003086295.3. Classification (NCBI taxonomy): domain Eukaryota; kingdom Viridiplantae; phylum Streptophyta; class Magnoliopsida; order Fabales; family Fabaceae; genus Arachis; species Arachis hypogaea. The sequence continues at coordinate 101,432,925 of NC_092041.1, read as the reverse complement.
TTATAAATTCTTTTAACTGAAACCAAATTCAAGCGAACATCTGGAGCATGTCTAACATCTTTGAGTAGCAGTTTCATTTCCATATTAGTCTCAAGACAAACATCTCCTACACCAATAACTTTGGCCAAGCCATCATTACCCATATTAAGTACTCCAAAATTACCTGGAGTATAAGAAGTGAAGAACTCCTTCTTCGGTGTAACATGTATTGAGGCGCCACTATGAATTACCCAGCTGAACTCATCATCAGAAACAAGATTGACCTTGTACTCATAATCAGTAATATCAACAGTAAAAAGATCATCTGAAATAGAAGATACACGATCATTACCACTATCATCCTTCTTTTCTTACTTACCTTTGTTTTCCTTTTTCCAAAGATAGCAATATTTTTTAACGTGACCCATTTTATGACAGTAGTGACACTCAACATTCTTGTATCTTCCCTTGGATTTGCTCCTGCTTTTACCTCTATCATTTTGAACTCTATTCTGATTTCTTCCCCTAGTTTCAGTGACTAACATTTCAGAGTGTGACGAAGAATTCTGCGTCTTCCTTCTCATCTCTTCATTTAAAATGCCACTTTTAACAAGTTGCATGCTCACTTTACCATTCGGAGCAGAATTAGTAAGAGAGATACAAAATGTCTCTCAAGAATTTGGTAGAGTATTTAGCAACCACAATCCTTGAACCCCATCTTCAAACTTGATTTCCATGCTTGACAACTGATCCAAAACTCCTTGAAATTCATTCAAGTGATCTAATACTTGTGACCCCTCATTGTATCTCAAATTCATCAATATATTCAACAAGTACAATTTATTATTGCCAGACTTGGAAACATACAAGGATTCAATTTGATTCCACAAAGCCCTAGTATGAGTCTCATTAGCAATGTGATTATAAACATTATCATCCACCAATTGCCTAATAAAACCATAAACATGTTGGTGTTCAAACTCCCATTTTTTATTTGTTTTAGATTCTGATTTTTGCATAGAAAATACGGGTAAATGTAGATTTTTAACAAACAACAAATCTTTCATTTTGCCCTTCCATAGATGGTAATTAGTGCCATTCAAACTTATCATTCTAGTAGAATTATTTGCCTCCATCTTTCAAGCAAGTTATAACTAAATACCCAAAACTGAGCTCTGATGCCAATTGATAGAAATAAAACACAATTTTCTACTTGCAAGAATTAGAAGAGCAACAATATCCACTCACAACAAGTATTAACACCAGCACAATAATACCCAATAGCAGCGAAAAAAATCACATAAACCAGAAATTAGAAACAAGCTAACACACCAAGATTTTTAACGTGGAAAACCTCCTCAATGAGAGAAGTAAAAACCACAAGTCACCAAGATCAGGATATAGCTTCACTATGATGAAAAAATAAGGTATAAGAAAGTCACAAATTACTGCACAAAACGTGCATACAACAAGTCAAACAACTCAAGCTTCAAAACTTTCAAAACAAGAACAAAAAGATGAAAATATCACAAAAATAGAACTACTGTGCATGGCCAATATCTCCAACTACAGACATCGAATCGAAGATCCGAACAGTAAAATCAAAGAACCAGATGTGTAGAACACACTGTTCAAATTTGAGCTCGATCCAACGACGAATCTGTAGCGACTAATTTACAGAGACAGCTTTGTGTATGTGCGAAAATAACTTTCTCTCTTCTTTTCTTGCTAATGTTTGGTTTCCTCTTTTCAAAATGACCTCTCTCACTCAACCCTAACTCACCTCAGCCACTTCAATTATTCATAGACTTGGATACTAGTATTTGGGTTTTTTCTCCACATAGAAAGGGAGCCCAAAAAACCCAACACTATTTATAAAATTTTGTAGTAATGATGAATTTATCTATAAATAAATTAACCTGGATTTTAGAAAAAATAATTTTTTTATAACAAAAATATTCAAATATTAAAAAAACTTGCATTAGTTAAACTAGACAAGCCAAAAAATTACTCAAAAACTTTGGAATGGACAATACTAAAATAATAGGAGTTTTTAATTTTAATATTGGATTTATAGTAGTATTTTTTAATAATATGTAAAATTTGGTGTATTTTTTTTATATAGAGATCATAATTGACTCTTTGATTTGTGAAGTTTTTTTTATTATTTTTAAAATACAAAATTTACCTTCCAATTTGTGAACTGACACAAAATTTATCTTTTAATTTGTGAAGTAACACAAAATATATTCTCCGATTTGTGAATTTTAATTTTTTAAAATTTTTAAAACATAAAACTTTCTCTTTATGTGTTTCAATATTAAAATTTCTTTAAATATGTAAATCAAATTCTTTGATTTGTGAATACTTCTATATTAAATTAAAATATATTTTTTTTATAATTGAGAATAACACAATAATAATTTTTATATAAAAAAACCAACCAAATAATGAACACACTAATTGATATATTTTGTTATCTCGACTAAAACGAAAAAAAGGAGTAGATATATATAAAAAAAATATCCAGATATAATATGTTTTTTACCCTATCTTACAAGAAATAAATTATATTTAGTGTTTTGTGTGTATTAGATACCAAGTAAATCTTAGAGAATCATATTTTAGTAGAGTTAAACTTTAAAATGGTCTCCAAGATTAGTATTATGCACTAAAATCGTTTCTGAGATTTCAATTGCGCCAATTATGTCCTTGAGATTAAAAAAAATGCACCATATTAGTCCCTGACCTATTTTCCATTAACGACATGATGACATGGCATGATGACGTAGACTGTAAGTGACACGTGTCACTTCATGATTTGGCCACGTGTAATAGTATGATGATGTGGTGACCAGTGACGCGTGGCATGTTGATGTGTATGGTTGTGCCACGTGTCACAATGTTATTTGGCCACGTGTCCGTTTGTGCCACGTGTTGCAACATTATTCATCCATGTGTCATTCATTATGTCATCGTTGTATATACACCAAATTAGTCCCTCACTTTACATTAAGTGACTCATTTTAGTCCCTGAAATTGAATGTTGTGCACCAAATTAGTCCCTTCATCAATTTTTTCTCATTTTTTTAAATTTAAAATTTTAATATCTTGGATACACTAATTTCAATTCTATTTTTTCATATATCGTTTAAATACAAGTGCTTTCATAAAAAAATTTTAAGATTTTAATTTTAATTATATAATTTTTTTAATAATTTAATATTGATAAATTTTGTAATATATAAGTATATTATTATAAAAAAAATTATATGACTGATTAAATATATTTTTTCATAAAAAAACATGTATTTTTAACAAGAAATTAATAATTAAAATAAATATTTTTTTCTTATGAAATACATGTTTTCGTTATGTGTAAATGAGCTAGATTGAAGGCATTTCAAACTTCCTCACTACAATCTTTAACCTCTACAGTCTAGACAAAAGAGGTCGGAGATGGTAATGAGGGAAGCTTGAAATGCTTTCACATCAACTCCAAGATAGCGGTTATTAGGGGTATCCACAAGAAAAAAATATTTTATAAAAATACTGAAAGAAGTCGGAGATGGTAGTGAAGGTACTTGAAATGTCTTCACGTCAACTCCAAGTCGATGGTTAGGATATTCGCAAGAGAAAAAATATTTTATAAAAATACTTTTATTTGAAGAACATGTGAAAAAATAGAATTAAAATTAATGCATTAAAAAATATTGAGAATTTTGAATTTATAGAAAAAAAAAGAGAAAAAAATTGATGAATGGATTAGTTTGGTGCACGACATTCAATTTCAGGGACTAAAATGAGTCACTTAATGCAAAGTGAGGGACTAATTTGGTGCATATACAACAATGACATAATGAATGACACGTGGACGAATACTGTTGCGACACGTGGCACAAACAGATGCGTGGCCAAATAACATGGTGACACGTGGCACAATCATCTACGTCAGCATGCCACGTGTCACTGGTTACCACATCATCATACCATTACACGTGGCCAAATCATGAAGTGACACGTGTCACTTACAGTCCACGTCATCATGCCATGTCATCACGTCGTTAATGGAAAATAGACCAGGGACTAATATGGTGCACTTTTTTTAATCTCAGGTACGTAATTGGTGGAATTGAAATCTCAGGGACGATTTTAGTGTACAACGCCAATCTCAAGAATCATTTTGGGGTTTAACTCCATTTTAGTGGGATTAAAAAGATTATGAAATATCTAGTTAGTACATTGAATGTAGTATTATAGTATCATAAAGAACCCACATACATGATTATTCTAGCGAAATTGAAATCGGAATATAGAAAATCACTAGATGAATGTCACTTATTTAGTAGTTCTTTGATGTCTTCATACAACCAAAAACAAGTAAACGTTAACATTTACCCTTTTATTTATCCTCTCTCTCCTGCTCTGCTAGGGCAAAACCAAACAGGGAAGGGGAGGGTAGTGAATAGCATCCGTAAAATCGAATACAACTCGGTTTGTAAACAAATCGAGCCCAATCGCTAAGTGCAGAAAATTCAAGATCTTCAGCATTTAGGTAAATCTGAAATGAAAGCATCAACATCAGCAATCAATGAAAAAGATCCACCTCAGCAAGAGACCAATGAAGAAGAAGAGGAAGCACTAGTTATCTATGATGAGGGAGACATTGAAGAAGGAGTCCAAAAATGCAAATATAGCATTGTGGGAAAATTAATCACTGAAAAATATATTAACCCAAGCTGGGTACAAAGTGCCATGTATAATATATGGAAAAAACCAGAAGGTTTTCAGATGAAAGAGATCCAGACTAAACTATACCAGTTCTTTTTTAAAAAGAAGGGAGATATGAAGAGAGCACTAAAAGGAACCCCATAGACTTTCAGAAACTCGTGGCTTCTGCTGGAGAAATGGGAAAGGAACATCATTCCAGAAGAAATGGACTTCTCAGAGATAGAGGTAAATGTGTAGATTTGAAAATTACCATAACACTGCAAAACAGTAAAACTGAGAAAAAAACTCGCAGCAACTATAGGGGAAATAGTAGAATGTAGCATTTTTGAAAGTGAAAATGGGCAGGGATAGTTCATCAAAGTAAAAGTGCGAATGAAAATAAATAAACCAATAAAAAGGGAGTCAATATTGGAAACATAAAAGATGGCATAACCTGGGTAGATTTCAAGTATGAGAAGCTCCCAACTTTCTGCTATTTCTGTGGGATGCTAGGACATGATGAAAGAAACTGTGAGAAGAAAGAGGTTTTAGAAGAAGGTATAAAATGGCAGTCGAAAGAGTTGGGTGACTGGATAAGAGCTGATACGTTCGGAATGAAGGTGGAAAAAAAAAGAAGAAACAGGTAAGGAGAAAGATAGGAAAAAGGACGATCCACAGCACGAAGGAAAACTCAGAAGAAACCAAGAAAAATTGTTAAGCAAGCTGGCAAATCTTACAATGTCATATTCTAGAGGTGCAGAAAAGGTGAAAGGGAAAGATATCAAATCCAGCAGAGAAGAAGCTCACAAAAAAATCAGTAAGAAAAAGCAGAAACAAATAGAAGAGAAAGAATCATGGAAGACAAGAGAAACAGAAATAGAACTTGCAATCCTAAAGATACAAAACAAAGAAGTGCAAAAGGAGGATACAAGGAAAGAAGTTCCTGAAGGAGACAATAGTAAAGATGCAAAAAAACCAGTAAAAAAAGGAGAAAGGAGAGCAGAAGAAGTGGAAAAGAACGGCTCAACCAGAAGTAGGGAAAAGAAAATAAATCCAGAAGGAAAGAGGAAGCTTGGAGAAGGAGCACCGATGGAGATTGTAGAAGAGAAGACTCAACCAAAAAAGCACCAACCTAGCACCCCAACGGCAGAGGCTGCAAAACAGCCCTGCCGAGATCAATAAGGCTAATAAGCTGGAACTACCGTGGGCTTGGAAACCCATGGGCAGTTAGAGCTTTGGATAAGCTCTTAAACCAAAAAGATCCCAACCTTGTCTTTCTAATGGAAACAAGGAAAAAGGCAGATGAAGTAAGTATATTAAGAAGAAAAGGGGGGCTTGAGAATATTATAGGGGTAGACTGTGAAGGAGAAGAAAGAAATAGATCAGGAGGACTGACAGTTATGTGGGAGAAAAATACAATAGTGGAGATAATCTCAATGTCCTCAAATCATATAGATATGGTAATTCAAACAGAAGGAGCCAGCAACCCTTGGAGAGCCACATGCTTTTATGGATGTCCAGAATCAAACAACAAGCACAAATCTTGGGAATTGCTTAATTCTCTTGGCCATTCCAACAACATGCCATGGATGGTCTTTGGAGACTTCAACCAAGTGCTGGAACAAAGAGAAAGACAAGAAAGACTACTGGTGACCTATACACAAACCAGAGGATTCAAAGAAGCCTTAGAGGTAAATGAACTTCTTGACTTGGGCTTTGTAGGACATAATTTTACTTGGTCCAATAACTAGGCTGGAAATCAGAATGTGCAAGAGAGACTTGATAGAGCTATTGCCAACATAGATTGGAAGGAGGCTTTTTCAAGAGCGGTGGTCCAGCATCTTCAAAGATATAGATCGGACCACTACCTGATACTTGTAGATATGCTGGGAGAATCATAACAAAAGACAAAGAGAACACATATCTTTAGATTTGAGCAAGTATGGCTGGAAAATAAAGAGTGTGAAGAGATAGTAAAGAGAACATGGATACCAAGAACACCTAATCTACAAGGAAAACTAGGAAACTGCAGCAAATCTTTAGAGGAGTGGGGCAAGAAGAACTTCGGTAAGATCCCAAAGGCCATTAAAGAGAAAAAAAAAAGCTACAAGAAGTGCAAGATGGAGATCAAACACAGACAGTAATGATACAATCAAAGAAAATCCAAGAAGAATTGGATGAGCTCCTAAATCAAGAAGAAATCTGGTGGTCACAAAGATCAAGGGTAAATTGGCTAAAGACAGGAGATAGGAATACAAGGTTCTTCCATCAAAAAGCATCTCAAAGGAAGAGAAGAAATAGAGTACAGAAAATTTTAGATAATGTAGGAGTAAAATATGAAGAAGAAGAAAAAACTGAAGAGGTGATGACAACCTATTTTAAAAGGTTGTTTGCTGCTGAAAATACAGAGAGAATTGAAGAAGCAGTTGAGATTGTTAGGGGATGAATAACACAAGAGAGACTAGATATAATTCAAAGCGATTTTACCAAAGAATAAGTCAAGATAGCCTTGAGCCAAATGCACCCAACAAAGGCACCAGGGCCTGATGGATTACCGGCTCTTTTCTACCAAAAGATGTGGAATACAGTGGAAGAAGATGTGACAAAGTGGACACTCAACGTTCTTAAAAATGGAGGAGATTCCTCAGAGGTTAACAAAATCTTTATCTGCCTCATCCCTAAGATCAAACACCTGAGCCACACAAAAAATTACTGGCCAATATCTCTTTGCAACGTTATTTTCAAGCTTGTGACAAAGACAATTGCAAATAGGCTAAAACTGATCCTGCCAGACATTATAGGAGAATTTCAAAGCGCTTTTACACCAGGAAGACTTATAACAGATAATGGTCTAGTAGTATTTGAGATCTTTCATTTCATGAAGAAAAAGAAGGAGGACAACAAGGGATACATGGGAGTGAAGTTAGATATGGAGAAGGCCTATGACCAGATTGAGTGGTCCTTTCTCATTGAAGTGCTCAGATCTATGGGCTTCCCACAAAGATGGATTGATCTATTTTGGGTATACATAAGCACAGTATCTTTCTCTATTTTGATAAATGACTGTCCATCAAAAGAGTTTAATCCCGGAAGAGGAATTAGGCAGGGAGACCCGTTATCTCCTTATCTTTTTATCTTGTGCGCTGAAGTTTTTTCCGATCTTCTAAGGAAAGCACAAGAAAGAAAATCTATACAGGGGATCAAGATTGCAAGACAGGCACCAGAAATTACCCATCTCCTTTTCGCGGATGATAGTATCTTTTTTTTTAAAACAATAGATCAGAGCATTCAAGTACTGATAGAGATTCTTAAATACTACCAATTAGCTTCGGGACAGAGAATTAACTTGGACAAGTCGAAGATTTTTTTTTAGCCGAAATGTACCTCTACCAGACATATGCTTATCAAAGATTGTCTGAATATAAAGGCAGTGAAAAGTCACTCAAAATAATTGGGAATACTAACTATGGTCGATAGATCCAAGAAGCAGATTTTTGGATTTGTTCAAGAGAAAATCTGGAAGAAGCTAAAAGGTTGAAAAGAGAAAACTCTATCAAAAGTGGAAAAAAAATTCTCTTCAGGTCAGTTGTTCAATCTATCCCTTCTTACATCATGGCATGCTTCCAATTACCTAAGAGTCTTTGCAACCATTTGGAGAGAATGATTAGCAATTTCTACTAGGACATCAAGGAGGAAAAAAAATATATTAGGTAAGTTAGAACAAGCTTAGCAATGCAAAAGAAGAAGGATGGTTGGGCTTTAGAAGTTTTGAAGCATTTGACCAGGCCATGCTAGCCAAGCAAGGGTGGAGATTAATTAAGAGACCTGATTCACTGACAGTAAAAATACTAAAAGCCAAATATTTTGTAAGAAAAAATTTTCTTCATGCAAACAAAGGACACAATCCTAGTTATACTTGGAGGAGCATCTGGGGCACAAAATGGGTGATGAAATTAGGTGGACTTTGGAAGATAGGAACAGGGAGGAGCACCAGAATTTAGGGAGATCCATGGAAGGAGGAGAAAAAATACATTGGGTAAGTTGGAACAAGCTTAGCAATGCAAAAGAAGAAGGATGGTTGGGCTTTAGAAGCTTTGAAGCATTTAACCAGGCCATGCTAGCCAAGCAAGGGTGGAGATTAATGAAGAGACCTGATTCACTAACAGTAAAAATACTAAAAGCCAAATATTTTGTAAGAAAAAGTTTTCTTCATCCAAACAAAGGACACAATCCTAGTTATACTTGGAGGAGCATCTGGGGCACAAAATGGGTGATGAAATTAGGTGGACTTTGGAAGATAGGAACAGAGAGGAGCACCAAAATTTGGGGAGATCCATGGCTTCCTAATCAAAACGGACACAAAATTTAGAGTCCCAGAGCAAGTTTTGATCAAGAAGCCATAGTGGACAACCTTATCAACCAGGAAAACAGAACTTGGAACCAAGAATTAATCACAAACAATTTTTTACCTTTTGAAGCAGATCAAATCCTAGCACTACCATTACATATCCAAGAACAAGAAGATAATTTTTACTGAAAATTTAATAGAACTGGGAAATATGAAGTGAAGAAAGCTTATCACCTGATAAGGAAGTACAGCCAGGAACAAGGGCACAGTAGCGTACCAACCCTCGAAGAGAAGTAGCGATGGAAGCATCTTTGGAAGATGAGAATACCACCCAGAACTTTGAATTTTATGTGGAGCCTCATGCATAGATCACTACCTACAAAATCAAATTTACAAAAAAGGGGAGACAGATGCATTTCAATTTGTCCTAAATGTTTTGAAAAAGAAGAAACTGAATCTCACATTTTCAAGGATTGCAACTGGACAAGGAGGTTTTGGTTTATCTCTCCCTTCACTTTGAGAACAGAATCAGCGGAACAAATTCCTCTATTGGACTGGATTGATGTAACCTTGAAGGAAATTGGGGGATAAAAAAGAGATTTTCTTATGCAGCTTCCATAGCCTCTGGCATGGGAGAAATAAATTGGTGTTCGAGAATGATCAATCCCCACCAGAAGTATTGTTGGAGAGAGTCCAAAAAATTTCACCGAAGCAAATTTAATGGTAGAAAGATCTTTGTTGTCTCAAAAACTTTCACTGGGTAGCCAAAAAGTGATGACTGTTGGAGTGCTCCTCCACTAAACACCTTTAAATTAAATGTTGATGCAGCTACTAATAATGGAGGAAGAAGAAGAGTTGGTGTAGTTACTAGAGATAGTGAAGGGATAGTTGCAGCAGCTGCCACGTTGGAGATTACCTCATCTCTTTCAGTTAGAGAAGCTGAGGCTATGGCTTGTTATCTGGGTTTGGAATTTGCAACCCAATACTGTTTTTTTGATATTGAGTTGAAAAGAGACAATATATAAATGGTGAAGGCCTTAAATCTAAATACCCATTTGGAGGTTCTTTTGGAGGGATAATCTCCAATTGCAAAACTCTTTTGAATAGGTTCATGTATTTTAAAATTTTACATGTAAGAAGACAGGGAACTTAGCAGCCCATTACTTAGCAAGAATAGCTCTTACCAAGTCAAATATAATGTGGCTGAAAGAGACACCCTTAAAATTAAAAATATGTAATTGGATCTATTTTGATATTTTGAATTGTAGAGTTTAATATAAATAGAATTTCTTTCAAAAAAAACAAATAAACGTTATATTGTTTCATTGTATGAAACAACTAGTTGACTATGCATTCAACCCTGATCTTATTCTCATAAAATGTGATAATACAAGGATAATAAATTTAACCAAGAATCCAATTTTACATTCAAAAACCTAATATATTGAGATTAAGCATCACTACATTATTTTATAAGAGATTATATTTAAAAGGACAATGTAATTCTTGAATTTCTTGAATCTAGTAAACAACTAACAAACATTAACCTTCAAACAAAAATTCTTTTTTACATCCGTAATAAATTTGGTATCTCAATTAGGCATCTTAATTTTAAAATTTCATATTGATATGGGTGTTAGATATTTCCTCTTACTTAGCTTGTTTTTGGGAATTTACTTAAATAAGTTCATTCAATGTTCTTTCTTCATTATCAAGCATTTGAAAATCAAGAAGAATTTGAAGAAGTAGAAGACTTTTCGTTCCGCACAAAACGACAACTATACCTAGCCCAAGTTCCTAGTTATTTAGACCTAGACAATTAGAACCCAGAATAATGAGAACGTGGAATGATTCACACATGGGATACCTGAATTTCGTGATGATTAATAAATAATGGACATTTTGATATAATAATTAGAATTAATGCCTAAATAAATTAAGGGGCCTGCTACACATACAAGTAAAAAGGCCGTACAAGTTTTACAAGTTATCAGCCCAAACTTCATTAACACGCGCATTAACTCATTTTGAATGGAGCGTAACTACACGCGCCCCACTCAAACGGTTCCTCTTCGTCTTCTTCTTCTTCTTCTTATTCTCTTCTTCTTCTTCTTCTTCGTCTTCGTCTTCTTCTTCTTCTTCTTCCTCTTCCTCTTCCTCTTCCTCTTCCTCTTTCTCTTCTTCTTCTTCTTCTTCTTCTTCATTTTTTTTCCGATTTTCATGGTTTCTGAAATTCTTCTTATTCTTCTTGCTGCACGTTCTTCTTCCTCTTACTCTTCTTCTTCTCATTTTCTTTCGTTTCTGCACGTTCTTCTTCCTCGTTTTCCTCTTCTTCTTCTTCTTCTTCATTTACGTCTTTTCTCTCTGTTTTCTCATTTTTTTCGATTTTTCATGGCAAAATCGTTTTTGAAGAAGAAGAAGCAGCAGAAGATGAGGAGGAGAAAGAGAAAGAGTTCTGAATTATGCATAAGATGTACTTCAACGAATTTTGGGTGTATTTTCTTAAATCCTTTGGGTGTATTTTCTGTAACCCTTTGGGTGTATTTGAGTGATATCTGACTGATATCTATGGGTGTATCTGACTCATATCTATGGGTGTATCTTACTGATATCTATGGGTGTATTTTTCATTTCAGAAAAAATGGCAAGCATTACAGATATACACCCAAACGATTACATAAAATACACCCAAGAGATTACAGAAATACACCCAAACGATTACATAAAATACACCCAAGAGATTACAGAAATACACCCAAACGGTTACAGGAATTCACCCAAACGATTATAGAAATACACCCAAAAGATTATAGAAAATACACCCAAAGGATTTAAAGAAATACACCCAAAATCATGCATAATTCAGAACTCTTTCTCTTTCTCCTCCTCATCTTCTGCTACTTCTTCTTCTTCAAAAACGATTTCAGAGCTTCATGTCAAAAAACAATAGAAATCGAGAATAACAAAGAAAGAAAACAGAGAGAAAAGCACGTAAATGAAGAAGGAGAAAGAGAAGGCAAGAAACAAAAGAAAAGAAGAAGAAGAAGAGGAAGAGGAAGAAGAACGTGCAGCAAGAAGAAGAAGAAGGTGCAATGAAAACGTGCCGTAACAGTATGTGGAGGAACTAACGTCAACGACGAAGAACAAACCAGTGAGAAAGGAGGAGAAAAGAACGATCGAAAAAGAAGGAAAAGAAGAAGGGATGTAGCGCGTCGTACGTGGAGCAGCACGTAATTTGATTTTATTGTTTAATGAACTTGTAAAGCATACAAGCCCTGCAGAGCTTTTCCCATAAATTAAAGCATATAAGCCATTATCTAATTAAATAAAAAATATTAAGATATATCAACTAAATCAATTTTTTTTTTGAACTCTTTCTCACTTTTCGACTGAAATATTAGTTTTTGTCTTCTTTTTGTGAAATAATTAGTTTCTACTTCATCTATATTATTTATCATTTATGTTAATTTAATTTGTGCTATAAAATATTGGAAAAATGAGACTCAAAATGGTACTTAAATTTTCAAAAATAAATCAAGATAGCTTTTTTCTTCTCTCACTCTCGTAAGTAGCCAACTAAAATTTACTTTCGTAAATTTTCATTCATTTCTATCAATCCAAACTTCCATTAATGCAGTGTTGATTTAGACTATTAAGTGCTAACATGGCATTCGAATATGATCAAAATAATGTTGTAAATTGGTTGAGTGGACTCAATATAGTTATTATTCCAATATAAAACTCTAAACCCCAAAATTATAGCAACATCTTCATATTCTCCTCTCTTCAAATTGCAAGAGTTTTTACTTGTTTTGTTTGTCGAGTAATTAAATATTGCGAACTGTGAAATTGATAAATTTAGTACTATAAATTTTTCATTCAATACTACATGTTGTGAAACTGATATACATGTCATCATAAAAATTAAAAGTGCATACTCTATATCAAATTCGAATTTCATTATCACTTTGTCTGTGAGAATGTTTAACCTTTTCCATGCATTACTCTTAATGCTTGTTGCTAGGTTAATTTAGTATATATTACAGAATGCACATTGACTTTACTACTCCTTTTCTTTTTTAGGTTATGGTTGCCAGAAGTGATCTTGGTATTGAACTCCTTGTTGATGTGAAAAGTAAAAGCGAAATTCTTTTTTTTTTTTTTGGAAGTAAAAATTATATATATAATTAGAAGTTATAAGTGATATAAGTGGAGTATGATAAAATTTTAAAAAATTAGAAAATATTATAGAATTTAAGCTTTATCTAAAATCAAGTATGTTTTTATCAAGTAAAGATTCATGAAATTATTTGACAGCAAGTTGTTCAATTTGTATAGTAAAAAATTTTAGTCAAAGATTACAATTTGATAAAGATGAATATAAAAGAAGATTTTAGTACATACACTTGTGCAATTTGCACAATTTGATTAACTTGCAAATCAAATGTACCTTCACAAAATACTATGTATTATATAGATAATTATGATATTTACTAATGTATATCATGTTTTGCATAGAATTAGTAAATAAAATTAAAAAAAAAAGTAGTAAGATCTTTTATATGTGTAATTCTTTGTATGAATTTTTATAATATGTAAAAGAGTATTATAATTTTTTTATATATTATAAAAAATTATAATTTCACCTCGTTATTATATTATTTTTATTATTGTCCAAAATTTTTGTTCAGTTTAATTTTATCTATTTCTCATTCACAAATTTTAATTGTGTTATTTTATTCTTATTAACTTTGTACCTAATAGTTAAAGAGACTCCACTTTTTCGGATAAATAAAATACTACATAAAAGATAATAATCAATTGACATCATTTATCAAAAATTAAGCTAAGTCCGATCCTCTTAATTAAATTCTATATAATGCCGTTAAATTAGGAATAGATAATCAATTTGTGCCATAGTATAGAACTGTTCATTATTACTCAACAAGCAAAACAAGAAGAACTCTTGCAGTGAATAAAATGGGAGAAAGAAAAAGGATGAAAATGAAGATACTACTATAATTTTAGGAGTTAGGGTTTTATATTTGAAAATAAACTGAATTGAATCTAATCAACTAATTTTAGACACTATTTTAATCATACTCATGAATATTTATGTTACTTTAACATTGGAATGATATGATATGTTAGTAGTTAATAGTCAAATTAAAGTTAATATTGCATTAATAAAATTTTGGATTAAAAACGAAATGAGATTCACAAAAATAAATTTAAAGAACTTATTTAGTCATTTATAAAATTAAAAGATTATTTTTTATTCGTCTTCGAAAGTTCACATACTATTTTATAAGGGTGTTCATGAATCAGATCAGATTCGATCTGCATTATATCCGCGGTATTTATTCGAATGCGATTCAAAAATTATGGATATGAATCTGATCCATCCACAAGATTATTGGATCGATCGGATCGGGTGCACTAATAGAATCGAATTGTGGATTTTATGTAGATATTCACAGATCTGTAAAAATAAATAAATAAATAAATAAGTAAATATTTTTTTATGTTTTATTTCAACTAATAATTATTATATATGTTGTATTATTTAATTTTTATTATTTAAAAAAATATGTTTAATATTATTCTAAAAGTAAACATGTATAAAAGAGTAGAAAAAAAGATTTTATTGATTTTTTAAAATAAAAATAAGCTTTTAAAAAGTATTTGTATGTTTTGCAGATATATCTGATATTCGATATCCGATCTGATCTGCAAATGTGGTAGATCGGATCGGATCGGATCAAAGATAAAAAAAAAACTGTAGATATTGAATCCGATCCGAAGATTTTAGTGCGGATCGGATCAAAATTTTGACCATATCCAATCTGATTCGATCTGATATGCGTTCACTCCTATTATTTTATGTATTATCTTAAATATTTTATGATATTTTTCATTTAAAGATAAACAAATTTATGGAGTTGAAACCCATTTTGGCCCCTAAAATTTTTGACCGGTCTCAATTTCAACCCCAAATTTATAATTACCCAATTAGTACCCTCAAATATTAGATTGTATTTTATGTTTGTTCCTGTAGTTCATTCAACTTTTGCTACGTTATTCACTCATCACACATTCATTTTGGTAAGTTAGGTACTACTATGTGGATATATATTTTGTCAACTTAACATGTTATATTAGATCTCCATTAATAAAGATAGTTACAAGAACAAACGTGGAACACAATCTAATATTTAAGGGTGCTAATTGAATAATTATAAATTTAGAGATTGAAATTAAAGTCGATAAAAAATTTTAGAGACCAAAATAGATTTTAACTCCAAATTTATGATATATAATTAATTAAAATGATACTATTAAGTTACCCAATTTCTATGTGTCTTGTTCTTGTCTCTTTTCCGTTAAACGGTTAGCATTGAAAAAAAGGGAAAAAGGTATGAGTTAGCAGGAATTTTTTTACTTAGATAAAAAAAGTATTATTTATAAAATTAAATTAGAATACAAAAAAAATTTTAATTTGTATTTTTAATAATGATTTCGGACTTAAAAAAATAAGTTTTGTATATATTTTAGTAATTGTATCAGTGAAAACATAATATTTTTTTCTTTGTTTATGTAAGCAGAGAGCAAAAATGAATCAAAAAATAATTTAATATTTATTGTTTGCTCTCTGTATGTAAAAGTAGAAAAAAGATACACCATATTTTTATAGTTAATTTTTTTATATATGTATAATTTTAACGTAAAATATGAGAATATTTAATTATTTTAATATTTTACATAATTATGATAGCAGCACAAAATATTAGGCTTTTTAATTTTTTTGTATTATAGTACAAGTAGTATTTTTTAATAATATAAAAATTTAGTGTATTTTTATTTTGTATAAATACCATAAATTTAAATGTTAGATTCGTAGTTTTTATTTTTTTAAATAGTTTACAAATTTGATGATTAAATTTGTATTTTAATGTTGAAATTTTTTTTAAACATATAAATCAGACCTTCAATTTAAATTTTTAAAATTTTTTTTATTTTTTTAATTCAAAATCGACCTTCAATTTTCTACTCTACTCAAAATCTGACCATCAGTTTTTAAGATAATAAAGTATCTAAACAATGTGAATAAATGGGCTGCAAATTTAACCCAGTACATATAAAAAATAAAAAACACTTCACAAATTATCTAAATAAAAAAATCCACTTAATTATTCAAAAAAAAATAATCATCTCAAACTCTAATTTATCAAAGTATTTCACTCTAACATGGTAACCCTCTTTTTTTTTTTCAACCGGCTGTCACCCCACCTTCATCAATAATCATCCCACTTTACCGTCGCTCTTTAGCTTGCCACACGCTGCCACCAACATCGCTCACCCCTAGTAAAAATAACTATCCACTTAAGAATAAAAATAATCATCTGCATATTTAATGAATTGAACATTCAATATATTTTAATTATATATAACTAAACTCAATCCAATTAAAATAATCATTCACATAAGAATTAAAATAACCATCCTGCATACCTACTAAAATGACTATCTTAAACTAGGCATTAAAGTAGAAAAAGAATAAGCAACCATGATCACACTGCACTATTTGTGATTTGGTTTAATTTAAAATTTTTATTTTTTAAATTTCAAAATTTGAAATTATTAATGATTAATTAATTATCTGATTTATGATTTTAATTTTTTTAGCTCTAATGTTCACATTATTTACTACTCTCATAATTTCCCTATACTTTTCTTAAGTTTTTTATTCCCACCCAAATTTAAGCCTTCAATTTATAATTTCTAATTAAAAAAGTTATTTTTATATCCATAAAAAACACACCAATTCTCCAAAACTATATATAACACACTCCTTCAATCCAATACAAAAAAAAATTAGCTTAAAATATTATTGATGTTTTATAAAACAAAAATATATTTTCATTATAAAAGACAAAAAAATAGAGTGAATACCCCATCCGACCCCTGACAATTACCTCGAAAGAACAACGAAAATCTCTAAAAAAAACACTCAATTCGGCCTCTAATATTTTTTTTTGGGACTGATTAATCTTTATGCAAAAAAAAAATAACATTAAATTTTTTTAGTACAGAAATCTCGTTGTCCTTTCAAAATAATTGTCAAACGTTGAATTTTTTTGTTAGAGGCCTTATTATTTTTCGAAATAATTGTCAAGACTGTTTTGAATTTTATTCAAAAAAAAATAATTGAAAAAGTTTGTGTATTTTTATTTTAATAATGATTTTTTTTATTTAAATAAAGAAAAAGCCCTGACCTGGCAGTACAACAGTACAACGTCATCCCCCGTCAGCATTCCAAATTGGATTCTAGATAATACCCCCGGTCGCCTTCCATTTGTACGGATTTGCCGCCAATCTATCGAACCACGTAACCGCTCTCACCGCCAATCCCGAACAGTTACGTCTTCCTAGAATCCAAAAAACCCGCAACTCTATTTTTTTTCTTTTTCTTTTTCTTTTTCTTTTTCCATCTCCTTAGTCCTCCTAAACTCCTAATTCTTCCTTGCACACTTCACACGCTCACGCACTCAGTGACTCACACAACAAAACACTGTACCCTCCCCATTCCTCTCTGTTTTAAAAAGGAAATCGCTCACTTTGCACTTCCACTCTTTCTCTCTCACTCTCTCATTCTCCTTTCTTCTTGGAGGAGTGCATGTAAAAGTACCTTCCTCCTTAATTAATTACTAATAACAAGGTCTTTGCTTACAGAGCTGCTGGTTCTGCTTCCAACATATACACACACAATATGGATGATGAATATGCTAAGCTTATAAGGAGGATGAACCCACCAAGGTAACTTCCTCAATTTCTTATTATTATGGGGATAGTTTAGTACTTTCCTTCATCTAGTACTCAAATACCTGGGGTTTTGCTTCTTTCATAAAAAATACACACACTACTACCAATTTTGGAATCACCTCAATTTTCCTTTTATTTCCAAATTATCTATTTTCGTTTTTTGAAACTTGTATTAGAAAATCAAAGTTCGCTGTGTTCAATTTTCGCACTGTTCGGCCAGATCTTCCCCTTCATTAATCATAATTTTGTTTGTTTTGTTTTTTCATGGACCTTTCAAATTTTCCTTAATCATAATTTTAGCATAGTCGATTTTGATTTATTGCTACTGTCTCAGAATATTTTTATGTGATTTGTTCTGAGGATCGTTATCAACATGTATCAAATCATGAATCTAATTGCTCCTGCAGGGTTGTGATTGACAACAATGCTTGTGAAGATGCCACTGTTATTCAGGTAAATCTTGTGCTATACCATCTCTTTAGGGTTTCGCCAAAATTGAATTGATAACAGGAAAGATTCTGTTATGTCGGTTATTTATTATTATTGTTATTTCAAATTTTTAATGTTTGGATGTTTTAGAATAATAATTTATCGCATTTTACTAAAAAATTGTTTAATTTTTCAGCCATCTACTTTCTTACTATTGAATTTTTTTTTTTTGTAGGTTGACAGTGTCAACAAACATGGGATTCTTCTGGATGTAGTCCAAGTTCTTTCAGATATGAACCTTGTAATAACAAAGGCCTATATCTCCTCTGATGGGGTGTGGTTCATGGATGGTAAGTTGGTAACTTCCTATTTTCATTGTTGCAAGCTTGGGGGGAAAAGAGAGAAAATAAAAAAGGGGGGGGGGGGTGTTAAGGATAGGATGCTGAAAGTATTATTAATTTATTATCATTATTTATTATTATTGTTGTTAGTTATTATAACTTTACTTCTGATTCTTGTTTTAATTTGATCCTTTTTCAGTGTTTAATGTTATTGATCATAATGGAAACAAGATCAGAGATAAGGAAGTTATTGATTACATTCAGAGGGTAGGAGTTCATGTGGTTTTGTTATTCAAAAACGCTAGGTGCACACCAAAAAATAGCCAACATATATTTTATAAATACATGTGTTGTTTTCAATGTGTATCTGTTTTTTAACCTGAATTTTATACAGTGGCTGATTTGTTGTCTAATTTTTTGTGTACACCTAGTGTGATTGTTTTTTATTTTATTTTATTTTTCTTGAAGACAATTTCATTCTAGTTTCTTATTCTTTGTGTCTATGGAAGGGTCATTTTTCTGGGATCCTGATTGTTTTGAATCATCATACTTTGCTGCTGAATGCATGAGCTGGCTATGAAACTAATTTACCATATTTGTTGCTCATTTTCGATATTCATTGTGATTCAGATTGATTCCCTTATCCCTCCAAACATTGTAATAATAACTTTCTGGATCCCATCACTTCGGATAGATATTAGATTTTTGTTAACACTTTACTGCCATCTAGAGTTCTGTACATTTGTGAAATTTTGACATTTTAATTATAAACATTATTATATTATTTGGGATGCCTGATTTAGCTCCCCAAGATATTCTCACCCAAATTTTCAAAGTTTCTTAACTGATCTCTGAATATAGGCATGATAAATTTTTATGAATAATATATGATCCTATTAGGATATACTATTCAACAAGATTGAAGTATTTGATTTGTTGTTTTTTTAACCCTGATTTTGCAGAGACTTGAAAATAATCCGAGTTTTGCACCCTCATTCAGAGAGTCTGTTGGGGTTGTACCTACTGAAGAATACACCTCAATCGAACTTACTGGTACAGACAGGCCTGGTTTACTGTCTGAAGTCTGTGCTGTTCTTGCGGACCTTCACTGTAATGTGGTGAATGCTGAGATATGGACGCATAATACAAGGGCTGCTGCTGTAGTTAACGTGACAGATGATTCAAGTGGACATGCCATCAAAGATCCAGTCTGCCTCTCTAGAATAAGGGATTTGCTTTGTAATGTTCTTAGGGGGAGCGATGATCCAAAGACAGCAAAAACAACACTTTCACCTCCTGGAGTTACAAATAGGGGCAGAAGATTACATCAGATTATGTTTGCTGACCGGGACTATGACAAGGTTGAAAGAGCAGGACAGGGAAGATATAGAGATAGGGATAGGGATAGGGATAGGGATAGAAGTCGATTACCTAATGTGACCGTGGTTGATTGCGTTGAGAAAGATTACACTGTGGTTACCATGAGAGCAAAAGATCGACCAAAATTGTTGTTTGATATTATTTGCACGTTGACAGATATGCAGTATGTAGTTTATCACGGTGTAGTCCAAACGGCAAGGACAGAAGCGTATCAGGTTAGCCAACTTTCTGTTTGCCACTTTGCATTTTAGAAATGATAGTTCACTTTTATAGATTGGAATGCTGAATTAGTTTTGGTGTCGAAACTAACCTTCATTTCTTGGCAATAAATAGTTTGAATACATTATTTGAATTTACTAGAGTTAAAACATGGAGATGATCTATGATAGGACACTGGAGTCATTTAATCCATGTGCTAACCCCACCTAGTGGGATAAGGGTTAGCTGTTGTTGTTGTGTTTGGATTCTGTATGATTCAAAAGTCTAACAATGTGTCAATCATTATGAACATGAGTTTCATTTGGCCATTCCATCGGCTTGACTCGCACATCTTTAGTTCACCTTTCTTCAAGCATAAACTTTTCTCTGATGGAACATTTTCCTCACTTTATCCAGGAGTTTTATATTCGGCATGTTGATGGTTTCCCCATAAGCTCAGAGGCTGAGCGAGACAGACTTGTACAGTGTCTTGAAGCAGCCATCGAAAGGCGGGCGTCTGAGGTATAGCAAGAAAACATTTGAAAGCTGTAATTGTCACTACTACTATTATTCAGTTGTGTGCTAAAATGTTCATATACAGGGTATGGAGCTGGAGTTGTGCACAGAAGATCGTGTCGGACTTCTATCGGATATCACAAGAATATTCCGAGAGAACAGTTTATGTATTAGAAGAGCAGAAATATCTACACAGGATGGAAAGGCAAATGACACTTTCTATGTCACAGATGTGACTGGAAACCCGGTTGATCCCAAGATTATCGATTCCATTCGCAGAGAGATCGGCGACACAGTCCTGCAGGTCAAACACGACTCGTATCTCTCACCAAAGTCCCCTCGAACAACAACAATCGGATTTCTGTTTGGAAATTTTTTCAAAGCTCGATCTCTTCAGAATTTTAAGCTGATCAGATCTTATTCTTGAGTAGTCTATTGTATACTCCCAGCACATATACCATGTTTCACAGTTTAATATGGTAGTGTTGTATAGATGCAAAAACACATCTACCTTTGCCCCCCTAAACTAAGGGGCATGGAAATTACTTGTACAGGAGAAAGCTTAAACAACTTTGTATATATAGTGTAAATGGTTATGTACAGTAACATGTTACTTGGGTTGTGTATGTTGTAAATAACCTGTTAGAATTATCAAGTACAAAAGATTAAATAGCATTTATCAGTTGGTGTCCTTTGCAATAGATTGGAGGAATCTATGGCCCATTGGTGTCTCTAATTATACTGGTTATATGACTATATAATTTCAGCAACACTTAAGAAGTTGTTAAATTAATGTATTTATTTATATTTTGGTAATATTTTTTTACTTTAATTTTTTAAATTAATAAATGTTAAATAATAGAAAATATTATTAAAATTGTATGCTATCAGTCATTATAATCATCGTATTACACACTTTACATCATAGTATACACTTGAATAAATAAATAATAATTGTATATTACCCCATTGGTTTTTTTCTTTAGAGCTGTAGCTGCATTGACGCAATTCTATCTTCATAACCAGTTGATAGGATAGGAAGGGATAATTTGATTTGATTGTTAAAATTTGAGAATAATGGAATTTTAAAAGGAAGGAATGTGACAATGTATATAAACCATTACCATTTGGCGTTCCCTTGTTATTTCTTGAAGCTCTAGAAAGTTTACTAGCACCGATCTTTTTCATCCATAAAATAATGGAATCTATGTCATGTGAACAAACCTTTATGCCTACATTGTATTTGTTGAAAGATAAGAATCAGGGACAACATCTTGGCCAACTTGCCAAATTTAGATGCTTCCTTATTCTGTATGAATAAATGAACCCAAGATTCTTGTATAGTTGTATGACATCCAAAAAAGTAGCTATTCTTTGAAGAGTTTTTATATCGAAAAATGATATTGGCACTATTCTTTGTGGACACTTATTTTTAATGGTTTGAAATATATATTTTTTATATCTCTTTTACTTTTTTCTAATCACTTTTAATACTGAAAGTGAAAGTAATCACTTTTAAGTTTTAATATTAAAAGTGAAAGATATACAAAAATTATATACACAAACAAAGTGCATATAACAATGAGTAACGAGTACAATGCAATGCAAGACGAGTCACTTAACATCTTTCGTTCTTTGAACGACAGTAAAATGGCGTTTTGCATCTTTGTTTGAGTAACGTTAACTTCTATACTTAGTTCCCAATTATAAAGGCATAATAATTAGCATTTTTATTTTGCCATCACAAAAGAATTTCACTTTTTCTTAAAAAAGTGCAAGGATATTTCTCCCAATTATATGATTCACTAGCCAAGTAGCCATGATTTGTCTAATCCCGATGACGTATTTTGGAAGTGTGTTGATGACAAATGGCATAAGCAGTAAGCACATCTGTTAGTAGGTCGAATCTAACGAAAAGTCACTCAAAAATATCAAAGATGTGATGCATTACGTGGCACATTTGTGACTCGGAAGAAAAAGAAATTCACCAACCATATAACTAATAATAATGGCTGGTGAATTGACGCAAAAATTCATTTTTTGTAAGATTTAAAACTTAAACTTTGTGTGTGGTTTCACTTTCACCAGTTCATTAACATTAATTAATTGTTAATATAAACATGACTCCAAACTTGGAACGTGCTTATCTTGTGTACCTGGCTGGCTTACTGGCTATTACATGATGAGATTTACTTACCGTAAGATTAGATTAATTAGGTAAACAAATTCTAGAAGTTTACATATTATTTTCAATATAGCCAAATGTTACGCCAAAAAACACGGAAAAAAATAATGTTTGGGTTAATAATTAAATTAGCTTTTTAAAGATAAAATATTTTTTAATTTATTCTTAAATGAACTTTTTAATCAAATTAGTCATTCAAAAATTACGAATTAATTATATTTGTCCTCTAGTAATTTCATTAATATTTTTTTTCAAAAGTTGATGTTGTAAAACGTTAATTGATAACATATATAATACCTGATATGTCTAATTGGGTATTGACTAAATATGTTTATGAAAATTTATTAATTTAGTCATTTTTCTCAATTACAAAAATCATATTCTTAATATGACCTAGTGACTAAATTGATAGATTTTCATAAATATATTTAGTCAACGTCTAATTGAACATGTTACGTGTCATATATGCTATCAATTAACATTTCACATCATCAATCATTGATAAAAATTGTGAGTGGAGTAACTGAATGACAGATATGATTAATTCGTAATTTTTGAATGACTAATTTGATTGAAAAAATCTTTCAAGGACGAATTTGAAAAATGTCTTATTTTTTAGGGACTAATTTGACTATTAACCAAATAATGTTTCCTCATTTGGATGGACAGAAAATTAAAAAAAAATAAACAAAAAGTATAGAACCAACTATGTCATAAGCTAGTATGAGCCAATCCCCTTTTAATTCAAATTTTCTAAAAAAATAAAATATAATTACTATTCAACAATTTCTTTGATTCCATTCTCACTCTCACACTAAAAAGAACATCACAAATCCTAATCCCTCTTTTTCAAAAATCAATGCCGTGCATCTTTCTCCCCAGCATCACACACCATCTTTGCGCACCATCGTCAAGTATCCTTGTAACTTTCGTTGCCGTCGTTTCGCACAGAGAAGACAACTACGCGCCTCCACTTCATCCTCCTCACATCTCATCGTTCATCGTCCGTGGATTCCTTTCATCCATACCACGACGTCGCGCTCCGAATCGAAAGCAGCTATGTCATCCGCCCTCCTTCACTTCGCATTCATTGCGTGCTGCCTCCTCGCCTCGAGTTGCAGGTCGCCGGCAATGACTTTCTTCTTCTCCATGCGTCTGTCGCTACCATAACATCTTTCTTTTTTAATAATTTTGGATGTATCATTTTATTATGTTTTAAATTTTTTTTAAATAATTTAGAATTTTTAAAATGAATTTTGAAATTTTGAAATTTTTAAAATAATTTTCAATTTTAATGATACATTTTTTAAATAGCTTTAGATTTTTTCATTATGTTTGGATGTTTCTCATGATAATTTGAATTGGCGTTCTCTCTAAAGAACTTCTAAAAAGTTTTTGGATATCTCATTTTTTGCTAGATCTTGTTACGTTTCGGATGTTAATTTCTTTTATTTGGTTTTGGATTATTCCTTTTACTGATTTTGGATGTTTCTTTTTTCTAAGTTTTAGATATTTTTTCTTATATTTTGGATATTTCTTTGTTTTGGATTTTGGATGGTTTTTTTAATAATTTTATATGTTTCTTTTCTTAGTTTTCAGATTGATCATCTAGAACCTTCATTACAAATATCTATCCTACCATATTTCTCTAAATACTTCTAGATTGTTCCATAGTACTCTTCATACTCCTATATACATTCACACTCTTCTAGAATACTATATGACATTCTAGAGTCTTCTAGAATCTTCTAGGATATTTCGGGACCTTCTATGACATTCTAGAATGTCCCGAAACCATCTAGAGCATTCTCAACACTCTAGAAAACTATACAAATACTATTAAATCTAACCTTCTAAAATTTACCATGACATTCTCCCCCACATAATGTGCAAACGTCCTCATCGTGTTCTGTTCATAATAGCGCTCTAAGTGTTCTTGGAATCGCCACAGATATTCATGAGCTTCCTAGCTAGCTTCGATTATCGGGAGTCATTTCCACCTGATCAAGTATTGGATACTTGGTGGCACTCCTCTTCGTTGCATGATGCGATTAGCTAAGATCTCTTCGATTTCTTTATCGAAGGATCTAATCACCACAGGTGGAATACTACTCGAGTCACCTCTATTCGGTTCATCTTGGTCTTCATGATATGGTTTAAGCATACTCACATGGAAGATCGGGTGGATCTTCATAGAGGGAGGGACGTTGTACTTTGTAAGCAACCTCCCTAACACATCCAATGATCTAAAATGGCCCTTCGTATTTGCGGATTAAGCCCTTATGAACTTTGTGAAAGGCTTTGAATTGTTGTGGAAGAAGTTTAATCATAACCTTGTCTCATACTTGATAGCTTACATGTCTCCTCTTTTTATCTGCCTATTTCTTCATCCTCTTTGCAGCTTTATCAAGGTAAGAATGAGTGATATCTGCTTATTCTTCTCATGACTTAATCATATGATAAGCTCCTAGGCTCTTCTCTGAGTAAGAGGAAGAAAGAGAGTGTGGTGTAAGCGGCTGTTGTCCGGTCACAATCTCAAATGGACTCTTCCCTGTGGACTCGACACTTCGCAAATTGTATGAGAATTGAGCAATGTCGAGGAGTTTTATCCAATCCTTCTGATTAGCGCTTATAAAATACCTCAAGTAACACTCGAGTAAGGTATTCACTCTCTCAATCTGTCTATCGATTTAAGAATGGAAGCTTGTTGAAAAATGAAGCTCCGACCAAAGGAGTTTGAACAGATTTGTCTATAGGTGTCCTGTGAAGTGTGGATCTCGATCACTAATGATGCTCTTAGGCAATCCCTAGTACTTCACCACATTCTTAAAGATAAGTCGTGTTGCTTCCTCTGTAGTGCAGTTAGTAGAGGCAGGTATAAAAGTAGCATACTTCGAAAATCGATCCACTACTACGAGAATAGATCAAAACCTCTCGAACTTTGGTAAGGTAAGGATGAAATCTAAAGAAACACTTTTCCATGGTCACTCTGATAGAGGCAGAGGTTCCAACAACCCACTTGGTTTCTTTTTTTAATCTTATCTTGTTGGCATATAAGACAAGTATTCACATAGCTCTTCACTCTATCTCTCATTTGAGGCCAATAATAAGAAGATTAAATGAGTGTCAAGGTCCTTCGCTGACCTTGGTGACCAGCCCACTTGGTGTCGTGGCATTTTCTCACTAATTTTCTTCTTAGATTTTTTCATTTATAGATGTATAATCTTCTCCTTTTAGTGTAGAGAAGGTCGTCTTCTAGCCAAAAACGTTTAGTCTTATCTTTTCTAGCCAATTCTACCAATTTCTTGGCTAAGAGATCATGATGAAACCCTTCTTTGATGGTATGCAAAATATCTCCTTCGACCATGGAAATGGCTGCCATCCTATATGGTGCTGAGACAGGCAGTTTCGCTCCTAAATCCAATTCAATCTTAAGGTCCACCTTCCTCCTAGGTGGTAGTTGTTTTAGTAACTCGGGATACATCACATCCTTATTTTTTTCAAGGGCTTCCTTGATTTTAGGGCAAACAGCTTCTCTTTCAGATGTTGACTTCTCTTGTAATAGATCCAAATATGTAATTTCTCCTTTCTTAAACCCTTTCTTGACTTGCATGGCAGAAAGCATCGGTAGTCCTCCAACTTTAGAGACTATAGGGACCATGCATGGAGACCTTTTCTCCATGACGCATACTATGTCGTAGTATGGCATAGGTATTATATTTGCCTTCCTTTGCAAATCGAACTCGATGACTATTTTGAAATTGTCCATGGGTGCTACTGAGAAATCCACAAGGCCCTTCCAAGAACCAAGAGTCATCTCAACCCCTTTTGCTATTCCCTTAAGGGGTTCACCCTTGGTATTCATGGGTTTGAACGAACCATTTTTTTGGTGATCTTCAACTCAGGCCTCTTTGCTTCATCAGGCATGATGAATTTGTGTGTAGTACCAGTGTTGATCATAGCAGTGACGGATTTTTCATTATAAAGGTTTTTACATACATCAAGCCTTTCTTTCCTGCAGTGCTTGCCTCTTTGCCTTTCACAACATTCATGAGTTGGATAGATCCAACACACTCAGTTACTTGAGATTGAGCCTCTCGTTCCTCGGTGATAGATGCCAGAGTCCCTAAATTGGAACAATCCTTCATTTGGTGTGGTCCCTTGCGCACGAAGTATCCTCCTTTGGACATAAAAGCCTTTTTTCTTTTCCTCATACTCTTTCTTTGAAGAGTATTTCTCTTCTTTCTTGGTTGAGAAACTCTTTCTCATGTCTCTCCCACCTTTAGTAGAACTAAGTTTGGAGGAAGACTTGGATTTAGAGTTTCTTCTATGATACTCAGTGAGTGATTCGGCTACCACAATGGCCTCATCGACATCCTTAACATTCTTTCTTTGTAGTTCTTGCTTTGCCCAAGGTTCGAGTCCATCATTGAAGAAGAACAATGCATCCTCTGATGCTAAGTTCGAAATTTGAAGCGTGATAGTAGTGAACTCCTTTATGTAGTCACTAATCGTATTCTTATGCTTCAACTCCCTCAACTTCTTCCTTACTTCATAAAACACATTCTCAGAGAAGAATTATCTTTTCAACTCCCTTTTGAAATCTTTCCATGTGACTATGTTGCAATCACCCTTTTTCTGTATTTACGCAAAGTAGCATTATCAGAAAGGTAGAGAACTACAGTGCATACCTTTATTGCTTCTTCGACTACCCCTTGGCCTTCAAAGTATCTTTTCATTTGCCATAGGAAGTTCTCCACCTCTTGAGCGTCCCTCACGCCCTTGAACTCCTTTGGCTTTGGGAGATCAATCTTTGTCGTCTCCCTTATAATGGTTGGTCGAGATTTTACCTCCTCGAACTTCCTCAAATAGCTTCAACGAATTCTCAAGCTTCTCTTTGATTTGGAGTATGCTTTCTTTGAAAGCATTTAGTTCTCCTAACACGTGAGTCTCGAGAGTCTCCTTGTCATGTTCTATCCTTTGGAAGTGCTCATCCATAGAAAATAGAACATTCTCTAATATAGAAATTCTCTCTTCTAAGAAGTTAGAGTCTTTACCTCTAGGCTCACTTGAAGAATGGGCCTTCTTTCCTCCCCATTGAGAAGGAATAGCATCCCTTCCCCTTTGAGACTCAACATGCTTCATGGTTCCACCAGAAGTCATACCCACAAATCACTTATGCTCCTTCTCGAACCTTGCTCTGATACTAAATTGTCCCGGCCTTAGACACTCCAACGCTATCGTGACGGTACTCGAACTTACTCAACCTCTTGAGTTAAGACCAAGTCAGCCTAACCCTCAAATAGTTAGAAAAAAATCTAAGAACACAATAGAAATGAAGTTTTGGTGAAAAGAACACTTTATTACTCAAGTATTTGTTACAAATGACTCACGCACTTAAACTCTAACTCTCACTCTCTATTTATAGCCATCCACCTCCTCAATGGATGATTAGGATTAAAATGGACAGTCCAAATTGATCATCCAGAACCTTCACTACAAATATCTATACTACCATATTTCTCTAAATACTTCTAGATTGTTCCATACTACTATTCATATTCCTATATACATTCATACTCTTCTAGAATACTCTATGACCTTCCAGAATCTTCTAGAACCTTCTAGGGTATTCTGGGATCTTCTAGGATATTCTAGAACATTCTGGAACCATCTAGAGCATTCTCAAACACTCCAAAAAATTATACAAATACTGTTAAATCTAACCTTCTAAAATTTACCGTGATAATTTACTTTAAAAGGAGTCTTGTTTTTCAAGATTTTGTTAGCGATTTTTTCTTTTCAGTAAAATGTTTGCAAATCTTTTATTTATGCATTAGGTTAGCAATTTTTTTTGTCACATAACTCACACCACACACTCACAAACTCTACTTGAGAATTTTTCATCTACTATCTCCAATGATACTCTAATTTAGAAATGTAATTTACAAGGCTAATAAATTTTTCACTACTTTTAGAGTCTCACCACCGTTAACAATTTTTTTTAGTATCAAAATGGAGTTAATGTCCAAAAAAATGACAACAAAAGAAAAAAAAACTAATTACAAATCATACGGGATAAGGTGACTCCTCTCTCATCCTCATTCAGATGCTAACTAACTCTGGGGGTGGAGTGTCATAGAACAAAAAATCTTCTTCTAAATCTAAGCTTTTTCTAGCTAGGTATCAGCACATTTATTATCTTCTCTGTAAATTTGTACAAAATAAATTCTCCAGTCATTCTTTCTTAGCTTAAAAATTCTTCTGACAAAAGAATTAGGATGCTTGGCTTGGTTTCTTTTCCCAGTTAAAAATTTCACAACAGCTGCAAAGTCGCATTCAACCACTACTCTTTTTATACCCATTGCCCAAGCCATTTTTAATCCTTCAAAAATGCCCTAGAGCTCAGCTTTAAACATCGAGCAATTGCCAATATTATAGAGGTGAACTCAGCCACCCATCTTTCCTCTTCATTTCTAATACGTCAACCACATCCAGCAATGTCTACACTTTCTTACAACGAGCCATCCATGTTTAGCTTCACCCATCCTGGCGGTGGCAATGTCCAGCATATGTCGATCTCCCTAATCACTCTTCTCTTCTCAATCAGGTGAAAATTATCCGTTATTTATTTAATCTGTGTCACTTGATTGATGATTTTCATGAGGCTAATGTGGTCTCTTGTATCTCTCTTCATGGGATTCTTTGTTTCTTCAGTACCAGAGCTTCAAACACGCTACAATGAATAGATCCTTTTAGTCAAATTTGTTGCTCCTCCCAAGCTACTATTTTAGGTTTAATTCCATCTACTCATACCAATTTGATTCATAGAATTGTTGTAGAAATTTAGTGAATGAACCCAGATTGTTGAGGCTTTTTGACAATCATTTATCAAGTGTAATTGATTTTTTAGTTCTCTCTAGCAGTAATTGCATTTCCATTATCTCCAAAAAACTTTGCCTGCCTTATGTTTGTAAAAGTTCTTTTATGAAGAGCACTCTACAAGAAGACTTTGGCATGGTGGGTAGAGGTGTCAATTGAGTCCAAGACCCTAGAACTGGCCCTAAACCCTCCAAAATAATTCTAGCCTATATCTCCAAAAATTACAAAATCATATTTTTTAAGACATGTCCCTAATTAAGTCCCCCCTTCCCCTCAAAAAATTAAAACAGGATTGGCCCTAAAAGCCTTAGAATCTTATCTCCTCCTCCCTGAGATGCTAAAATGGTGAAACCTGCTGAATATGTGAAACCTACGGGTGCTCTTCCTCCTCCTCCTCCTCTGATTCTACTTCTGCGTTCTGCTCCTCCAACGATGGTGGCTGACTTCTGCGTTCTGCTCCTCCTATGATGGTGGTTGTCCACCATCGGATGACGCAATGGCTGCTCCTCCTCCCTGATATTATGAACATTAGAAACAAGGATGTAAGTTTAGCTAATATTTATAATTATGGTGTCCAGATTGTTGTTGGTGATAGACTGAGAGCAAAGTTTTGGGTGCACAAATTGCTAAAAAAGGGCTGCTGAACGATTCTTTTCCTAGATTGTTCATGGTGGTAGTAGATCGAGATTGTATTTTATGAGAATTTAAGGTATAGGACCGGCTGGGGGTGGAATTAGAATCTACAGTGGCGAAGATCACTGTAAATATGGGAAGAAGAAATGCTTAAAAAATTGCTTCAAGTCTTAGCGAAGGTGGAGTTTTCGAGTGGTAGAGAGGACGAGGTAAAATGATTACATGATAAATCAGGTGTCTTCTCTGTTAAATTCTTCATGTATGTATATTATTCACAAGACAGACAAGTCGAAGATAAGGGAGGGTTTCTTTCTCTAAGAAACTTGTGAAAAAAATGTCTTCCACCAAGGGTTGAACTTTTAAAGTGGTTTGTGTTGCAGAAAAAGTTCAATACAAGAGAAAGGTTGTCTCGATGTAGTATTCTTCCTTTGGAAATAGCTGCGTGCCTAATATGTGGAGGTGAGACAGAAAGTATTTATCACTTATTCTTCTCATGTAACTTGGCATGGAAGCGTGGTCAAGGTGCATTAAAAGAAGGGGAATTGTGTGGTTATGGCCAGGAGGTGTCAGATCCTGTTTCAACTCATGGTTAGAGGCTTCTAGTGCTAGAGGAGAAAAGAAGGTTTGGACTATGGTGTTCTTAACAACTATCTGGTGTATTTAAAAGGTGAGAAATAAAAAGATCTTCAATGGTAAGAATACGAATCTAAATGCAATAGAATGAGAGATTGAGCATTGGTGTAGAACATGAGTGAAGGGCCAAGCCATACATGTAGCAAAGTGAGATATGGATAGTACATGAGAGACCTAAATTAAGAGCCTTGCCTAATGATTTGGAGTTATATTGATGCTTGATTGTTTATTAATTAGTTATGTTATTCGTTCTTTTTGTGGGTGGTTGTTTTTCTTTGTTTGTCTTATATACTCCTGTATTGGTTCAAACTTTATCTCATTGTGGGATCTTACTAGAACTATAAAAAAAAAAGAAAAAAAGAAAAAAGGAGTTATAGCATACTATCTTAGATCTTTTTCTCCTTCAACCCAATAATCATTCTAAAAATATGTATTGAGACCATTGTCTATATACTAAATTGAGTATTCTTGAAAAATGGACCACAACTTCACAAGTTCCTTCCAAAAACTTGAATTTATATTTCTACTTCTAATGTTATCATTAATTTGATTTCCATCGCAATAGTTATATTGTAGAACTCTAATCAAAAGTTTATTCGAGTCTTTACCCATTTACAAAGAACTTTAAGAAGAAAAGCATCATTCATGGAATTTAATTTTCTAAATCCTGTGCCACCTTCATGTTTCAGCAAGCACATAATTTTCCAGTTAATTAGGTGTATTTTTCTTTGATTGAGCTCATTGCCCCAAATAAAATTCATCTATAGCATCTCTATTTTGTAGTATATGACTTTTGAGACTTTCTCATATTGCATTTAATAGCTTAGAGTTGGGCTAACAGAGGATTGGGTAAGGGTCATCCTTTCGGCCAAGAACCAACATTTACTCTTCCAACTTTTTAGTTTACTGTGCACTCTATCTATCACATCTTTGAATTTTTCTTTTCCTTTCTTACTGTGTATGATTTGGGGTCCAAGGTACCTTTCTAGCTCTTTCTATTCTTTATGATTAGCAATATTGACCACTTTCTTTTTTATCCTAACTTCTATATTCTTTGAGAAAGTAAAAGAAGTTTTTTTCTCATTAATGACATGAGAAAAATCGTCTGCAAAAATGAGTAAATCGTTTGCAAACATGAGGTGAAAAACTTTAGGTCCTAATCTCCCAACTCTAATCGGGTTCCACACCCTCTGCAGCACTCTTTCTTCAACGAAATGGGATACTTTATCCATATATATCACCAAAATATAGGGAGATATAGGATTTCCTAATCTAATTTCCATTTCTGGTATGAATTCTTCCGTTCTATTTTCATTTCAAAGGATATTGTAGGACACAGTGCTGACACATTGTATGGTAACATTGACTATATTCTCTGAAAGCTTGAAGTCTTCCATGCTTACTTTGATGAACTTCTAATTTAGTCTATCATATGCCTTTTAAAGTCTATTTTAATCGCCATGAATCTATTTTTTTTCTTTCATCTTTTTCATGGTGTGCATAAGCTCCTTAGCTATGATGATGTTGTCATGAATTTTTCTCCTGATATAAAGCTAGATTGGAGAACTACGATCCTCTCATTCATATGAGGTTTAATTCTATCAACTAAAATATTGGTCAACACCTTGTAGTTAACATTGCATAACCTAATGGGTCTGAATTGGTTGATGAATTCAGGATTCTTGAGCTTCGGGATAAGAGCGATAGGGTTGAATTGGCTTGTTTGATATGTTCAAGTTCATTCTAACATTTTTGGATGAAGTTACACACTTTTTTCTTCATGATGTCTCAGTAGTTTTTGAATGTCAATGCCAGAATCCCATCTTTTAGGTACTTTGAGTGATCCTATGTTAAAGAGAGCATTCTTAATTTCATTCTCAATCGGTGCGACTATTAGTCTCCTGCAATTACAGGAACTAAAATTAGGATGTGAGTAGTGGATTAATCCAAAAAGAACAATTGTTACGTCTTCTTGGTACAAATTCTTGAAATAATTGACTATGTGGTTTCTAATCTCCTTCTCTTCTGTTATCCAACCTCCATTAGTTGCTTTTAGGTTTGAAAATTCTGTTTTTTCCTTTCCTAACTATGACTTTGGTGTGATAGAACTTGGTACAAAAGATTTTTTCTTTGCCTAATATGTCATTCAACTCTTTATTTAAGCTAAACTCCAACTCATCTAGGTAGAATTTTTTTCGTATTCACATCTTCTTTGAATCCCCTTTATCCTATTTAAGTTTCTTCTTTTGCTCTTGAAGATATTGTTAAAGCAATTCTTATTCCAGTCACTAAGGTCTTTCTTGAAAATGTTTAAACAAATAGCTAGAGAATTGTTGTTATTCTTCCAACTCGTACTTAACAGATTCTAAAAATCTAGATGTAAAGTCCAACTTCTCAGCCATGGTCGACATCTAACAATTACTTATCATCTATTTTTTTGTATTTTGTGTTGTTACTCATTTGAGATGATTTTTTTAGATTTTTTTTTATTTTTTGCCCATATACTAAAGGAAAGACCTTAAAATTCTAATGGACCAAACTTATAAGGCCCATAAATTTAAAAAATAAAATATTAAATAGTAATTAAATATCTAAGGGAGTCAGTCAACCAAGGTGGATTGATCAAGTGGTTAATTCACTCGCCTACTTAAACAAGTATCAATAGTTTAAATCTTATTTTATGCATTTAAGGTAGTTATAAAAATCAAACCGATCCAACTGACCAGACCAAAAAATTGGTGAACCGATCACAGAATCAATCCAAGCATAACATAAGATTGGATAAAGAAAAGAATCAATAAAAACTGATTTGATCCAAAAGGCTTTGGTAAAAACTGGTGAACCGAAAGTTTGTGAAACCTGGACCGGTTCAATTTTTAGAAGGAAAGAAAAGAAACCTATTCCAACGAAGGATCTCCCTCCCCTCCCAACCTACTCACTCTCTCACTCTTAGAGTCTGAAACGGGCCAAACGGCAGAAGCTCAACGCGGTGCCTCAACCTTCTCCCTCTCATCGCACGGTCACCATCTCGTCGTCGACAACTCTGCGTCCGCCAGCTCCTTCCCTTCCCTGCTCTGCGTCTGTCGCGTCCGTCTGCATCGCGTTGTCCATGCACCTTCATTGCGTCCGCCATCTCCTGTGCCTTCACTGCATCACCTCACTGGTCTGTGCTTTGTGCTGGCTCGCTTCTCTTCCTGCGGTCAAGGCGTCAACCGTCCCTGGTGAGTTTTTGTAATTTTTTAAAATTATTCTATATTAATTTTTAATAATTTGAGTGATTTTTGTTGTTCATATCTTTTAATGTAAGTTTAAATGGTTAATGGTTGATTTTTACTTTTTTTTTATATGTTTGTGGTTGCTTTTTTCATGGTTGCGGCTAGTTAATGGGTGATTAATGCTGCTTGGAGTTGATTTGTTTTATGTAGTTGATATTTTGTGGTCTTTTAAGAATGTTGATTTTTTATTTAATCTATAATAGGTTTAGATAAATTATATTTATATGTAAAACTAATTGATTTAATTTGTGTATTTTATCTGAGTATATTATTTTTTTATTCGGTTATTATGTGTTGTTTGTGTGTTGTTATTTAGTTTGATTTGGTCTTGTTTGTTATAGATGTAGTGTGGTGTTATTAGGTGTTCGTTTGTTATGGTTGATGAGTATTTGATCAGGATGCGTTGGATAGGAGTTTGGTGTGTATGCTATAGGGGTGAAAATGACCTAAAATGGGAACGGGTGGGATCACTAAGCGGTGCTAAAGGTATTCTATGTTTGTGGAATAAAGAGTTGGGTTAACTACAAAAATATTCTCAAATTATTTAAATGCTGACAAAAATATATACAAATTTTACTATCGACAAAAATGTCTTCAAATAATTTAAAAAATACAACAAAAATACCCAACAATAAATATTTTTTTTTTTAAAATACCTTAGAGATTTAATTTTGATGTAATTTTTTGCAAGAATGATTATAAAAATAAGATATTATTATAGTAAAAATTTGGTAATATCTCATTTTTCTAATCATGCTTGCAAAAAATCTCATCAAAATTCAATCTCTAATTTATTTTTTGAAAAATATATATTTAATGTTAGTTTTTTTTTTTGCAAGATTATCTAATATTAAATATGTATTTCTCAAAAAATACATTAGAGATTGAATTTTGATACAATTTTTTTTAAGCATGATTAAAAAAATGAGATATTATTATTCTTAAAATTTGGTGATTTTTCATTAAGTATATATTTTTTGTAATTTTTTTGTTAACAACTAACAATACTTTTAAAAAATCATAAAAAAATATACTTAGAAAAAATCACCAACTTTTAAGAATAAAAATATTTCATTTTTTTAATTATGATTACAAAAATTTATATCAAAATTCAATCTTTAAGGCATTTTTTGAAAATATATATTTTCTCTTGGACATTTTTGTCGCGTTTTTAAATTATTTAAAGGCATTTTTGTCGATAGTAAAATTCGAGTGTATTTTTGTCAGCGTTTGAATAATTTGGAGGCGTTTTTTATGGTTAATCCAATAATATACCATCAAAAGCCATTTTTATTTTATAAAGTCATTTTTACCCGCCACAGTTGCTTTTGTTAAAAGAGTAAACTACCAACCCGATCCCTGTCCATTTTTCAGAATGACAACGTGACCCCTTACAATAAAAACGATCCATTTCGATCCCTGTTATCTACTTCCGTGACACAACACGGTCTCTGTGGATGTTTCTCCGTCAACTCTGAACGGAAAACTGACGTGTCAGGTTCATAAATGGACAGAGGCCTAATTGTCTTTAAATTCAAATTGGTTAGAATTTATTTGTCTTTATTCTTTAAACAATATCTTTTTCAAATTATTTTTTTATTATTATATTAATATTTGTTTTTGAATATTTTATTGAATATATGGTATAATAAGTACAAACTAATTAATAAATTATTTAAATTTTAAAATATCTTCAATTAGAAGATACATTTATATGATATAATATTTTAGTTTTTCCTAATTTATTAGTAGTAAGCTCTAAGTGGTCTCATGCATATATGAATACTCAAAATTATTATCATCCCAATATTTTTAGTTCATTATATAAATATATTTTGTTTAAAAATAATTTTTATTATTTAAAGATTATTGTATGTTATTATTATGTATTTATTTTTATTTTATAATAATTGATTAATTTAATTAAAAATACATGATTTTATATATAATTATATTCCCAAATATTAGGTTTTAGATAAAAAGATTATTATAAATTTCTGTTTATATATATATATATATATATATATATATATATATATATATATATATATATATATATAAACAGAAATTAAAAAAATGAAGGACAAAAGACTATATTTATATAGTGTAGTTATAAGTATACTATTTGTTATGTTCATAAAGTGATGTAGTAGTCTTGTAAAGTGTAGTCTATTCTTTTGAATTCTGGTAACTATTAGTGCTGAAAAGCGTAACCTTTGGTCTTGAACAGTATCACTTAAAAAACGCATCATATTCTCAAAGGCCAAAAGTGTAGCATTTGATATAGAAAAGCGTAGCCTTTGAGAATAGGCAACACTAGTGTAGGCATCCCCCACAAAAAGTCTCTGAAGGCTAAAAAGCGTAGCTTTCGCCTAAGACATTATTTTTTTCATTTTTGGCTACATTTTTCAAGTGTACATGAATGGTGTTTTTCTTGTAGCGAATAAGAACAGATAAACCGCTAACCAATTTGAATTTAGAGACAATTAGGTCTTTGTCTATTTCTGAACCTAACACGTCAACGGAGAAATATCCACAGGGACCGCGTTGTGTCACGAGAATAGAGGACATGGACCGAAGTAGATCGTTTTTATTGTGAAGGGTTACATTGTCATTTTGAGAAATGCATAGGGGTCGAATTGGTATTTCACTCTTGTTAAAAAGTAGGAGATTAGTTTTTACTCTACAAGCTTGCGACGGTGGCACATACTTTTGAAAAAAAATAATTATAAAATATTTAGAGGTGAAAGGCTCTATAAAGCCTATCCGAAGTTGTTATCTCTAAATTAGTTATACGACGATTTTTTTTAAACACAGGCTAAGTGAGTACCTACAAAAAATATTTTGATATCCAAATTAACACTAATATATATTTAGTGTTGGACATTTTATCACGTTTTTAAATTATTTAAAGATATCTATAATAAAATTCGAATGCATTTTTATCAGTATTTGAATAATTGGGACGCATTTTGAACGGTTAACCCTAAAGAGTTTATGAATAATGATGTGCGTGGTCATGAAAGATGAACTGTGGGTAGCAATTAAGGGGGTCATAGCTGATATCAGAATGGTGTGTGTAATTTGCAAGGTTCTGAAAACCAAACCGGTCATCGAACCGCTCTAGACATTGGTTCACTGGTTCATAGGTTCAACCGGTTTGACCGTGGTTGAATCGTAAAAACCGTTTTATAATAAAATAATAATTAAAATATAAATAAGCACATGAAAATATAATTATAGTCTAATATAAACTTTAAAATATCATTCAAATTAAAAGTACTACATAAACTAAATGTTATAATCTCATTCAAATACAAATTCAAAGTTCAAAAGTCAACAAACAACCAATCAACCTTAACATAGCATCATCAAAATGATCCAAGTTTGTCATCAATTATCAAAATCCTCCATAATTTGCTGCAGATTTGCCTCATTGATTTCATCACCTTCATTTCCACTACTTGGACCAGAAAAAGCAAATGGTGCAGCATAAAATGTACTAGTACTACCATCACCACCACCTTGATCTAAATCAGCATCAATCTCATCTAAGAAAATATAACACATTATCAATAAATTAAAGATAAAAGCTATTGTAATTTATTGTCTGATCAATAAACTATAATACTCACGAAGCAAGTCTTCAATATTACTTGGAAGATCAGGCTCTTTTTCAACAACCTCTTCCGTCACCCAAAAATCAACCTTATCAATAGTTTCAATATCGATTGGATCATATTGCGACTTTTGCTTTCTTTTTTTTCTTTCATTCCTAACAAATTAAATACAATAGATGATAAGCCTAGTATATTAGCTATACAAAATCTAATGATATGAAATGAAAGGATGAAATATAGATTACCTGGATTTAAGACGCAAATTATATGTAACATACACAATATCACTTAGCCTATCATGCTCCAATCTATTCCTTCTTGTTGTATGAATTTGATCAAAAAGACTCCAATTCCTTTCACACCCTGAAAAAGCAGATACTTGGCTAAGAATGCGAACTGTAATTTTTTGTAAACATGGAGCAGAACTACCAAACAACCTCCACCATTCATCTACAAATTACA
The DNA here is from genome assembly GCF_003086295.3 of Arachis hypogaea. NCBI lineage: Eukaryota > Viridiplantae > Streptophyta > Magnoliopsida > Fabales > Fabaceae > Arachis > Arachis hypogaea. Next base: position 101,394,511 of record NC_092041.1, on the reverse strand, counting down.
ATCCCATATCTCAAGTATTAGTTATCAAATTAAGGAAACCAAAACATAAAATAAGTAAATAACTAAAGCTTATTATCAAACAGATATTATTACCAGGTTGAAGTTTTTTTGCAGCTGGAACAGCTTCAGGCCTATTAAAGCTTTCCTTTCGATCTCTATATAAGTGTATTTCTTTCATTGCCTCAACTGAATCTAAATTATTAACCTTGCAATACAATGTAACAAGATCAAGTAAAGCTCGCATGATATCAGGTGATTCTCTATAATTTTCAGAAAAAAGCACTTAGGATTCAAGAAATAGGCTGCTGTGTGAAGATTTTTTTTTCAAATGTTTGTCCCATCTTGAGTTGATAATCTCTGTGTAAGGTTGATATGCACTCTTTCTATGCTTGAACATTTCTTTGATTCCATTTTCTGACCTCAGCATACCTTCATAAACAATTCCCAATGATGGTTTATCATCGGCATCTACAAACCTCAGCAATTTAATCAACGGACTCACAATTTGGCATACAGTAAAACAATCATCCCAAAATTTATTGTCTAGGATAATTGCACTCACAGCTCTACCATTAGCACTCCTTCCTAATTTGTGTTCGATAAAGTGTGTATCAACAACCAATTGTTGTAATTCCGATTTGCGCTCAAAGATACTCATCAATGTGAGGAAGACAGTGGCAAAACGAGTTGGACCTAGACGAACAACCTCCTTCCAATTATCTTTTTGTCTTAGCCAGGACAAGAACACCGTATGATTATATACAAACACAGTAATCTTCGAAGCACGTGTTGCAAGACTAGAAGTATGTGGCATGCTGCTTATATCTTTTAGAATAAGATTCAAGAAATGTGCAGCACAAGGTGACCAGTGAATATTTTCAAATTTCTTACTAATAAGCCTACCAGCAGCAACATAATTCGCAGCATTATCGGTTACTACATGAACAAAATTATCAAGTCCAATCCATTCAATCACCTCTGAAAACAAGTCACACAAGCTAGAAGCATTTTTAACCATACTTGAGGCATCAACAGATTTCACAAAGCACAACCCTTTCGAACAATAAACCAAAAAATTAATCAACGTTCTTTGCCTTTGATCTGTCCAACCATCAGCCATGAGAGTACATCCAGTTTCTTTCCAAGCAGACCTATAGCTATCAACAACCATTTGACACTCCCTTTTGAGATCGGCTAATAAGTCAACCCTTAAAGAATCATAAGAAGAACCTATATAACCAGGCCCATAGCCAGCTACACCATCCAACATATCTTGAAAAAAAGGTGACATAACCGCATTGAAAGGAATCCTACAATCCAAAAGCCATCTAGCCACTCGCTTATCAACTTCATGAAGTGCCTCTTTGTTATGAAACACGCTTTTCAGACTTCGTAGACTGCCCGGAGTTGTTCTTGGTGCAAACATAGGAGGAATAATAGTTTTTGCTTTCTTTTTTGGATCGCCTCCAACAACCTCCTTAGTTGGTAACTGACTCGGAGTTTGTTGTTCCTCTTGCGCTATTGCTTCATCAATTGCATCCTCACACTCATTGGTACCCTTTTCATTGAAACTTACTTTCCTTTTACTAGTTTTACTTTTCTGAATCTCTTTCAATAAACCTTCCATTTGTTTTTTTACATCATACGGTACCTTAGAATACTTCTTAATGTCTCCACCTATCTTCGCCAAATACTTTTTCATTCTATTAATTCCCCTGCCCCCAAAAGTACTCAGACAAAATAAGCATTGGTAATGCGGTTTTCCATTTATATTCTGTAAAGAAACGTATCTCCAAGCAGGATCAGTTTTCCCCCGAACACTACAAGTTTGTGATTGATTTTCGTTACTCGCGGGAGGAAGAGAACGTTCATTCGAAGCAGAATTATTTTCAGCATTATTATTCCTAGGTAGGTCTTCGTTGATACTTTCTTCCATACCTAAATATTACCAGCAATCCAACCCAATAATCTCAACTCTCAAGTTCACAATAAATGAACAAACAACATCCAAATTCCAAAATCAGAGTACACAAACAAGTACAACATCTCAGGTTCAAAAAATTCTTTGTTCACAAAATCAGAATCCACACAATCATGTCACAAAATCAGTTCATATTTCATCACAAATCAATTCATATTTCATCACAGTTTCATCAGAGTTCACAGAGTTCACATATCACTATATCAGTTCATAACAATTTTAGAGAGTAGAGACTCAGAGTTCAGTTCATCAGAGTTCAGTTCATCAGAATCAATGAAATCACAAAATCAGTTCATAACAATTTCAGAGAGTAGAGACTCAGAGTTCAGTTCATCAGAATCAATGAAATCACAAAATCAGTTCATAACAGTTTCAGAGAGTAGAGACTCAGAGTTCAGTTCATTAGAGTTCAGTTCATCAGAATCGGATGTCATCACAAAATCATGTTCATAACTAAATTAAAAATTACCTGGAAATGAGGAAATTTGTTGCTTTCTCTCAGAGCTCGAAGGACAACGCTTCAACGCTTCAACGCTTCTCTATTGCTTTCTCAGAGGCAGAGCTCGACGGAGGTGACATGCGAAGTGGCTGAGGGCGCGACGGAGCTGAGTGCGCGACGGAGCTGACAGCGGGAAGGTGCTGACTGCGCGAGGTATCGGAAGGCGCGACGGACCCAACAGCGCCACGGAGCTGACGGCGCGACGCTGGTGACGGCGTGACGGTGCTGAAGGCGCGACGAAGGTGAGTGCGTTGAGGTGAGTGCGACGGCGGTGAGTGCGTTGAGGGCCTTGTGGAGTCGTGGGTGACTAGGTGTCGTTCTGTTCTGTGGGAGGCTGGAGTTGAGAACTGAAAAGCTGGAGGAAGTGGAGGCTGCGAAGGGGAAAGGGAATTAGGGTTCCCTCAACACAAAACGGCGGTGTTTTGCTGCAAGATTAAAAAAATCGGCCGGGTCCCAGTTCGGTTCGACCGACCGGTAACCAGCCGGTTCGTCGGTTCAAGTCCGGTTTTTAAATTCTACGGTTTTTCTTATTATCCGAACCGCTTCAGCGACCGGTTCACGGTTAGACCGGTTAGACCGGTCGGTTCGAACCGATTTTCAGAACATTGGTAATTTGCATGTTCTGAAAATCGGACCAGACTTGCCGGTCGAAATGGTCCAACTACAAACCGGTAATATTAACAGTCTGATCAGACATGAAACCGTTGATCAGAAAATTGATGAACAACTGTTGAACCGGAAGAGAACCGGCCGGTCGAACCAAACGGGACCTGGCCGGTTTAAAAAAAACGGAAGCTCCTTCGTTTCTTTCTCCCTTTCTTTCTTTCATTCAGAAAGAAATCACATAAACACAGCCAAAAAACCCTATCCCTGTAAGCCTACACCACCGCCGCAAGGAGTGGCATACTGCCACCGTCCGTCTATCTAGCTTCCCTCGTGCTCCAAGTCTTCAACCCCTGTTCGCTGTCACCGATTGCAGCTGCTTCCTCGAGCTCGGCGTCCGTCGTCTTTGTCTGCTCAGCCGCGCTTCCGCCGCCGTTTGTTTGCCGTTCACGTTCGCGTCTTCGTTCAGTCGTCGTCTTCGTTCGCGTTCTTCGCCGTTCACGTTCGCTCGGCGTTCACCGTTCGCGTCACTCGCCGTTCACTGTTCGAGTTCGCATTCGCGTTCGTCTGGAAGCCACGTTGCTCTGCTTCAAACTCTGCAACCAACCCGCGCGCTCCACCTAGCCGTCGAACTGCTCTCTTTTGTCGCCGCCGTGAGTTCCCTAAACCCGCCACCAGACAATACACCACAACACCAATACTCTTGCTTCAAACTCTGCAACTTCTGATTTCTATTACAATAAGTAGCTATTTGATTTGGTAGTGGTTTGGATTTTTTTCATCGACTGAATTAAAGTATACAATAGTTATGTTCTCTTTTCTATCACATTGATATTAAGCTTTGAATTCTCTTATTTCGTTTTACTTTTACCGCACTCGACATGTTTGATGAAATGCTTTAACCATATTTCTCTTGTTAGTTTTATAATTTCTAGCTTTTAGAAACTTAGTAAGCTGATTGCATGTGAAATTAGAATAATTGGATCTTAGTAATTAGGAAATTTTAGCTGCACAAATAGCAGAAAACATATTAGCATGATGATTCCACTTGAATTAGTGTTCTTCTGGTAAATTTTAACTGTTATTGTGAACTTGTTAATTTGCTAATTGTTCTTGTGGTGTTGTTCTGTTGTTCTTATGTTATTTTTAATTATTTTTTCTGTTTTTGTTGTGATTTTCTGTTCTTGAACTTGTTAAGTTGATAATTTGCTAAATTGTTTGGCTGCTGTTGTTTTAATTTGCTAAATTGTTAGGTTGCTGCAATTTAATTTGTTGGATTTTCTATTTAGGTCTTGTTCTTGTTTATTTGCTAAATTGTTGTTGTGTATTTATTGTTGTCTTTGAGATTATTGCTGGATATTGGTGATCATTGATTTATTATATGCTTCATGTTTTCATTGTTTTCTTCTTCTGAAGGAAAAAAAAAAAAACTATTTTCATTGTTTTGTTTCAGAAATCAATTTTTTTGTGATCAGTGCTCAAACTCTGAATGCTGTTCTGCTGGTTTTGCTGTGTTTGTTTTGTTTCAGAAATCAATTTTTTGTGATCAATGCTCAAACTCTGAATGTTGTTCTGCTGTTTTTGCTTTTGTTTCGTTTCAGAAATCAATTTTTTGTGATCAATGCTCAAACTCTGAACGTTGTTCTGCTGTTTTTGTTTTGTTTCAGAAATCAATTTTGTGATCAATGCTCATACTCTGAATGTTGTTCTGTTTTGTTTTAAGGCTGTGTTTGGAAGAGGTGATTGATTTCTGAGTGTTGTTTTGTTTTTGTTTTAAGGCTGCATGTTGTGTTCAATTTTCATTTTGTAGGAAATTCTGAGGTATATAAGAATTAAGGAAGACTATTTCAACTGTATTACTCTGTTGATTCTGGTCTACTACAAGCTTGAACATAGAATTGAAGAGAGAAACCCTTTATTATTTCATCATTGGCCAATTTTTGGTATTGCATATCATTGTAGTTTGTTTATTCATAGAACTAGTTGTTTATGATCCCCTTTTGAAGTAAAAAAATGCAGAAGAGTGTTTAGAACCAGTTGCTTTATTCATTGAATTTTTATAGAATCAGGTGTTTATTATAAAACGGTTTTTTTGGTTGAACTACGATTGAACCAATGAACCAGTAATTAGAGCTGTTTGATGACCGGTCCGGTTTTTAGAACCTCGGTAATTTGTTCTATTTATTGACCACAAGTCAAAGAGGAGAAGAAGGAACAATGGAGGGTATTGATTGCATTAAAAATAAGGTGTCGAGTGCCAACTATGATAGGGGTTTTTAATGAAATTAAATGGAAGTGGGAGTCTCAATGAAAAGTGGGAATATGATAGAGAGGATAGGAGACTGAGAAGCTGTACCAATAATGGTTGAGATGTTGATTATGTTTAGGGTTTTATGCCATATGATTTCGAGCTCATATATCATAGTTTCTGGGAGATGTAGCATATCTTGATGTTGATGTGTTTTGTAAGTCTGCGTAGTTTTGTGTTCTATTTTGTGGAATTGATCTTGGATAGCATTAAGATTTTGGGTGCTGGTTTTGTTTTTGTTCTGCTGTGATGATATTGTTTCGGATGTATGATTTCCTAAGAACTCACCTTCCCATGTTGGATCATTTATGAGCGTATGAAGTATATAAAAGAAACCAATGAGAATTTTTTACTATGAATGTGACTTAAAACTTTTCCAGAGGAATGTTCATGTTAAAAAACAATCATAATTTCAGCCTTTGCATTATAAACTTCAATTTTAGGGGTTTTTTTTTTCTTGATTAATCTCTGGACAACTAATTATTTAAGTGAGACTAGGTCAACCGGTTCAACCAGTGACCCATCACTGGTTGAACCGGTAACTTAGTGACCCAATAGTCTGATCGGTTCGATTCTGATAACTATGCATTGAATAACCTATTGGCCACCAACAAACCCTTAACATCATTCTTTTCTGCATGAGCATCTTCCTTCTCAACATCATTCCTTTTTCTCTGTCTTCAGGACCCCATCTTGATTCTTGATGACCGAATTTAGTGATGAATCGGGAGGCGGGAGACCTGGCAGTTCGAATAAGCAGAGCTCTGATCTCAGCCTCCTCACCCACCCGCCACTCATGGACTCCCTCCCTGGAGCACACCCTCCATGCTCTCCGCTGCCGCCACCACCTCTCGCCTCCTCTCGTCTCCGCTGTCATCAACCCCTTCCTTCTCCGCCACCACTCCCTCGCATTGGGCTTCTTCAATTGGGCCACTAACCAGCCCAACTTCGCCCACACTCCCTCCACCTTCCACTCTCTCCTCTCCTCCCTCTCCAACTCCCACTCCCAACACCACCAAAACTCCGTTCTTTCGCTTCTCAACCAAGCCAAAGCCCTCAACTTCCCCCTCCATAGCTCCATTCTCCGCTCCGCCATTTCCTCTCTTCTTGCAACGAACAAGATTCATAATGCATTCTCTATGTTTAGGGAATTTTCTACTCTTGCCAACGAATTGGGTGGCGCCACATGTAATAGGTTACTGGCTGCACTTGCTTCTGCTGGGTACTTGGACAGTGCGTACAAGGTGTTTGATGAAATGACTGTTAGGGGTGCCCCTTTGAGTACCATGGGTTTTGGGGTGTTTGTGTGGAGGGTTTGTGAAGAGGGTTGTTTGGATAGAGTTTTAGCTGTTTTGGATAAGGTTAAGGATTGCTGTTTGGGGATTAATGGGTCGGTTGTGGCAGTTTTGATTGTTCATGGGTTGTGTCGTGCCGGCAGGGTGTCCGAGGCCTTAGGGATGTTAGGTGAGCTGAGGGGCAAGGGATGGAAACCTGACTTCATTGCTTATTGGGTTGTTGCCTCGGCACTGCGAAGAATGCGAGATGTGGCTGAGGAAGTGAAGGTTTTGAAGATGAAGAGGAAGTTAGGGGTGGCACCGAGGATTGGTGATTACAAGGACTTGATACTTGAATTGGTTTCTGAGGGGCGGATTAATGTGGTGAAAGAACTCGGGGAGATCATTGTTGGTGCTAATTTCCCCATTGATGATGATCTTCTCAATGCCTTAATTGGATCAGTTTCGAGTATTGATCCTGGAGCTACAATTATCTTTTTTGAGTTCATGATTCGTAAAGGGAGGTTTCCTACCATTTTGACTATTAGCAATTTGAGTAGAAATCTGTTTAGGCATGGGAAGGTAGATGAGATGTTAGAGGTGTTCCGAGTTCTGGATTCTCATAACTACTTCAAAGATGTGGAGGGTTACAATGTGATGGTGTCGTTCTTGTGCGAAGCCGGAAGAGTGAAAGAGGGCTATGCTGTTCTCCAAAAGATGAAGAAGAAACGGATCATTCCTAATGTGTCATCTTATAATTATGTGATGGAAGCGTGTTGCAAGGAGGATCTGCTGCGCCCAGCGAGGAAGCTTTGGGATGAGATGTTTTCATGTGGATGTTCTGGGAACTTGAAGACCTACAATATTCTGATAAAGAAGTTCTCTGACGTGGGACAAACTGAAGAGGGTTACAAGCTCTTTCAGCACATGTTGGACAAAGGGTTAACACCTGATCACACAAGTTACACCTCTCTTCTTGAAGGGCTTTGTTATGAGGACAAACTTGAAGCAGCTTTTGAGCTCTATAACAAGCATGTAAAACAGGACATTATCCTTGCAAGAGATATATTAAGCTCATTTGTATCATCACTATGCAAGAAAGGTACTATTCAATTGCACAGATATTTCTTACTTAACAATGTTCTATGTTGCCCAATGGAAGTTCACAATTGAAAGCCTGGCTTGTACTTTGTAAGCTTTGCTCCATCATAAACATATGCTCATATTGTATTTCTTTTCCATGCAGGTCATCTTATGGATGCTTCCAAACTACTTTGCAGCCTCAATAATGATATAGGAAACACAGAGGCCCATGTAGTTTTGCTGAAATGTTCGGCTGAGGCAAAAGAAATTCCAATAGCCATTGAGCACCTGAAGTGGATTCAGCAAAAGTCACCTTTAATGTTGCAAGATATATGTGCTGGACTTTTAGCTTTTATTTCTTCTGCTACATTTCCGGAGCCAATATTACAGTTACTGCAAAAAATACAAGACTTCAATTTCCCAAATAAAGGACATCTTAAAGGATGTGTACCATAGATGATTATGGTGGTTGAATTCTGGGATTACAGCAACATTGTTTGGAAAGAAATTTTAACTAGCTAGAGGTAGGTTGACAGCACAGAAATAACTACTAGACTTTTCGTATAAGGCCAATATTGGCAAAAAAATGAGAAACAAACAAAAACAAAAAATAAAACAAGACAAAAAGAAAAAGAAAAAAAGATATACCAAAATAGCAGGCTTTTTTTATCTTCTAATCTTTTAATAATAAATTATGTCTAATATTATATCCGACTGAGTACTTTTTTTCTTCGAAAACCTATAAGCCATTATAAATTGTCCAATATTTATTTGGTAATTATCTTTCTTTCAAGGACCTACAAATTCATCGTAAAATTTTTAGATCTTAGTACTCTTAGTCTTATTACTCTTCTGTTTAAATAATGTGTGGCTTTATTAGGCGATAAAAGGATAGGATAGATAGAATTTACGTTTTAGGATTTCTGCCCCAACCGAGTATGCAGTGCAATCCTTTCAAATGCGAATACGAACATCCTTAATTTTATTTCAGATAACATTAATTTACAAGTTACAAACATTATACGATAACAAATCTAAAAATTCCTGTGAACAATCGAATATTACATTATTCATTTGGCACTGACAATGGCTTAAAATTGAACATAATTGTGACTTATATTGTACTGAAACTAAGAAAAACTATAGCAAGTAAATAAACGATCCGCCGCGAAAAGAAAAAACAAGGGGATTAAGAAAGTAATTAGTTGTCATTAATTCTACTGTCCCGCAAAAATCGCTGAACCATCCGTCATACGAGAATGCATAGCTTCCTCGAATATACACTCATCAGAGACTGTACACACTAGTCATCGCCAAACGGGATTTCAAATACAAATATCTATTGCACCTATCGTAAAAACAGATGTATTGAATATTATAGCTATGCTATATAACGGCCTGTACACCATTAAACCCTAAAAACCCCTCCCAAATAAAAAAAGAAAGGAAAAACTATTTCGAAGAAAATAGAATTGAAAAAATTTACAAACTAATCTACATCTGCAAGCAATAAAGTATCAATCATCAGGGCGTTGAATCTCACCCATCATGATCCGGTTGCTGGAGACCTTGAAACCAAGTAGAGAAGGATCAATCTGCTTCCCTTTCTTTCCTTTCTTCTTGCCGCTTCGCGCTGCCTGGAACCCACCATCAGATGGCTCGGTGGCACCTCCACTGGCTGCATGTGCATCCACCTCAGGAAGAACAGGCTTTTTAAGCATGTCTATAAAAGATGTTTCCGCCACAGCACCTTCACTGAAGGAAGAAGTTCTAAATCGAACTTCTTTCTTTGCAGAAGCCTGAGCATCCATCATGCTACTCATTGACGAATTTCCAGATGGTTCTCGTCGTCCTACAACAAATGTTATTTTCACTGAGCCAAGATATTAAAAACAGAAAGGAAATGTAGGCAGTTGAAAATTACATACCTTCACCAGCTGCAGCATTCATTATATTGTTCGGGTTAGTATGGGATCCAGTTGGTTGGTCTGACTGAACATCAGGGGAGGATAAAACACGAGATACATGGGGTCGCTTATGGAAAGCATTATCAAACTGTTTCGTTGAACTAGCGATTCTGAAAATCAACAACAAATCAAACTTACATCAGTCATAACCAGCATTTTCAGTGACGATTAAACCATTTATATCAATGCATTCAGTTAAGATAGAGGATGACAGACATGAGCATCAGATATATCCAAGATACCATTTTTCAACAAGCTGTGATTCAGATAATAATTGAAAGCTTCTTATAGAATGCCAGCAGACAGATCAAAACATTTACATTTACTAGTGTACAACTAATTAAAACATGAGCCTAAGCATGAATATTCTAAGAATATTGTTACCTGTCACTAGAAACCTCATCTGCACGTGAGTTATTCAAACCCATATCACGACCAAATGAGCCCCCGTCACCTCCTGCATAGTACCATACAGTATATTCAACTATTATATAAAAGCACAAAACAAATAAAATAAAGCATTTATGCATTTGCAATATATATTACCTGCACTGCTTAGTGAGCTATGTCTACTATGGGCCATAACAGGCAGTTCCATGGAATTCATCGTACTCTCCACTTGATCGGACAAGTCTAACATCCCAGGAATAGACTTGCTCATTGTGCCACCTACAAATTCATGCCTCTGCCCCTTATTTGTCTCCAACTCAAGTAAATCTTTTTCCATAGATTTACCCATCATGAGAGGAATTCTGTAATTGGGATTTAAAGTATCCTTATTACCAGATAACAGAGATTGCTCTTCCAGTAATGATCCAGATCTAGACCGAAGAGGCATTCTCTCAGTATTCCCTATATTATTGTATTGCTCAGTAATGTGCATGTTGGCTAAATGATCATTCAGTAGGGAATTGGATTTAGCACTCGAAGCCATTTCTAAAAATGGATCATTAATATGGACTTGCTGATCAGGTGGAATCTCAAAAGGATGAATTATTGAGCCAGCCTCAGATACTTGCCAAGATTTTTCATGACTTATTGATGAAAGAGGATGCCACTTATCAACAGTTGAAGGTTGGGCAGAATGAAGGCCCAGTTTTTGATTAAGTATGTCCATATAACCATGTGCTGAACTCTCTTCATGAGCTCCCACAGATGCAGAAATGTTCAAATCTGTTGATACAATGGTATCCCCTAACTCCCTCCTCTGCCTCATAGCTTCAAGGTGTTGCAGCTGCATCCGTGGGTCAATCCAGCTGTTCTCAACATGTCCGTTGTTGCCAGAGAGGGAACTCTTGAATGCATCTGAGTGATGACCATAAATATCATCAGATGATTGTAGGTGGTGAGAAGATAAAGAACCCAGTGGATCAGTTGGGTGCATATAACGACGACGATCTTGTAACTCCCTTCCATGGACAGAAATAGGTGCAGACCTCTCAAACATCATTGGATTAGTATCAAAGAACCCTCTCTGATTCTGCTCAGGAAGATTCCTTCCTAGATAATTTAATTGCTCCTCTTGTGCTAAAAGCCTCTGTTGCTGGTTGTGGATATCTGAAACATTAAATCCTGCTGAATGACCCAGTTGATGGGTTGGTGGATTTCTTACCAACTGCCCTGTTTCATTGATTGACCAAGACCTACCAAAATGTCTTTCCCCTTCCAATCCTAGCTGCTGTCTAAGAGCCATTGACATCTGGTGCTGTGCCTGCAGCTGATCTTGCTGAAAATGAAGCTGTTGCTCAGAAGGCATGATACTCCCATGCCTCGCTTGCAACAAAAGGTCTGATAAATCAGCTTGCCTCCCTTGGACAGTATTGAGGCCCATATTTGCTTGGATAATCTGTTCCACTGATGGATCAATGTGTCTTAAAGAATGTGAATTCTGCTGCATGTCATTCAGAAATCTCCTCAATTGTACCTGATCCATCATGTTATCCCTAGAAAGATCATGCTTTGACTGCCCAAAATTGGGATCAGAGATTTGTTGATGCAAAAGCTGTTCAAGCAGCATTTGCTGAACTTGGGCCTGTTGCTGGGGTTGTAGCTTCATATGCTGTTGAAGCAATTGTTGATGATGCATATCTTGTTGCTGTTGAAGCTCAAGTTGGCGTTGCTGGATCTGAAGTTCCAGAAGACGTTCAAAATCTGACCCCGAGTTCTGCATCATTTGCTGGATATTGGGGTTTTTGCTTTGAGTGTGAGGAAAACCTGGAAATCTCTCTAAATCAGACCCAGTAAGATGTGCAGGAAAATGATTAGATACAGTAGCCTGCTGCTGCAAGCGTTCCTTCTGCAGCTTCTGCAGTATCATCCGCTCAGGTGCATCAAAATTATTAAAGTGTTGCCCCATATGGGACATGAACTGGTCTTCCAATGAACCTACATGCATATTAGGGTTAAAAGGCCTATTCATCCCATATTCATCAGGCCATGTATCCCGGAGAGATGACTGATTAATCATTCCCCCAATAGAGCTTTGATCAGCAAAAGGAGCATCCCGATCAATTAATGGATCTACAAAGTGACCCTGATCGCCCAATCTCAAAGAACTATTGGAAGATTGTGCACGCCTTAAATGAGTACCATCTCTGAGTTCAGACATCAATAAACCAAATGGATGCAACTTATCAGACTCATTATGAGCATCACTCCCCAAAACATCATTGTTGACAGGTTTGTTAGGATGAGGATATGAAGAAGCAACATCCACAGGCCTCATCAAAGGGTTGTCATTGCTGCTTCCAGCAAATTTAGATAATGACATATCTACAAAGAAGCATATATAAATAGATATTAGAATTAGAATCAAATACATATGCAACATGAAGACACAAATTTCATAAGCAGAATAGTAAATATCAAATAAGTGACAATGGCAGATGGAAAAGCATTATATTACCCTCCTCTGGCGCAACAATATTACTGAACGCCTGATCGTCAGAAAATTGGACCTCAGAGCGATAATTTTGACTACGTATTTGAGACTGAACACCAACACACGCGCTAACATCCGGACGGGATAAAGACCAAAGTTGATCATCATTAACAGCTGACCCATTGAAGTCAAAATTAGGCACATCTACTTTTAGGTTCCTTTGAATGGCATCTGATGATTCTGATTGAGCCACCAGGTTCGTACCAGAACTGAATCCTGATTTTCCTTTCAGGTGAGGCATGACATCACCAAGTTCTTGAAAAGGTGAACCTTCAGGTGCATCTGACAAGCGAACTGGTAGGTCCAACCCAAAAAACCCTTGTTCAAACCACAAAATTATATCAATCCCAAGAAATGGTCCTTGAATTGCCCCTTGAGGGTCCAGATAGCACAAACTTAACTCCTCAGGAACAGCAGCAATTTCATAAGAATATGCATTCTCATTAAATTTCAGGTCCTGTTGATTAATACTTGGATTTTGCTCAAGAGGCGAAAATCCAAATGCATCAGGCAGGTTATTATTGAGTTCTGATGTAGAAAATGAATCAACACCATGATTGGTATGCCCCTTATCGCCATCGAAGGTTTCTGATTCAACAACTTTGTTTATGGTGATACTTCCCTCCCTGTTATTGTTGTCAGAATTCTCCACTCTCCCATGCACAACAGCTGATGACATATGTTTCTGCTTGCCTAGTTGGAAAGTTGCAACATCTGAAAAACAATAGTGACTTGTAACCATCATTAATCCATTATATGTATAGAAAACAGAAGATCTTAATTTCAACTTAATAAATCAATAGCATATAAATATAAAATCAAATACTATTTTCTCACCATTAACTGCATTTCTAGATGAACCAGCAATTTGATCAGAATCATTTGAGATTTCAATTCCCGAGATAACCTTTCCACCACCGTCAATTAAAGTTTGTTTTCTTTCACTTAAGGCTGTACCAGGACCTGAAATAAGTCAAGAGGGACCATAGTGAGGGAGAGCAGGGGAAATTAAAGATTAGAAGATTATTTGATCAAACTATAATACACATTACACAGAAAACTTGCAACCTGAAATATCATCATTCAACCCTCCATCCTTTCCTCTAAATGAGTATCCCGAAACTTCACTACTAGTAATTTTTCCATTCCATATATCCTTAAGGACAGCCTGAAAGGAGTACACAAAACTATATCAATGCTGAATACTTGAGGTAGAAAGAAGACAAAATGATAGCATAATAACATTGGCCATTCAACTCGTCTGTTCATTATACCTCTTCTTCAGCAGCAGGAGCAACAAATGCTAATGGCTCTACAGAATCCAGTTGAGTTATGGGTGAAGTATGCTCCAACTCAGGAGGCATACTGTCAAAAGTTGGATCAATCTTTTGCTTGCGATATATGTCAAGAATCTTACCCCTGGGATAGTAATAGGACTCGACACCAAGGCTAGACTTCCCCAGTATAGTTCTATTCTTATCCACAAGTGCAGAGCCCACACTAGATCCCAAGGGAGGCCTTCCAATTTGCAGATTTCCATTTATATTTGCCCTTCCTCTTCCAGGTGAAAATCGCACATTTGTTCCCTCTGTACGTCCTTTATCCATCCCAAATCCAGGTGCAGCACGGTATGTGGCCACACCAGCTGCTTGAGCTTCCAATCGATGACGTGGTCTCCATTTATCACGAGAATCTGTGTCACGATCAGACCCTTGTCGATTGCTAACACCAGAAGACTGTTTCTCTGCATGACCATCTTCCTTCTCAACATCATTCCTTTTCTCAATTCGAGAATCCTTTTCTTTGTCTTCAGGACCCCATCTTGATGACCACTTGTTCTCTCTCCGAGAGTCATGACCAGAACCACGGCCATCATGCCAGCGATCAGCAGGCAAGGATCGGTTCTCTGAGGTTGACGTAATCTCCGTACGACGCTCTTCTTTTCTGCGATCCCTTCTACCAAGCAAGCTTGTTTCTCTCTCCTCCTCACGCCAGCGACGACTTATGTCAACATCTGGAGCAGTCCTCCTCCAATCTTTCTTGTCTTGAGAACCCTCCAAACGCCAACTATCTTTCAGTATGGGATCAGTGGGGTTCGCCTGTGGCAAAGAACCAAAAGCACCGATATATCTATATAAATTTTGCGATGATGCAAATCCTTTGAAAGTCACAAATTTAAAAGAAACAAGTTTTTAAACAAAAATACAATGGGAATAAAGACTCCAATTCAACTGAAAAAGCATATGCATACAAAATATTCTAACACTAGCCCATAAATTGAAACAGTAACCAACAGATTTGATATGATTAAGCAAAGAAACAAAGAAGAGCTCGTCTCCCCCCCCCCCAAGTGGCACCAAAGATCCCGTTATGTTATTGTTTTCTAATATAGAAATATCACTCTTTACAAATATAGAACACACAACAATTCTTGGTATGATAATTGAACGCGCAATCATTTTCAATAAGAATTTGAGAAACTGCCTCATCAACCAAAGAAAATAATTGGAGAATCTGAAAAATCTTAAGAATTAAGACACATCACCATTGCTTTGTCTTTCAACATTCGTACCAGGTCAAAATGTAAACAAAAGCTTAGCTGTTACATTGAATAAAAAATCAAACAGGGTCTTGAGATTGACTAACAATCCATTTTGCCTTCAAAAGACACAACAGATACAAAACCTTTTACACTAAGCAGGAAAATCCAAAAGAGAAAATCATATTTTTCTTCAAATATTTTGTGATTGAATTATTGAAAAGACCACTTATTCATCACTTAATCACTCTGATGCTCTTACAAATACCATACAGACACATGTCAAACTAGCAGCCACAGCTCTACTATACATTCCCCCTTGACCCTTGATGTACAATAAATTGCATAATAGATAAGATCAGTTTTACAAAACAATACAAGAAAATGCAATGTTATAAAATTCAATGTGACCGAGGGGAGAAAAATATTTCCGTGAACAAAACTGACATGTTTATTCTTTAGTCTCCAACATGATAAAGCAAAGCAACAGCAAACTCCACCAGATAGCAATATATTTTACCAGAGGAAAAAGGAATCTAGATCATGAAATTCAAATCCAAGGAAGCAGTGAGTATTACATACCCCCACTGGGTTGGCAGTTGCTTTTGAGTCAACAGGTTTGGAATAAAGCCACTGCGGGGATAATGGGATGCTGCTGTCCGATGAAACTTGATCTGAAAGTGAAACCAGCTTTGTGTCAACACCAACAGCTACCACACAGTGCATAAATGAGGGCAACGCAACTAGCTGTTAGCTTTAACTTCAATTCTGACATATATCAACATCTTACCTTTCGAATCATCAAGTAGCCCAGCAATCCCTTTCTCCGTGCCATGTACTGCGGATGCTTCATCTAACACAACCAAAAAAGCGAATGTTAACTATCTCATTCAACTTAGCAACAAGCAATGACGCGATCTATATCGTCCACCACAGCTGGCAAATTACATAATACAGATAAATAGTGAACAAGCAAATCAAATCAACCCTCAACATCTGGAGAAGACAACCCCCTCCCCCTCAAACCCAGTTAAATCAGCTTACTGTTTTTAACAAAATATATAGAACAAATATCCGGATTCAGATTAATAAGAAATCTCACTCCATCCATCCCAACACAGCTTCAGAGAAAACAACACATAACCCACTCGCACTAGCTAAAGCATTGACAGGAACCAAGAACCAAAAATAAATAAATAAACAAATAAAAATAAAGAGAAAATGTAGATCAATCTTCATTCCACAGTAAAGTCAACCCCAAAAAAACACACAAAACAACATTCAAAATTAGGTATCCATTATCAATTAACCAAGAAGGAACATGCGTGTTGAGCATGCGATTGACAGAGAGAACGAATCAGGGATTGAGATTCAACGGATCAAGACAGAGAGAAAGCGAACAATTATTGCAAAAACGAAACGAGAAGCGAGCATTTGAAAGCGATTTAGAGGAAAATCAAAATGGAAAAGGAAAGCCCTAAAAGTAAAAACAACGGAAAAAATCGAGAAAATAAAAAAACAGAAGCGTTGGAAGCGGAAAATCGATCAGACCTTTGGAATCGGAGGGCTTGGAGGAGAAGAGATCGTCGGGGAGATTGACCTTGCCGTCGCCCATGTTTGGTGGAGCTCGAAATTGGTGGAATTCGAAGGTGAACAGAGAGATCCAGAAAGAACGGAAGAAGAACGAGAAAGAGAAGAAGAGTATGAAGACGAAGATGAAGATTAAGAAGAAGATGAAGAAGATTGTGAGGAGTGGTTTGGAAGGCGAAGGGCGAAGGGCGAAGGGAATGGGAGGAGCTAGGGTTCCGAGATTCAGAGAGAGACAGGTGTGTAGGGTTTGCTAATTGCAGGGTATAAGATTAGATAGATAGAGAACACAAGAGGAGAGAGTCTGAACGAGAAAGAGAAAGAGAGAAGAGGGGTGAGGGTTTGGGTGTGTAACATCACAAACAGCCACAGGGACTGCGCGATATATTATTCGTTTTTTTTTTATTCTTTCTTCTTTTTTTTCTCTGGTTTCTTTTTTTTAATTCCAAAAAATATTATGATAAGTGATTAGAATTTGTTTTTGTTTGTAAAAAAATATTTTATTTATGTTTTTATATTGTTATGATATTTTTTTTTTTACAAAAGATAAAAAAATTCGAACTCACGATTTTTTTAACCCATTAACTTATTATAAGTGTATTTATGATAAGTGTATTTATGTTTTTATATTGTTATTGAATACTCACGGTAAAAAACAAATATTCAAATAGCCACAGAGATTTGATACTATATACTTGAAATGTATAACATCTTAAAAAAAATGTGAGTGCATATGGGATATGTTACATATCTATAGTTTAAAATTTTAAAATTACAAATTTTTAATTTAAAATTTTGATAAATATAATTTAAATTAATTCAGGACAAATAAACTTATTCATATTATTATATTGGGTTAATTATAATTATATATTTAATTTTAAAAAAAATAATTTAAAGTTTTTAAACTAAAAAATTAATAATTTAAAATTTTAAATACATCCAAAATATATGCAAAATTAACTTAGAATTTGATAAGTTTAAATAATATTTTGTATCATATTGTGTTGGTTTATTTTTATTTTTCTATTTCATCTAATTTTATTTAAATAATTTAAAATTTTAAAATTATAAAATTTTTTATTTTAAAATTTATATCTTTTTATCAAAAATAAGAAGACTTGAACGTGCAATCTCTTAAGCGGATATCAGAAGATTTTGTCATTTGAGTTATAATTCAATGAAGATAGATGAGTATTATCTAATTATTTTTAATTTTTTTAAATATGAGTACGTTTATTTGTATTAACTTAAATTTTAAATAATATTAGATAAATAAAAAGATTAAATCAGATCATAACGTATTTCAAATACACTAGGTTAATTTTTTTTGCTTTATTCTGAATATTAAATATGTATACCTACGCAAATATAACATAACCCAATACATTTAAATTTTCTTTTAAGATGTATTTATTTATCTTTTGTTCTGTGCATCCTAAATATATATATATATAAAAATATAAATATTTTATGCGTGTATATTTTAATAAATAAAATATTTAAATAATTTAAATAAAAAATCCGTAATTATCGTTATCCAACTAGGGGGTGAAGTCTATCCATTTTAGTGGGTGTTTGCTGTAAATAAAAGATTAAAAAACGTTATGCGTAAAAAAATACCAATTAATATATATATATATATATATATATATATATATATATATATATTATGTGTGTGTATTTCAATTAAATAATCAATCAACAAAAAATTAAACATATCATAATAAAGAAGTAAAATAATCAAACTTAAGAATAATGAATAATAAAATTATTTATTATAGCATAATAAAATTATTGTAAATGTTAAATATGTATTTTTGTATACATATTTCTTGTAAAGATTAATATGCAGTATTTTTCATAAATTTTATAAAATAATAAAAACATTTTTTGAATAATAAAAAGTCTAGTGTGTCTTTGGGTTGCCTTTTCTAAAAGAAAAATGATATTTCAACTATTCAAAAAAATACTAAATAAAATTCTTATGTGAAGGTGGTAGAACTAGTTGGATATAGATTTGGTAAAATTTGTTTTTTTTTTTTTTCAAAAGTAGTTTATCAAAAGATCGTTTCTAAAAGTTGTAGTAGTTATATTTTGTAAATAAAAATAAAATAACTTTCAATTAGCATACACTATAACAATTGTATTAAATATTAGGTACATAAATGTTTTGATAATCAATTTTTAATCACAATTTTTCAAAAAGTTATAATATTTTTTAAAAATATAACAGAAATGGAGAGACTATAAAACCAAACAGAGAACATTCTTATAACAAATATTTTTGGGGAAGAAACATCAATATTTGAAAGAACATAAATTTTTTTTATAAATAACAGAATATAAAGAAGAGAAGATGAAAGCACAGCAATAGTAAAGGAAAGAAATCATGGCAAAAGAAGAAGAAAAGGAACTTAGATCCTTTGTTTTTTTGGGACACTACATATTTTGAAACTTTAATATTTTATTTCATATAAAGCTTAAATATTTATTATCTAAAAACACTTTCCATACTTGATGTTATACTATTGTGAATACTTTTCATACTTTTGCAAAATTTGGCATCATCTTTTCCATATTTATTTTCACCTTCAAGCTCAAAATCCAACTCATCAAATTTCTTAAACTTACAATTATTTATAGAATAAAAACAAATGATATGGTTATGCAATATTATTATTGCAATAACAATTTGAACTTGTTTTCCGTGGCTAAAACTTAACATTTCTACCTTTGTATAGTCTTTTGTAGTGTGCATGATATTTTTTTTCTTTTGGGTGACTTGTAGTATGCATGATATGGTTATGCAATGTCATCTCTACCATTTTTTCCAAATTCCAAATGGACGTTATTTAACACTTATAAATGAAAAATGAACATAATTATACATATCGTGGTATTTAAAAGGTCTATTAATACGACAAAATTTAAATAAATAATATCTCTCCCTTTTATATGTCCTGATTATTTATCTTTTTTGGATAGTATATATCTACTAAATAAAATTTACTTGTGTATTGTCAATTCTAACGTGACATAATAAAAAATTAAGTACGCTTATAATTTATAATTTAGGTGTGAAGATGAAGTACAATATGGTGGTGATTTTGGAAAGTCCAATTCAAGGGAACCAATTATATTAGAGAAACTTATTATGTTGTGATTTATTTAGATGATCCATCTTATTTTCAAGGTCTCTCAAATTTTTTTTGAAATTATTTTTTATCTCTTTAAATTTTAGATATATATTTTTTTGAAATTGTATCCTCTCAATTTTTTATTTAAAAGAGTAAAATATAATTTTTCATAATATATTTTATAGGTGGGACAAAAAAATTATGAAAAAAATATTAAAAAGTTAAAAATTATACTTATACCCTCAATTAAAAGAAATTAAGATGATTCATTTCCATAATTTCTTCCAACACATTGTGTCTTTTTGTTGTATTATGCTATAAATTTTGGACACCGACAAAAAAAAAAAAAGGGCAAAACACTATAATAAGCCAAGGAGAAGAAAATTTTACACAAATCAACCAAATAGAAAATTGGTTCATGAATCCACCAACGCACATTATTATATAGTTCGAATCAATATGTTTCGAACTAGAATTTCATGTAATTCGAATCAATATGATTCGAATTACTCACACATGCAGACACACAGTAATTCGAATTACACTCACACACGCTGCACATATTAATTCGAATTGGCCAGATTCGAATTACTCATGATTTAATTTTACCATTCTTTTATTAAAAAAATTAATAATTAAAAAATTAAAAATATATATTTTATTTTATGCATTAAAAAAAAGCTAACAAAATATTTAATTACGAGACTTTTTTAAAATATTAATGAGTTATCAATTCAAATTTCATACAATACTCTTTTGCCCATTTTTAATAGTTCATGAAAATTTTTTTAATAAATTTATTTAAATTATACCACAAAAAATATTTTATTCTATACAAAATAATTTAAAAAAATAGCTTAAAAGATGTTAGGAGTACTATAAAAATTTGTAATATCCTAATGCCTTGGGACATTAAAAAAATACTCTACATAGTCAATAATAATTTAAAAATAAAAAAAATACAGTTATAACTAGTATATACCTAAACTACTAGAATATTACAAACTTTTATAGTACTCCTAACATTTTTTAAGCTATTTTTTTAAAATTATTTTGCATAGAATAAAGGGCATTTTAAGCTATTTTTAGCCATTTTATATGCAAAATAATTTTTAAAAAATGGCTTAAAAAATATAAGGACTACTATAAAAGTTTGTAATATTCTACTAATTTATGTAAATACTGGTTATAACTATATTTTTTTAATTTTTAAATTATTATTGACTATGTAGAGTATTTCTTTAATGTCCCAAGTCATTAGGACATTATAAATTTTTATAGTACCCCTAACATTTTTAAGCCATTTTTTAAAATTATTTTGTATGGAATAAAATATTTTTTTGTGGTATAATTTAAATAAATTTATTAAAAAAATTTCATGAGCTATTAAAAATGGGCAAAAGAGTATTGTATGAAATTCGAATTAATATCTCATTAATATTTTAAAGAAGTCTCGTAATTAAATATTTTGTTAACTTTTTTTTAATGCATAAAATAAAAATATATTTTTTAAAATTTTTTAATTATTAATTTTTTAATCAATTATTAATTTTTTAATAAAATAATGGGCAAAATTAAATCATGAATAATTCGAATTTGACCAATTCGAATTACCATGTGCAGCGTGTGTGAGTGTAATTCGAATCAACATGATTCGAATTACTATGGGTGTAATTCGAATCAGCTTGATTCGAATTATGGTGTGTCTGCATGTGTGAGTAATTCGAATCATATTGATTCGAATTACATGAAATTCTAGTTCGAAACATATTGATTCGAACTATATAATAATGTGCGTTGGTGGATTCATGAACCAATTTTCTATTTGGTTGATTTGTGTAAAATTTTCTTCTCCTTGACTTATTATAGTGTTTTGCCCAAAAAAAAACATCGTATATGATTTGGGATTAGACTAAGTAAATTTGTCTTTTGTATAAAGTACAAAATAATGTAAATCGAAAACATGAAAATATGATATATTGGATTTTCCTCATGCCCATATCTTATAAGGAGTTAATATGATGATAGATCTAATAAAGATTTTAATTTGAATTGAGATATTATCTTTAGTGTCTCAACCCAAAATGCTACCCAAAATGCTTTAAGATAATCGCTGATAATGGTGCTATACATCTAAATTTTTTTGATAATTAAATTTAACTAAGTTAATTTAAGTTCAATAAAAATTAGTTTTATTATTAACGTATGTAAATACATTATCTTTTTATATTTCGTGATTTTTTATTCGTATTTTTCTTTTTTTATATTTTTTTCTTTTTCGTATTTCTTCTTATCTTGTTATCGTCATTTTTTTATTACTTTGTTATTACTGTATTTTTTTCTTCTCTTCTTAATAATTTTTATAGCATTATGTATGTTTTCTTTTTTTATTTTTTTATGAGGGTAAAATAAAAGAATGATGAGAAATTGAAACCAAAAAAAAAAAGAAAATGAGGAGTTTTGAGTTATATAAAATTTATCATTAAATAATTCTAAACTTTTTTTTACCGTGACATAGAAGTTTCTTAATTTTAATACTAAAATTTTTTAACTATGACACTAAATGGGTGAAATAAAAATGTGAAAGAAGAAGAAAAAAAAGAGGAGGATGATGAGAAGGAAGAAGGAGAATTTTAAAATATTATTTAGTTGAATGAATGTATTTTATATTTATTGGATTAAATTTTTACCATAAATAAAAATAGCATCAAAAATTCATAATTTTAACACCAAAATTTTGTTACAAAATACAGAAATTTCTTTTTTAATGCTATATTTTTTTGTTTGGTTTTTTCTTCTTTTTTTTTGTTTTTATTCTTATTATGAAGGTAAAGCAAGAAGAATTATGAGATTGAAACAAAAAAAAAAAAGAAGAAAATGATGATGATAAGGAAGAAAAAAAAAAAGGAGAGGAGGTGTTTTGAGTTATGCAAAATTTATTAAAAAATAACATTGAAATTCTAAAGAATAACACTGAAATTTCTTCTTTAATGCTGTATTTTTATACTTTTGTTATTCTTTCTTTATATCTTTCTTTCTTTCTTTTATGTTGCTCTTATTTCTTCTTTTAGGAGTATTACTTCTCATATTAGATTTGAATGAACATGTTTGTATTGTATTACAATCTTATTTAGTTTAATAAATATAGGTTTACACTTATTGAATTGAATTCTTGCCATAAACAAAAATAGCACCGAATTTCTTAATTTAACACTGAAATTTTGCTATAAAAACATAGATTAATCTTGTCTTTAAAGCTGCATGTTTCTTTTTTTTATTTTTATTCTTCTTTCTTTCTTTTTTTGTTGCTCTTACTTCTTCTTTTAGAAGTATTACTTCTCATATTAGACTTGAATGTACATTTATTGGATTGAAATCTTACATTGCAGCGAAAAAGAATGAAAGAAAAAAGGAACACTGTGACGATAATGATAACGATGACGACAATGACGACGATGGCGATAGAGGGGAAAAGGAAAGAGAAGAAGAAATTCAAATAAAAAGGAGGGAGGAAGAAGAAGAGGAGATGGCAACAATAATAATAACGACAACAACAATAATGAAAGAAGAAGAATGCGCATAAATATAAAAAAAAGGTTATACAACTTAGTTTGATTTGGTTGGGTAAATCACTTAATTATAGAGAATTTTTATTTTCTAAAAGCATTGTTGTTCTTCTCATTTCTTGCAAATTTATAATTTTTTATTTCAATAACCTTATTTTTGTTAGAGTATTTTAGGAATTGAAACAATGTTGTTTTCTTTAAAAAAAAAATTAAAATCTAAGCTCAAAATTTTACTATCATAATCAAATCTAATAACAGAGATTGCAAGTCTTTTTTCATCTTACTTCTTAGAGAATTCAACAAATTTTTTAAAAGTATCATCTTTAGAAATTAAAAAAATAACTTATATAAATCTAGAATAGTCAAAAATTAGAAAAAATTACCAAAAGAACCCATGAAGTTTACAAACGTGGACAAAAATATCCATAAATTAAGGAAATTAACATTGTACCCATGAAAGATGGGTTTCGTACGACAAAAGTATCCAAACTCTAATTTTTTATTGATTTTTCAATAAAATTCCTAAACTACCCCACCATAACCCCATTCTACTGTCACTCCCTCTTTTCTCACTTCTTCCTGTCTCCTCATTTTTCCCTCTCTCAAAAATCCTCACAGAGTCACAGAACTCTCGTCCTACTTTCTTACCACCGTCTGCCACCCACCTACCCCATCACCGCCAATTTCCCCTCTCACTACTTCCCCCTCTCACTCTAAAGATGACTACAACACCTTCGTCGTATACATGTGACCCAACCTGAGGAGAATGTCGCCACAGCGCGCTTGTCCCAATCGAGAAGAACATCGTCGTCACGCGCCTGAGAAGAGAGAGGGGTAGTGGCGCTGCTGCATACAAAAAGAGGGTTCAGTAAAAAAAAATTGGAGAAAAAAGGGTGGTGGCGCTGCTGATGAAGGTTCTGTCGTCGACGATGTTACAGCGGGCAAAGAAAAATGTATTTCTCTTTTTTCTTAACATTTTTATTTTATTTTTCTTTTTTTTTCAGAAATTTATTTAGTTACTACTAAAAAGATATTGTTCTAATTTTTTTTTTAAATATTCTTCTATTTTTATGAAAGCAGAGACTGATTTATAAAAGATTCTGTTGATGGCTACTTCTGCTTCTGATTTTTGCTGAAGTAAATTTCAAATTGGATGAATGGATTTGTTGATTTTCGATGGTTGATGGCTGTTTCTGCTTTTAGTTTTGCTAAAGTGAATTGAAATTGGATGAATAGATTTGAATTTTTTTTTTTGGGTATTTTTTGGTGTTTGATTGATTTAGTTTGGGTATGGATTGTAAACTTATGATTGAACCGGTTGAGGTCCAATCTTCACCACTACCACCATTGATTTTGGCCTGATTTGTTATAGGAGTAGTTTCGGACTCCATGGCAAAGATTTTAAAGATGCAGGTTGAAAAAGTGAGTTGAGGTTGAGGGTGGGGTAGTTTGGAAATTTTATTAAAAAATTAACAAAAAATTAGGATTTTGATACTTTTGTCGTACGAAACCCATCTTTCATGGGTACAATGTTAATTTCCTTAGTTTATGGGTACTTTTGTCAACGTTCATAAACTTCATAGGCACTAGGGGTGTACATGGCCCGGTCCGGCCCGAAGATCTGACCCGGACCCAAACAATTTAGGGACTAATTTGTGTGATTTCACCGGGTCTAGAGTTGGGTATAGGTCTCAAAAATAGACCCAGTTATTATTTAGGGTCTGGTCTGGGTCAAAGTGAATCTGGCTTAACCCGGCTCATGTGCACCCTGAGAAAACTAGAAAAGGTATATATGTTTTAAATTAATTCCAATATTATGTTATATTAATTATAAGTTTATTGTTTTATTTTTTTATCACACTGTTGAATTAGAAAATATTAAAATAGAACAAAAAAGCATCAAATTAGAATTTATGGATAAATTCAAATTCAAATATGGATATCAACTTCTCGGTAACAAGTTTCTTCTTTATAAATAAGTTTTTTTATAAATTATTGTTAAAGCTTTTAAAGGCTCGATTTTCACCCATTTTGGACTAAGTATAATTGTAACCCGAAAATGTTTAGGTTTTATCAAGTCTAGAGTCGGGTTATGGTCTAAAAAAAAACCCAGTATATATTTAACGTCAGATCTAAATTAAGACAAATCCAATTTTACCCGTCCCATATAGTCATATATATTCCTAATAGGTATTTTTAGTAATTTTTTCTTAAACTTACGACTACGAGCAATGGAAGATAATAAGTTAGTTTAGAAATAATGTTAGGCGCCCGATTCATTGCTCTTAATATATTTTAGAGCACTAAAAACTCCATATGAAATGTTGAAGAAAAGTTATTGTATATTATTTTTTTTATATTTTAAATTTGTTTTGGCTAAATCTAAATTGTTTAATTTCTTTGGTTTTTTTAGGTTTTCTCCTAAGTTAGTGATTTAATTTATTTATTGGAATAGAATGAAAACAATAAAGGTGAGTCCAATATTTGGACAGTCTAAAGTGAATCTAATGTGGATTTTTTTAAATGTTTTATTGGCACAAAATAATTCTATTATACTTAGCTTAAGAATTTCCTCTGCATTTTTTCTCGAGCTCCATGGCAGAAGCGTGAATGACATCCGACAATGAAGATTTATTCTAAAAAATCAGCAAGTTCCAGGCGTTCCATATCTTCTAAATAATCATTGTTGCAATTGCTATATGCATGTTCGTACCTGAGGTGAGTTTATGAATTAGTGAGGTGAGAAGATTGGAAATTTTGACTTTAGCATACACAAAACTAGGCCGAGTGAGTAACCTGCAAAACACTTCGATACTAAAGTCAGTAGTGCTTTTTGGTGACATGGAACAAATGTCTTTACATACTGCGTATCCTTCCCTTTATACCTATCCTTTAGGGATGCCATTTTCTCAATCTCTAATGCTTTTATGTCACGTTACTACTTTCAGAATTTGACGATTTTGGCTTTAGTGGTACAGTCATTATGACGTTCCCGACATATTTTCGTAATGTCGGATTCTTACTTAATTGTTAGTCCGTTATGATCTTATTTACCCAGAACAATGCCCAAATCAATTTTGTTCTTTCCAAAATTATTTGTAAATTATCAATAGATTTTCTTTGAATCAATGAGTTCTAATTTTTTAAACTAGTTATGGTTTGAAATTGTGAGAGGAATAGAACTTGGTATAGTAATTGATCGCAGTTGTCATTGTTGTCGCAGATGTCATAGCTTCAGGGATTGCCGGTGAGTTTATGACATGCTCATTTTCGGGTGGTGGAGTTTGTTAATAGTTACATTTGCTGTCATCGCGGACGCTGTTGTGGGTTTCTGAGTTTGTTGGAACTTTTTGTTTTTACCAACATTAATATTGTAGAGCAGTGACACAATGATGAAAAAGAAAGAGCAGGAGGTATGATAAAATAGATGTGGTGAATAGACAACAACTTGAAAGACAACGTGTAGATGTGACTAAGGGGGCATTTATTCAATAAATTATAGCAGTAGTTAAAATTAAGATTTTTACATTTTAGATAAAAGAGATTAATGGAAATTTACAAAAAATAAAAATGAAAAGGAGAGTTAAAATGAAATTTTCATAAAGTTTTTTTTTAATAAAATATCATGGAGTTTTAAAATTCTAAATAATAGGGAAGTATTATAACATCCACCGTAGTGTTAATATAAATTTAAGAAAGAAGCTTCTCTGACATGTATGACCACTTTAGAATATAGTTTGAAATCAACTTCTAAGGTAGGGTTTGTCTTTAGTAAGCTCAAGTGTTTTGAGCTTTTGTGATGAACACAATAAATAATTTATAAATATAACTCACATGGGGTTTAATAATAATTATTAATTTTTTATCTTTACCACAAATATTTTTAAAATTCATTTAGGTAACCCTAAATTTGCTACCTTCACTCAGTAACCAAACCCACTAACGCACTCTCTACTCTCTTTCTCTTCCCTTTTCACAAAACCCACTGCCATAAGCAACAATCTCTACCAACTACCATCAGCCTCTCTTTCTCTTCCCTTTTCACAGAATTTACTTTTATTGCCAATTTATTTAAGAATTTCCTTTTCAGCATCAGAGTGTCATTGTTCTTTCTGCCTTTACCATGCACTGCGTCATTTCGTCGCCGTTCAGCATCATCGTTCTCACTGGTCAGCACCGTTGTCCTCAACAGACAGTGGTGGCGTGGGTCTCAGAGAGCCAGCATCATCGTCAGCGCCGTGGTGCTCCGTCTCCCCCTTCATCACTACACTTCAAGAGTTTCAATGGAGCTTCAGTATCAAGTACGAACTTGTTTCATTTAGCTCATTTTTTTATCTCTTTATGTTCTGCTGTATGAGTCTGTTTCATTGAAGTCAGTCAATTATTTTTTTTGTTCTACTTATTTCATTCAATTAGTGATTTTGTTCGGTTTACTTAGTTGTTTGAAATTTCTGAGTTAGGGTTAAAAAATTTTGGTATTTGTTTTTATGATTTTGATTTTAATTTCTGGGTTTATGTCTCTTTTTATGATGTTCTATTTTTTATTTGCTATTGGTGTTTGATTTCTGTTCATGATTTCAATTTCTAGGTTTATGTTTCTATTCAAATTTGGTATTTGTTTTTATGGTTCTGATTTCAATTTCTGGGTTTATGCCTCTGTTCATGATGTTTTATTTTTTATTTGTTATTGCTGTTTGATTTCTGTTTATAATTTTAATTTGTGGGTTTATGTTTCTATTCAAATTTGGTATTTGTTATTATGATTTTGATTTCAATTTATGGGTTTATGTCTCTATTCATGATGTTCTATTTTTTATTTGTTATTGCTGTTTGATTTCTGATGACGGTTTCAATTTCTGGATTTATGTTTCTATTAAATTTTGGTATTTATTTTTATTAATCTTTGTTGTATTTTTTATTTGTTATTGTTTGATTTTTTAGTGTGTTTGAAAATTCAGAAATTAGTACTGTGATTCCTTTTGAAAATTCAATGGTCATTGATTAGTTTTGCTTATTTGATTATAAATTGTACCTAATTTGTGCTATTTTGTTGGGTAATTAACGGTTGTCACCATAAATTACAGGAAGCATCAAATAGTCAAAGACACACAAGTGATGAAAATGCGCATAATGTTAGTGATCATGTGGATGAAGACGCAACTTTTGATGCGGTAGATATGGATCAATATCGCATAAGCTCTTAGGATGATGTTGGTAAGATCGATTTCTCATGTCTATCTATGAAAAATATTTGTCAATTGTACTTTGTTGATCTTGGCTTGGCATTTGAATTTTATGATTCATATGCCAAGACGAGGGGTTTCAGTGTGCGAAAGAGTAGGATTAGAATAGGTGGTGGAAAAGTTAGAGAAAAAGCATATGTTTGTTCTTGTGAAAGGTATAGATTAGAAAAATAGAACCATCTGAAAAATCGAGTGAGGGAGCCTAAACCAGAGACAAGATGTGGTTGTATGAATAAACTTCATGTTTTCTTCGATGCGATAACTGAGAGTTGGGTAGTGAGAGATTTTTGTGATGAACACAACCATGAGTTTGTTGTTCCAAAATTAGCAAGAATGTTAATATCTCACAAGAAAATGACTGAGCCTGATATTAGTCAAATGAACCATATGAAAGTAGTGGGGATCAGCATGCCAAACATATTTGGGTCATTAGCTAGCCAGTGTGGTGGGTACGAGAACGTTAATTTTTCAATTAAGGATATGCATAATCAAGTTGCGAAGCGAAGAAGACAATTACCTGATGATTTAACCTCTGCAGTGGCTTACCTGAAAATGCTAGCAACAGGGGATCAAAACTTGTTCTATAATATTGAGAAGGGCAGAGAATGAGCGTTTCGGCAAATTTTTTGGCTGTGATGGCCGGTGTCAGTTGAACTACGATCTGTTCAGGGATGTGCTAGCATTTGACGCCACATATAAGAAGAATAGATACAGATTGCTGGTGGTAATATTCTCGGGAGTTAACCACCATAATCAAACCGTTGTATTTGGTGTTGTAATAATTTCGAATGAGAGGAAAAGCACATATGTGTGGTTACTAAAACAGCTTCTCATAGCAATGAAGGGAAAGACACTAATTTCAGTAATTACAGATGGTCATCCATCGATGACTATCGCTATTTAGGAAGTGTTTCCGAATGCACATCATAGGTTACGTGCATGGCACTTGATGCGTAATGCAACAAGAAATATTCACAAACCTCAGTATACGAAAATGTTTACAAAGTTAATGCTAGGTGATTACGAAGTTGGTGTGTTCGAACAAAAGTGGGAGGAAATGGTTGGATGCTTTAGAGTGGAAGATCGGGAATGGATATTAGATAAGTATGGGAAAAAAAACATGTGGACTATCGCTCATATCCGAGGAAAATTTTTTGTTGGGTTTAGAATGACTTCAAGGTGTGAAATTCTACATGTTGTCCTCAAAAGATATGTTAAATCACGCCATAATTAGACAGAATTTGTTCAACACTTCCAGCGTTGTTTGAGCTACATACGGTACAGAGAGGATTTGGCAAACTTTAAATCATCAACTGGACAACCTGTGATGCTGACACACTTTCAACAATTAGAAAGGCCAGCAACTATCATTTATACCCGACAAATTTTTATGTTGTTTCGTTCAATGCTCCACAAGGCCAGCACATTGAAGGTAATATATGAAAAGGAAACAAGTTCTTGCAAGATTTATCAGGTGTCAAAATTTTACAAGTTTAACATGATATGACATGTGTCCTTTCATGGAGAGCAAGATGAAATTAAATGCTCATGCATGAGAATGGACTCCATAAGTATTCCATGTAGTCATATATTAGAAAATTATTTTAATTTTTTAATTTGTTTGTGAGCAATATATATATTAATTATAATCACAAATTATGTTATTTCAAATTAAATGACTTATATAATGGTGATCTCATTTATTGTTATAAATGCTAAATTGAATAAGTCATTATTACTTTTTATTTGGAATTAAATGAGAATAAAACTAGATATTATTTTTTGTTCTTTATATAATTATCTTCTGGATTTTAAATATATTATTTTTTGGACTTTAGATACTATTTTATTTGGATTTTAGGGTTTAATGGGTGCCATACTCAAATATAAATAGTGCCTTTAGAGTTTCGGTCCCAGTATACCAAAACTGCCTAGGGATACAAAAGACTTTGGTTGAAAAAGATCGAAAAAATTACAAGATTTAAATCCTTCCATCAGTTTCTGACTTTTATAAATAAAGATACGTTTCTGTATTATATTATATTTTTTGATGATTCAGTATAGATAATTTGAGTTAATAAAATTATTTATTCCAACAAATGGTATTAGAGCTATTCATAATTTAATCATCAAAATATTCAATTTATTATTCCTTTTGAATTAATATATGTATATGCGTACATCATATACATTTGGAATTTTTTTTATGCTGTAAAATTATATATATATTTTAAACATCTTTACGTTATGACAATGCATATAAAGGAATATATATTTTTGTGTTCCTTAATCAATATATGCGTTTATTATGTATGTGTGATTATGCCTATATCTATACATACTAGAATTCAGGAGGAAACATCACCGACGTGGATTTTTTTTGGATTTTTGAGTTTTCTTTAAAATAAAAAATAAAAAGCACATGGTCTGAGTCAAAGAAAGTGGTTTCCTTTCACATCACTCTCAGTCACTCTTTTTAACTTTTCATCTTCTTTGGTGAACTCTTCAAGACACCATCTTCTTCCTCTTTCACCCCATTTGGACAGCTTGATCGTTGTAGTGGAAAGCAGTGTCTCGACCGGCGTAGGGTGTTCGACCAAGAGGCGCAAGATGAACGGCGATAGACCGGTTCTTCCGATTCTTGAGCATTCAACTTCTGTCATCATCGCCATCCCCTACGGTGCTGCCGTTATCGACTTACTGGCGCCGCAATGGGCTTCTTCCTTTATTGTTCTGAGATCACCAATCGTTATGATCCCCACCCACAGTCCTCACCGTAGCTACTCGAATGCATCATCTGAGAGCACAATGATGGCAACGACGCCGGTGGGATTCTGGGGACTCTGAACGAGTGACGCTCTTTGGAACCTCAAGAACCTGGTTGATACATTCTCCTCCTCCTCCGAGATCAACCGGCGCACCCTCATGTACGGATCTTTTCGAACCCTGCTTCTGAATTTTTTTTATCTTTTTTTAATTTAGGGTTTTCAGCTGCGTTTTCTTTGGCCAGGCTTTGCGCTGTTTTATTTTATAAAAGTTAACTTATATCAAGGCTAATAATTGTCAGTTGCATCCTGATTCCATTGAATAGGTTTCGTTTCTTATGGGAGTTGCTAATTCATTTAGTTCTATTTTGTGTTTGAATCCTGTATTTCGTCAATTTTCTATTTCTTTAATAAGTTGATGTTGCGCTTTATAAACTGATAGAGTGATAGAATCATAAATGCTCTTTGCAAAACTCATCAATTTTTGTGTGGAAGGTTTTTCATTCAGCATAAAGCTGTTGAGTGATGTTTGTTGTTTTATAATGCTTCAGGTATTTTTGTCTCTTTCATTTGATGAAGATCTTGGGATGTAATTGCAGTGATTTCGCACAGAAGCCTCAAGGAGGATCAGGTAATACAGACACCTCAGCCCCATTTTGATTTCTATTTACTCAGAAGTTTTATATTTTTGCTGTCGTTTTCTTCTGTATTGGATATGTATTCTTTGATTGGTATCTATATGATGTGGATATGTTTGGGTTAATATGTTATTTGACGTGTTATATAATTCACCAATAGTAATATTTGATATGAAGTTTTGGTTGCAATGAGTTCGATGGACACAAAAAATAATAATGGATAATTATGAACACGTGGAAATCAGAATCTTAGGAGTGTAAGGAACAACATAATATTTCTGTATGAATTTATTTAGAAACACATTTAGGTCTGCACATCAATTTGATTCATTAAGTGCGTGCTTAGTTTTTAAACTTTAGGGGATCATTTGAAATGTTTCAGGAATTTTTTAATTGAAAGTTGCTTTAATTTAAGCTTGCAACGGAGATGATGGCTGAGTGATTGATATTGTCTTTGGTTTTAACAGCTGGAGTACTTGGAGGAGAGGAGGATTAAGGATCTTGTGAAGAAGCACTCGGATATGAATGCT
This sequence comes from Arachis hypogaea, assembly GCF_003086295.3. NCBI lineage: Eukaryota > Viridiplantae > Streptophyta > Magnoliopsida > Fabales > Fabaceae > Arachis > Arachis hypogaea. The sequence goes on along the minus strand of NC_092041.1, from coordinate 101,361,847 downwards.
GGGTTGGGTAGTTTTGCTGTAGCTATTCAATCTCCCAAGTTATGGGTCATGAACGTTGTGCCTACCATAGCTGAGAAAAGTACCCTGGGGGTCATATATGAGCGCGGCTTGATTGGCATTTATCATGATTGGTATCGCTTTCTAGCTTCTTTCTCGGGTTATATATATTGCATCTTTTCGTTTAATGTTGAAATATATGATATAGCTGTATGAATCTTATACTATTAGTTGGATTCCTTATTTATGTTTGTATTTTTCAAATTCAGGTGTGAAGCCTTTTCAACATACATATCCAAGGACATATGATCTCATTCATGCCAATGGCCTCTTTAGTCTGTACAAGGATAAGTAAGTGTTTGTTCGGTCAAACCACTATTCAACATATTCAACGAAGGAAATAAAGAAATGAGGTTAGGAAGAAGAAGAGGTGAGGAAGACAGAAAAATAGCTATGGCTTCTGATTCTTCACCCATCAACAATGGTAGGTAGCTCTCTTCTTCTTCTTCTCTTTGGTCTTCTTTCCATTTTGTAATATTTTGTATTTTATTTTTTATTTAAACCTTTTTGGTTTCAGGTCCTTCATCTCCAACAATTCCCCTTCAACCTCAACCGGCAACACCTTCTCCTCCCTTGGCGATGCTTCTCGCCGCAATCATCGTCGTTGAACTCTTCCATGACATCCGCCTTCGATACCCCGCCAGTGCATTGTTCCCGGTTTGCCGCAGCCACTGATGCTCCACCTACTCCAATGTGATTCAGAGGCTCCTGAAGGATTATTCTCCGGTAGATAAATTTTCGATTCCGACACAAAGTTTCATGAGTTTTGTGAGGAGTTTTATCAGTCTGTGAAGAACAGGGGAGTGGCAAATTCGGGGATTGATGAGGCTGAAAGTTGAAGACCAAGGTATGGTGGGTTAATTCTATCATTGATTTCCTTTTATGATCTTTTCCTTTTATTCAAAATCAATATCTCTGGAGCTTTATATTTCTATACAAAAAATTAACAGAAAATAGCTAACAATTTTTTCTGGGTTAACTGCATTTTCTTTTCTCTACCAATTGAATCTAATTTGCTATGGTTATTGTAGCTTGTGTTTTGCTTTTACATAAATATTAGGAATTATGTTGGATTATTTATCAGAGGTATTACTATATTAATCATTCTTGCATGGCTTTATATCAAGAATTATGAGGAATCTATTAGTTTTCTTTCAAATGCCTTCTCTGACATCGATATCAATTATCAATATCTATTATTAGATACTAGAGATTACAGATTAAATACAGTTGGATATAAGTTTTATGTCTTGGAAGGCAATTTTCTTTTATTTAAGTGAAAGAGCTAAATCAGATCATGGGTTAAAGGTCATTTCATTTATTTAAATATGCTAATATATCACATTAATTGAGATAAGTATATATGAATAGTGTACTTTCCTCTTGAATGAGAATGAGAATATCATACCCAGTATCTCATCAGCTATGGCTAAGTGAATAGCCTTTTGAAATTTTTAGTGGTTGATTGCTGTGAAATTTAGGATGAAGTCATTCTTAGGGTAACTGTTTATTCTCAGTGCTCAGAAGTGTTTATGTAGAGTTGTCAAATATAGTCTAGGAGGTTAGGACAGTTAAGGTAGGTAGTTTTTCTCTATAGATACAAGTTCATTTTGATAGAAAGTAACCTTGAAAATTGTGTAGTTGATGTGATTGGTTAGGTACACGTTTGTTGAATTTTATTATTGTTATGGTCTTTGGTGTGAGACAGAATTCTTTTCATGTGATTTCAAGCATGTATGCTATTTATTAGGTTATGCAAAGTTGTTTTAGATGCATTAGGAGAATGTCTTCATTCATTCTTTTCATATTATACTTCACTTTTCCTCTCTCTGTTTGACTGAGAAAAGAGTTTCATCCTTCTCTTCTCCTCATTTTTATAAAAATATTAAAGAAGAATGTAATATGGTTCTGTCATATTCTCCTATTGTTTTTCTTTAATTTCATATCCCTCTTTGTAATTTTATTCAATTTCTTGAAATTTCATTATGTTTTGGTGCTTTGGGATCTGTATTCGGGAGCCATGCATAGATGACTTTGTGATTCCCACAATTTCATTGATTTATTGCTACAATCATGTGATTTTGATATGAATGTGGTTTATATGTTCATTTTCATTTATGAATAATGTGGTTCCTTCATATCATCATATGTTCTACTATCTATCTGTTCAAAATCAGTTCTTTTATATATCCTATGTTTTTCTTGATAATTATGGTTGGATTAGGATTATTGTTATAAGGTTATTGGTTTTGCACATTGTCATGCTGATATCATTAGTATATATGTATTACGGTGTTTAGGGTATAAGTTTCTTAGTTAATTCATCTTCTCATTTTATAGTTCATTGGTCAGTTTTGAGTGGTAATTAGACGAATTTGGTGTTCTTTTATTCTTAGTAATTTGGAATTAATAGCTGTGATGGGAGTTGGTTTTTGTCAAAGTGCTCATCAAATTATAGTTAATTCAATTTCTCATTTTATACTTCATTGATCAGTTTTAAGTGGTAATTAGACAAATTTAATGGTTCTTTTTTAGTAATTTAGATCTAATAGTTGTGATGGGAGTTGATTTTTGTTAAAGTGCTCATCAAATCATAGTATGTATAGATTGTTTCTCAATCAGTTCTAGGGAGGTGAGGTTGTATTTTTATTATTATATGCTTCAAATTGTTGAAAATATAATGTGAATTCCATTCTTCTGAAGTTATGATGGGATGTTAGTTTGAATGATGTTATTTGTGATCTCATCTTATTCTTTTATACATGATTCTGATGTCAGTCAAAGTTGTTGCTTCCTCATTTTATTTTGTCAGTTTCGAAGTTATGATGGGATGTTGGTTTTTGAATTTTTCTTCAAAAACAAAAAATGGATTGGATGTGGTTAGGTGGGGAAAGTGATTCTCTTCCCTGTTTTTCAGTGTACCCTCACATGAAAAGTCAGATTTTGGTGGTTTGGTGGGAGAAATGACATCATCTTCTATAACAAATACTACTATCTTTTATTATTCTATCAAAAAAGTTATTTGGTTAATGAGAGTAGGTATCGTTACTTGTGACTAACTTCCCTTTGTCATTTGTTGCAAATCAATCCCATCAGCAAGTACTTTCATGGCCTCTCTGGTTATAGGTTTTCTTTCAAAAAGGAAAAACATTCCCCTTCTACAAATCACGTCAGATCTCCTGCTCTTCATTCTTCGGATGGATGATTATCAGCCTTCTGCATATTCGATTGGTAGGTGTTGATTGCTGTCAAATTTTCGATGATGTGATGGTCATTCATACTGTTTTGCCTCATAATCAGTGCTCATCCTTCTTTCTAGCGTAGTCCTTATATATGTATACATTCCCTTAAGAAATATACCCGCCAATGAATATATCAATTCCACTTTTGATTGGTTTCAAAGTGAGTCTTATATACACAATGATCTTTTATTTTTTTCCTCCATGGTTCAAATTTTTTAATTTAAATCCTGAATTGGTTTCATTTCTCTGTCTATAAATTGGATCCTAAGTTTCACAAGTCTGTTGCATTACTTCCATGCTTTAAGAATATTCTGAAAAGCCTTTCTACTTATTCTGATTTTATTTTTTGAAAGTGAGGGTTATAAGTGTATGCAGTGAGAAAACAAGTTATACTCCTTCATTCTCATTCATTCCCTTCAAATGAACTTACAGGGGTTCTTTGATTTCTTTTTTTTTGGGTTATATATAACTGAAGTGGTGTCTAAAAAGGAAGTACTACTTTTTTCGAAATACCATTATGGTGAATATTAGTTGGTTCTAAATTTCTTTAGCTTGGTTAAAATTTCATAAAATGTCTCAATCTTATGCTACTGCAAGATTATATAGAAAAAATTATTTGAAGAGAAAGAGAGGACAACAAGTTGAAGATAGAAGAGGTCAGTTTTGCTATATTCATTTTTGGGTTTTTCTGAAAGAAATTAAAATTTACATCTTTTCATTACAGATGTTTGTTAATATTATAAAATTGGTGTTCAATTAATATTATTGGTTGAATTTCTATGCTTTATTGTTTGATGTTGTTCCTACTTCTAATGTTTCTCTTATTTTAAGTTCAAATATATTGGTATGTGGTATTTATTAACCTACCTGTTTAATTTTTTTGATCTTCCCATAGTTTTAGTTTTACATTTAAAGTTCTTTTTTTTTCTTTAGAGGGATCAATTATTTTGCAAGATACTCCAATTATTAATGCCAATTTCATATTATCAGGTATGACTTTATTATTTCAAATTTTCTAATTTCTTTGTTAACTTAGAAAGTATAGTTATTATTTACATTATTTTTTCAATTATTTTAAAATATAAAAAGGACTCTTTTCTAATTATTGTTATCATATTTATATTTTTTGTCTATTTATTTTGGTTTATATATTTTATTATTGAATTAATTTTTGTATATTTTATTTTTTTATGTTGTTTATTATGCCTTTAGTTATTAATAAATTCATAATTTATGATTATATGTTTAAATATTTCTTTGATGTGTATATCTTTATATTTGATTTATTTATAATAATTTTTTTTATTTCATAATAAAAACCCAAATCAAGACGACTCTGAAATATATGATCCTACTGTAAATTCTTGGAATGAGTTTCGGTCTCCTGTTGATCATCCACTTTTTTCACAAAGTGAAATTCAAGGTATTTCAGTATACTTATAATTGATTTATTTATAGAGTTTGCATTTTTCGTATTAATTTAGATATAATCTACTCATTCAGTATATTTAGTCACGTTATGTTCCTTTTATAATTTCAATATTGTGGTCGTAATAAATTTTATATGACATTTTTTTACCAAATATAATATGATAAAAAATAGTATTCATTGGTTTTAAATACTTTCAATATAAGTGTCTCAAATTTGGTTAGATTAATATTATTATTAAATATTTATATTTTCAATTTGTAGACAATGAATATCCAGTGAATAATTTCTGAATCTTTAATTGTTTTACTGGTATATTTTTTTAAGTAAAAAAAAATTAACAACCATTTAAGTCTTCATTTAATATCATTTTTTACTTAGTTAAATCTGTAAGGATTTGTTTATTATTTAAATTTTTTGTTCATTTTTGTAGGTTGTCTCGATATTGGTGACTCTGTGTATAGTTGTCTATATTGTGGTGCGTCGTTTTGGTTACTAGAGCGGGTTGAAAAATAGTCAAGAATTAATCAGCCTCTTTTTACACTTTGTTGTTTTCAAGGAAAAATTCAATTACCGTATCTTCAGAAAGCTCCAGATTTATTATATAATTTGATTCATGGTCATGATAATAAGTCTTTACAGTTTCAGAAGAAAATTCGGTATTATAATAGTATGTTTGCTTTCACTTCTCTTGGTGGTAAAGTAATAGATTCAGTGAATGATGGAACTGGCCCACCGCAGTTCATCATAAGTGGCCAAAATTATCATAGGATTGGAAGTTTATTACCTCAGGCTGGTCAAGTTCCGAAAGTTGTCCAATTATACATATATGACACAGAACATGAGTTAACGCATAGAGAAGGAATATTTGGGTACGGTCAACTCTTACAAAAATTTTGTTATGATTGTTTGTAATTTTAATTTGTTTCTTTTATTTTCAATTTAATTTTTAGTTGGTAAAATACTAATATGGATGTAATTTTGATTATTATAATCAAAATGTTCGTATCTTATTGTTTAATTATTGTTGTTAAGATTCATTCTAATTATAAAAAATGCATGTTTCTTCATTTTAAGTAAAATTAGTTAGTAATATTGTGTTACTATTTTCCTTAATTATAGGCAAAGTTCAAATATAGATAGACAACTGATAATTGATTTGACCCAAATGATTGATCAACACAATCCCATAGCACAGTCATTTAGAAGAGTGAGGGAATTCCATGAGAATCACCCATCTGAGGTGTTTTCTTTGAAATTGTTTAGTCAAAGAGAACGTGATCGAAGAGTTTATAATTATTATTATCGTTTTAATTTTGATTTTTTATCCATTTTATTTTTCATTTATATTTTTGTGGTAAATTGCTAAAAGATAATTATAAAAAATAACAAATTAATGGATTACATGCTTACATATATAATCTTTTCACACTTTTAACTAATTGTATTTACTCATTCTAATTGAAATATCAAATTATTTATTTTTCATATCATGTACAAGACCGTGCAATTGCACGGGTCTTCACACTAGTATATATATATATATATATATATATATATATATATATATATATATATATTGTGTGTGTGATTTTAGTATTGTTTTAGAATAAATGTTATTACTGCCATTTGGATTGCTTTATATATATATACTTTCGGCTTATATAATTTATCGTATCGATTTTTTTTATATAGTAATTGATTTATTCTAAAACATTAGCACAAAGTATTATTATAAGTGTCTCATTTTTTAATTATGAGTGCTATTAATTTGGTATAAAATTAATTAATTATCCTTTTGGATATAATTTACCGTACTAATTTTATAAGAATTGATTTTAATCCTAACGGATCAAAAATTTTTGGTACATGAGTTATAATTATATTTTTTCTTTAAGGTCTCAAAAGATACCATTAAAATTTAATTCTTTTTGAAATTTAAATATTTTTTTGTTGTTACATAAAGAAATTAGTAACAATTTGGATTATTATACCATCTATATAAAGATTTGGTTTTGAAATAGATTGATTAAACATTATGCTTCCAAAGTAGCCTCTTTTGTGAAAATTAATTTATTCAAAACATTAGGAATATGGTGATATGTAATTCATACGAATATTGGTCAGTCCAAAGAAAAATCTATATTTGGCTAAATTACATACACATATTGATGGTAAATACAAGTTTGGGTAACTAATTAAGAATAAAGTAATTATTTATGCGAACAATAATCAGCCCAAAGGAAGTTTATTATTTGGCCAAATAATAAGCATTGCACACTTTTGTTTATTTTTCATTAATTATGCGGTCAATAATCGGTCCAAAAGAAGGTTATTGTTTAACCAATTAATAGAAAATATATGCGGTAATAAATAGGTTGCGAAGTTTAAGTCTCCATATGCGCATTAAGTCGGTCCAAAAAAAGGCTTCATGTGTGACAGGAATGTTGACAATATTTTATTACTGCAATGAGAGTATCACTTGTAGTTAATTTTTCTATCCAAAGATTGAAAATTAGTGTTGTTCTAGATATCTAAATCTGGATCATTTCCCATTATTTAACTAATGTTTACTGCATGTTTTTTTGTTCTAATCCAGAAACTATGGCTTTAGCTACCAATGTTTCTGCACAAATTAGCAGTATTCCTATGCTGAATGGTTCAAACTTTAAAGTTTGGAAGGATACCGTGGAGATTGTCCTCGATTGTATGGATCTAGATATAGCTCTTCGAGAAGAGAAACCCACTTCCACTCCAGAAAACCTTAATGAGGTTAAAATAAAGAAGTGAGAAAGATCCAATCGAATGAGCATTATGATCATGAAACGCTCAATTCCTGAGGCGTTTTGAGGCTCAATTACTGAGGATAAAGATGCCAAACAGTTCTTAAAGAATGTTGAAAAATTCTTTACTAAGAATGAAAAGGCGGAGGCAAATAGTATTTTGAGCAAACTTGTCTCCATGAGGTATAAAGGTAAAGGGAACATAAGGGAGTACATTATGGAAATGTCTCATCTTGCTTCAAAATTGAAAACACTAAAGTTAGAGTTGTCTGAAGACTTACTCGTGCATTTCATTTTGATTTCCCTTCCTGCACACTTTGGGTAATTAAAAGTGAGTTATAACACTCTGAAGGACACTTGATCCTTAAATGAGCTTATATCTCACTGTGTGCAAGAAGAAGAGAGGCTACAACAAGATAAGACTGAAAGTGCTCACATGGCTTCATCTTCTCAGTATAAAAGAAAGCGTGATACTATTGCGGATATGCCTTCTCAGCAGAAAAAAAAAAGCTAAGAAACAAGATCAAGTTTCAACTTGTTTCTTCTGTAAGAAGGTGTGACACATGAAGAAAGATTGTACCAAATATGCCACTTGACGTGTAAAGAAGGGTATAATTCTTACTTTTGTTTATTCTGATGCTAGTTTAAGTTATGCACATGTTGATACTTGGTGGGTAGATTCTACTACTACTATTCATGTAAGTGTTACTATGTAGGGTTGCCTGTGGAGTCGACCGCCAAGTAATGTTGAAAGATACATCTATGTGGCAGACGGCAATATAGTTGCAGTCGAAGCTATAGGAACCTTTAGATTATGTTCCACGAGTGGATTTTACTTGGATTTATTAGAGACATTTTATGTACTGTCATTTAGACGGAATTTAGTTTCTGTTTCTTGTTTGGACAAATCAGGTTATTTTTTGTTCGTTCGAAGACAACAAAGTCAGTCTCTTCTATAATTCGAATAATATTTGCTCTGGTCATTTGGTGGATAATCTATATAGGCTTGACTTAAATTCCTATAATAATAAAATATTGTAAACGGGTACAAAACGAAAACTAAATGAGAATTCGGCATCATTATGGCACAAATGCCTAGGTCATATCTCTAAATAGAGAATTCAGAGGCTCATGTTGGATGAAATTCTTGGACCCCTAAATTTGGCGGATTTTGAAGTCTGCATTGAGTGCATAAAAAGAAAAAGGATAAACAAAAAGAAATTAGGTGCCGATAGAGCTAAAGATGTCTTAGAACTGATACATACCAATATATGTGGTCCATTCCCTACTGTCTCTTGGAATGGACAACGGTACTTTATTACGTTCATAGATGATTTCTCTCGTTACGGGTATCTATATTTAATTCATAAAAAGTCCCAAGTCTTGGATGTTTTCAAGTCTTTCAAAGATGAAGTTGAACTTCAACTTGGAAAGAAAATTAAAGATGTCAAATCTGATCATGGTGATGAATACTACGGAAGATATGATGGTTCAGGTAAACAACGTCCCAAGCCTTTTGCTCTTTTCCTAAATGAATGTGGTATTATTCCGCAATACACCATGCCAGGCAAACCTAGCATGAATGGTGTTGTAGAGCGAAGGAACCGAACTCTTAAGGACATGGTGAGAAGTATGATTAGTCATTCTTCCTTACCTGAATCACTACGGGGAGAAGCCTTAAAGACCGCAGTGTACATCCTTAATAGGGTGCCAAGCAAAGCAGTTAACAAAACCATATGAAATTTGGATTGGGAAAATGCCCAGTATAAAGCATTTGCATATTTGGGGATGTCCAGCTGAGATGCGACCTTATAGGCCGCATGAAAGAAAATTACACTCAAGGACAATCAGTTGCTACTTTGTTGGTTACACTGAGCGTTCACCGGGGTACAAATTTTACAATCCTACATCAAGGTCTATTTTTGAAACGAAAAATGCGAGATTTCTTGAGGATGTTGAGTTTGGGGGGAAGGAAATATTAGAAATGTTGCTTTTGATGAGGATTCTATAATTGACAATGATCAGGATCTTGTGCCTATTATTGTTCAAGATATAGTTATAGTACAAGAGCACAATAAGAATCCTGCTGTAGATCCAGTTACAGTACAAGAGAACAATGAGAATATTATTGTTGCTCAAGATACTACTACAGTACCGAAAAATAATGAGAATCCTCCTCAACCTCAACCCATACAGCAAGCTCAACAACCTCAAGAAATATCATTAAGGAGATTCAATAGAAAAAGGAGAAAATTTATCTATGGTCTCGAACAAGCTTCCCGTCAATGGTATCACAAGTTTAATCAAGTCATTACCTCATATGGTTTTGAGGTAAATATCATAGATGAATGTGTATACCACAAGTTCAGTGGGAGTAAATACATCCTTTTAGTCTTATATGTTGATGACATTCTACTTGCTAGTAACGATATAGGCTTGTTGTATGAAACTAAGAAATTTTTATCGAACAAGTTTGAAATGCAAGATCTTGGTAATGCCTTTTTTGTATTAAGAATCAATATACTAAGAGATCACTATCAAGGTATTCTTGGATTATTACAAAAGAACTATATCAAAAAAAGATTTTAAGTAGATATGTCATGAAAAATTGTAGACCAATGGACACACCCGTAGCTAAAGGAGACAAGTTTAGTCTCAAGCAATGCCCCAAAATGATCTTGAGAAGACAACAATGCATGAGAAATCTTATGCATCAGCATTAGGAAATTTAATGTATGCTCAAGTCTGCACATATCCTGATATATCATTTATAGTGGGAGTGTTGGGTAGATATTTGAGCAATCCGGGCATAGATAATTGGATAGATGTTAAACGCATAATGCGTTATCTAAAGAGAATAAAAGATTACATGCTTACATATCAGAGTTAAAAAAATTTGGAGATCATTGGGTACTTTGATTCGGATTTCATGGCATATGGTTGCGAAACTTTGTCACTGAATTTCGTATAGTAGATGACATTGAAAGGTCATTAAAGATATTTTGTAACAATAAGTCAGTAGTATTATACTCCAATAACAATAAGAGCTTGACAAAATCGAAGCATACAAACATCAAGTTCTTAGTTGTCAAGGAGAAAATTTAAGAAAAACAGATTTCCATAGGACATATAGGAACAGAGTATATACTAGCAGATTCAATAACCAATGAATTTATCCCTAAAGTCTTTCATGAGCACACTACTCGGATGGGTGTCAATATTTGTGATGCCTTAGTTTAGTGGGAGTTTATTTTATGTTATATGCTCTATGACAGATATTGAATTATTTTTCTGTAGAATTATGTTGATGATTTATTTCATGTTGTGTGAAATGTTCATTTTACAACATTTGTTTTGTGTTTAGTCTCAATAAAGTTTTAAAGTTGGACCAGCTAGAAATAGACATGCATGAGATCACTTGGCATGTAATTTCCATATTACTCATCCAAATTTGATCTATGTCGTTAAGTATATTAGGATGGTGATTGTCGTGATTTAGTCACGACATTAATGTGATAAAAGCTGTGGTAGTTCCATGTCTAATGTATGAGATGGACTAGATTGTTAAAGTAATGAGAGTAATAACATTCAGATGCGCGCATAAAGTTTATAAGATGTGATTATGTCAAGAAAGAATATATGTATAGCCCAAGTGGGAGATTGTTAGGAAATTATTTTAATTTCCTAATTTGTTTGTGGGCAATACATATATTAATTATAATCACAAATTATGCTATTTCAAATTTAATGACTTATATAATAGTGATTTTATTTATTGTTATAAATGCTAAATTGAATAAGTCATTATTACTTTTTATTTGAAATTAAATGAGAATAAAACTAGATATTATCTTTTGTTCTTTAGATAATTATCTTATGGATTTTAGATACTATTTTATTTGGGCTTTAGGGTTTAATGGGTGCCATACTCAAATATAAATAGTGCCTTCAGGGTTTTGGTCCCCAATATAGCAAAGCCGCCTTTGTTGCTCTTTCCCCATTAGAAGAGTCACAATTCAGCTGCCTAGGGATACAGAAGGCTTTGGTTGAGGAAGATTGAAAGAACCACAAGATCCAAATCATTCCATCAATTTTTTACTCTTATGAGTAAAGGTACGCTTCCGCATTATGTTATATTTTTTGGTGATTTAATATGGATGATCTGGGTTAATAAAATTATTTATTCCAATATTATATACTTGCTGTTTTGGGTTTTCTAGACATTGTGGAGCTGCCAAAATCATTAGTTCTGCGAAGATGGACTAGAAAAGCAAGGAAGGCATTAATGGATATGATGACATAGGTGGCTTAATGGAGGATTCCTTGGCTATCAGTTGGCGTGCATGTTTGACACATTGGTGTAAACAAACTATGAACGAAGGGTGCCTAAAAGGGGATCTATTTAATGAATCATGAGATGCATTAGTAAATATATTTGGTTTAATTACTTTGTTGGTCCCTATAGTTTCGTGAAATTTTCAATTAGGTCCCTATACTTTTTCTTTTTAATTGGGTCCCTGCACTAATTTTTTTTCAATTAAGTCCCTCTTAGTAGTAATTGGCTTAATTTTATAGGGACCCAACTAAAAAAAAAAGAATTGGTATAGGGACCTAAATAAAAGGAAAAAAAGTGTAAGGACCCAATTAAAAAAAAATTTGGCGCAAGGACTCAATTAAAAAGAAAAAAAGTATAGGGACCTAATTAAAAAATTTCGCGAAACTATAGGGACCAACAGAATAATTAAACCAATATATTTTCATGGTAAATATAATTTCATGGATTAAGGCTAATAATCTCGCTACCCATTTTGAAATAAGTTGTTATTCCCCGTTCGAGCTCAAATAATTTCTATTAAAGCATTATTTTCGCATCATTCAAAATTAAAAATTCTAATTTATCAATCACAATAGTTAGAAAAAAACGGAAAATAAAATAAAAAAGAATATTTGACCTTTCGTTTCCTTTGCACTACCAAATTTTGCTGTTCAAAAATAGATAGCGGTTTCGATTTTGCGGGGACACGTGCAGCAACTGGCATGCTTGATACTCATACTGCTTCTCCACGGGATACTTATGCATCCATTTTAGAAGTTGACATGTGACGTGATCGTTGCACACCTTTGAACGCCTACATACAAAATTCGGGCATTATAAACTGATCCCTTTTACAATAATATATAAATTCATATGGATGTGCAATGATTTTACCTCAACCGTATTTTGGAACCTGGTTCTCCTTTCACCAGGTCCAGGGAACCATGGCTTTAATATTGGTTTCGCCTTCCCTTTTTCATTTGGCTGGGGTGATATTTTTTGGCGTTTCATAGAGGAATTGCTCTGTTGGACAGCAACTTTGCGTGGATCTTGGCGGGTTATAGTTGTTCAATCTAGTTCCATGACATCATCCTCATCATCTGACACGTCAAGACATATATTTGAATCCATATCCATATTAAATATTGACTTGGGTCACTCTTTTTGTGATTTTCCGTACTTTTGCATGTCTTATGAAGGGTGGCGATAGGATTGGTCTTGCTGTTTTTCAAAAGTCTTTCACTCTCCTTCAACTCAGGCTTGACATAAATAGAATACTATTGTTAGCTCTTTTGATGTCTTGCAGGTAACAGATACAACATAGATAATTTAAAACACAAATGCATTGAAACTTAAAAATAAGACACAAATATTTGTTGGTCTTACATGCCTCTAAATCAGCCATAACTCTTCTCTCAAAAGAGTTCATCAGAACACTTGGTGGTGCACACGAGTCGGGTAAACTGAACCAATAATGATAATAATAATAATAAGATATAATTCAACTAATAGTAGTAGAAAAAATAACAATGAAAGTAATGAATTGAGTGTAGCCTTTACCTATGGCTATTATTTGTTGCCATTGATCAGAGCAATTCTCCTTCTAGTTTTTTATCTCTGAACAAACTCCTTTCTTGTAAGATCCCGTCATATACACTCCTTTAATCCATTGATATCATCTTTGCAAACTTTTTTTCAATATCAGTAGAGATATGACATAATCGGTCCATTAATAGAAATTGATTTGATTTCTTAATTGTAGATTTATTTTCCGATTTATTTTTCAAAATCTTCTCAAATTAAGGTAATCAATCAATAAAAGAAGAATGTGAATGCGTGATTAAAGGAGATGAGAAGTTGTAATTACCTGACAGTGCATGCACCATGATGATGATGAGTTGCTGCATCATCGTCGCCATCTCCCACGCCGGCCATCTCCATGGTTGCGGTGTTTCCATTTCCCTTTCTGTTCTTGCATCAACTATTATAGATCTTGGGCATGATTTATTTTGTCTTCACATTTTTTAAGTTTCTTCCCTGAGACTTGAAACATATCATATGATTAAGTCTTGGGAAGAGCAAACAGATGTCTCTCGTTGTTATCTCGACAAAGCTACAAAGAGGATGAGGAAATGGATAGATAAGAAGAGGAGGTATGCAAGCTATCAAGTGAGAGATAAGATAATGATTAAACTTGTTTCACAATAATTCAAAGCCTTTCATAAGGTTCGTAAGAATTTTGATATGCAAATATGAAAGGTCATTTGATATCATTGGACGTGTTAGGGAGGTTGATTACAAAGTACAACTCTCTCACTCTATCAAGATCCATCCAGTATTCTATGTAAGTATGCTGAAACTATATCATGGAGATCAAGAGGAACTGAGCAGAGGTGACTAGAATCGGACTCCACCCGTGGTAATTAGATCATTCGATAAAGAGATCGAAAAAATCCTAATTAATCAAGTTGTGCGACAAAGAGGAGTAACACCAAGTATCCAATATTTGATCAAGTGAAAGTGACTCCCAATAATAGAGGCTAATTAGGAAGCTTGTGAAGATCTGTGGCAATTCTAAGAACACTTAGAGCGCTATTATGCACAGAACGTAACAAAAACATCTACGCAATAAGTGAGAGAGAATGTCATGGTAAAGTTTAGGATGTTATATTTAACAGTATTTGTATAATATTTTAAAGTGTTTGAGATTGCTTTCGATGATTCTGAAATATTTTAGAATGTCCTAAAAGATCCTGAAATGTCTTAAAAAATTCTGAAAGACTAAAAAATTATAAAATATTATAGAAGAGTGTGGATATATATAGAAATATAAAGAGTAGTGTAGAATAATCTAAATATATTTAAAAAATATGATAAATAAGATATTTGTAATAAAAATTTTGAACACTTAATTTAAACCATTAATTATATTTCATTATAACCATCAACTAAAAAATTAAATGACTATAAATAAGAGACCAGAGTTAAAATTCGAATATAAAATTAATTTATAACAAATATTTAAATAATATAATATTCTTTTCACTTTTTTTTCTTAGTCTATTGCTAAATATTTATCCAAGTAAAGTGATAATTAGTTCCCTGAGGATTTCGCGTTTGGACAAGTGAGACCCGGAGGAAAAAAAAAGTAACAATTAGATTCTCCAGAAAATGAAATATGAACACGTTACATCTTTCTGTTAGTAAGACTAACAGCACCTCTGACGTGGACTGTTAATGTGATTGAGGTGTCCGTTAACTGCCACATTGGAATTACTCTAAGGCTGCGTTTGTTTTTGGAGACAGGACAGGACATGACACTAAGAGAGAGACAATAGAACGGAGACACTAAAAATTATTTGTTGTGTATTGTGTTTGGATACGATGGACAAGACACTAATGTAATGTCCTGTATTATGTTTGGATAGACATGGACAAAACTAAAATATTATGCGAAATGACTAAAATAGCCCTGTAATTCCAAATTTTTTACATCAAGTATAAATTAATTTAATAAAAAACAAGAGTGTGTAGGAGTATAGAAAATTACAAGAAGAATTGGTTTATGAACCAATAAGATAAAAATGGTATTAAAGTAACAAAATTAAGAATAAATAAAGTAACATAAAGTAGAAGAGTGAATTAAGTCTTTATTAATACAACATGCCATAGAGAAGAGAATAAACGATAAAAAGGAATAAATTAATTATCCAGTTAAGTAAGAAATTCTACCAAAAAAAGAGAGTATTTAAAAAAAAGAACGCAAAAAAAGAAGAACTACGATGTAGAGAAGAAGCTAAAATAAGAAGAGATAATAGTAGATTAATAAAAAAATATCTATGGATAGAAAGGGAAAAATTTTTGATAGAAAAGTCCATGTCCACTTTCTCAAATTCCGTATCCATCATTGTTTTTCGTACAAGAGTGTACACAAAAATATAAAATAGTGTCTTGGAGACAATGTGTTTCGTGCCTATGTCTCTGCCTCCAAATACGTTTTAAACATTTGTTGTTCATGTCTCTATGTTCTGTCTCAAAAAACAAACGCTACCTAAATGATGAGGATAAATTGGTCCTTTTATGTTATTTGATTTTAACATGTCCCAAATCCTAATTGTCCAAAATCTCCAATTCTTCACCCTGAAACAAAATCTTAGCTCAACACAGAATGAATAACACTGGAAGCTCCAGAAGCATGAGGCGCCAAAGGGAAAGGAATGAAGGCAACGATTGAAATTATAGGGCTGACTCAACACATGGAAGAGGCTCCAGCAATAAAATCATTCCCAAGTGTATCTGTCAGCTATATGCAACAATATACAAATCTGGAACAGTAGAGAATCCAAATAGGTTATTCTTAGGGTGTCCAAACTAGAGGGTAATTGTTAATTCAATTTATTTTTATTTTTTGAGTTTTGAGTATTCCATTGAATTGAAATTCATGTTTGTCTTTCATGGTATATTTTTTGGTTCTTATTACAGGACAATTTGCTATACTGCAAGTTCTTTAGATGGTTGGATGATGTTATTGGAGATGTGGAGGTTCAAAATTCTAAACAGGGAAAGAATAGATTAATTGATTTGGAGGAGAGAATTGTGAGATTGAAAATGGATTGTATAAATCAGAAAACTTCAAGCAAAATTACTAATAGTAGATTTAGGAATGTTGTGTATTTTATGGTTATTTTTTTAATTGCAATTATTGTGAATGTGTAGAGCAAAGATGCTGGGTGAGTTAAATTAGATAGCTCAGCCATGAATATAGTAGTATTTATAATTGTATTATTATGAATGCAGTAATGAATAAGTATTTTTGAATCATTGTATGATCTATGATGGATGTTGGTGTTAATGAATATAATGTTCACATCGATGAAATAAAAAAAAGAAATCACATAACTATAATAGGCATAAGAGAAGAGTATTGTTATATTATCTAAGCTTTCAAAATATTGTTTCTACAGGAGTTCATCCAAAAAGAGACTGAACAGTTGTTTGTATTACTAAATAAAAAAAATCTACATGAAAATATTATGATAACTATACAATATATTGTGCCTAATTCAAAACAGGATGTAAGTCCAAAGAAAGTTTGCACAAAATACTAGACAATCATATCCAAAATACACAATCGATCATATCTAAAATACTATAGTTTCATCCATTCAAGACTTCAACTAAGACTTAAATCTAGGGGTGGGAATGAACTGGAATATTCTTGAATCTGTTTCTGAACTTGTTGCAGCCAGAGTTTTTGCAGAAATACCATCAGTTGAATTTGTTGTTGATTGTTGTGGTGGAACTTATTCAAGCCTTACAATTGATTGCTTTTTTCTAAATAAGGCTGGATTCAGTAGCTTAGCAGCAGAGAATTTTAATTGGACTTGAGTTGGAGTTCTAGCAATAGAGTCAGAAACCATTTCCATGTTTTTTTGGTTTCCGATGTAACCACAGCATAAGCCACCACATAGAAATGATTATTTGAATCCTGAGCCACAATAGATAATAATAGTCCCCCATAATAACCCTTTAGAAAACACCCGTCCAGCCCAATCAATGGGCGACATCCTGCCTTGAAACCTTGCTTACATGCATCTAGACAAATGTAAAGTCTATCAAATAGAGGAAGGGATTATGGAATTGGCTCAACTCCTAACAAGGTTGTGTTGCCAGGATTGCTTTTCAATATCTCAGCCAGGTAATCTCTTAATTTGCCATACTGTTCACTTTTCTTACCAATAACTAACTCTCTTGCCTTCTTAAGTGCCCTTTGCATACTCTTGTAGTGAATTTGCATGTTATAATCCTGCTTTATATGTTCTAATGCTTCTTTTCGGGTGAGCTTTGGCTATGTCCATAATCGCTTTTCGATTTTCTTAGTAAGTCGTCTAACATCTGTCTGATTGCTTTCAAAGTCCCGATTGCATGTATACTCAGGAAAACAAAGTCTTAATTTGGAAACAATCTTCACTAGAAATAGGGGGATCACCAGCTTCATCACACCCTATAGTATCTTCATCACCAAGAATATGATGCTCAAAATATATATAGAACTCCTCACACTCATTGTTTTGCATCTTGTGCTCCCTTAAAACATTGATCTCTAAATCTCCAAAAATAGGATGCAAACCGGCTTCAAAATTAATAGCATTCAGATTAAACCACATCATTGCTTTGTAATCATCGTATCCCAAGCTTTTGAACAATTCCTTCAAGTCAAATAAGTTCATAAGGTTCAGATCCATCTCTCGAAACTTCTCAACTAACCCATCCCATAACTCAACTTTCTCCATTTGTTCCTCACAAAATTTTTTCCACGGTTGAACATAGGAATAGAAAATTCCTCCATCTGCTAAGTTGAAACACAGTTATCATTTGAATCAATTGGGACAACAATTAACGAAAGAATTAGGAACATGTTTGTCTTTTTTTGATTATGATATAAAGTGATACTAGTCTTTCTACTAATCATTAATTTCAGCAATCATAAATAAATAAACGAAAGCCCCAAAAATAATAACAAATGCATAAATAATTCTAAATGTGGCAAAATATGTATGTAAATAAGTTGAAAACTATGAGACCACCATGCTTTGCAGAAGATTAAACAATTTGTTTCAAACAATGAGATTACCATGAAAGGAACTGACAAAGAGATACACTAATCGACAAAAGCATCAACATTTTTTACTTGAGACGAGGATGTCTCCGCTAACACCGATTCTCTTGACGACGTCTTCTTTTTTTACTAGTACGTTGAAGAAAGAATCGTGACTTTTGTTATTGCAGAACCAAGACTTTTTGACTTCATCTTCTCTCTTAGGGTTAATAAGTAAAAACAGAATAACGAGAGGATAAAGGCAAAGTAAAACAAATATAAACGAAGTGAATTTACAAAACGATGTCGTCTAACTGCAAATGTGCCAAAAACGGACACGTCGGTTTCATGTAATGAAACAGTAAAATAACTGTTTCGTTTTATTACATGGACGGATTAAAAGATGTAATGTGTCCAACACCTCATTTTCTGAGTAATGTTTATTTTCAGAGACAGGACAATGAGACATGGATACAGAGATACAAAATCGTGTTTGACAGATGAGACATAGACATAAACATTGTGTCCAGAGATTCTAAATTAGTGTATTTTGTGTTTATGCTGATAGAAAAGACACAAAGACACTAATAAAGGACAATTTATTTTTTATTTTTTTTCATTATTCTTGTTAATTTTTTATAATTATATATTTTTTATTAATTTTTTTCTCAAATTTTTTAAATAAAAAAATAAAAAATTAAATTTTCATAATTTATTCTAATTTATTACCAAACAAAATCTAAAAACACAAAATTTTATATCTTTATTTTTTTATCTTGTTGTTAATGTCTTATTTTATCCTCCTCTCACCACCCTAATTATCATAATTTTCTTTTCCAGGATCTAAGGGTGTATTTGGCAAACACGTCAGAGAGGAGAGAAGCACGTTTGAGCTTCTTGAAAGTTTCACTTTTTTGTTTGGCAATTTTTATCTTCCCGCAGAAGTGATTCTGCTTCTAAACGCACGTTTAGGAAAAGCTAAAATTTGTAGCTTCTGCGTTTCACTTTCATGGTTGCTTGTTGTCTTTAGAAAATTAGGTGAAATTTTATTTCTTTTTTACTAACCCTACCCTTCATTTTCTTCTATAAAAAGATACTAGTAACTATTACTTTCATAATAATTTTTTGTAATTCTTCTTACTTCTTCATAGTTATTCGTTCCAAATTTTTTTCATTAAAATAGTTTAAATTTGTTTTAATCACTAGCAAATTAAATATTTTAATTTTTTTATTATTTTTAATACTCATTTTTACATTTTAATTTTTATGTTTTTTATTGTATTTTTTACTTATATTTTTATTTATACGAGAAATATTTTTATATTATTTGTGTAGTGTTCTGATTTCTCATGTTATGTTTTTATGAGTTTTTTTAATTATTTATTATACTATTTTTTATATGTATATTTTTTTATAATTTTTTTTTATTTTTGTTTGGCTTTTTTATTTATTTTATTGTATTTCTTTTATTCATATGACAAATGTTGTTGACTTTTTTTAGGATATTTTTATTTTTTTTATATGAATTTTTTTTATCCTTTACTGCATTATATTTATGTTGTGTATTAAATTTTTTATTTTTTTTAATTTTATTCATACGAATTTTATTTACTTTTTGTTATATTTTTTTGTTCATATGATATATGTTGTTAATTTTATGGAATTTTTATTATTTCTTATGTGTATGATTTTTTTCTATTCTTTGAAGTACTCTACTTTTATTTTGTATTAATTTTTTTATTTTTTATTTTGACTTTATAAAATTTGTAATTGTAATTATTATATACTACGTTTATTATCAAAATTTTGTATAATATAAATTATGATCCTAAAAAAAGGACAAAATAAATAAGAAATTAATTATAAGTAACAACAAAATCATAAACAATGAAAATTTATAGTAAAAAATAATACTAAATTAAAGAGTACTAACAGTAGTAAAAAATTATAGAATATTTTTTTGTTTGACATTATAAAATTTATAGTACTCTCTTTTATATTTTTATTTTTTTATTATATTTATTTTATTTATATGATAAATATTTTTATATTATTTTTGTTAGTATTTTGATTTTGCATATATAAAAAAATTATTTAAATTGATGTCTCTTTTAGTAATTTTTCATCTAAAAGTGATTTTGAGTAGTATAATCCAAACAACATTTATTTTACTACAATCAATTTTAATATAAAAATTGCCAAACAAAAATCACGTTAACCCAAACTTACTTTTTATCAAAATCAATTTTGCAAAATCACTTTTATACAAACTTCCCTTTGCAAACTAAAATCCAAACACACACTAACTTGTCCGGAAAATGTTCATAGACCAAATTGTCCCTCGCTGCAACTTAAGAGGAAAGTAGACGGTAGTCTGTAGCATAGTTGTAAGAACCGGACCGGACTGACCGGTTCGATCGGAAAATCGGTAAACTGAATCTATAACCGATCTGGTTGAGTGATGTAACCGGATAAGGAAGAGAATCGTTTTGAACCGGGTTGAACCGGCCGGTTTTGATAAAAACTGGAAAACCGGCGGTTTCTGGTTAACCGACCGGTTTGGAAATTTTTTTTTTTAATTCCTTTTTCAAAACGACGTCGTTTTGGTTTATTTTTTAAAAAAAAAAAGAAAAGCCCTACGGGTACCAAACCCCACCGACCCACCCCCAGTTTCCACTTTCCACATTTCTGATTTCCCCCCAACCCTAAGTCCCTAACGGCGCCTAACCCTCTCCGCCTCACCTCACTCTTTTACAGTGTCACCCAGCCGCCAGCCGCCAGCCGCCAGCCGCCTGCCGCCCGCCGTCATCCTCTTCGTCTCACCGCCGGCCTGAACTCTGAAGGAACTAAGGAAGTAGGAACAGCCGAACAGAACAGAGCCGCGGCTGTCCATCATCGCCGTCGCCGTCGCCCTTGCTGCGCCGTCAAACTCGCCCTTGCTGCGCCGTCGAACTCGCCGTTGCCTCGCTCTTCTGCTCTGTCAAACAGGTTAGCTCCAGTTCTCCTCTGTAGTCTGCTCTGTTCTGCACTTCTTGCTGTTACAGTGTTATGAATATGCTTGTTGAAATTTCTGGGATGAATATGCTTGTTGAAAGCTTGAATCTATGAAATATGAATTATGTTGTTTTGTTGATTTGTTCTGTGTTTTACATGCTTGTTAAAAACTTGAAAATTTGTTGTTTTATTGATTTGTTCTTGAAATATGAAATATGAATTATATGCTTGAATCTATGAAATATGAATATCCTTGTCTTGCTGAATAGGAAATTTAACTATTTAAGATTGCTTGTTGACTAATGCTTGTCTAGGTCTCTAGGATGAATATGCTTGTGCTGTGAAATACTTGTATGCATCTTCTGCTTTCAGTTGCACCAAACACACACACACAACAATACAGAACAAATGCACCAACCCTTTCTAGATCATTTATCTCAAGTATGATTACATCAAACTGAGAAGTTTCTTCATATTTAAACACAACTAAATGTCCTTCATTAAGAGAGTAGTTTTTGGTAAATTCCTTCCATCCTTTTACAAACCAAACTTCATCACTATTCTTTTTTGTCCAATACACTTTCCATAGAGTGCCATCTGGAGGCTTAAGAAACACTGGATTTGAAAGAGCGCTTCCATGTCTCCTTGAAAACTTATTGGGTATTTTCTGTGTGAAAACCTGTTAGTTAGTGTGCCAAAAGTTCTAACACCTTAACCAGAAATAAAAAAACAAACAAAGAAAATAGCCTAAACTATAATTTTCATCTATGTATAAAAATAAATAAATTCCTGCTTTTAGTTTTTTATTTTTGTTCTGAAGATGGCTATTACATCTGGAATGCTCTCGCCTGTTGATGATGATAATAATAATGAATAGATGAATAAATTACCTTCTAAATAAAAACTCTCTTTGTTAACTATTATATATGATATGATCATAAAACCAATAGCAAATATGTATAGCTCTAATGCAAATAAAACAAAAATATGCTTACAATCCTTTGAAGATTAGTTTTGAGTATAGCCTTGAAGAAACGGAAATGCAACATAATGTTGAATTTATTAAGTTTATGACTATTTTTAGTATTTTATATTTTTTATTTATGTGAAACCGGTTTTACCGGTTCAACCAGCGGTTTATCGGTTTGTAGGGTGTAGACCTCATTTTGCCGCTTTTGTACGTCATCTGCAGTTGATGAAAAGAAGCCAAATTAACAAACCAATTGAAACCCAAACGGAAATTGAAAGAAATAGCGAAAGAAAGCAAGAGCGCACTGAACAGTAACTGAAGAGAAGAAGAAGAAGAAGCGCAGAATGGACAACAGAAACGTCGTCGTCTGCGACAACGGAACTGGGGTTTGTATTCCATTTCACATAATCAATACAACACACGTTTCTTGATCCGTCCAGTGTCACCGTCGATCCACTTACTCCCAAATCACATACATTCCGCAACCCATCTAAGTGATCCTATATACCCCGATTTCACAAGCGTGTTTTTTTTAATATTCAAATTAATTTATTTATATGTGAATTTTTGTTTGCAGTATGTGAAGTGCGGTTTCGCTGGGGAGAATTTCCCCACGTCTGTTTTCCCTTGCGTGGTGGGAAGGCCAATGCTTCGGTACGAAGAATCGCTCACTGAGCAATCGCTAAAGGTGCATTTTCTATTTCACTATTACAGTACTACTACTAAATGAAAATGAAATTAGCTAGGTGCTTTTTTTTTTTAATTTATTTCTTTATTTTTTTTACAGTAGGTGTGTTGTTGTTAATTTGATTATTATGATATATATATATATGTGCAATTTAGTTTGTGCTCCTGAAAAAAGGGTTTGAATTTGTGTGTGGTTTTAGGATATTGTTGTTGGAGAAGGGTGCGCAAACTTGCGGCATCAGCTTGATATATCTTACCCAGTTAACAATGGCATCGTGCAAAACTGGGATGATATGTGTCATGTTTGGGATCATGCATTTTACAATGAATTAAAGGTAGGTAACTGTCTGGTAATTCTGCACTTTTTAATTTAGATGTGGAAGGGGAATGTTGTAGGACGCAGATATGGAACGTATAGGTACTCTACGCAAAGTGTGGTGTCAGGAGCAAAAATCACCGTCCAATTTTTGAGTACACAAATCTGACCATCCGATTTGTGTTTAAAAAATTAAAAAAATTTGGAGTACACAAATCCGATTTTTCATCTTTTTTTTTTTAAAAAAAAAGTTCTTTCATGGCTAACTATCTAATGTGATCTGCTTTGACAGATTAACCCGCCTGACTGTAAAATTCTACTCACAGATCCACCGCTTAATCCCTCGAAGAATCGTGAAAAAATGGTTTGTGTGAACAACCCTGAGGCCTTTTCTTCTGAAAAATAAAATAGTGAATTTCTTGTAAATGATTTTAAGTTTTAAATATTATTTATTAACCATTTGACTTCACAGATTGAGATGCTGTTTGAGAAGTACAATTATGCTGGAGCATATATCTCAATTCAAGCTGTTCTGACATTATATGCTCAAGGTGCTTATAGGGATGGGTGAAAGTTGAAGCTTTGTTTTTTCTTTATTATGAAGCCATCCTAATCATAATTTGCTTTCCGTAATCCCTCTTATCTGTTTATGGTCTAATTGTGTTATGCTTCCTGTCACTCCTATTATCCATAACAAAGAGTTATTTATAAACCATAATATTTCATTTTTCGATACAATGTTACACACTAGTTTGGTGAAATAAAGATATCCTCTCTCTCCCTCTCTCTCTCTCTTACTTTTAACTTTTTAATCTTGCACCAACATTTTGTTACTTGCCACAGGTTTGTTGACTGGATTAGTTATTGACTCTGGTGATGGTGTCACTCATGTGGTAACTAATTATCTGCTACACTACCTAAATTTTTATGCTTATTACTTATTACTATTGTGTTAACAGGCACATTATGGTAACTTATACTATAACTAAGAGAGCTTGGGTTCAAATCTTATAAATAACATTTTTTTATGATTTATATATGATAAAGGATATTTTAGGAAAAAAATTGTGCATCAAACTTCCTCTTATCCCCATTATATATAGTAGATTCTATATAATAGATTGGTGTAACTGCTAGATTCAGCCTCCCAGTTTTCATTGTTATTTTTCTTTAAATTTCCTTGATTGTCTTTAACGATCAGTTTTAACAATCCATGCCAATTGCATATGATTACAGAGTCAAGCCATTTAGCGTATACCTTTTATTAAATGTTTGATTACTATTGATTGTTGTGTTGATCTTTTATAACAAATAACAAGTATCCAATGAATTGAGTACAGTACCCAAATGGCTAAATCAAACATTTTAAAAAAGTGTTATTTCTAAGAAATATTGGCATAGAAAATAGCACATTTCCTGGCAATCTCAGTCGAAAACACATTTGGCATTTAATGAATTGGTTCAATTCATACCAATTTGATACTCATAATTATGATAACTACCACCCTTTCAACCATTTGAATGCTACGTTTGTCTAAGGTATTGATATTGATGGAGTGCTAATTTATTGTCATTAAATATATTGATAACGATCCCATTTAGTGGGATAAGGCTTTGTTGTTATTGTCATTGTTGTAAAATATATTGATAAGCATGACTTATTTGATGAGAGCTTGAAAATTAATAGTGCATTTGTGAGTTCATCCTTTGAAACAATAGATTGTTTGAACTTATTTACTTACTCTTATCCTTTGTGCTAATTCATGGTGAATCTATGAATGTGTCTTCATATCATTTCCATCCCATCCTTCATAGTTCCTTGCAGTTTGTGATTCATTGTCTATCTTTCTTATTGGGTATCCATTTTATTTCATAGTGATTATAGCATAATTCAGGACTAGCAAAACAATAAGCACTTCACCTAGCCTTTTTTTTTTTAAATATTCTTAAATGAAAATATAGTATTTAATTTGAGAAAAATAATTAACAAAGTTTCCAGCAATTAGATGTGATTCAATAACTAACTTGAATATGGTTTCTGATAAGGCGCATATAAGGCAATGAAAATGAAAAATTGACCAGGAGAAGTATTCAGACCAAAAGCTTTATATAGGAGAGATATACTGACTGATCATCACTAATCATCCTGGTTTAAAATATGTTGCACCATTAATTTAAGGAAGCAGAAATGGGCTAACAAGTTGAGCACCTGTTATAAATTTGATAGTGTTACTATTATAACTATTCATTCCAAAAATGTTAATAATCAATGTTGCGATCCAGGTTCCAGTTGTTGATGGCTATTCGTTCCCTCATCTAACAAAGCGGATGAATGTAGCTGGTCGACACATAACATCCTATCTTGTTGATTTGCTTTCAAGAAGGGGGTGAGGTCTAATTCTTTTCATATCAGTCCTAATATTGATATGACGTCAAATTGACTCTTTCTATCTTACACTTCAGTTCTAGCTTAAACAATATTTTCTTTTCTCAAGGTATGCACTGAATAGGACTGCTGACTTTGAGACTGTTAGGGAAATCAAGGAGAAACTATGCTATATAAGGTTGGAAGCAATCTCATGATATATTTTGGTCTCCTGTGGTCTTTGAGGTTTTCTTAATAGCCACTTCTGTTCTCCCACAGTTATGATTACAAGAGGGAATATCAATTGGGGCTTGAGACCACTATCCTTGTCAAGAACTATACGGTAAGTTGATACGCTGAATTTCTTGGAATCTTTAGAGGACTATGTCTGTGTATTGTAGTATCTCAAATCACATCGCATCCTGAAAGTCCCCAAAACTGGGATGTTGGGATCCCAGGGCATGGGATGGCTGAGATTTGAACAGAGGTAGAGGAAAATTCTAGTGTGTGTATATATATATATATATATATATATATATATATATATATATATATATATATATTTGTTTTTAAAAAAGAAGTAATTAAAAATAAACTATGTATTAGGCATCATAACTAAATCCAAAATCTTAAAGTTCTATATTTTATAATAGTTCCATAACCCATACGAAATAAAACTCATAAATTCATAAATCCTAATTTAGGTTGTCAATGATCAATCATCACCATAGAAGGATAGTGAAATTACTTAAATGCCCCTTTAAAACGAAAGTAGAAGTTGGTTATAAGGGGGCGAAATCGTGTTTCAGCACCCGCATAAGATCCCAGTGGGATTTGCCAAGGCTGGGGTTTTGGCCAGGACACCTGGGATGAAAAAAAAAAAAAACGTTGTATGCTGGGTTGCGATGGGACGCCGAGATCCCATGAGATTGACTAGTATGCTACGCATATAATGATTGATCTTGTTAGCAATTCTAGTTGAAATAGATTGCTTGGAGATACAGGCAGGGGTTCAGTTTTTGTTTACTTTGTGTTCCGAGGGTTTGCCTGAAACGTGTAGCTCGGTCGTCCGGAGAGGTCCGAGGTGGGGGCTCGGTGACCCGAGCTAGGTATGCAGAACGGTTGGTGGTTGTACCTGCAATGACACTCCGATGCTTAAGTTAGCATGGGTCCAAGCAGATATGTGTAGATTTGGAATGAAATCCATACCTGGGTGCTCCAGTGTATTTATAGTAGTTGGCAGTGATCTTCCCCGGATAAGATATTCTTATCTTATCTTATCTTTGGGAGTTTATCTCTATCTTTGTGGAACCGCCTTTTCTAGGCCTTTTCGGCCTTTAGGTTTGGGCTGTGTTCCTTTTGATGGGCCTTCTTTGTGACTGATTTTGAGCTCTTTGTCCGAGGTCCGACCCTTAGGTGTGAGCTTTAGGACAAGGTCGGACCTCTTGCGGATTTACCGAGTTGGAGGACCCCGGTCAGGGTATGAACACTTTGTTTTCTCAGTTTCTTTTCACATGCCTTTCTGTATCCAATTTGAATTTTGTGGCCTAATGCATATATGAATTTGTAATAAATGGTGTTGTCATTATTATTTCTTGGTCGTCTTTGGTTTAACGTATTTGCTGGTGTTACTTAATTATTTACTCTCTGTATATCAGCTTCCAGACGGGCGGGTCATTAAAGTGGGCACTGAAAGGTTCCAGGCTCCTGAGGCTCTTTTCACTCCGGTAGACAAATCAAATCTTGTTAGATTGATTATGGTTCATGAGATGAATTTTTAACGAGAAAAAGAAAAAATTTGAACACGACCTTCGGGTCCTTGTGATGTACCTGTGCCATTGTAGTTTCTAATGATTCCCTTGCTAAGCAGGAACTTATAGATGTTGAAGGTGATGGAATGGCTGACATGGTCTTTAGATGCATTCAGGAAATGGATATTGACAATCGGATGATGGTATGATATTCCATTTGAAATTTATACTATTTGGGATCCTTATCTTAAGTAAATAGATAATGATTCCGTTTATCACCATTTTAGGCTTGAAAGCTGACAACATTTTCCATCTTTTGAAATTTGATTCTATAAGCCAAAACACAATATTGGCAATGTCGAAAATGAGTTGAATGGTTAGCTACTTCGGAGATAAAACAAATGACAGCTATTAGAAGAATCACTTCGTGTGTGATTTCTTGTTTCCTCCCATCTATAGGTTAGTGGAACGGACTAAAATGGCTAATTGTGCATGAGAAAGGGGTTGAATCGTACTTAGATATAATTTTTTCTGAAAACAAATTTAAGGAGTACACATATGTATATTGGTTATTGGTTCGTCTAAAGATTTGTTTTACGTTCAATCGTCGACCAAGTTAGGAACTCCACTATTGAATAAGTGTTTACAAGATATTTTTTCCTTAAGTTTTCTCATGCTAAGATGATTCAGATCACAATTGATTTAAGAACTATTAGAATTTTAAACGAGTTGACTATATTCATGAATCTGGTAGACATGTCAGAAATGGTATATCCCTCTTTTATATTAGTCTTTATATCTACGCACCAAGATGTTGATCTTGATTTCTTTCACTTCTTCAGGGCTTTTATGTAATATCTTCAATCTATTTCGTATTTCTTTGGCTATATCACAAGATACTATCTTGTCATACTCAGACGTGTTGAGATATCATAATATACTTGGCTTTTTAAGTGCAGTTGAAACTTTAGCCTTGTGATTATCAATTTACCCCATCTCTGGGGATGACTGTTTTGACAACTTTGCCATTTTCCTAGTAGTGCTGTGGACATGTTCAACAATCTCCCACATATCCAAACTAGTGAGTTGCATGAAGAGTTTCATCTTGTCTCTCAAGCAACAGTAGTTTTCTCCATCAAAATAAGGAAGACGATTGAGAGAGAGTACTTCACTATAACTTAAAGATTCAGCCACTTGTAAGACCTTTTCCTTTGCAACTGTTTGGATGCTTAACCCCTTAAAGGATCAACTCTGGTATCAATTAAAATGGTTAGTTGTGCATGAGAAGGGAGGTTGAATCGAGCTTAGATATAATTTTTCTGAAAAACAGACATAAGGCTTATCAAGTTTCTTGTACTTGTGTGCAGTAGAAGATAAACGTTAGTTCAAAAAAACACGATATAATTGAGAGAGTAGTTTTTGAGGTGCGCAAGGACTTTAGGTCAGTTTTAAAACCGATTTTTGAGGTATATAGACAACAATGAAATGGTAAATATAAAGAGATAGATTTGGGAAGTGCACAAAGATGTGTGTTGGTTTGGCCAACAATTTGCCTTACATCCACTCCTCAATTACGTTGAAAGTTTCATTGTTTGAATAAGGGTTTACAGGATATTTTTCTCCTTAAATCTTCTTAGGCAAAGATGACTTAGATTTCAAATATTTTAAGAACTATTAGGCTGCGTTTGTTTACAGGGATACATGGACACAAAATCGTGTTTGACAGATGAGACATGGACAGAGACATTGTGTCCAGAGACACTAAATTAGTGTATTTTGTGTCTATCCTGACAGGAAGGACACAGCGACACTAACAAGGGACACAACTTATTTTTCATTTTTTCTTTCATTATTCTTGTTAATTTTTCATAATTATATTTTTTATTATTATATTTTTCTTAAATTTTTTGAATGAAAAAAATGAGAATAAATTAGATTTTCATAATTTGTTCTAGTTTATTACCAAACAGAATATAAGAACACACAATTTTGTGTCTCTATCATGTGTGTCTTATTCTCAGTGTCTTGTCCTGTTCTCAGAAACAAATGCAGCCTTAGATATTATTGTCTCAAGCCTTTTCAAGCAAGTTTTTTGTCAGATCAAACAAAGTGATTTAAGAGTTTGTTATGTCTTCTCCCTTAAATTTATTCACAAAATATTTAACTCATTTTTACCCTTCAATTCTCTCTCTTCCCCTTTCCCTTTCCCTTTCCCTTTCCCTTTCCCTTTCCCTTTCCCATTCCTCCTCTGCCTTTCCTGTGGTCATCTTGGGAATTATATTATTGAAGATTCGTTTATGTTTTCTAATTGAATTTGGAAGGGTTGCTGTGTGATTGATATTGTCCCACTCTTAAGACTTCCTCTTGTTTTCTGTCAATGATAACTAAAGAAGCATTTAAATTATTACAGCAGTTCTTTGCCTTCCATTGAATCTTTTGGCTTCATGATTGGAAGGAAAACTTCCTTTCTTGGAAAAAATGATATGGAAAGTGGAAATGAAAATATAGCTCAATTTTACATTGGGCCTTATTTTGGTTGAGAATCATTTTCATTCTGTCCTCAATTTCTCTGCTGTCCATTTTTAACCACTCAATCAAGTAAATCCTGAAGTTTTACATATCTTATGTTTCTTTCATGTCCTCGGAACATCCATGACATATGGTTTATAATTAAATTACATTGTCATTTACTATTTTTACTGGATAATTATACCATTGCAATTTTTCCTTATAATTTATATAGAAAATTGTGCCCTTACCTATTCCCTACAATTTATTGTCTATAATATTGTAAATTTTTGTTTTGCAGCTTTACCAACACATAGTTTTAAGTGGAGGGAGCACCATGTATCCTGGATTACCAAGCCGGTAGTTTGTTCTTTCTTCTTTACTTTGGCTCAAATTGTCCTTAATATTTGAACTGCTGAAGGTTTTATTGCTGCCATTATTGTATATATACTGGTGAATTAATAGGCACTAATGTGCCTATTAGTCTAACCTTATCTTTCTTCAATATGTATAATAAATAGTCTTGGGTTCAAGTTTTATAAGTTACAACAATATTTTATGATATTTTAATATCTGAAAAAGGGTATTTTAGGGAAAAAAGAACTACACACCAAAAAGGGAAATCCTCTTTATATATAGTAGAATAGCATAAGTAGATATAGTAGAGATAAGCATGCATATTCATATAGCATGTTCTGATGTTTTATTAGGTTCTTGCAACCCTTCAATTTCCTATTATGTTGGATCCTTGGCATTCAGCCATAACAGATGTGTGATTGACCGTTGTCCAGTGTTCCGAACCTTATAATCCAAGTGCAAATTCATTGGTTGAAACTTGAAAGTATCTTCTTGAATTCTTAGTTATGCTTCGCTGGGTGGCAATCCTACATCTATCTCCTTTTCGGATGCTGCTGTTAAGAAGGTTTCTCAGTGGTTGGCAATTTGGAAACGGGCCTATTTCTCTTTAGGTGGTTGAATCACACTCATTCAGTCTTGCCACTCAAGTTTCCTCTTTACTTATCGTTGTTCTGTATTCCAGTGGGAGTGGCAAACACTTTTGAAAAGATTATGAAGGATTTTCTTTGGCGTAGTGTTTTTGGATACGAAGCAGGATCACTTCGAGAACTGGGAAGTTTGTTTTCGTCCTAAAAAGGAAGGAGGTATGGGAAGTTTGTTGTCGTGCTAAAGGCATTACTTTGGTGGCAAAATGGCTATGTCCTATTCCATTAGAATCTCAATCTCTTTGGCATCTAGTTATCAGAAGTTAATATGGTACGGACATGAATGGGTGGGATGCTAATGCTTTTAGCCCTTGGATCATTTCTCAAGGTTACAGTACTCTCAAACCCTTGTTCTCCTTTTTGGTAGGTGATGGGTCTCATTTCAACCTAGCCTTTCCTCTTCTTTATCATCTATCTTCTATAATTCTCCAATTTGGTCCTTTTACATTAGACAGGGTTCCTCTTTCTCTTGGGACTTCCACTTTTTTAATGATAATGATAGAGAATCCTGTGAACTTTTAATTCTCTTAGGTCTCATTAACAATTTTTCTGTCTTCTAACCCTAACAAAAGGATACGGTCTCTTGACCACTCGGGTAGTTTTAATTGTAAATTCTTCCTTTTTCTCACTCATTCCTCTAACATACCTTCTTTTCATCCAAGCAAACCCATTTGGAAGTCCAAAGTCCCCTCTAAAGTCAAATCTATATATGGACAGCTGTGCTCAAAGAATTAATACCGATGACTATTGTAGGTTAAAAGGCCACATAAGGTTATCTCCCCTGATGCATGTGTTGTGTGTGGAGGCAAATTCAGAGTCAAATCCGTTTTTGCATTGCCCAATAGCTGTTTTCTTATGGAACAACTTATTTAGCATCTTAGATGAATGTTGGATATGCCTGCAACCCTAGACCAATTTCTTTTGGCTGGGTTTTTTGAGTTTGGTAGTAGAAAAGAGGCAACATTTTTGTGGCAATGTGCTGTTTTCGCCACTGTACTATTTGGTTGGAGCATAATGCGCACACTTTCAGTGACAGTTTTCTAACAAGCATGTTATATGGGATGGAATTAGACTCCTAACATGTAGCTGGTGTAAAGCTCATGATCCTTTATAGGGGACTTTCCCTCTCAAGACATTTTGAGAGATTGGAAAGCTATGCTTTATAGATAAATCTTTTGTTGTTTTTTTTTTGGCTTTTGTATAGGGGATCCTTCTTCTCATAATGAAATTCTTTTTCTACCCCCCGGGCAAAAAAAAAAAAAAAAAACCCTAGTTGACTTGGCTATTGGTTATACAAAAACTAATGACTAAGGATTCCTTTAGTAAGGGGCATTCCAAATACACAAGGGTTCAACATGGTAGGGTATGGAAACGGTAGATATATTCTACTTTAACCCTGCAAGTGGATAGGTTGTTCCTTCAAGCCACAAACAGCAATCTTAATGTTGTGCCAAGGTTCACACATAATTTAGGGATTTCTTTTATTGTTAGTAGATTTCATAAAACATTTTGTGTGCAGTTAAGATAGTGCTATTGCAAGCTAGGTTACTTATCTAAGTATATACCATTTTAAAGTTCTTGTTTCTTGTTTATGGTATGCATCAAGTATATTTCAATAATTTCATGCTTGCTTTGAATGAAATTCAAGATTAAAGTTGATAAGTCTCTGTACCTTTTCAGATTGGAAAAGGAAATACTTGATCGTTATCTTGATGTTGTTCTGAAGGGTAACAAAGATGGATTGAAGGTAAGTTGCGACTTTTTTATTTTTCCACTTATAGATGTGTTTGCTCTGCTGATTCCTTAAGATCCATTTTTCTCCAACCTGTAATTTAGTGTGAGAAGAGGTTTGGTTGTTTTATTGTTATTGCTTTTGTTTCAAAAAACTACTGGAGAAAAGGCTGGAGCTGTGAATAAAATTTGGTCAATATGTACCCTGCCTCAAATTACGAGAACTCCCTTTTCATTACTTTGAACCCTAATTGGATCAAAATATCAATTGCCCTATGTTATGTGGCAAGAAAAGTTAAAATATGAATCTTTTATTCAGTCCCTTGCTTTATTAAGCACTTTCCCTTTTGGTTTCTCATCATGTCATTTAAGGATGATGAAAGCTTCTAGTGATTGTCGAATCAGAGGAATACATTGTTTCAAAAAAGTAAGAGAAATGCATATAGAAGTGAATTGGTTGCTACTTCATCAATAGGTGAAAAATCTTGTCCTGGGAACAAAGAAAAGAAAGAAAAGAAGCAAATATTTCTTTTGATATTTTAGTTTAGGACCTATTTGTCTCATTTCAAGTAGCTGACATCAAAGTTAGTGTGGACAATCCTCCATACCTTGTTGGCATTCTTAAACTATCTCTGAAATTCCCAATCTAACCTTACTGTTGATATCAGAAACAACAAACCTGGCTCTTACTACTTGAAAGTGCACGGTAAATGGGAAAGTTACCTTTTAACAACAACTCTTATGTAGAAAACTGCATCAGATCTTAGTATTTATGTGCTTTTAGGTATATGAACTAGTAGTTAGATTTGGTTCAACTTGCATTTGCTATTTAGAGTTGCAAGAAAAAACATACTATAACATTGGAGCAACATCAGATCAAATTTTAAATTTACGAGTTTTTGTATGTTGTCTCTGTTAGAGTTCTTTGTATCAGGAAAAAATGTGTTTTAAGTTCTATGTAGACCTGATCCTTTGGAAGGACAGACTATCGAACTGCAGTCATATATTAAGCCAACTCACTGTTTCCATAAACTTATTATTCTTCCCTTTTCTGGTGATTATCAGAAATTGCGATTAAGAATTGAGGATCCACCGCGTAGAAAGCACATGGTGTACCTTGGAGGTGCTGTACTAGCAGGGATAATGAAGGTTTGTGTCAAACTCTCATTCCTTTTGTCTGTCTATACCTTCTCTAGCTCTTTTGCTTGTGTAAGCCATTGGGAATTTTCTGAATTTCAAACAACCTTCATTAACTCTACACTTGCGATTAAAAAACAGGATTCCAACGATTTTTGGATCGAAAGGGAACATTATCTAGAAGAAGGAGTTGCTTGTCTAAGTAGGTTAGGCCATTAAGGTCTGCGAGACCACACTGAATGTGGGAGATCACTTGTTGAGAAGCAAAGCACAAAAGAGGCCATGTGATGTAAAAAATATTCAAAGCTCTTAAAACTGCTTCCTCTAATAGATTTGCATTTGATTGGGTTTTGGCCTTGTATAGGTTCTCCAATGCTATATTGGAGGCCTAGCTGTTATAGTGCATTTTGCAATCATGTTTCTTAATAGGTAAGACAAGAAGAAACCCATGCATCCTGTTATCTTTTCCAACAAGATTTGTAACTTTGTTAGCATAAAAGGATGTTTAAATAAAGTAAGGAATACACGTCGTCTGTAAATTTTTTAAAATTATATAATTTCATTCATACTTTGTTGAGAGAGATTGTAATACACATCTATGAATGTCGGCAATTGGCAATTTAATCGGTTACATAATCCATCAAAGGAAATTGTTGTTGTATTTTGTGTATATTTTCTTCTTTTTTTTTTTTGGTTAATATATTTTCTTCTTTAGTGTAATTACTTTGTATTGGGTATTCACTCAATATTATATGGGTATATATGGTCAACGTCTCCTGGATTTTTTCGGAATCCAGAAAATTTTAAAGAGTGCGCTAGTGTAGACATTATTGTTGATCTAACCATAGTTGACTGGGGCCACTGAATAAATTTTCATTTTTCAGTTACCTGATCTTTTTATGATGCACAATCAATACCTAATTGTATTACTTGCGTAATAATATAGTAAACTATAATTTCTTGAATTCTGCACGTTTCTCCATCTTACGTAGATAATTTAAATGTTCTTAGTGTTCTTCATTTGGTAAAAGCGTATTCACGCTTACACCCTTACTAGAAGAAATGTTTTTATCTCGTTTTTCGTATTGTTTCAATCATATTTTTTAAGAGCAAGGACAATTGACTAGGAGGCTTGATGATGAATAGTTAGAATTAAGATTGTTTTGTTTCAAGGTTCCGACTTCCGACAAAGGATTTGGATTCTATAAAGTGAAAAGATGAGGGCTCTTGGATAACTTAAACTTATTTAAATCTATTAGTATTAATATCCGTAATAATAATAATAATGAATAATTTATTTATTTATTTATTGTTATTTTTTTTAATAAAATATTCATCTCAATTTAATCTTTATTATGAAATAAAAAACTCATTAATATCAATTAGGAAAGGTAAATTGGCAAGGATATCCAGTCTTATAGTAATAATTACATTATTTTATATCAAAAGTTTTATGAAGGATATGTTCGGGTGTATTTGGAGTTCACATTGGAGAAGAAAGAAGTTGGTACTATTTAAACACTGAATTAGAAGTGATTTTGCCTCTAAACATAAATTTACAAGAAGCTAAAAATTCTAGCTATTTTAGCTTTTGCGTTTACATTGGAGAATGCTAATTACAATTGAGAAATTAAGTAATAAAATTATTCTTCTTCTACTAATTTTATTCTTTATTTTCTTTTATAAAAA
The DNA here is from genome assembly GCF_003086295.3 of Arachis hypogaea. NCBI lineage: Eukaryota > Viridiplantae > Streptophyta > Magnoliopsida > Fabales > Fabaceae > Arachis > Arachis hypogaea. Next base: position 101,326,274 of record NC_092041.1, on the reverse strand, counting down.
TGATGTAAGTAACCATATAATTTTCACAATAGTTCTTTGTGTATGTTCTTTGGTTTCAATTTTTTTCATCGAAATCTTTTAGATTTGTTACAATCACTGCCAAGATAAATATTTTAATTTTTTTAATCACTTTTAGTACTCTCTTTCATATTTTGATTTTTATGTTTTTTTTATTGTATTTTTTATTTATATATAAATATTTGTTTATATTTTTTTTTGTATTCTGATATTATTTTTTTAGTGTTCTAATATCATATTCTTATTGTATTTTTTATTCATATGACAACTATTGTTGATATAAATTCTTATTTTTATTCATTTTTATGATATTTTTATTATTTTTTGTTTATATAAATTCTTTTTTTTATCCTTTATTATACTATATATATTTATGTTGTGTATAAAATTTTTTATTTTTTTATTTAGTTTTATTCGTATGAATTTTATTTACTTTTTTGTTCATATGATATACTGTTGTTAGTTGTAATTATTATATCCTATGTTTGTACATAATTTTTTGTTTTTTTTTTCTTGTTTTTATTGTACTTCTTATTGTACTTTATTTTTGTTTTTATTATATACTAATTATAAAAATTTATAGTCTAAAATGATACTAAATTAAAAAATAGTAACGATACTAAAATAATATAGAACATTTTGGTTTTGTTTAACATTATAAAATGTAAAGTACTCCCTTTAGTGTTTTTATGTATTAAAATATATTTTATCAATTTTTAATATTACTTTAATTTAGTAAGTAAATATTAATTTTATTATAAAATAAATTAATAAGATTTATTCAAATATCTAAAGTAAAATAATAGGATAATATAAAAAATTATTTAAATTGATATCTCTTTTAGTAACTTTTTCATCTAAAAAATGATTTTGAGTAATATAATTTAAACAATATTTATTTTACTATAATCTATTTTGATATAAAAATTGCAAAACATAAACCACATCAACACAAACTTCATTTTCATCAAAATAAAGTTTACAAAATCACTTTTATATAAATTCTCATTTGCAAACTATCATACAAAACCGGTCAAGAAAGTCTATTCATACACACTATGGAAGTCTGAACCTTTTTTGTTACTGGTGAACCCTTGATTACATGCTTATGGAACAAAATCAAATGCCCCTTGTGATATGTCTCTTGAGTGATAATAACCCCTTCAGCCCTTCAAATTAATTATTCATTTGTGATAGGTCTCTTGATTCACAATAACCACTTCTAATTAATTATTCATATATATATGCTTGCTAGAATTAAGTGATGTATTTTTTTTATCTTTTGTTTTTGTTTTCTATAAGCTATTCAAAATATTAATTAGTTAAAATCTTTTAAAAAAGAAAAGAAACATTATTGACAATATATATATATATATAAAATAAGGACATCTTTAGTTAAAATGAAACGTGACTAGTGAGGGATGGTGATGAAACTTTTGAGTCTACTGGGAAAATGATGATGTAATAGGAAGGGAAAAACTAATGAAGCAAAAATATTAGGTTATCAAATGTGGGATACCAACCACACCAAACACAGAGACCTATTATTTTATTTTTTTTGCATGCTTCGCCTCCTTTAATTTGTCTTGGTTCCTTGTGTCCTTGGTCTCTTTTACTAGTGGCCTACCCTCACCCGTATTTGTTATAAAAAAAAAGGGGAAAAAAAATTACTAAAATCATATTCAATCTTAAAAACATTAAAACAAGTACCATCTTCCCTTATTAGCTTGCACCGTTGCATATAAACAACTACCTCTCACCTTCACATTATATTTATTTTCTGCCATTGCTGTGTTCTCAAACAACACCTTATTACTTTCTCTCTCTCTCTCTTTCTCTCTATAGCTCCCGAAGAGGCTCATCATAAAGAGTTAAAGACATAAATCATATTTGTGTGAGGCACACCTTCAGCTTCAGGTATGAAAAAACACACGACTTATGCATTATAGTCACACAAATACCATTGCTTTTATGAAAGGTGGTTATGAAGATATCTTCCTGTGAGAATGTTATTATGAACCGTTCCATAGCTTAGTCAAACTTGTTGGGTCAAACATATCAAACTATCGAAAGATGTGTTCATAAAACAATGTGTTCTTTCTTATATTTATTTAAAATTTCGTTTATGTATATCTAGAAAAACAGCAAGAACTGCGTAGAATCTTAACATAATTTTTTGTTTTAATATCTGACAGAGGATTATTTATTATATTGAGATGGCAATGACGAATGGAAACAGCGGCGGTTTCAAAGTAAGCGTGAAGCTAACAAGTGAACCAAGTCTAGTTGCTCCAGCAGAAGAAACAAAGAAAGGAATGTATTTTCTATCTAACCTTGACCAGAACATTGCGGTGATCGTGAGAACCGTATACTGCTTCAAAAGCGCGGAGAGGGGGAACGAGAAGGCGGCGGTTGTGATGAAGAACGCGTTGAAGAAGGTGCTTGTACAGTATTACCCTCTTGCTGGGAGGCTGAGCATAAGTTCAGAGGGGAAGCTTATAGTGGACTGCACTGGTGAGGGTGCACTGTATGTGGAAGCTGAAGCAAACTGTGAAATGGAAGAGATTGGTGATATCACAAAGCCAGACCCTGCCACTCTTGGTATGTTGGTTTATAACATACCTGATGCAAAGCACATACTTCAGATGCCTCCTTTGGTTGCCCAGGTTTTTTTTTTTTTTAAATTTTATTTAAATTATTATTTAAATTTATTTATGGTGAAAACTCAAAGTATAGTCAACTTCACGTGAAATAAATAAATGAGAGTCGTTAAATAAAAATTTAGTTAAATCAGTTAAATTATTTAACGTCTCTCAACTATCATATAAAGTTGGCTATACTTAAATTTTCACCTTTATTTATTTATGCAACTTGAAAAAAAGTTTTAGAACAATGGTTGAGATATCTCTCTACTTATTCCAGGTGACTAAGTTCAAGTGTGGAGGATTTTCGGTTGGATTGTGCATGAACCACTGCATGTTTGATGGAATAGGAGCCATGGAGTTTGTGAACTCATGGGGAGAAGTAGCAAGAGAGCTTCCACTCTCAATTCCTCCATTCCTAGACAGAAGCATTCTGAAGGCAAGGGAGCCACCAAAGATAGAGTTTATTCACAAAGAATTCGCTGACATAGAAGACAAGTCAAGCACCAACACCTTGTATGAAGATGACATGGTTTATAGGTCCTTCTGCTTTGACCCTGAGAAGCTCAAGAGCCTCAAGGCTAAGGCAATGGAAGATGGGGTTCTTGATTCTTGCACCACTTTTGAAGTGCTCTCTGCGTTTGTCTGGATTGCAAGAACCAAGGCTCTCAAGATGTTGCCGAACCAAGAGACTAAGCTTCTCTTTGCTGTTGATGGCAGGGCCAAGTTTAATCCTCCTCTTCCCAAAGGATATTTTGGAAATGGAATTGTGCTCACAAATTCTGTCTGCCAAGCAGGTATATATAATATAACGATTCAAATTTTAGATTAATACCCTAAATTAGTTTATGTTAAATTTTGGTAAAAACTTAATCAAACAAATCTTTATTGTTATTTAATATGACGTGAGAATTGATTTATCTATTGATTTTTTTATGATTATTTTAATCCCTAATTTTTATCCACTTAGTCTTTAAACTTACATAGTATGAGACAAATCCGTCCTTCTCTTTAGATGTATCTAGTACTAATATCTACCACCTTTTTCATTAAAATTGTCTTGTCATCCTTAAAAGAAAAATTCGGAGCCTACTTTTAAAAGTCAAAGGGAACAGTTAGGTCCCAATAATGTTAAGAAGCAGAAAGACCAAAACAACTAAAGAAGCTGTAAATCTTAGAAATACAAAGTGAAAGAAGCCATTTATCCCAAATAAAAATAGCATGGATTGTATGAATGAATGTGAAGATGGTTACAGTCTTACAGAGATGGTGGTGTGAGTAAGTTCTAATCTCTAAAATTAACCTTACAATTTCATAGAATTGTCGAGATTTATGTGCATCCATGGTTAGAGAAGTTTAAACTATTGAAGATAAAGAGACAAAATACAATTGAAAAAAAATAGGTTTGGATAAAGTTGAAGAATCTAGATATGATTCCAAAATTTATATCTTCCACTGTGTTAAGGTTATGTTGTTGAATTTTTGTTGAGACTTTAAATGATAGATTTGGAGTAAGATTTTATGAAAGACTTTTTGGAGGAGGCTGTCAGAAATATTATTATTTTGAATGAGACAATCTAATTCTTTATTAGTTTTGAAAAGTACAAATTACTCCATGTTTTTGTTTTTTTTTTTGTTTTTTTTTAATTTCTTGTTTACAAATGAATAAGAATTATCCCCTTTTAACTTAGGTAGGGTGTCGGTGTACTTAACAGACATGTGATGGAATTAAGATGATATACTTAATAGACATGTGATGGAATTAAGATTCAAATATGATAGAATCTTTTATGATTAAGAGGTGTCTAACAAAAGTCTCTCTCCATATATAAATTTGGAGGTCCACTCGTTAAATATAAAAAATTGCAGATTAGTGACCACTCAAAAATAGATTAGAGATGTATTGAGATTTTACTTTATATACAAAAATAAAAAAATATATTCCTAATAACTTGAGTTTCAAAATCATTATGAAAATGGAAATAAGCTAATAACATAAAAAAAATTAACCCAAAAAAAAAACTGTATGTGTGAAACAGGTGAACTTACAGAAAAGCCCTTCTCATATGCTGTGAGTCTAATTCAAAATGCAATAAAGATGGTGACAGACAGTTACATGAGATCAGCAATAGATTATTTTGAAGTGACAAGGGCAAGGCCATCACTGGCATGCACCCTTTTGATCACAACATGGTCAAGGTTGTCATTTCACACCACTGATTTTGGTTGGGGTGAGCCTGTTCTCTCAGGCCCAGTTTCATTGCCTGAGAAGGAAGTCATCTTGTTCCTCTCTCATGGCATTGAGAGGAGAAACATCAATGTCCTTCTTGGTTTGCCTGCTCCTGTCATGAAGATCTTCCAAGACTTGATGCAGATTTAAATGTTCATCTATCTTATATTATGTTACATATCATTCTGTTCTGATGCTTATTTGTTCCCTATAATTAGTAATATCATTATTGTGTCATTATTTGTTTTAAGGGCTGTTTTATAGTAATTGAATGAAGCCTTCCTTATATTTGTATTTGTTGCTGAAATTAATTAATAAATGCTACAAATTCCTTAAATATAGTTAAAGGACAACACGGTTCATCATTAAAACGTTTTTTTATTAAGGAGTGCTATATTAAATCAATCTTAATTTTTTATTATTATATTTATATTAATAACTCAGATTTAGAGTTTAGAATTTAAAATTTAAAATTTAGATTTTAGACTTTAAAATTTAAAATTTAGTGTTTAGGATTTAAACTTTTGAGTTAAAAAGACACTGCACCCTTTATTTTCTCCCAAGTGCATTAATATTCACTCGTAAACTCTCTTAGAATAAAATTAATTTATTTTTTTATTTTTTCTTATCTTTATTAATTAACTTTACAAAGTATTAGATAATAAAAAAATAGATGATTAGTATTTTTTTTATATTTTAACTTATATTTGAGTATAATTTTTTTTACCAAAAGTGTTGATACTTTAGTATTCTCCAGGTAATAATGCTCTGCTTTATTAGATAATCTAAATTAGGTTTTTTCATTTTTATTCCTTTTTTGGTAGAGGTATGTAATCTAAATTATTCTAACCTTTAAAATATAGAACCGATGCGAAAATGCAATCCGCCAGAATCCTCTAAAATATAATTCTAACTCTTTTTCTTTTTAATATATTTCTCCTCTCATTATTTAAATTGTCTTGATTCCATCACAAACTATAATTGTTGGAGACCATGAGAGCCCATTACTTATTAATTTTGAGCTATAAAGTCAAAACTACAATAATTTCATCGATCTATAATGCACGAATATTAATATAGACATAAAATACAATACAATTAAAAATATACAATCACGAAAATTTTAAATTATTTTTATTTTTTAATTATATAAAATATTTAAAATAGTTTTATTTTATAATTAATAATATATATTATTTCTAAACTCATTTTAAAAGTATATATTAAAAATAAGACTAAACATATTGACATGTGATAATATTTAAGTGTGTAAAGATATAAAAGAATATTTTTTTCTCTCTTATTAAGACAATTGAAAATAAAAAACACACGTATTAAAGGAGTGTGGATGAGTATACGGACACCACAAATGAGCCAGGTGTCCGTGTTTAATGGATTCCAATTCTTCTCTACGAACTACGAACTAAGAAGGACGATGAGCAAAAACCGGCAACTATTTCACTTTCAATTGGTTTGCGTGAAATGAGAGACTTACCTTACGGATGATGTATTACATCGATAGCAATAGCGCATATCCTGCTACCCTTAGGCCTTAGGTCTCATTAATATCATATCTGCATGCATTTATGTGGTAAATATTCAGAAATGATAAGTGAAATGAAGCAAACGAATGAATGAAGACACCGTTGACGAAAAAAGAAAGTTAACTTTCTTGAGCATATACCTCTAAAAGTGGCATTTCTACTCTAACGTATGTAATATAGACATACATCGTTAATTAATGCTTGCATAGTATTCAATCTGCACACTCCTATAGACGATCATTACCTCAAGAGTTGAAGAAAGTAGCATTCATTCCTTGGGTGTACGTGAGTAAAATTCATTGAATTGGTGGCGAACTTCATAATCAATTGGATCGGTGTTCCGTTTGGCCTTTTGACTGGGGTGATTGTTAAAGAGACATTTTTGAGAGTTGGGGTTGTTGCTAAGCATGTTTCACGCCTAGGTGTTCTTTTTTTTCCTTTTTTTTTCAGTTTTTAGGAGATTATTGAGAATTCTTTGTTCCTTGTTTAAATCACTATAAAGCTACCTAATTTGATTCCATTTTTACTAGGGGTGAGCACGGGTCGGTTTGGTTCGGGTTCAAGGTAAAATTAGAACCGAACCGATCAAAAAGTAATTGGTTTGGTTTGGTTCGGATTTACGTTTTTTTGTGCTTGTACCTGAACCAAACCAAACCGATTAAGAACGGATTGGTTCGGTTCGGGTAGCGGGTACCCGATGACTTTGAAATTCATAAAAAAAACTAAATTGGCAAATTTTTATCTTAAAGAAATACAATAAACATGTAACATCAACAGAAATAATGCAAACATATTAAATACGAAATACATTAAAAACTAAACTCATCAAAATCCAAACATAATAATAGTAAATAATCTTGTCTAATGAAAATATAAAAGTGCAATAGAAATATTAGAAGTTAAATACAAAAGTCTAGTGAATAATCTTTGAAAGAAGCTAAAACCAAAACACATTAAAATCTAAACATTAGTGAGATAGGATTAGCGTTATGAGTTAGAAAACACATAAAAAGTCATATATATATATGATCGGGTATACGGGTTGGTTCGGGTTCCACACCCCCAAAACCGATACCCGAATCAATCATCAACAAATGTCATTGGTTTGGTTCGGGTTGGACCCGATTACCCGTCGGTTCTAGAACCAATTTGATTGGTTTGGTTCGGATTCGGATGGATAATCAGGTACCCGTTATCCGTGCTCACCCCTAATTTTTACTTCATATATATATATATATATATATATTTTGGTGACATATATATATATGTGTAATTTTTTTTTACATGAACTAAGACAAAAAATTTGAGTCAGATTTTTTTTGTCATTAGTCAATTTTTTTGGACGGGTCGAGGGTCACAAAATCCAAAAGGGCCAAAACTCAATCTGATACCAAAACAACATTTCCTATTTTTACCCATCACTTTGACTATCTTAAGACTAGTTCCCTCCTCTGTAATGTCATTTTGAAATTAAAACCCATTAACATTGCACATCTGCACTTAAAGACTTGATGGAGATTTGATCGAGAGAGAACTTGAAAGGAGTTCTTCGCAGTAGCCAGGCACGATTGTGAAAAGGACCGCTGCTACACCAGACTGAGTAACGCTGCGAGTAGAGCTGGAAGTGAGACTAGTTAAGTCGAGGTAGACCAAATTCAATTTTGGTTTAAAAAAATTGAGCTTGGCTTACAGCTCAACTCATTAACACTCGAGTTTATTTTTTAAGTTTAAATTTAACTCACCGAAAATTCATGAGCCAATTCAAGCTCACAAACTGACTTAAGTAACAGGAACATAATTTATACTATATCAATAAATTATAATTTATATATATTAAAAAATATTGATTTTATATATTGTGTATCTATTAATTATTTTATTTATGTACCACATCAAAATCATATAAAAAATAATTATAAGATTTTAAATAAGAATATTAATATATATAAAATTATATATTACTATTTTATATGTATATATATAATATTAAAAATATAAACTAAATGTATATAGGATAGGAAGGTTTTCACATGTTCCAATGCATTATAGTGAAACAAAGCTATACCAGTAACATAACGGTTGCAGGTAATTTATTTGTCGTATTCTATATAGTATAATTCCAAATTCATCCCTAAGCTAAGAAGGCAAAATACTAGAAGAGCAGTGAAGAAGAGGACAAGCATAGTTGTATCTGGCTATAAACAGCTCTAAGCCGATGAACTGAATGGCATTGGATTATTATGGACTGGCATTGTATGTTTGAAACAGTGAGTAGTGTTCAAGTGATAGAATATTAATTTTTTGTCTCTACTATTAAAATTTTTAGGATTCGAACATTTATATACATGATTCAACTGGGTACAAAGGCCTACTATAAAAAAGGGTAAATAATATTAATAAACTAAATAAATTTAAATATTACACGAGACCCTCAAATAAAAAAATATACATACATATCTCATGTATATTTATAACAATATATAAAAAGAATATATAAATTTGGTCTCCAATCTTATCTTTTTAATTTATTCCTATTATTATTTTTCAAAAGTTTTCAGTTATTCTCTAACCAATTTTTATAATTATTAAATTTTGTATATGAATATTTATTTATTTATTTTTAAGATGTTAATTACTTTAATTCTAAAAGTATTGAATATTTTTTATTTTATTTATAATGTAATTAATAATATTTTATTTTATTTAATATCTAATAAATTTAGATTCTGATTTTTTCTATTTTTTCACCATAATTAAATTGGCATAGTCCCTTTAATTGATTTGTAATTTTAATTTCTGTCGTAATAATATTTTTTCTTGATGTAATACTTAGACATTTTTATTTATTTTATACCGATAGTAATTTTTTATTTTATTTAATATCTAATAAATTAAAAAAATATATATGAGTTTCATGTCCGATTCTTTCTTTATAATGAGGTGCCCAATTCTTTCTTTTCATTTTACCCTGCCACTAAGATCTAACACAACATATGCAGTTATTCTACGAAGTTAAACAAATGTCACGTTGACTTAACATTTTCTTTTCTATATCTATATATAAGAACCCAACTTTCTGTGTAAGAATTCTACGCCATATCCGCCATGAAAATATTTCTGTTCTCTTTAATAGTGTGATAATTTAAAATATTGTTTCATTGAATAATATTGGTCATTTTTGATAGTCACTTCCTGTTCTTTTTCCATTCCTATATTCTCCTCTTCTCCTCAACAACTCTTACTTGATTGCTCAAAAATATCATATACATAACATATAATTTCCTCTCTTGCGCTACTGTCTCATTAGAATTTGTCTCTACCTCTGCATTGTATATCTTATACGGTGAATAAATATATGTAAAGATTTTCTTAAAAAAATGATGAATTTATTTATTTATATTTTTTATTTAATTTATATTGTAAATAATAATTTTTTATTTAATTTAATATTTAATAAATTTAGCAATTTACTTAAATAAAATGATTGACAAAAATCTTTACTCAAATGTAACAATTGTAATTCCTTTACTTGGGTGTCCTGATTCATTATTATGTATTACCACGTTTTACTTTTTACACATAAACTATGACAGATAAGCTCGGTTTATAAAGTGATCAAGATGAGCATAAACCGTGGTAACTAAACACGATTTATGAAGAGAGAACTTTAATCATAAAACCTTGTTACTTTCTATATATATGAGTAAGATTCAAACTGTTGAAGAGAAGTATTTTACAATGGCAAGTGAGGAAGATAGTTTTCTAAATAATAAGGGCAAATCACACTATTAAACCAGAATAGAGGAGAAATTACATGTTCAACCAAAGCAAAAAATGTAACATGGTTCAAGTAGAAGCGTATTTTTATGTAATTCGAATCAAACTAATTCGAATTACAAAGCAACAGTGATTCGAAGTTGATCAATTCAAAATATGCAGCCAAAATTCGTACGTAATTCGAATCTACCTTATTCGAATTATGCATGCAGATTGACCAGGGTAGTTCGAATTACACTCATTCGAATTATAAGGGATGCAATTCGAATTACACAAAAAAATTATCTAGAATATGTTAATCAGATTTTTTATTTCTATTATAAAATATAAAAAAATTTAATTCTCAAAAAAATATGTTATTTTTTAGGATTTAATTTCTTTTACTGTGTTTTCATAAAGCTTACACAAAATTCACCTATCACATTGACTAAATTTATTTATTTACATAAAATTTGTTTATAAACTCAACAAACTTGTTTACGTTTTAATACGATTTAAATTGTATTAATATATTTTTATAAATTTTAATCAATTTAATTTTATTTAAATAATTAGATTTTTAAATTATAAAATTTGTATTAGTTTGTAATTTAAAATGTAAATAGATATAATTTAAATTAAGGATTTATAAAATTATATGTATTCATATTATTATACTCATATGATTAAATTATTTATTCGATTTTTAAAAAATAACCGTGGTTAATATTTTTTTATGTTTTATAATAATAAAAAAACGGTCCAGAATGTGGCCCATCTAATTCCACTAGCCTAAACAAACAATACCGTCCATGATCGACTCACGTTAATGTCACGGCTGGCTTAAAAACTCATGAGGACAAGCTAGACTTTATTATGGTCAGTTAATGGGTAAATGGGTCAATCAGTCTGATTCCACCCTGATCCATATCGTGTTATGCACACAAAGATTTATATCCACCAAATCTGATCCTTTCATTTATTTTATTCATAAAATGGATGATGATTAAATTTGGTATAGCTTAGTTCCAATAAAATGGAATGAACAGGTGAAAACTTTCCTATAGGATATGTGTATTAATATATATATATATATATATATATATATATATATATATATATAATCGAACCAGCTTACGAGCTAATGAACTGAGCTTATTCAAATTCAAACTCGACTTATTTAATTTATGAACTCAATTTCAGACTTAAGCTCAGCTCATCAATTCACGAACTTAACTTATCGAACTATTAATGAATCGATATCAAACTGACTCATGAGCTGACTTGACTCATTTTCAGCCCTAGCTGCGAGGTTGAAGACAGAACCTTCCCTTCTTGGAGAGGGAGATGAATAGAGAGCTGCCGCCGGTGAAGGTTGCAATGTCGGCTATCGTCAGGAACACGGTCGCTACTTGTGGAGATGGAGAGGTATGTCCAATTTTTTCTTTCTGATTATTTGTGCAATATGGATGGATGGGCATGTTGGCTAGTTGCTGACAAGTTGATTTTTTTTTTACTTTAGGATGGTGAGATTATGAGTTAGCTCATTCTCCCCTCGAAGAATCCAGGTAAAACCACAGTTCGAGAGTCTGTTCTGAATTGTTTTTATGTCTTAAATAATTGAATCTCCTTCCCACAAATTGTTCTCTAATTTGAGAATTTGAACTAACTGGCAGCAGTATTCAATTATTACATTTTTAATATTGAGATTTTTTGATATGCTAAAATAATTGCTTCTCTAATTGCAATTGCTTTTGCAGTGAAACTAGAATTTGTATGAATCACAACTATCGTCTCTCCCCTATTTGATCCATTGCAGTCTCTTATGACAGTTGCTACTAATCCAAAATTTAATCTCTTGAAGAAGGTTGCATTAATGTTTAATTTGAGCAAGTTGAGAGGAGGTGCTCTTCATATGAGAGGTACTAAGCTTATTTTGATTTGTTCTTTAGTTCCATTGTTGCTTTCTTCTGCTGAATTGAAATAACTTAGTTCAAGTACTCTAGCATAATTGATGGTTGACTCCGGATTAGGTTTTGAGTTTTGATAGATTTTTTCATTTCTTATTTTTCAAATTGTCCGCAATATGATGCCAAATTTACTCTAATTCTGAGTTGTTTCTGATTTGTTTTCTTAATTGTATTTTCTGAACATCTTTTATAATCATAATCCTATCGATTTGACGTTCTCTTTGTATAATGTGCACTGCATTTTTTAGTCAAACCATACAGCTCTTGTTCAATCACATAGTAGTAGTGCATGCTCAATTGTCCTTTTCTCTTGCAAATAAATAGGACAAAGATTATAATTAATTATTTTTTATTAAGTTTCCTTTAACCGACAAAATATTGTAATTCTCCCCATTAACATCTTAATTTTTTGAAAAATTTTCATATTCCATATTTCTATCTAAATATCTTTTAATGAGGAATTTGTTGAGAGATTAATCTTTGCATTTTTTTTTTGTAATGTAATACCCGATCTTGATTGTGTAATTTTTATCTTGCTATACGACCAAACTAATTTGTCATACTCTATTATTCTACTGATTGGTGTTCTGATAATCTTTTTAGAAAGGTCATTAGTAGAAACAGGACCACAATCAATGCAGGTCCAATTTTCACAAACAGTGGTTAACTCACTTGTTGCAGGGCTGGAAGATATTGTATACAACAACTAAAAAGACATCTCAAAACAATATATATGCTATAAATGAAAATATAAAAAGAGTTGGTGTATAACTTTGTTTTTTAAAATAATCTTCATTATATATAATTTATACAAAAATAATTCTGTTTACTATGTTTAAAACCCAAATCAAATACTTTTTAATTAAATTAAATAACCTGCTGTCATTTCAACAAATTTTATTTTTATTACTTTTACACATATATAATAAATAAAAAAATAATTTAATAATAACCTTAAATTATTTTAAACATTAAAAATAACCTTAATTCAAACCTCCCTTTCTCTGGCTATGTAAATTTCTTCTTCAAAGTTCATTCATTAATTAGTAAGTACAACTTTAGCATAGAAGCATGTGCTCTTTTGCTTCCTGTTACAGTATAACTTGCAACTACTTCCAGCTTTTTAAGAGGGAACAATGATTTCAAGATTTTTATGAAGCATTTGAGATTTGACACAGAAACAGGACCCAACGCTTAAAATTTTAAAACACCATTCTCTTTTCAAAATTGCTTCATTTTCTTATTTTAGAAATCTAACTCAATGTTCAAATCGTGTTAGAAAATTAGAGGGCCCAAATACGGTTGGACATAACAAGTGATCAAACTGGTCCAACACATTTTTTAACTTTTTTCCTTCTTTTAAGACAAATGGAAATAAAAAATACATGTCCAAAAAAAATAAGTCCCTTAAATGGATGGAGTGCATCTGGTTGGATTATTCACAATATTTCTCAGACAAACTAAAAATTAATCCGTCACGAATCTAATCTTTATTTAAAGGTTCTATCGCTGACTAATTAACAGATTTTTCATTCTAAACATAGGCTTGTGAGCTATTCCCATCATGCCCAACACATGAACAGTATAACTCAACTAATTATCTGTACTTGTTAGAATTTCTACTCAATTAGTTCAAGGTTTGTGCAATTGCTCCACATTTTATTCTTTTATTTTGTCATCACCATAAATGAGAAACACACAATGAGGATCATATTTATAGGAAATCCGAAATCCTTATTTCATTTCTTATCTTGACAATTTAAAAGTTATTTTACTTTCCTTTCTTTAACTGTTCTTATTTAATTGATTAGACCACACCAACCTACTTGCAGAAATTGTGAGCTATTGCCTATTGATGCAAACCAGGAACAACCTTTTAGTGGCAGAAACCTTCTACTGTGGATCAAATAAAAGGACCAGAGAGATAATTTGTGATGAGTATCTGACATACTCTTTTGTCATTTAGATGCCAATTTGCATCATGCTCAAAGGGTCCTTCTATAATGGACCAAACATTCTGATATTTAGATAATTCTTTGGAAAATAATTCATGTCCAATTGAACTCGTGTGTACAGTACTGAAGATCTTCCAGATTATTTTGCTAAATGTCTATTTTTTATTTGGGAAAATAATATACCACAACATTAACCAAATATTATTTATACTTTTGCTTTTACAATTTCACATGAGATAAGTTTAAAGAGTTTAATTTTGATAGACTATGATGTATATGGGCCGGGTGAAATCGGATACTTGACTTTAGACTCGATGAAATCTAAACATTTTCGGGTCACAATTATACTGGGTCCAACCGAGTGAAAACTGAACCTTTAAGGCTTTAACAATAATTTATAAAAAAACTTATTTATAAAAAAAACTTATTTATGATGTACTTATTTATAAAATAAAAACTTGTTACCGATAAATTGGTATCCATATTTAAACTTGAATTTGTCTATAAATTCTTTTTTTTGATACTAAACGGGGCCTAAGGCCCAGTTTATAAATTCTAATTTGATGTTTTTTTGATTTATTTTCTAATTCAACAAATGTGATTAAAAATAAAACAATAAACTTATAATTAAATAACATAATATTGAATTAATTTAAAATATATATACCTTTTTTAGTTTTTTTTATGGTGCACATACACCTGGTGAAGTCGGATTCGTCTTGATCCAGACCCGCTCCTAAATAATGACCGGATCTATTTTTAAAACTCGTACCAACCTTAGACCTGACACCACACCAAACTAGTCCTTTCCTGTAGTAGGGCCAGGCCATGTACACTCCTATGATAGACTAATAATAAAATTATTTTATATGCAATTAATATAAAAAAAGTAGTTATTTTTATGGAGGTAACATTATAACTTATATAATTAGATATATGTATAATATTATTTTATACAAATAGTACATTAAAGTTAAATTCAAGTTTTATATATATGTCTAAATTTAACAGGTTACCCTTCTCCTTTCAAACTATTGTCTACAAGTAAATCTTCATGCATGATATGCTTTAAGCACAACATTATTATAAGAAAATAGTGTAAATTGCTTCATAACCAAACAAATAAAATGCATTAAAACAATCAAAAGAGAGAGAGGGAGAGAAGAAAAAAAAAGAAGAAGAAATAAAGAACACATGATGAAACTTTAGTTTCTTGGAAATTGCATTACACAAGTAGTCAAATATATTACTAGGCTTTTCTACTTGTGTAACACCAAATCTTGGAGCATACTATATAATATATTAATTAATTAATGACCACACAAATTGATGTCCCTCTTGGAAGGTCTGAAATTCAAAGCATTGAGGCTATATATGCAGAGATTGGATCTCTTAGCTTTGATTGAAATCTGATCAGAAGTGGTTCTGTAACCAGGAACATTGCATGAAGAGGTTGAGCTTCCAATCAAAGTTGCCTTGCAATTAGACACAAAAACTTCAGAGTCTTGTGCACATTTCACACCTTCAACTGAAGGGATTTCCAACCTATAAAGACCATACTTGTTTGTTGTTCTGTTTGCTGAGACTGAAACCTGTTCCTCTGTCTTTGATGACACTGCTTTGAACATGCAATCTATTTTCACCTCAGCACCTGCCATTCTCACTTTTATTCTTCTATTCACAGAATTAAAATATATAAAAAGACAGCCCAATGCACAAACATCCTGCCTTAACCCAGGTTTAAAAAAGGGGCCGCACTCAAAGGGTGTCGTATGAGCAGCGTAACTTAATAATTACATCAATAGCTGTTTTCACTACTTGAACTCGTAACCTTGAGGTCACATAAAGACAATTCTCTTCGGAGAATTAAAAAATATGCATACACTAAAAGAAATATATATATATAAAAAAAAAGTGTCATATTCACTAATTACTAAATGATGATAATGGTAGTAATTTCAATCAAAGTTTAACCAGATAGTAGTTAATATCTATCTAACAAATACACTACTAGTACATTAACATTGTTATTGAAATCATAGTCACACACAAAGGTCAGACTAAAATAACTAAATCTTTGCTCTAAGCTTTCCATTCTTTTAGTAAGTGAAAAAGAAAACTGGAAAAAAAAGAATGCAGGTGAAAGGTTTTGGTTATACCTGACAAGAAGTAGCTGTGTCTGGAAAAGGTGTTGTTAGAACATATATCACAATAAACAAAACCCATAACACTGATTTGGGAGGTTAGTGACTTCACTGATGATCTTGATTTTCCTGGAAGCTTGGGCCTTGAAGGCTCAACTCCCAAGAACTGCGCAAACAAAGGTAGAAGAATAACCAAGAGTGTTATGGGATTCATGGCACCAAAATTTGGAGAAATTTGGTTGACAATTTACAGAACCAGCACCAGCAGCTTATAACTTTGCTTTCAGAGAAAAAAGATAAATAATAAAAAATAAACTTAGCAGATTAGTAAGAACGAATGAAGATGAGAGGGGGCAGGTAGCTAAGGGTGTTAGTGGAGAACCAACATGAAGATGAAGCAAGAAAAGTTGTGAATAATTTTTATCTTTTTCAGAAGAAACAAAGACATGTGAATGTTATTTGGCATGATGTGGAGCTTATGAGTAGGAAAGAGAAAAGGGTAATTAGATTCTCTATTTCTGTTTGTGTTTTTGGGGTGAGATTGTATGTAGTAGCACCTTAAATAGAGAGATGCCAGATGAGTAAAAAACTCCCACAAGTTAGGCTCATAAAAAAGGTGGGCTGTGGAGTTAATGAAAACTGAAAAAGGGTTATGGATATCACATTTTTCTTCACTTATCTGTTTTGATGCAATAAATTTTTGGTGCAATAACGGTAAGCTTGAACCAACTTTTGTGCAGCTGAGGCTTTAGTTTAGCGGTAAATTTTAGTGTGTTTTTTTTGTAGTTCGCCTGATGTATAGGCAAACTGCATTACAGGTTATTCAGTTTGTTTAGGTATTAGGCGAAATTGTACCCTGTACACTTCAATTTGCCTAAATATTAGACTAATTGTATCTTGCACACCATGTCACAAATTCCAATCATATATATACAGCAGGTGTGAGTGAATTCATTCATACTACCGTCTAAAAATTTCACTTTTTTATTTCTTTTACTTCTATCTTTTACTTTTTGTATTTGTAAAATGGCTCAAACATTAGTATTAACAATTCATTATGATAGAAAAATATTAATAGATCATAATAAATATCTTATATTTATTGACGTGTCTCCAAATGTGAGATGTTTGGCAACGCTGAGTGATCTTATTCTGCATGCTATTTATTAGCAACACAGAAAGCCGGCAAAAAAAATTTACTACAAATATCTAGTAGAAACAGATAATACTTTTATTATAAAAAATATTATTTAAATAAATATCAATTAATTAATAATTTTTTTTGCTGTTTGATAATGTTATTTTTATTTGTTTGTTATAGGTATTGACTACGTAATGATGACAACGTAAAATTAATCAGGAGCTGAAAAAATCATTTTTCCATAATTCATATTTTGGAATTGTTGTTTATCTAGTTAATCTGTGTGAGGGGAGTTCTTCAATTGATGACACTCAGTCAGGTGGGACCGTGAAAAAGAATATTACAGGATTAGACATTAATCTAAACATGCCACTTGGAATAGAAATGATGGGCCAAATAATGAAGATCGGAATATACAGTCAGAGGACATACGGTAAGCAGATGTTAAAAGTCATGAGGGTTCTACAATTGGAGATCCAATAATTGATCTATATCTAGTTAACCCTGTATCCGATAGCGAGGAGGTAGAAGCTGAACCAGTTAATATACTTGATGATGAAGAGGAGGAGGACGATGTTGAGATGAACTAATTCACAAACTTACAACTCGTACTGACTTAGCTTGCTATTTTCCAACCAGATGATCATTTGTAAATCCTGCGAAATTAATAAATAATTATCTAATAAATTAATTATCATGCAAAGAAATTAGAAAATAAAATTTTTATAGTTTAGAGGAGTAGAAATATTAAAAATACGAATTTTAACACTAATTTTAAAAATTTTGGCACAAAATTAGACCAACGAACTGAATCGGGTGAACTGGGTTCAAGCCCACACACTTACCCATGTATATAAGCTTCATTCTATCGACCATAACTTTCAATTCGGAGTACCGATTGACGAGCCGTTTGTGGCCACACATTTGCTTTGGAGTCCTCTTTATTTCTATCCGAACAAAATGGTAAGAAACTTTGTAAATTATGCCCAGTTTCTTCTCCCTTTCTGAATTTGCATTTTAGTATGAATTTTGAGTAATTTTGATGATTTTAGTGGTTTAGGTACAATCTAACACTAGATAATTATTGGATTTTCTCCCAATCATCAATGGATAAGGTAAGAAAATTCTAAACCCTTGTGGTTTGTCCAATTTGGTGTGCCCTAGTACTAATTTGAGTAAATTGTATGAACTAGCTTGAGTTTATGTTGAATTGGAGTTCAAGTGACAAATTGGAGCTCTTGGGACAAACCTTTGATGGCTGAAATTATTGGGTGTGACTTGCTGTCTTGGAAGTTTGAATTGTGGCATTTTGAACTTAGGGAGAAATTGGCTAAGGTATGATTTCATTTTTTCGTAATTAAAATATAATGTAACGTGAAAACTTGGGTTAGATGACCTAGGATAGGTTGAATTGTGTATTTGGTGTTTGATATCTTAAGTTGATGTGTATGGTTGGCTTGATGGTTATTGATGTGGGAGATGATGTTACTAGTGCAATAATGATTTTTAGTATTAATAATGTATTTTGAGGATTATATGTAAGTTGTATTGAATGTAAATTATTGAATTAGAACTTGATGAAAATGGTGAATTAGAGTGTTATGGGATGAATGAGAAGGGTTGAGATATGATTGAACTTGGTTTATTGCAATTTTGGTAAGTTTTGAAAGGTTTAGAATTGGAATGTTTTGAAAGTTGAGGTAATATTTTAGGAAAACTTATTTTTTGACCAACTTTGCTGGTCCATAAATTGGCTTCTGGATCCTCAATTTTTGTCAAACTTATTTTACGTGAAAATTGGGTCCGTGTTTATTTTGTTCGAAGAACGAAGGAAAAATATTTTAAAACGAAAAAATTATGCGCGTCTAAAGTTAGGTGTGCAAAATAGGTAATTTTGGACTTAGCAGCTCTTTGCCTCTGCTGCTAAGCCCGCATACATGGACACACATATACGCGGCTGGTGGCCTCTGTCTAAAGCCTCCACGTACGCGGCAAGGTGGTGCGTACGCGGATGCATACGCGAAACCCTGTTTTTCTAAAATCTGAATTTTATGGTTTTAAACCATTTCTCTAACTTTCTAAACCTTTATAACTCTTGTTTAAAGCCTGGTGAGTAATTTTTGGATAGTGGAGTGTGAGTAGAACTGTTGAAGAAGATAACTTGTTAGTGAAGAAAGAGGTAAAGTGGATGATGATGATTAAGGAGGTGCTGAGATATTATATATGCTATGATTGATGGCTGAATACGTAATGTATGATGATTGGATGATTGAAATTTGATGAGCATATGGATTATGCACTTCAAAAATATATGAGATATGGGTTTTTCTGGAAAGATGCAGTGGCTTGCCACCACTTGCTCCAGATGAAACCCGATACTCTGTTGACCCTGCGTCGTAAGGGTGGCCGGTCACTTATTCCTTTTCAGACGAGCTCTCCCCCATGGATATATATGTAATGAATGATTGTGAATGATTATGGTTCTTTGAACTTGGAGTTTGACTCCATAGAATATTATATTATTGAGTTTGGAGTTTGACTCCATGGATATTATTTTGAGCTTGGGGATACATGCATGCAGGAACTGTCCACGATTAGATACCAGAACATGTCAGGTTGGCTTTATAACCGACAGATGAGACTCATCAGCCATAGGACAGGCATACATCGTATGCATTTATGCGTTTATTTGGTGTGTTTCGCTTTGGAATGCCTAAGTGCTTATATATATGCCTACCACCTACTTGTTTTACTTGTTGTATCTGTTTTCTATGTGTGAATTTCTTTTATGCATTATCTGTGATTGTAACTGAGAAATTCCTCAGGAGAAAGGAGTTGATGCCAAGGGTGGTTCTACCGGTGATTTGGAGGTTTGGAGGAGTCGGAAAGGAGAGTGTTAGATTAGAAGGAAAATCCTTAGCTAGTCGCCTAAATTTATGGTTTAGTTTGTGTTTTATAAGTTTGAATAAAATATCGGAAGTTCTAGGATCGCCTCTGGCTTTTCCGAAACCTTATATGTTAGTTATGTGGGCACCGTTACCATATTGAGAACCCCCGGTTCTCATTCCATACGTATTTGTTGTTTTTCAGATGTAGGACGTGACGTGCCTCACTGAACATGCTAGGTTTGCTTTCTTGGAAGCGAAGACTTGTATTTTGTACTTTTTATATTATGTACTTAGCTATATATGGACCTTCTTCGATTTTGTATAAAAACATGTTTTGTCCCTCTTAGAGGTTGACTTTGGAGAACTAGGATTTGTTCTTTTGCATATGGTTGGGTTTTATATATATTTATATGCATATCTATACTCTAGCTGGCCTTTGCTTCGCAAGTCGAGTCTGGAGCTCGCTATTTGTATCTTTGGCACTCTATATCATATGTATCCTATGCTTCCTTATGCAATTATCTGTTTCTTTTATGCTTAACGCTTTTCGAGTGTGACGTTTTGTCTGGTCTTGGTTTTTGTTTAACGTTTTTCTTTAAGGCTCCTAGATATATTATCCTTGTTATTTTTATATGTATATATTTTGTTTTTAGAGGTTGTAGCGTCTTACTACCTTTGGTTTACGACTTAGGCATAAAGCTCAGTGTGGTAAAGTGTTACATCATATCCGACTCACTTTATCATGTTGAATCTGGATGCAATGGACCAGGATTGGTCTTTTGGTCAGGGAGGTCCAGATGATGATCCGATCAATGAGTTATAGTTGTGCAACAATTTGAGAATAATGAACAAGTTCTTATGGCAATAAAGATGTATATCGTCAAGAGGGCCGTAGGGTATAAGATATTAAAGAATGACCATTTGAAGTATTTAGTTCAGTGTGGTTGTCAATGAAGCATACGTGTTTCATATCCCAAAGGCAGGAAAAGTAGGAGCTGAAGATATATTATGGTCCTCATTCTTGTCTGCAAACATCGACGGGACAAGATCATAGAAGGTTGGACTCGAAAGTAATAACTCAAGTGATCTTCACAATGGTAGGTGAAATCCGATCCGACCATTAGCATAAGGATTTTTCAAGGATCTGTTGAGATCCACTTTGGCTACAAAGCATCCTATAGAAAGGTTTGGCTTGTGAAGCAGAGGGTGATCGTTTCAATATACAGAGATTGACAGGAATCATACAATGAGCTTCTTAGATGGCTATTTGCAATGCAAATGTACTTACCAGGTGTGTTTTATTACGCTGTCTTTAGTTTTAATCACAAAGTTCATTTAAATCATGTTTTGCTATTCAATCTCAAAGAAACCATCCATTCTATGTGTTATATAAAAAATACCTTTGACATGTCAGTATTCGACAAGTTTAGACTTCGATCAACTTTCAAATACGGATTGGAATCACTTTGAAAGCGGTTACATATTTAGAGTTCTAAGTGTAGATTATAACCAACTTTAAAAACGGTTATGTACTCAATTACATACTCTCTCATAATGGAGTTACAACTGTCCAAGTGTGTGGAACAAATCTTCTACCAGCAGTTTTTGAAAGTTATTAGATATAATTATAATTTTTAATTATTGTAATTCTCTATAAATAGGAGTTTTATGATTAGAATAAAAGGTTGGAATTATTCTTCAAAAAACACTCACAGGCATTCATATCTCTAGCGACTTTCTGAGTCTATTGAATTCTTTTTCTATAGTACAGTTCCTTCCACATCTTTTATACTTTCTTCTTTACAATTTTTGTAATTTTTATTTATGTAATTTATTCTTCCAGCAAGTTCAAGTTTAGTCATTCTATATTCAAAGTTTGTTTTTATTCTCTTTTATTTTAATTTGCAACAAACTTTATCTTTTAATCAAGTTTATTTACTTTTGAAGTATTTCAATTTGCAAGTCAATTTCATTTTGATTTTATTTAAAAAAAATATAAAAAAAATTTGCTTTTTGATCATAACAAAAAATAGAAGATTTTGATACATGGTAAAACTGATATCTGCAAAAGAGGAGTAGATTTTGCTCCCAAATATTAGATATCAAACCAACCCAAATTCTTTCTTACAGCAAATAAATTTAAATTTGCAAAAAATTTGCATAAAAAATTAGCACATTTGTTGAGAAAGTTTTTTGTTGATTGTGTCAAAATTATTTGTCTTCATAGTGTCATGCATAATTTTTTTTTATCATTATTGCATGTTGTTGCGCAATGATAAAATTATTAACATGGTTGAAGAAGTTCCTAGTGATAACATAGAGTCGATTAGTAGGAAAAATTATGTGCCTCCAAGTTAATTTGGAGATGCCCCCGTTGCAGTAAATAACCAACCATCATTCTCTTTTCCTGACATGAGTCGGAATTATCAAGGTGGTTCGACATTATCAAGGTGGTTCGACATCAAATAGTATAAGATCGATGACTGTTTTTCGACAACACAGATGAAAGCCATTATAATTTGGTAAATTTGCTAACACAACAAATGACTACCATCTTAAATTCTGTTATGGTAGTGACGAGGTTATTCCTCACATTGTTCAACGGGTCAGTAGGGATAAATGTAGGCTTTATAAATCGACTTTATTTTGTGTCTATATTTCCAAAATTAATTCAAATGGATGAAGTGTCAACAGGGGTAAAAAATCCCAAAATTGCGATGAAATTTACTGGAGAAGCAGGAGAATCAACTGTCGAGCGTATTGCTCGTTACTTGGTCAAACTTGGAAATTTAGCAAATAATAAAGATTTGAAAATGAAAATTTTCCTTTTTTTTAACAGAAAATGATTTTAAATTATTTTTGAATTTAAGGTCCAATTCGGCTTTAACATGAGCTCAATTGGAAAATGCTTTTCATAGTCAACTTTACAGAGGAGAATTGATAGTAACTTTAACAGACTTATTTGCTTTAAAAAGAGATGATGATGAATCGATAGATGACTATATAATTCCATTAAAAAAATACTCGCAATCGATGTTATGTGTCGATTCTTGAAAGCAAGATCGTCAAAGTAGCCATCAAAGATCTTGGCTTTAATATGCATTGAAAGTTAGTTAATGTGCATATCCCTGACCTTACTCATCTGACCGAAAGATTTCGACAAATTGAAAATATAAAAGAAGAAAAGAAGAAAGAAAGAAAGAGAAATGGTTGAGTATGGGTTTGTCAAAAATAATATTCAATGATGATAAGTTTTTATGCTTTTGTCCTTCTAGTTAAAAATATAATACTTGGGGCATTTGTTATATCAAAGATATTTTTTTTCGATAAATTAAAAAAAATATGGTTAAAACCTGGGATCATATTTATCCATTTTATTATTTTTGATTTTTCAATGATGACATGATGCTTCACTAACATTTTGTCATGCACTACGTAAAAGTATTTATGAAAGTTTATACAAGGTAACAGTAGAAGTTGATCAAACAATTATTTGAAAATAATTGTCAAATTAATCAAGCTATCAAAAAGTATCTTCAACAGAGAGAAGCATGTGATATTTGATGATGAAAATGGTTATTAGAGAAATAGTTGATAACTCTAAGATTCTCGAAAATATTGAATAATATTAAGTATTTATATTTTTCTCTTCTAGTCAAAAAATAGATACTTAGGGGCATTTGTTATATCAAAAATAATATTTTCGACAAGACATTATTAAACTTTTTGACCGGTCAGTGTTTGACAACTTTAGACTTCGATCAACATCTAAATACAGATTGAAATCACTTTAGAAGCAATTACATATTCTGAGTTTTAAGTGCAGATCAAAACTAACTTTAAAAATCTTTATGTACTCTTTCATAATGGAGTTATAACTGTCCAAGTGTGTAGAATAAATTTTCTAAAAGCAGTTTTTAAAAGCTTTTAGTCAAGTTTATTTATTTTTGAAGAATTTCAATTTTCAAATCAATTTCATTTTGATTTCATTTAAAAAAAAATATAAAAAAATCTTTACTTTTTTATTATAAAAAAATAAAAGACTCTGTTACATGGTAAAACTGTTATCCGCGAAAGAAGAATAAATTTTGTTTCTAAATATTAAAATATCGAACCAACTCAGATACTTTGTTGCAGCAAATAAATGTTTTGATTCAACTCTGCAAAAAAATCTGCATAACACCATACGAATAGAAAATTCAAGCATCCTAGTATTTATAAGGAGAAGAAAGCCAAGACCATAAATTATCCATCAACATAGAAACTTGTAATGCTTTTGCGATTACTCCGGTGGTTGATGTTGCCTTTATTGTCCAAATTACTTTTTTTTATTAGTTTAATGTTACGATTACATAAGAATTATATTTTTTTTGAAAGTAAGGCTCAACACATAAAGTGGAGCATAGTCAACACGAAACCAAATAATTATTTGTATTTGTAAGCTATCCTCCAGTTGCTACCAATTGTTTTTCATAGATAAAGTCAACACAAACTATTTTGGTTACTCCTTTAGGTGATATCTCTCTTCATACTTGTTTTTTTCACCTGCACCCTCTCTTAGATTTCTCCCTTTGATATAGCCATCCCACTCTTTCTAATGATATTTTATTTCCTCCCAAATGTCCTCCACTTGATCTATTTTATTTTGTAATATCTTTTGATTTCTCTTCCTCCAAACCACTCAAATAATCGCAAACCAAAGATTGATCTATTTCCTCCTTCCGCACATAGTCGCTTCTTGATCGCACCAAGCCTCTAAAAATTGTTTTAGCTCCACTGGTTTAACACACTGTATCCCTCCCTCTTGGAATGCTTTTGCTCACAGAAATTCCACCAACTTGTAATGAATAAAGAGATGATTTTCATCTTCTTTATGTCTTTCACACAGCCCATAAGTAGTCTCACTTTGTCTTATAATATTCAACCTTGCTAACCTTTTCTTTGTGTTCAACCTTCCTAAAATCGCAAACCACGCCATCATTTTCACCCTTGGTGGAAGGGCTCCTCTCCAAATATTATCAAAGAAGTGTTTAGATTCGGCAAAATCAAGAATTTTCCCTCTACAATATTTATCATTGATTTTCTGTTGTGAACGTCCACACTGCTTTATCCTCTGTGCTTGCATTTAAGAAAATATTTTACAAACAAAAATATAATTTCTCACAGTGTTACCCATACTTAAAGCTTGGCACCGGTGCCATCAGTCAGGAACAAAGGGGGGTTGGTAACAGCGTCTCCACAGTCGGGGTCGTCATGGCTCCCGGTGCTGGTAGGTGAGGTAGAGTCCGGAGTGCCTGAATTTTTCTTAGGTGGGTGGTTGCCAACAATCAGCTCCTTGAGGTATGAAAACCTATATTCGCCATGCAACACGTACACGTCGCCCACGCGTACATGTGGGTGGTCTTGGAAGCAAAAAGGACGCGCACGCGTGGATAGAGAAATCGGCGTAAAGAACGTGTTGGACAGAAAGTTGTGCTGCCCCCTCTCACTAAAAAAATTTCTCCTCCATCGAAGGTTCTAGTTCCATAATAGACCATCCCAACAACCACAATTTGCGATCACTTCATTCTTGTTACTTGATATGACAAAGAGTCTCGAAAATTTTTCTCAGAGGCTAAAATCTCCTAGCCACTTGTCCTACCAGACTGCTAACATTTTTTAAGCATCCTAGTATTTTTAGAGAGTAAAGTTGATATCTTACTAATTATCCCAGGCAAGCTTAGCACCGTCAAGATTTGCAATTTTCTTTTCATTGGATAAAACTAAGGTGACAAATTGTCTATCAACATAGAAACTCGTAATGCTTTTGCTATCTTTCCAGTAGTTGATGTTGTCCTTATTACTTAAATTATTTTTTTATTAGTTTAATGTTAATGATAATTAATTATACTAGGAATATATGAAGAGTACATAAGATTAACCACAAAATATTTTTTTAATTTTTTATTTTAATTCATTTTAAAATTTTTAAAATAATAAGAACCAATTTTTTTTTCACTTTCAAAAAAATATTTTATAGTTAACTTTATGTACTCTTTATATACTCTTATTATAATTAATTACCATTAAAATTAAACTAATAAAAAATAATTTAAGTAACAGTCTTGTCTCATGTTCTTT
Source organism: Arachis hypogaea (assembly GCF_003086295.3). Lineage (NCBI taxonomy): Eukaryota > Viridiplantae > Streptophyta > Magnoliopsida > Fabales > Fabaceae > Arachis > Arachis hypogaea. Next base: position 101,299,866 of record NC_092041.1, on the reverse strand, counting down.
TAGTAGAGATTATAAATCATCTAAAATTTTTAAAAGTTGAAATCAACATTCACATATGTGTTTAGAACTTAGAAAGGAGAGTGGAAGAGTAAATGATGAAGGTTGTGAAAGAAGAATGGACGAAGGAGTGTATAGACATGAAAACCGGTCTCACTAATTTCATCATGCAAAAAAAATTAAGAAATTTCAAATAGTAATAAAATATCTTGGAACGAATTCAATTTCTTTAAAATTTAAAAAATTTTATTTTAGAAAATTATTACTAACATTTTTAAGCATTTAGTATTTGTAGGGAGTGAATTTGCTATTTAGTTATCGAAGGCAAGATTGACATCATCAAGATTTGTAATTTCCTTTTCATTGAATGAAATAAGTCACAAGTTGTCCATCAACATAGAAATTTGTAATGCTTTTGCCATCTCTCCATCTCATTGAATGAAACCAAGGTCACAAATTGTCCATCAACATAGAAACTTGTAATGCTTTTTCCATCTCTCCAATAGTTAATGTTGTCCTTATTATTTAGATTATTTTTTTATTAGTTTAATGTTGATGGTAATTAATTATACTAGGAGTACATGAAGAGTACATAAGGTTAATTATAAAATATTTTTTTTAATTTTTTGTTTTAATTCATTTTGAAATTTTTAAAATAATAAGAACCAATTTTTCTTCCATTCTCAAAAAAAAATATTTTATAATTAACTCAATCAAAGATTGTGAAAGATGTTGTTAATGCTGCTAGAGGTACACGATACTCTACTCTTTATGGCATAAGAGATTATGTCATATGAGTGAGAAAGGTACAAATATGTTATCCAAGAGGAATCTTTTATCTGGTTGCAAGGTTGCTTTGCAAAAGTGCAATCATTGCTTTGCTAGAAAATAAAACAGGGTTTCTTTCAAGAGTCATCCACCTTCAAGGAAGCCGGAGGGTCTATATATTTTATAACCTTTATTGATGACCATTCTAGGAAATTATGAGTTTACACTTTGAAGACCAAAGATCAAGTTTTGAATGTGTTCAAGCAATTTCAAGCTTCTGTTGAAAGTGAAACTAGGAAGAAGTTGAAATACATTCGTACTGACAATGGTGGTGAGTACTCAAGTCCATTTGATGCTTACTATAAAGAGCATGATATAAGACATCAGAAGACTCCTCCAAAGACTCCTCAGTTGAATGGCTTGGCTGAAAGAATGAACAGAACATTAGTTGAAAGAGTTAGGTGCTTATTGTCACAGTCTGGATTGGCAAAATCCTTTTGGGGTGAAGCTTTGAGCACTGTTATTCATGTTTTGAACCGAACACCATGTGTTTCTTTGCAATTTGAAGCGTCAGAGAAGGTATGGTCAGGTAAAGATGTTTCTTATGATCATTTAAGAGTCTTTGGATGTAAAGCTTTTGTTCATATTCCCAAAGATGAGAGATCCAAGTTTGACGTAAAGACTAAGTAGTGTATTTTTATTGGCTATGACACGGATGAGTTTGGTTACAGGTTTTATGATCTTGTTAGCAAGAATGTGATTCAGAGTAGAGATGTTATCTTTGTTGAAGACCAAACATTGAAGGATGTTGATAATGCGGATAAGCCAATGGTTTAGCCTAGTGATGATTTTTCTGACTTGAATATTACTCTCTCTATGCCTATGGTAGAAGATAGTAGAGTTAAAGCTCAAAATAATGAGCATGATACAGGTGCAGGTGAAGATGGAACAATTGATCCGATACTTGATGAAGTTATTGATGATGATCAAGATGAAGAACCAGCTTTAAAAATTCCAGCAAATGCACTCAGAATGTCTACAAGAGAGAGAAAGCATTCGTCAAGGTATTCTCCACATGAGTTTGTTTTGTTGACTGATGGAGGAGAACCTGAATGCTTTGAAGAGGATGTTGAAGATGAAAGAAAAGGTCAATAGCTTGAAGCTATGCAAGAAGAAATGAACTCCTTACTTGAGAATGATACCTATGAGTTGGTGAAGCTACCGAAGGGTATGCAAGTTTTGAACAACAAATAGGCATTTAGAATCAAGAATAAAAAACACAATTCTAAGCCTCGGTATAAAGCTAGATTGGTTGTTAGAGGTTTTAATCAGAGAAAAGGTGTTAATTGTGAGGAGATTTTTTCTCCTGTTATGAGGATGTCATCCATTCGTGCTGTGCTTGGATTAACAGCTTCTCTTGATCTGAAGATTGAGCAAATAGATGTAAAGACAGCTTTTCTTCACGGTGATTTGGACTAGGAAATCTACATGGAGCAACCAGAGGGTTTTGTTGTTAAAGGAAAAGAAGATTTTGTGTGCAAGTTTAAGAAGAGTCTTTATGGGTTGAAGCAAGCTCTAAGATAGTGGTACAAGAAGTTTGAATCTGTTATGGAGAAGTATGGTTACTGATAAACCACTATTTTATGGTTTATATTGTGTTTAATTGAGTGGTTTTTTATTAAATTCTTGCCCACTTATTCATATGATTTGCATGATTTTACAATTCCTTCCTAGTTTAGTTCTATGGTTGAAAACTTGCTTCCTAGAGATCTTTTAATTACGTATTTTAATTCTTTTTTATACCATTCGATGCCGTGATCTGTGTGTTAAGTGTTTCAGGATTCATAGGACAGGAATAACTTAGAGAATGGAGAGGAAGTTTGCAAAAAAATAGAAAGAACACAATAAACTAAGGAGATGACCAGCGAATACCGACGCGGACGTATGGCTCACGCGACCGCGCGAAATGGAGAAAATCACAGTGACGCGTTCGCGTGCCTGACGCGAACGCGTGGATTGGAGTCTGCACGAATGACGCGAATGCATGGACGACGTGTACGCATGGCAAGAAAAAAACGCTGAATGACACGCACGCGTGGATGACGCGTACGCGTGACATGCACGATCTGCAGAATTAGCAGAACACGCTGGGAGTGATTTTGGGCCGCGTTTTGACCCAGTTTTTGGCCTAGAAACACAGAATAAAGCCAGCGAACATGTAGAAGACTCAAGGAATACTTAGCATAGGCTCATAATTCATAATTTTAGGTTTAGATGTAGCTTTTAGAGAGAGAGGCTCTCTCCTCTCTCTTAGGTTTTAGGATTTAGGATTTCTTTTAGGATTAGGATTTCTACTTCTCAATTTCTAGGTTTAATATTCCTTTACTTTTGTTTATGTTTTCTTCTACTTTTATTTATTCTATTACTTTAGTTAATTACTTGATGTTGCCAATTTGGTTTATGGATTCTTATGTTCAATCTAACTTTCCATTTAATATAATTTGAGATATTTCAGATATATGATTTTAATTTAGCTTTTTACACTCTTAGCTTTGGTTGAGTAATTAGAGACTCTTGAGTTATCAAACTCAGCTGATGATTGAAAATTGGAATTCTTTGCTGATTGATTTGAATTCCCCTAACTCTAGTCTTTTCTTAGGAATTGACTAGGACTTGAGGAATCAAATTGATTTATCCACTTAACATACCTTCATAGTTAGAGGTTGATCAAGTGGGAGCAAAAGCCAATTCTCATCACAATTGATAAGGATAACTAGGATAGGACTTCTAATTCTCATACCTTGCCAAGAGCTTTATTAGTTATTAATTTAATTTCTTGCAATTTACTTTTCTTGTTCAACCTATTTAAAAACCCCAAAAAGATACTTTTTCCATGATCAATAATAAAACACACCTCCCTGCAATTCCTTGAGAAGACGATCCGAGATTTGAATACTTCGGTTTATAAATTTATTGGGTTTTGTTACTTGTGACAACCAAACTTTTGTACGAAAGGATTCTCCGTTGGTTTAGAAACTATAATTACAACGAGACTTTATTTGTAAAATTTTTTACCGATAGAAAATCCGTTCGTCAAAATGGCGCCGTTGCCGGAGAATTGCAAACGTGTGCCTTATTATTGGTTATTGTAAATATTTTATTTTGCTTGTTTATTTGTTTTTATTTTTGTTTTTAATTTTTATTAGCTACTATGAATTCTCACCCCTGTCGCTATGAGTTTGGTTCCAATGTTGTTGTAGGGAATGTACGCTATAAGGAGAACATGCATCAAGGATGGAACAATCAAAGATGGGAGGAGCCACAAGGATTTGATCAACTCTCTTGGCAACAACCACCTCCAATGGACTATCAATAACCATTCTGTGATGCATATCAAGGCAATGGCTATGGTGAGCATTCTTTTGATTATCAACAACCACCACCATATGCTTATGAACCACCCCCTTAATATAACTCTGGACCACCATACTCACAAGCCCCCTACTACCAAACATCATCACATGATTCTAACCCTTATCCATCATATCAACCACCCCATGAGCCATATGAGCCATACATAAATCCACCCCAATTCCAACCCAGTTACTCCCAAGGACCACCACCTCCATATACACCACATCCATATCTATCAATCCAAGAGCCGTATGATCCTACTTATGATATCCGAGCAAAACAAGAGTCAAGGGATCATCTCAAGGAAACATGGATCAATTTCAAGCAACCCTGCGTCAATTGGACCGAGCGGTAAACCGAATAGCGCCCGAAGCTTTCATGGCTAAAGAATCTCAACTTGAGAACAAAGAATTGAAGTGTGCGGTGTAACAAGTAGAAAAGATGGAGAGTGATAAACCACCACATTCTTATGATGAACCACCCTCTTATCATGAACATTTCCTCCCAAATAATGAGCCCTCACATCCACCTCAACCTTCGATGCATGACACTATTGGTGTTCTTTTTCAAGGGCAAAGAGAGATGAAATGAGGAGTACTAGAATTCGCGATTGCCTTGACCGAGGTAGTAAACCGATTAGCTTCCCAATATTTGAACACTCAAAGTACTCCCATGGCTACATGTGGAGAATCAAAAGAAGAGCGTAGCATGAAGGAGACACTAGAAACTCCGGTGGACAATGAGGAACATGGCTTTGTATTGGAACAAGTGGAGGAAGCCATAATGGTTGCAGAGAAAGAAGTGGTTGAGGATTTAGGAGATGCTGAACCTCCATGGGAATCTAGAATTGTAGAGCACCCTCCAATAAAATTGAAATTGATGTCAAGAAGGCCAGTGCACAACCTCCATGGCATATTCCTTATGAAAACTTGGATGGGATAGATCAAGAAGTAAGTTCCCTTGGTGATAAAGATCATGCATCAAGTCCTCCTAGTGATAAATCTACATCCGCAAATGAACTCCTTGAATATGAAGACTCTTCTCTGATTGAGTCTGAGAATAATGTGGGAGCGAAAATCCTTAGAAAAGGGCGGACGGGAGTTGAGTACGCTTTGTCAAGAACGTTGGAAACTTCTCCACCTAGGTTGCCGTCTACTCCTTCACTTGAGTGGGTAAAACTTATCTCTGTTCGTCTTCCTATCCCACTTGAGTACGGTTTTCTTGAAACGAACGGCCAACTCAGGAAGCTTTGTGGCATAAAGCGTAAGAGGAGACTGTTTAGTGGTTAGAGTTACAAATCAAGGCTCATCAAGGTTGATACTTCAAGAGATAGATGTAAGGGCTCAACTGGTGATAATTTGGTTAGATCTAAAAGAAGAGTTTGGTACTCTGTAGAGAATTCAAAGTGCTTGCCACCCGGATGGAACCATGATGATCAACTTGAAGACGGGTGTAAAATCAAGATTTGGGATCCCGACATACAAGAAGATCAACTTTGGGAGCTCAAAACTTGTGAAGAACTCCATCAAGGCTTGAAAAATCATGGAATAGACAGAGCTTATTGGAAGTCCAAGCATTGGTGGAAGTTTCAGGATGAGTTCAAGCACAAGTCACCATGACAAAGAGCTCACTAAATGTCCAACTTAAGGACTTTAACTAAAAGTGCTAGGTGGGAGACAACCCACCATGGTATGATCGTTCCTTTTTCAATTATAATTTTATTTAGTTTTGTTTGTTTTTGAGTTTTATTTTATTTCATTGAACCTGGAATTATTCATAACATCCGCATTAGCATTGCATTTTGCATCCTGCATAAAAAAACGCACGCGACGCGTAAGCGTTGCTGACGCGTCTGCGTCATAGGTGCATTCTGAAGAAAAGAGAATTGAACAGAAAGTCACGCGAAAGCGTGGCTGGAGACGTGCCTTTGGCACAAATACGCCCACGCGATCGCATCCCTGACGCGTCCGCGTCATGTGGAAAAATTGGCCTCCCACACGTCCGCGTCACCCACGCGAACGCGTGCCCCAAAAATCGACGTTAAAAGGGGTGTATGGCAGAATGTTAGGCCGGAATGGGGCTGGAACCATGCTAGAAGTACAAGCCCTACCACGCGAATGCGTGCCCCACGCGTTCGCGTCATTTTTCACAACATGGTCATTCACGCGATCGCGTCAACCACGCAACCGCGTCACCCTAAAATTTGGCAAAATGGGTTTCAAACAGAGAGTTGCGCGAACGCGAGGCTGCACTCGCGCCAATAGCACAAATCAGACCACGCGACCGCGTGATCCACGCGTCTGCGTCACCGATAATTATTTTACATCACGCGACCACGTCACTCACGCGTCCGCGTCACATGCAACGCACAGCTTATCCAGATTAGCCAAATATCTTATCTTTTCTTCCCCAAATCCTAATTTCTTCTTTCCCTTTCTTATTTCTTTCTTCTTTCTTTCTTACTTACTTCTTCTTCATCTCTTTAACTTCTCATCCTTCTTCACTTTCATTCTATTTAATTTATTTGCATACTTTCATTCATTGCATTTTCATTTTGTGCATATTTTTCTTTTCTTTTCTAAATTTATTATTTTTCCATTGGTGTTAAATTTTCTTATTCAACTGTTGTATCTTTTCTGATATTATTTTGGTGCTTCGTGACTTGTTTTCATTGTTGGGTAATATTATTTATAGGTCAATGCTAATCTTATATGATACTTGTATCCCTCTTGCATTGACATGAACATACAATATCTTGCATTATCCACACTCTTCCCATTGTTGTAAATTTTGCACCACTGGTATGCCATGTGCTTCTATTGTTTTCTCACGCACATGCTGAAGCTTCCATGTAATTGAGACCCTTATCATTTGGCATTAACCCACCCATACTTCATTTATTTTCTTATCTTTATTTCTGGATTACTTTTCTTCCCTTTTTCTTTCAGGATGGCCACCCGGAAGGGAACCGGAAGACGTTTACAAGGGGAGACAGACAAGTCCATCTGCAAAATCTTCGGAATAAAGCGCCAGTTAGAACAGTCCGTCCACCTGCACATCTCAGCATGCACCGAGGATGGTGCAATCTTTAAGTGTGGGGAGGTCGATACCGATCTCCATGGATTAGTTATTTTCTTCCCAACACCAATGTCTAGTTTTCTTTGTTAGTTCATTGTTGCATTGCATAATAGATTGCATGTGTAGTTGATTGTTTGCATTTAAGTACTACTTGGTAGAAAAATAATAAGTTTCTTTTTAAGACCCTATTTTTAAAAAATTTCACTAATTTAAAATTAAAATTTTTGTGTTAAACTTGTCGGAAGTTGTATTTGGAACATGGATTTTTGAGCCAAAGAACACACAATCCGTGAGATTTTGAGCTTATTTATATGGTTACATTATTTAACCATAATATTTCATTCTTGTGTATTTTTCTTCTCTATGATTGCAATCTGTATTTTGTTCCAGTCTATATGTCCATTGTTTAGTATATTTACATGCTTGCATATGATTGAGGCCATATTTGATTATTAACTCACTTATCCCAAATAAGCCTACCCTGTTATGTCACCCTTGTTAGCGACCTTGAGCTTTTTAATCCCCTTTTGTTCTATAACCACATCACTAGCCTTAAGCAGAAAAACAATTAATTACCCCAAATTGAATCTTTGGTTAGCTTAAGATAGAGATTGTGCATCAACTAAGTGTGGGAAAACTGTGGGAACATGGGTTAATAAGGGAATGTATCATGTTTCTAATTTATTTTAATATTGGAAATTTGGGAACCTACTCATGTAAAACCAGAAAAATTAAAAATCCATGTGCATTGATAAGTTATATTTCAAAAAAAAAACTAAAAATATTCAATAAATATATAAATAAATAAGGGGACAAAATTACCCCAATGTTAAGCTTTAATAAAGATCAATGCACATGTGATAAAAGTAAAGAAATATAAAAAATTTGGTACATGAGTATGAAAATTATACAAAAGTGGGAATTATGGGTAGCTAGGTGTGATTTTAGAATTACATAGAGTGTGTGTGTGGTAAGAGCTTAGGTTAGTCAAAGATTCATATTATAGCTCACTTGGTCATACATATATCCTCACCCTTACCTTAGCCCCATTACAACCCTGAAAAGACCTCATGATGTTTGCATGGGTATACTAAATATTTGTTGATTGGTTAGATGAAGAACAAAGTTTAGAAAGCATTATTAGAGAAGAGTAGAGTGATTGACCCTAGGCACTTGAGAGTTAGAGTGATATACACTACCAGTAAGGGTTCAGTGCTTGATTCTATGTTCCCTTCTTTCATGAGCTATCTTCTTACAAGTCTACTTGCTTTTTATTGTATGATTTGAATTAGTGGAATTTGGTTTGTATTTGTCTTGGAGAACTTGTTTGTTTTTAACCAAGTAGATAGAAACATCTTAGCATGTAGTTGCATTCACATTCATAGGTTGCATTGCATGAATCTTACTTTTTTTCCACTAATTTATTTTATCTTCTTAAGCTAAGCATGAAGATATGTTAATATTTAAGTGTGGGGAGGTTGATAAACCACTATTTTATGGTTTATATTGTGTTTAATTGAGTGGTTTTTATCAAATTCTTGCCCACTTATTCATATGATTTGCATGATTTTACAATTCCTTCCTAGTTTAGTTCTATGGTTGAAAACTTGCTTCCTAGAGATCTTTTAATTACGTATTTTAATTCTCCTTTATACCATTCGATGTCGTGATCCGTGTGTTAAGTGTTTCAGGCTTCATAGGGCAGGAATGACTTAGAGAATGGAGAGGAAGCTTGCAAAAAAATGGAAGGAACACAAGAAACTAAGGAGATGACCAGTGAACACCGACGGGGACGCATGGCTCACGCGACCGCGCGAAATGGAGGAAATTGCAGTGACGCGTTCGCGTGCCTGACGCGAACGCGTAGATTGGAGTCTGCACGAATGACGCGAACGCGTGGACGACGCGTACGCGTGGCAAGAAAAAAATGCTGAATGACGCACACGCGTGGATGATGCGTACGCGTGACATGCGCGATCTGCAGAATTAACAGAACACGTTGGGACCAATTTCGGGCCGCGTTTTGACCCAGTTTTCGGCCCAGAAACACAGAATAAAGCCAGGAAACATGCAGAGACTCAAGGAATACTTAGCATAGGCTCATAATTCATAATTTTAGGTTTAGATGTAGCTTTTAGAGAGAGAGACTCTCTCCCCTCTCTTAGGTTTTAGGATTTAGGATTTCTTTTAGGATTAGGATTTCTACTTCTCAATTTCCAGGTTTAATATTCCTTTACTTTTCTTTATATTTTCTTCTACTTTTATTTATTCTATTACTTTAGTTGATTACTTGATGTTGCCAATTTGGTTTATGGATTCTTATGTTCAATCTAACTTTCTATTTAATATAATTCGAGGTATTTTAGATATATGATTTTAATTTAGCTTTTTACACTCTTAGCTTTGGTTGAGTAATTAGAGACTCTTGAGTTATCAAACTCAGCTGATGATTGAAAATTGGAATTCTTTGCTAATTGATTTGAATTCTCCTAACTCTAGTCTTTTCTTAGGAATTGACTAGGACTTGAGGAATCAAATTAATTTATCCACTTAACATACCTTCATAGTTAGAGGTTGACCAAGTGGGAGCAAAAGCCAATTCTCATCACAATTGATAAGGATAACTAGGATAGGACTTCTAATTCTCATACTTTGCCAAGAGCTTTATTAGTTATTAATTTAATTTCTTGCAATTTACTTTTCTTGTTCAACCTATTTAAAAACCCCAAAAATATACTTTTTCCATAATCAATAATAAAACACACCTCCCTACAACTCCTTGAGAAGACGGTCCGAGGTTTGAATACTTCGGTTTATAAATTTATTGGGTTTTGTTACTTGTGATAACCAAATTTTTGTACGAAAGGATTCTCCGTTGGTTTAGAAACTATACTTACAAAGAGACTTTATTTGTAAAATTCTTTACCGATAGAAAATCCGTTCGTCAGTTACCGTAAGACAACTTCAGATCATTGTGTATTTGTGTAAAAAATTTTTGATGATAATTTTATGATTTTTTTACTTTATGTGGATGATATTTTGATTGTGGGCAAGAATGCTTTGAGGATTAATGAGTTGAAAAAATAGTTGAGCAATTTCTTTACTATGAAGAACTTGGGTCCTGCCAAACATATTTTAGGCATGACTATTACTCGTTATAGAGATTCCAAGAAGCTTTATTTGTCACATGAGAAGTACATAAAGAAGGTGCTTCAAAAGTTTGGCATGAATGATGCCAAATGTGTTGCTAGTTCTTTTGCTCCTCATTTTAAGTTGAGCACCAAGCAGTGTCCAACCATTGATGAGGAAAAACAAGCAATGAATGAAATTCCTTATGCCTCAGCTGTTGGAAGCTTAATGTATGTTATGGTGTGTACTAGACTAGACATTACTTATGCGGTTGGTACTGTGAGTCATTTTCTCTCTAATCCAGGTAAAGAATATTGGAATATTGTTAAATGGATTATGAGATATCTCAAAGGTACAACTAACTTGAGTTTGAGTTTTGGTAGTGAGAAACCTTTGCTAGTTGGCTTTACTGATGCAGATATGACAGGAGATATTGATTCTCAAAAGTCTACTTCAGGTTATTTGGTCAAGTTTGTAGGAGGAGCTATTTCATGGCAGTTAAGGTTACAGAAGTGTATTGCATTTTCTACTAAAGAGGTAGAGTTTATTACAGTAACTGAAGCATGTAAAGATTTGTTGTGGATGAAGAAGTTTCTTGTAGCACTTGGTTTCAAGCAAAACCGTTATGTGTTGTTGTGTGATAGTCAAAATGCTATTCATCTTGCCAAGAATTCTATTTTTCATGCAAGATCTAAACATATTGATGTTAGGTATCACTGGATACGGAATATGTTAGATTCCAAGTTGTTGGAACTTGAGAAAGTTCACACTGATGACAATGGTACTGATATGATGACAAAAGCATTGTCAAAAAATAAGCTTGAAACGTGTTGTTTGATCGCCGGAATGATGAGGGCTTCCACCTAGTCGAGAAGGGAGAGGTTTGTTGGGTTTTTTTCTCTCCTTTATGAGACCTAAGCCCAATTTTTGGGGTGTTTCTTTTTCACCCATTGTGTCACAACCCTAATAAGATTTTGGGGTCATTGAGAGGTAGAGAGTGTAGCCATCAAAGTGAGATAGAAGAGAGAAAACAGAATTTTTGTTTTTATGCAAAACAGTAAATTTCAAATAATATTTTCTCATTCGTTCACCGTTGGATCGGCTTAAAATTTAAACTGCGTGTTCTTCTCATCTTGTTCTTCATTATGGACGGTGAAGATGTTGATTAAAGATCTGTAGAAGGAGAAATAGGCTTCAAACAACAACTCTATTTTTGGGTATTTTTTATCTTGTTTCTCATTTGTAAGTTTTGGTGCTTTGATATTTTGGCTGGTTATAACTTATATGCACGTTTTTGTATTTTGTTTGAGATTCTCTTATACCTCATTTAATTATAGTGCAGCTATTTCATTGGTTTGGATGACTCATGATTTTTACCTCACATTGAAGGGATTTTTTACGTTAAAATCTCGGTGTATGTGTTCTTGTTATTGCTTTACTTGCTATATTTGTTTGTTCATAGTTGCTGCTATACTGTGTTGTTAGTGCTTCCATATTATTCTTAGAGCAATGCTAGGGGGCCAGCAATTTTTGTGATTGTTAGCCATCAACTAGCCATCAATGATGATTTGATGGTGTGAGATTGGTGTGAGATTTCATCCAATGGCTCACCTTTCTCTGCTGGTTACATGCTGGCCAAAATTCAATAAAACTGCTGGCCCCTAGACTTTTCCTTATTCTTATGTTAGATATTTGTGTTATTTTCGCTGCTAGGCTTTTACATTTAGACCTTACAAAGGGGTGACGGAAGAAACGATGAAGACATTGGCAGAAAGAAGAATGGGCGAAGGAGTGAGTAGACATGAAAATCGGTCTCAATAATTTCATTACGTAGAAAATAAAAAAATTTCAAACAATAATAAAATATCTTAGAACGAGTTCAATGTCTTTAAAATTTAAAAAATTTAATTTTAGAAAATTACTAACATTTTTGTTTTGAAAAATAAAAAATATTATAAAGTAAAATCGGCCATAACGATTTATTTATATTTGAAAAAAAAAATCAAAATGTCCTGCAAAATGTCTTTTTACATAACAATCCACAGTATTCTAGAAATTTAATAAAAAAAAACACAATAATTTGGGAAATCAACTATGAAAGCCCAATGTGAAAATAAATGAGACTATGTACCTTTGCGTGGAAGGCATTAAAGCCACACTACTACTCTCATTGATTGAGTTCATTATCCATCTGTGTATATTAAGACTGTTGCTTACATGAAATGAAATGAACGGGTAAGGCATTCATGAATAAAGCGGGAGGAAGGGAGGGTGAAGTTAAGGCTAAAGGGCATTCATGTCGTTCTTGTGCACTTTCACTTCCGAGCAGGGAAAGGGAAAGGGAAAGAGAAAGAGAAAGACACTGCCCCCATTGCATTGGAAGTGTCGTTTTACACAAGGCCATTTAATAGGTGAATCTAAATTTTAATTTACTCCTATGATCCCTTTCCCTTACATATACACAACAACATTATTATTAGACTAAACTATTAATTTACTTCTCTAGCTAACATTTTAAAGCTTCTCTCAAAAAATTTTAAACGGATTTAATATTGTCCCATCTTTATTTTTAGGTGTTAAAAAAATATAACTAAAATTATTTTATAACACTTTTTTTTCATTCTCTTTTTTTACAAAATTTCAAACATCACTTATTCAAACCTAAAAAAATAATTTATATTGGTGATCGTTGAAAGGCCAATTTTATTTATGTATTAAAGTCAAATATTATTATACTTTTAATATATTAATTGTTCGTATGAAATTTAATAACGGGACAAGATTAAATGTATCAATACATTATAAATTATACTCCAATCCTAAGTATATTGATGAAATTTCATGCATAACACACTTTCTCTCTCTAAACAAAAGAATCATTTTAATAAAAAAATTGAAATTTTATTATATGGTGTAATGTATTTAATGATTCAAATTAGCTGTGGTAAAGGATTTAAATGTTTTTGGTCCCGTTCTTGTAAAGGAAACAGAGAAAGCGTGGGGGCTGGGGAGATTTGTTTGTGGATAAGATTTTGTTAAAATCTCATTGTTGAAAAGCAATTGAAAATAATTTGTGTTCATTTGCTTACTATCGATAGCATTATTTGTGTCATTTATTTATCAAAAGCGTGGCATTTAAAGCATGTACAGTATGAAAATAACATCACCCACCCGGTGTTCCACCATTGCAAATATTTTTTAAAAAAAAAAACACCCACACACATACAAACAAACAAAGAAACAGCTCTTGTTGGGCTATATTAAATGTCGAATTAATTATCATCCACTGTCATTCCGAAAGTGCGATTTTACTTTTCATTCTTCGGTATATCTTGAAGTGCAATTTGATAATGGTGAGTTTTATGGTGTCTTTTATTATGGTGTTTAAATTGTCTAACTTACTTTTAAAGATAAAAAATAAAATATTTAAAGTAAAAAATAAAATATTTAAAATTTATTAAATATTGTACTTAACTTTTTTGATAAATTAGGCACAATGTCAAAGGCACTATAGCATTCACCTTTGATAATTCATATGAACTGATCGATGGGCTTTTGTAGCTCTCTCAGTGTTGTGATTGATGCTATTAAAAATCATAACAGCTCCATTTCTTAATTTGATAACCATTATGTATGTCAATTTAATTTATTCACTCATATCAGTTGTACATTTGTCTACGTCAACTTATGATTTCAAGATTGTCATTTTATGTTGTGCAATTTTTTTTTGTCTAATTAATTTTTTATTCATTTAATTTAAATAAATTATCAATTAAACATTTTATTAATTAAATTATCAAACTGAAGATTTAATAATATTTTATCACATTTGACTGCATAAATAATTATAAAATTATTTTGTTTATAAGTTGATTAATTATTTTATTCTATTAACTCATTCACATTCTTGTATTTAAAAACATTTTTTTGAAATAAGTTAAATGTTTTAACATTCCAAACACTCCTTACTAATTACTATATATTGTCCACAACTTCAGCATTTAAATTAGGCATGTCTTACAAGTAATGTTATCCAACGAATTTAGTAAAGTTTATTTAACTGTACAATTTATGCTGCAAATACTATTTACAATATTTATAATGGTCTTATCTTAAAATGATTGATTTTAGTAAAGTTTATTTAACTGTACAATTTATGGAACAAATACTATTTACAATATTTATTTGTATATGATCTTAATTGTCATAATATTATTATTTGAAAAACATGTCATTATTGTATGTTGAAACTTAAATTTTGTAAACAAATATAAGTATTGGTTTATAAAGAAATTTAACTAATAGACAATAAGTTGATGTATTTTAGAAATAAAAGTTAGATTATAAATAAAATATTTATCTATTGAATAAATTCATTTATTAATAATAAGGTAAAACTCAGGTGCAGTCGACTTCATGAAAAGTTGATAGTTGAGAACCGTTAGATGAAAATTTAGTTAAATCAGTCAACGACTCCCAACTATCAACTTCACATGAAGTCCACTGCACTTGAGTTTTCACCTAATAATAATGGATAATAGATAATATATATGCATACGCTTGCATACATGTTTGTGAATTTTTTTTATTGTGTGAATTTTTTTTTATTTACTGCGGTTGGAACACCAAACTGTCGCTATCCTCATCAGTTTTCAACTAAGCATGAAAACATGGTCAGAATTGCCGCTATTATGTTAATTCGCGATGGTTCCAGAAACCGCCGGTAATTTTTCATCGCAACTCTCCGTCTCTCTTGTAGTGGTTGTTGTTGTTGTGGACTCGTGGTCATCTTAATTTTTAAAATTTAAATATAATTAAAAATGCTTGATTATTTTTTTATGCAAGACAGGTAAATAAAGACTTAAAATTCATTTCTTATAAAATTAAGGGTAAAAAACTTATATAAGCCAAGGCAAGAAGGGTCTAACGTAAATACGCCAAACCGAAAATCGTTTCAGCAATAAGCCAAACACTATCTTTATGTAATTCGAACCAAGGTGGTTCGAACTACAAACCTTAATAATTCGAACCAGGTTGGTTCGAATTAGGGGAGAGGAAGTTTGAACGTAATTCGAACCAAGATGGTTCGAACTCTTCTTGCACGTAATTCGAACTGGCCTAGCTCGAATTATTCATTGGAAACCAAACCATGTAATTCGAACCAAGCTGGTTCGAATTACCCTTTTCATAATTCGAACCAAGGTGGTGGTTCGAATTATGGGTGATTCGGCTATATAAGGAGTTCGAATCACCCTCATTCGAACTATTATTCCTACCCCTACCCCACAAAATCTCAGAGAAAACGACCCAGATTCTCTCCGAGGAAGACCTGAACGGAATACTCTGCTCATGGGGAACGGAATACGCTGCATCAGAGTCTGTCGCAGGGATTTCGGCGGCACCCCTGCATGTTGCGCCACCAGCACAGCCTGCCCCACCGGATGATGGGGATGACATCGAGGATGAGGAGCCGTTTATCCGCCGAGGTCAGAGGGCACGGGTAGCCCGTCGCTGTGGTACTGGGTCGCATCTGTTTAGATGATTCACGTTTCATGTATTTTTTTCCTTAAAGTTCAATCATGTATGATAGTGATTTGTACTTTTTTTGTTATGTTATAGTCTGTTCACCTATGTTTTTTTTATTTGTGTTGTGGGACTTTGATTATGTATGATCAATGAATCTTGAAACAGTTTAGTGTTTATTTTTTCTTATTAAATTGTGCATCTACGGAAAATGTAGCATTATTCATAATTAAAGAAGCCATATTCATTACTACTCGCAACAATCAAACTAAAAGTCATGCGCACTAATGTAAATAATACTGACACTAACAACATGCGAACTAATGTAAATAACACTAAGACTAGCAACATGCGCACTAATGTAAATAATGCTAACACTAACAACATGCATACTAATGGTGTCCTGTCTGAGACGAGCCTCCAACCTGTGGGCAACTACGTCGTGTGTGTCCGGGTTGGCGACATAGGCCGCACCTCTTTGGCCGATTCGGATCTGCCTCGTCCATATTCGTCCGTATCCTAGTGGATCTAGGACGACCCTCTCTGGCACGCCTCTTGTCAGGGTCTGGAATCACCGTGGGCCCGTCGTAAGGTGGCCAGAAGCCCTCCGGGATCGGAGGTGTGAATTCCATCCGATACACATTGAACACCGAGCTAATCTGATAGACGCTGTGAACGTAAGAGGTCCAGGTGACCCGTGAGTATGCACAGCATGCAAGTGCGTGCTGACACGGGAAATGAAGAGCCTGGAAGTACCCGCAGTCACATGTCCGAGAAGCAAGTGATACTCTGTAAGTACCCAAGGAGAAAGAACCAGTCGGAGTGGTCTCTGCTACAGTGAACTCGGAGTTATCCCGGTCATACAGCGTCATCGTGAAGCACCTGGCCGTCTTCATGTTGGCCTCAATACACTTCACCAAATGCTGACTGAATTGTTGTCCTGTTCCCATCTGGGCCTCAGCCTCTCTCCCCTTGCGAACAAAGAGTTCCGCAAGCCTACCATATGTTGCCTTCACCAGGGATGCTACAGGGAGATTTCTGACCCCCTTCAGGATAGAGTTCACACACTCGGAGATGTTCGTCGTCATGTGACCGAATCTCCGCCCCTCATCACGATGCTGAGTCCACAACGAGTAATCAATCCGGTTCGTCCACTCACACATCGCCGGATCTTCAGATCGCAGGATATCAAACCAGTAATCAAATTCAACCTCGGTCTTCGCATACGCCGCGTTCACTAGTAGCCTCCTAGCGTCTTTGCCCTTGAAGGTTAGGGCAAAATTAGCCGCTACGTGTCGTATGCAGAATGCACGGTACGCAGATGGCGGTAACCAACCGCCGTCAGGGGCCTTAAGCGCAGCCTTGATGCCGTTGTGCCTGTCCGATATAACCAGCAGACCGGGCTACGGGGTCACGTGCTGTCGAAGGTGCGAGAGAAAGAATGTCCAGGATTCCGCATTCTCACCCTCTACTAGTGCGAATGCGACAGGTAGAATGTTGGAGTTCCCGTCCTGTGCAATCGCGATGAGCAACGTCCCCCCATACTTCCCATACAGATGTGTGCCGTCAATGCTCACTAGCGGCTTGCAATGACGGAATGCCTCGATGCACGGCGGGAAAGTCCAGAAAAGCCTGTGGAAGTACGCTTGAGACTCGTCCACCTGTCCTCCAACTCGAACCGGGCTCGTCTTAAGGACCACAACACTACCAGGCATTGTCAGCTGCACACCCAACACCCACCTAGGCAAGTCGTTGTAGGACTCATCCCAGTCACCGTAGATGAGGGCAATAGATTTCTGCTTCGCCATCCAAACCCTCCGGTAAGTCGGCCTAAAACCAAAGTGCGCTGCCGTGGCGTTCAGGAGCACCTTGATGCTCACGGATGCATCGGCCCTAACCATTGACATAATGAACGCCAAAATCACATGATAATCCAAACTCCTGTGGTCACTCGAGATGGATGTGGCCAGGCAAGTGTGAGGTCCATTGTACCGTTTGACCTCCCAAATGCCCTTGCGCTTCTGGAGACTCAGTCGAATCAACCATGTGCACCCATTCCCAAACTCGGAACACTTGCCCACATACCGGCGGTGATCGGACTCCACCACCTTGTACTGTACCCCTCGCCGGATGCTGTAAGTCTTCACACTTAAAAGGGCCTCATCTTTATCTTGGAATTGCTGACCAACCTGGAACTCTGTCAGACCAGTAGTCCCTTCCGCATCTCTAGCTCCGAATCCAACAGCGTGCCCTAAAACCCCCTCATGTCTCATGGCGTCCAAGTCCAACGAGGAAAAATGTGGTGGATACTGCTGTGTGCCAGAGCTAGAACCACCTACCTCCAATGCAGGCCCAGTCGCTCCAATATCATCAGCGCTGTCATCGTCAATCATATCCGGCTCGACGTCATCCTCCTCTTCATCAACCAAAAAACTGTCTCCTACGCCAACAGGTGCAACTCCCACTAAAGCGTTCGGCAAATTTTCCCTTTCCACTACCTCGTCGCCTTCGGTGCCATTGAGGTCAACAGCAAAAGACGGGGAGGCGACAGGTTGGACCACTGGTTCGTACACAGGGACGGACGAGGAAGCAACGGCAGGCCGGGAACTAGAACCTGCTGGATTCGCTATAGTGTTCGTATTCCTGTTCGAACCGCCGGAGCTGGATACAACATCAACCATCCGTGCCAACAACTCCGGTGTCCTCACCTCCGGAAACTGCCGCCGACAAAGAAACATTACTTGCAAGTCCACATCATTATTAATCGTGAAGCAATCATACTTCACGGTATTCTGTAGCACCGTGACTGGAATGCGATAGAAAAACTTCTTTACCCGCTTCGCACCATCCAGACCGAGCTTCATTAGTACAGCGCTAACAAGGTCATCATAACTCGTCGTAGATGTTACGACAATACATAGAGGATTCTTATCTGGGAACTTTACTCCGGAACGAGTTTTTCTATTAACAGATCCTCTGTGGTGCACCAAAACCACAAAACTCTCCTCACTAGCCATCTCCCTCTAATGAGACTAACTCACGTTTGGAACCATATATATACAGCTCAGTCTCACACTAATTCGAACCGGTCTGGTTCGAACTATGATTTGTGTAATTCGAACCAGCCCGGTTCGAATTACACGGAAACCGTCTCTCTCTATAATTCGAACCAGCTTGGTTCGAATTACGTTCATTCTTAATTCGAACCAAGCTGGTTCGATTTATTACCAACAAAAAAACCTAATTCGAACTCACCTGGTTCGATTTACTAACAATTAGAGTTCGAACCAACCTGGTTCGAATTATATAAAAATACGATCTGGCTTATTGCTGAAACGATTTTTGCTTTGGCGTATTTACGTAATTTTTTGAGTCAGTTGGCTTATTATGGTTTTTTACCCTAAAATTAATTTCTTATTTTTTAGGAAAATGCATTTATGCTTTTAGAAATAAGAATTTTTATGTTATCCTTGACGTTATATGTTAATATAGGATAACATTCATGATCATTATTGCATGAATTATTATTATATTTTGCTTGAGAATACAATAAAATAGATGGAAGTTTACTAGTAGTGTATGTCTAAAAAAAGTTAATAAACTATGAATCATGATAAATCTTTTAATAATAATTATATTAGTATAACATTATCACAACTTTGGTAATTATCTTTTGAATTCTTAAATATTAAAATTTATTTTATGGCTTGTTATTATTTTCTAATAAATTAATTAAGTTTATAATGGTTTTATTATAAAAATATAACAATATTTATTGAAATATAAATGTGTGCATAGCTCTAGTTATTAAAGCTACTAAGAAGAGGTGATCCACGAAGGGTCATGCAAAATCGTTGCCTACTGGATTATAAAGCTTATGTAAATATAAATAATGAAGAGTCTGTCACTCTACTTTCATTTGTTACTCACTCTTGTAGATGTTTTCTGGTATAAAAAAGTGTTTTTGTTATGTGTGTTTTACATGGATGATTAGCTTTAAATTTAGGACTCGTTAGACTGCTTATAATTAATACCTAGGGGTGAGCACGGATAGCGGGTACCCAATTATCCACCCGAACCCGAACCAAACCAATCAAATTGGTTCTGGAACCGACGGGTAATCGGGTCCAACTCGAACCAAACCAATGACATTTGCTGATGATTGGTTCGGGTATCGGTTTTGGGGGCGCGAAACCCGAACCAACCCGTATACCCGATCATAATTAATTATATATATATATATATATATATATATATATATATATATATATATATATATATATATATATATATATATATGACTTTTTATGTGTTTTCTATTTCATAACCCTAATCCTATCTCACTAAGGTTTAGATTTTAATGTGTTTTGGTTTTAGTTTCTTTCAAAGATTATTCACTAGACTTTTGTATTTAACTTCTAATATTTTTATTGCACTTTTATATTTTCATTAGACAAGATTATTTACTATTAATATGTTTGGATTTTGATGAGTTTAATTTTTAATGTATTTGGTATTTAATATGTTTGCATTATTTCTGTTGATGTTATATGTTTATTGTATTTCTTGAATTTTTAAGATAAAAATTTGCCAATTTGATTTTTTTTTATGAATTTCAAAGTCATCGGATACCCGCTACCCGAACCGAACCAATCCGCTCTTAATCGGTTTGGTTTGGTTCGGGTACAAACACAAAAAAACACAAATCCGACCCAAACCAAACCAATTATTTTTTAATCGGTTCGGTTCTAATTTTACCTTAAACCCGAACCAAACCGACCCGTGCTCACCCCTATTAATACCAGAGTTTGAAGAAATAACATCCTACCTAGTGTGGACTCGAGCAAAGAATTGTTCTTGGTGGGAATGTTACACTTGTAAGAAAATTTTCTCTAATAAAAAGGGTTAAAGAGTGTTGAGGGGAAACACCCAAAAAAGTCAACATGAGTTGTTTTTTTTTTTTTAGTGATGAAAGGGAGACAATAACACAAAGTTAATTTATTTAATTTAATATTTATAATTTTATATATATAATATTTATAATTATATATTTATTCTATCTAAAATTATTTATTTATTTTAATAATAATTAGAAAATACAAACTAAAAAAAATAAATGTATTAAAAAGTGCCAAAAAATACATTATGACTCTCTATGACTCCCAAGCTATGGCTCCAAATATATATATATATATATATATATATATATATATATATATATATATATATATATATATTTTGTAAAATTGGCATTTATGGTGTTCTTATTAGCTTGAAAAATTCTTGAGAAAATTATTCATTGGTTATTTTTTTCCCTTTTGTGATATTAGAAAGGCTCTTATAAAAACTATTCCTTTGTGATTTGTTGGTAATTGGTTTGTTGATTTTTGAAAAGTCTCCCTTTAAGTGCAGATTATATGTAAATTCTACATTAGAATTAAATTGGGATAAATTGTTGTCGTTGTGTTCTTCATTCTATTAATCATATTTAATTCTTTAATTAGGTTCAATATTTTCAATTTCACTCTAAATCAAGTGTTTAACAACTTTGGCTCATTAGATTGAGGGAAATGGTTATAAGGTCATCACTGTTATTTTTTCACAAATTAATAACATATAAGGTAAAAAAAAAATCATATGTAGAGTGATATTATTAAAAATAGAAATGGAATTATTATTTTTCTAATTTGAGAAACATTATTTTTCTTTGTTTGAAAATCCCTAGCTTGCAACATTGATACTGCGTGAATAATTTGATAACGATGAGTTAATTAAATGTGCAAAAATTTTAAGAAATTTTGATTTAACCTCATTTTTCAAGACCTACTAAATGGGTCAACTGTATGAATTAAATTCCCATTAATATTTTTTTGTAATAATTTGTTCCATAGTTTTTGTCCAAAAACAGTATTTTATTATATCTATATAAAAATAAAAAAAATAGAAATACAAAATTTCAAAAGACAAGAAATAAAAAATAAACGCACCCGCCATAATCGATTTCCATATAAATATTCCAAATTCAAAGTGGGAGAAACAAAGAGCATAATTAGGAGAGGTAGAGACAGGAATACAAAATGTCTCTCTTGCTTCCTCATCCTTTAGAATAGGTCATCTTAATAAAGTTTAATTATTCTGTTAGTTCATATAATTTCGTAAAATTTTTAATTAGATTCTTATACTTTTTTCTTTTAATTGAGTTTTTATACTAAATTTTATTTTTAGTTTAGTTCTTATATTTTTTTTTCTTTTATTTGGTCCCTGCCAAGGGGGCATGGCCCCCCAAAAATTTTTGTAAAAATATTAGTAATTATACTCTAAAAAAATAAAATTAGTTTGTTTGATTAAATTGATATACTTTCAACTTATATATTTAAATTTTATGTCCATCTTTATCATTCTTTCAAACTTTTATCCTATCCTATTTGACATAATAAATAACATATATTTAAATCAACAACAAGTGACATATCTTTAAATCAATGTTACAAATTAAATATCATTATAAAATTAACACTAAATTATATTTAGCTACTCATATAGTTTCATGCATTATTTTATTTTTAAAATAATAAAAATTATAATATAACTAATAGTAATATTAGTTATTAATAAAAAATTATTATTTTATTTTTAAATCAACTTTACAAATTTAATGCCATTATAGTATAACACTATTTACTTTAATAAATTTTGATATTTTTATTTTATTAAAAATTTAAAATTTTATTTTGTTGTATTATATTATTTAATTTGTAATAAAAGTAATAATAAAAATAATTAATCTTAAAATTTTTGAGAAATAAATATTATCAAAAATAAAATTAATTGTATATAATTTAAATAAAAAATCAATTTTTAAAAAGAAAAATCAATTTTTAGATAAAAAATTAATTTTTTAAATAAAAATAGATTTTTATATGCAAAAATTAATTTTTTTCATGTAAAAACTGATTTTTTTATAATTAATTTTTTATTTAAAATTAAATTGGCTTATTAATCTAAACAAAAAAAATTTATTAATTAAAATCAGAATTATTTTTTATTAATCTTAACCATATATAATCCTACATATTAATAATAAATTTAAAAATAAAATAATTATATTTATAAATTTTATTTTAATATAAATACTATTATATAATTTTTATTAAGATTTTTGGCCTCTCCAAAAAAATTTTTTTAAGCTCCGCCACTAAACTCCCTGAACCAACTTTTTTTTTTTAATCGGGTCTCTATATAATTAAACCAATTACTATTAAGAAGAACCTAATTAAAAAAAAATTAGTGCAGGAACCTAATTAAAAGAAAAAAAATATATAGACCTAATTGAAAATTTCGTAAAACTATAAGAATCAACAAAGTAATTAAATCTCTTAATAATGTATATATGTAGAGACAGAGATAAAAAATTCAAATAATTCTAATTAAACCAGTTTGACTTGGCCATAATTATTGAAAGATAGTCCAATAATACAGGATCATGTCTGCTGATTTGAACTATCACTTTGAGTAGGCCATTCCATTCAGAAAGTCCATTATATAGAACCAATGCCATAGAGAATCTGTTTAAGAACGTCAAACCAAAACATAAAACAAACTATAACTAACGCTAATAAAGTGTGAGTTTGAGCTTTGCCACATTATTATAAGCAAGATTTTGACAAACAAATCAATCATTATAATGGAAAAATTAAGAGTTCAAAGATTTAAATATTTTAAAAAATTAATTAGAGTTGAATTTGATATAACAATATAATATATTTAAATATGAAATATATTTCTTAACATATTTTATTATTTTAAATTGATTAATTAATAAAAAAAAACCTCGACTAGTTTATCTATTTTTTTATCAGTTTATTGTATTTTTGACCAATTTACTTGCAACAAGATTTTACCCTAACCCACCTCCTCTAACTCTCCCAACATATCATCGATCTACCTATAATTACAATTAATGGAATAGCTCCTTGTGAAGGAAAACAACTAACTTTTTTAACAGAAGACTATTAACAGAGAAGAGTAATCTTGTGTAAAAATGTTATTCATTGATTGAACTATACAATGCGGAGTCTATTTATATACAAGTGCTAAAGCACTAATATCTAAATAACTACGATAACTAATTTTATTAGTTACTCTTCTTTAAAATAATTATATGCTATTACCCCCAAGTTCATATATAGTGGTTTTTCTACTAGCCTGAATTTGCTTTTAAATTTGTCAAAACTAGCTAATAGCAACGACTTTGTGAGCACATCGACGACTTGTTCAGATGATAGAATGTGCGTGATAGCAATAGATTTTTTTTATCACTTTATCTCGAACAAAGTATAAATCTAACTCAAAGTGCTTAATTTGATTATGTAAAATTAGATTGTAAGCCAACAACACAGTAGAGATATTGTCACAAAAAAATAGTGGGAGAGAGCAAAACAGGATTAATGCAGTTCAACTAGAAGGTTTTAGATCTAAATGAGCTCCATAAACACTGCTGCCAAAGCTTTATACTCAGCTTGATTAGTTGAACTTCACTATAGGTTGTTTGTTGTATTTTCAAGACACCATTCGAACTATAGTATATGCGAAATTCGGTTGTAGACTTGCTGTCATCCATATCATTGGCCCAATTTGAGTTTGAAAAGGTAGAGAATTTTAAATAAGTGCATTTATGAAATTACAAAGTGAAGTTAGCAGTACATACCAATAAATACCTAAGCACTCTTTTCCCTACAAGCCAATGTTCTTGGCATGGTTGAGACATGAACTGACTTAGCTTATTCACCTAAAAGCTAATATCAGGTCTTGTAATGATTGCACACTGCCCCAACAATGGAACGATATAGGATTGGATTTTCAAAGGGGTGCCAGCATTTCACTACAACAAAAATGCTGAGTACCGTCAGATTTATCATTAGATTTTTTTAAAAAAAATCTACCGTTTACTTGTTTATCGTTGGATTTAGCGGCGGAATAAACCTCACCGGTAACTATTTACTGTCAGATTTTTTTGTCTACCGCTAATTACTAACTGATATAAACCTTTAACTGTGAAATTCTGTAGCTTGTTACCATCGAATTTTTTTCTGATGAATCCAATAGTAATATATTATTTATTATTAATAATTAAATTAATAGTTACCGGCGGTTAACGATAAATTCGATGGTAAACTTACATTTTAATTTTTTTTAAAAAATTATTTGAAAATTCAATATATAACTTCTAATATTTAATCTAATAATTCAAAATAGATGTCTTCTTGCATCACTTGGTAGATGAGTTAAAGGAGTTGTGGATCCATAGTGTAGAAACGTATGATATTTTGACGAAGACAAACTTCTGTGTGCTACATTGATGTGAACTATTAACGACTTTTCTGCATACGAGATACTATCAGGTTGGTCCACTCAGGGCAGAATGGCATGTCTTATTTGTATGGAGGATACAAAGGCATTTTGGTTGCTGAATGACGATAAGAATTCGTGGTTTGATTGCCATCGAAGATTTCTTGACATAGATCATCCTTTTCGACACAACAAGGACTTGTTCAAAATGAAATGCAATTGAACAATAAGAGCCACCCATGAGGTTGGGTGGTAGGCAAGTTTGGCATCGTGTTAGCAAAATCCCAAGAATCGTTGATAACTGGGCAAGTATGAGACCTTCTGGATATGGCAGGAAGCATAATTGGACTAAACAGAGTATATCCTGGGAGTTTTCTTATTGGAAAGATAACTTGGTTTGACATTGTTTTGATATGATGCACATCGAAAAACATGTTCGATAATATTATGCACACAGTAATGGACGATGAGCGAATAAAGGATAACAATAAGGCTAGGTTAGATTTGTTGGACATTTATAGGCAGCCAAATCTAAACTTAAGGAGAGTTGATAACGGACGGTGGCTAAACCAAAGGCGGTGTTCGCTCTAACGAAGGATCAGAGACAAAATGTTTGTAAGTGGATTAGAGGATTGAGGTTCCTGATGGTTACGCTTCTAACTTGAGCAGGTGTGCAAACGTGTGACAGGGGAGGCTTACTGGGCTGAAGAGTCATGATTGTCACATCTTCATGGAGTCTTTAGTTCCTGTTGCATTCAAAGAACTTCTAACCAACATCTGAAAATCCCTCACATAAGTAAATAATTTCTTTAGGGAGTTATGTGCTACAAAACTTAGCATTAAAGATCTCATAGTCACGGACAAAAATATTTCCATCATACTTTGTATGCTAGAGAGGATATTTCCTCCATCCTTTTTTGATGTTATGGGACACTTAGCAATCCATCTACCGTACGAAACAATACTATGTGGATCGGTCCAATTTCGGTAGATGTACCCATTTGAGAGGATGATTGGTTCATTCAAGCGCACCATGAAAAATAGAGCTCAGATTGAGGACAGTATCTGTGAAGCATTCCTAGCTCAGAAAACATTCGCATTTTGCTCATTTATTTTTAGCCACATATTGAGTCACATAGAACAAGGGTTTTAAGGAATGATGAGAGGGGAGAATTCTCGTCAAGTGGAACATATCCAATCTTTGCTCCCAAAGGAGCTATAATGGGTGCGGGAGTGACTACTGGTTAGAGCAAAAGGAAATCGATACTGCACATTTGCATGTGTTGCTTAATTGTGATCAGATTTCACCCTACCTCAGGTGCGTTTTTTAAGTCTTCGTAGATATTGCAATCAGTAAGATACTAACTTCTTAATTTAATTAAGACTTCTTTATCCTATTCAATCATATAGGTTATTCCAAGAGGCAAATTCTCATACCTCATTGAATAATTTTCTACATTGGATTAGAGAATACGTTAGCGTGCATCTAACTAATACAACAGATTTGGAACTAGTTACACTTAGTTGGGGCCCAATAAATAAGGGCACTAGCTACCCGATATATAATGTTAACGGATATCAGTTCCATTCTTTATAGTGGTCGATTAGAAAAAAAATAGATAACACCAGAGTTTGGGTTCGTGGGAATTTAGGTGGGGGTCATTCTGATTGGTTTGGTATGTTACACAACATAATTGAATTAAGAGTATTTCTGTCATACTATGTACAAGGTGTGCGGATTTAAATGTGAATGGTACGATCCAAGTTCACGACAAGGAAAACAAAAGTACAAGGACTATGATATCACCGAAGTTAATGTAACCAGGAAATATAGGTACTACGATCCTTTTATTTTGCCTCAAAATGCATGACAGCTATATTATTTGCCTTATCCTAGTTTATTCAAGTCTAGTTAGGTGGTTGTGATTAAGACTAAGCCAAGAGACCACGTCGAGTCTAATGATAGGACAGAGGATCAAGAACCTTACCAGATTGATGACCAAACTCCTTCGAAAATGGTGGTTGATACAGTTGAGCCAATCACCCTTACGTCAGCTGTTATGAATGATGACATCATTGACCTTGGAATAGATGCCGGCGCACTACAGTTACAGGACGACGATCTTCAAGAAGAAGACGGGGTCGATGGCGACAAAGAAGAGGAAGACGAGTTCGATAATTAGGAAACTACCTCAAAAGATGAGGATAGTGAACCAGAGGAAGAAGATGATGAAGATGAAGAATCAGAATAGGATTAATGTAAATATAATTCTATGATATGCATTTCTTTACCAAACTTTGAGAAGAGTGTAACATAATTACCATTGTTTCAAATATTTCAATTACCATCATTCCATATTTTTAATTTATATGTTTGATATTTCACATCAGGTTTAAAGTACTGTTGCAATTAATAATTATCAAGGTACATTATAGATGGACATGAAAAATGTTATTAAAAAACTAAAAAAGACTACCGTCGAAATTACCATCAGAATATACCGACGGTAATAGCCTAATCAATTTTTTTGAAAAAATATAAAAAATTTACGTCGGCATTACCGTCGGATTAATCCGCCGATAAGATGGTGCGGAGACGTGTGAGATGGCATCAATATTACTATCAAAAAATTTTCGATGGCAACGCTCAACAGATTCGATTTTCTTACTACCCATATTTCGTCGTTAAATCTGACAGAAATTACTATCAGATGCAAAAAATCCGCCGATATCCTATTACTGGCGAGGTTTATTTCGTCAAATTTTATTCATTTCTTTCAATGGTAATTCTGACCGTGCTCAGGGTTTTTCTTATAGTGGATCAAGATAGAGTTAAAGGAAAAGTGTCATAAGAATTTGAAGAGTGGGAACAACGAGATGAATGTTTGGTAGCTTGGATGCTTTTTGCCATAAATGAAGTCTTTGTGAACAAGCTAGTAAAGTATGAATATGCACATGAAATCTGGGAAGTAACGGATTTGTATTTCACCGCCAGGCTCAAGTTGAAGATAAGAATGCTAAAAGCTCAACTAAAGATGATCAAGAAACAAGGTGCAACAGTGAATACATTTCCAAGATTAACAAGGTAGCAAACTTCTTATCAGCTCTTGGCACTCCACTATCAAAGGAGGAGCATATCAAAGCTGCTTTACAGGGTTTAGACGAAGAATTCAGTGCCTTCATCACCATAGTTAATTCCATAATAGATCATATGACTATCAGTGAGTTCAAGTCACAACTTCTTGCGCAAGAAGAAGTAAGTGAGAGGTTTGGGAAAGACTGATTTGATAATGGTTCATGCATACCTAGCTCACAAAAAACTGGATGCAAGCAAAGGCAGAAGTGAATATTTAGCAGAGAAAGCCTATAAAAACTACAGAGACTATGGCAGAGGGCAACCCAGCAAAAGAGGTAGAGGAAGAAGCTTAAGAGGACACAGGTCTGGTGGCAAGGGAGTAGGCCACAATGCCAATTATGTGGTAGAATCGGTCACACAGTCATGCAGTACTTTCACAGGTTCAACTAGAATTACCGAAATTCCCAATTGCAAAACTCCAACAATGGCCCTCCTCCACCTAATGTTAACTTCCATCAGCAAACTCAACATTCTCAACCTTCATATCAATCGATTTAGCAACCAAGCAATAACAGTCAAGGCCCTCCTCAAGCCTTTCTTGCAACTAACAACTGTTCTGACCAGGGGTGGTATCTGGACTCGGGAGCCTCACTCCACATCACCTTTGATAAAATGTTTGGAGGTAATGACAAAGGTATGAGTATTGCTAATATTGGGAGGTTTATCATGCATGCGTCTATGTCCAAAAAATTTTTCAAACATCAAAATTCATTTCATATACCAACTATCTCAAAGAATTTAGTAAGTGTCTCAAAGTTTGCACTAAACAATAGAGTGTTCTTTGAATTCTGGTCTTATCTATGCGCTGTAAAATGCTAGGAATCCAAGAAGATTCTACTCCAAAGTAGGCTTAGCAATAGTCTATATAGGTTTGATGATACACAGATATCAAGACCAATCTAAAATTGATAAAGCTTGATGATATACAGATTTCAAGATCAATCTAAAAATATGATAAAGCTCAAGTGTTTGGTGCTGAGCAGAAAAAGAGAGTGTATGCAAACATTGTAAGCACAGAAAATAAAGTACAAAACAAAAGAGTGATAGAAAATCAAGAAAAAGAAAAGCAAAATAATAGTAAGAATAGTAAAAGAAGCCAAGCTTAATTTGACAGCAATGTGTGCAGTGCAATTGATGATTCTTGTGTAAATTTGCAAGCTGAATTTGATAGCAATGTGTGCAGTGTAATTAAAAATTCTTGTGTAAATTTGCATTCTAATTCTGATTCTCATGTAAAT
Source organism: Arachis hypogaea (assembly GCF_003086295.3). Lineage (NCBI taxonomy): Eukaryota > Viridiplantae > Streptophyta > Magnoliopsida > Fabales > Fabaceae > Arachis > Arachis hypogaea. The sequence goes on along the minus strand of NC_092041.1, from coordinate 101,270,235 downwards.
TTGCATTCTGATTTTTCTGTAAATTTGCCTTCATATAATGTAATTGTGCATTCTGGTGCTCCCACTGATGTAATTGTACATTCTGATATTGCTACTGCAAATAAATTTCTTGCCTACTTACAAATGTCACATTTGATGCTCTAACTAATATTGATACTAGCTCCAGTACAAATCAGTCTCACACTAGTACATCTGATGTATCAAATGCTAAAAAAAGCAGCAAATTGCCACCTATCTCAACCTCAAAATTCAATCCCACAGTGACCTTTGTCCTTTGACATAAGATACTTGGCCACCCTTCTCATAGCATCACCAAAACCATAATCGGTAATAAAAAAAAATTACATTCTCTCAAACCACCAAAATCTCTGCTTCATGTGATCCTTGCATCATCAACAAAATTCACCAACTCTCTTTTTCTCCATCTCAAGCTAAATACACACAACTTTTAGAATTAGTGTTCTCTAATCTCTAGAGCCCTTCACTATAACCTAGCAAGTCAGGCTTTAGATACTATGCATGCTTCATTGATGCATCCAATAGATACACCTGCACTTACCTACTAAAAACCAAAACCAAACCTTTTCAGCCTTTTTTTAATACAAAGCCCTGATAGAAAACAAAACTGGCCACAAAATCAAAGCTCTTCAAATAGATAATGGGAAAGAATATCTCTTTAACACCTTTCTTCTTTTGGGATGAAGTAATTCTGACCTCAACATATCTGATCAATAGACTTCCTACACCAGTGTTGAACCTTAAAATCCCATTAGAAGTACTCTTTAATACCACACCAAACTATACTACATTAAAACCTTTCGATTGTTTGTGCTATACTTAACGACCATACAATAGACACAAGTTTGACCACAGATCGACAAAATGCATCTTTTTAGGCCACACTTCTAACCACAAGGGCTATAAGTGTCTATCCCCATCAGGTAGTATACATCATCAGAAATGTCATTTTTGTAAACAAGAGTTTTCCTATCTAACACTCTTCCATAACCAAATACAAACCAACCAACCTCAACAATCAAACATTGCACCTCCAGTTACCTACACCTTTCACCCTCATTGCATAGACATTCATGATATACCTTCCACTAATATTAATACTGTATCTATCTCATTATCTTTTACACCTGTTGAAGTCACTAATATTGCTAAAACAAGAACTGATAATATTGAAAATATAAATTCTCTTGAAACTGTTCTATTGCAGGTTGTAATTAGGCTAAACATTCAGTCTTTTGGTGCTACTGCACCACAACTATCACCTTCTCAGCCCAGCAGACCTACCCCTACTTTAATTGTTGCTCAGAATAGGCACCACATGCAAATCAAAAGCAAAAATGGAATATTCAAGCCAAAAGTATTCACTGTTGTAGTGAATCTGGAATCAAGTTTTGTCAATAACCTACTAAAGCCAATTGTTGAAGCTCTTGCAACTCCACAATGAAGAAAGGCTATGGAGGAGGGATATTCAACATTAATCAAGAAATACACTTGAAAGCTAGTTGATCCCCTTTGCATTTTGAGCATATAGACTGTAGATGGAATTTCAGGATAAAGAAGAACCTTGATATCACAATCCAGAAGTACAAGGCAAGGCTTGTAGCCAAGAGTTTTCACCAAAAACAAGGGGTTGACTATAACAAGATCTTCAGTGCTGTGGTACAGCCTGGAACAGTTCAAGTTATGCTCAGTGTGGCTCTTGCAAGAGGTTGAAAGATTTATCAACTTGACTTTAACATTGCGTTCCTTAATGGGGATCTTCGTGAAAATGTTTACATACAGCAGCCAGAAGGTTTCACATTCTCAAACACTCATCAAATCTACAAATTTTAGAGGCCACTTTATGAACTCAAGCAAGTCCCTCGAGCCCGGTTCACAAAGCTCAGCTCTGCACTTCAAAATTTTGGTTTCACAAGCACTCAATCAGATATCTTCTTATTCACAAAGTTTATCTCCTATTCAGGTACATACATCCTAGTGTATGTAGATGACATCCTTGTAACTGGTGATTTAGAAAGTAAAATTAAAAAACTCATGATTCAACTTCACAACACCTTTTCCTTGAAGGAGCTGGGTGAAATGAACTACTTTCTTGGCATTGAAGTAGTAAAAACTCCTGATAGAACAGTGACTCTCAATCAAACAAAGTACATTAAGAATCTTTTAAGAAGAGCTGAAATGTGTAATGCAAAGCCTGTGGCTACCCCTATGACCTCCTCACTGAAGGTGTCTGCCTTTGGAGATGGTCTATTTAACAATTCTGTTTGTGTAGCTCCAGAGTAGGTGGTCTACAATATGTCACAATCACAAGGCTTGAGATCTCTTTTTCTGTGAATAAGGTAGCATAGTTCTTCCATAACTATCTTGAGTCCCATTGGAAAGCAGTCAAAAGAATTCTTATGTATTTAGTAGGCACTACACAATATGATTTAAGGTTCAGTATGTTCACAAGTTTTAAAATCTATGATTTTTGTGACTCTGATTGGGCTAGTAACACTGATGATTATCTTAGTTTTAATTTAGTTTCATGGGCTAGCAGAAAACAAACGACAGCATCAAAAAGTAGTACATAAGTTGAATTTAGAGAAATAGCAGATGTTGTTACTAAAAATTGTTTGGCTGCAAAACCTACTTATTGAAATTAGAATTTCATGCTCTACCAAATCTGTGGTGTACTATGACAATCAAAGTGCAATTTTTCTTTTTACTAACTCAATTTTTCATAACAAGTCTAAATACTTTGCCCTTAATTGATCCTTTGTTTGAGACTATATAATAAAAAAAAAAAAACAAAATTTTGTTCAACATATCTCAACTCAAGATCAATTAGCTAACACATTAACTAAACCTCTCTCAACGGTAACTTTTCTTAAATTCAGAAGCTTATTAAGAGTCTTTAATACAGAGTCATAAAAGACCCTTATTTTGAAGAGACGTTTATATAGAGTTTTTTCTAATTAGTAAGTAATTATGCCAGCTCAGCCTTAGTTACATTCTCAATTAACTTGTATCATCACACCTTTTATAAATCACTCAACTGCTATAGATATCAGCATTGTACCCACATGTAACCAATTTTTCACAATTATAATGTAGTGTTTTTTTTCTTTTTTTTTTTTTGTTCTCTCTGCTCATTTTTTCTCTCCCTTTATACTTTGATCTCTTCTTCTTCACCAAGCTACTGATATTTAGGATTTTGTGGTTGCTCGTGGTTGTTACTAACCATGGGTTTAGGATGGATTTTTGGGCCTCCAAAAAAAAAAATACTAAATCATAAGTTTTAATAGGTTTTATGGTATTCAAAAGTAATAGTAAATTGTTTCTCCTAATAGAAATTATGAAAAAATGTAAACCTTGCTTAGTCCCACCATTTACATTATAATAAAGAGGACAAATATGTAGTGCAACTTTATTTAGGACATTTGCACAAAATTGTTTCCAAGATGATTTATTTGTATAAATTACCCTATATTTATATTATTAAATAGAACTATATCATAGAATAAAAGCCGACAAAAGTAATCAAATTTAAATAAATAAATTAGAAGATAACGGTTTGGATTTTTCCACTTTACAAATTAACAAAGAAAGTTTACTGAAAAATCAATATTCTGTTAGTTAATATTAACTTATTTCTTTATGTTAATAATATTTTTTTGATTCTCACCTTTTAGAATATTTAAGATTTAGAGTTTAGGTTTAATATTTAGAATTTATAATTTATTTAAAATTTAAGATTTAGAATTTAGAATTTAAATTTTAAGAATTAGAAAGAGTTTAAAATTTTAATGTTTATTTAAGATTTAAAATTTAAAATTTAAAATTTAAGATTTATAATTTAAAGTCTAGAATTTAGAGTGAGTGATCATAATGGGTGGCCTAGGGATAATGGGTGAGGTTGTTATGTTGTTAAGAATGGTGATGAGATCGGAGGACAAAGAAAAAAGAGGTAAAAATAAAGATGGTACATATAAGAATTAAAAAAATTTAAAAAATGTTTAAATTTGTAAAGTTGGTTAATGAAATGTTTGATTTCTAGTGGGATTTATTAATAAATAGTGGATACTATCATGAAGATTTTACTATTATCTTTATATGAAGATGTTTTTTTTTTTTTTTTTTTACCATTAGATCGTAAATTGTATGGTTTGATTTTGATGTATTATAAAAGTGTTAATTTTTTTTAAAGTGTGACTAAACAAACAAAATATATTTTTAACACAAGAATCTTCATAAAAAAATATTTTTAGTATCTTCATTTAGAGTAGGTGCCTTAATAAATATATGTTCTTCCCTTTCTAGGTGGCATCAAAGCATCATCACTCAATCACCGAAAACACACACCCTAGCTTGCTGAATATGATGTTCATAAAATATTTAACTAATGTTATCATTCATTTCTTGTTTTATACAATCCTCTAGTTCACGTTTATTTTAATTTCTTGGAAATTAAGTCAAACTTACATTTTATATTGATGGTTTAACTTACATATATAGAAGGTACTTGTGTTTTAAAGTTTGAAACAGTGAAAAAAAAAGCCCTAAACGATAAACCAAATTCCATACCATGAAACAATTGGTAAGAACGATGCTATGTGAACTCTTTAGACCTTATGATAGCCAAAAACCTCTGGAGCATGATGCATGGGAATTCATAAAACTTTCATGCTGATTTGGTAGTATATCGTGAGAGTAACCAACAAGTCTTGACATTTTTATTTGATTCATTCAGCAAGTTCTATGAAGAGAGTAAAATTTTTCCAACAAAAGATTCTATATACATGTCTCAATGTATATATACATATAACGAATGCATGATCCATTGCCCCAATTTTATGTTCGGTTTTGCTATGTAAATAATGATTTTTGTAAACAAATGTGAACAATATAATAAACTTTAAAATTAGTCTAATAAAATAAAAACACACTACATTCCTACAAAAATCACAAGTGAAAAAGAAAAGTTACCATATACTGTCTCCCTATATTTTTCTTTGAGCAATGCTAGGAGGCCAGTAACTTTTGTGATTGGTAGCCAACAAATAGCCATCAATGATAATTTAATGGTGTGAGATTGGTGTGAAATTTCATCCAATGACTCACATTTCTCTGTTGGTTACATGCTGGCTAAAATTCAACGAAACTGTTGGCCCCTAGACTTTTCCTTTTTCCTTTTTATGTTTCATGCCGTCAAAGATAAAAAAATATATGAAAAATAGGAAATATAAAATAGATCTACCAAAAAATAATATGTACCAATATAATAGAACCAAATTAAATTAATTAGCCAGTTTGTTAGAAAATATGCATGTAGGCATGTAGTAGTATCTCCATAGAAGTAAGACAATAACAAAGAAAAGAAAATCAAGATTATTATTGTAGTTGTTCACTGAAAAGTACAAATATAAAAGAGATTATGATAAAGAGAAGGAGCCGAAGAAGGGGGAAAGGGTTAGGGACAAGCGCTTCATTCCTTTGGCAAATCCAAAGGAGCAGGGCGGCCCACACCGACGTTATATTCGACGACGTGTACTATGTCCCTTTTCTTGTCCTTTCTCTATTTCCTACCCTTCCTTCCTTCAACAATCAAGAATTTGTCAACACACATCAATATTTTATTTTTCTTTAATTCCTTCTGTATTTGCAAAAATAACACAATGCAACTCAAAATTTTATTCAAATCATGATATGTTAGTGAAAATATTTGAGAAAAAATTGAAAATCATTTTCTTAGAAATAATATTTATTTGTCAACTATTTTTAATTAATGTCAATTAATTTTTTTGAAATTATTTTATTTTTCTTAAATTCTAGACGTTAAATCATAAATTCTTAACTCTAAATTTAAATTATAAATTCTAAATTCTAAATCTTAAATTCTCTAAGAATTTAAAATTTTTAAAATAAAAAAATTGGTTAATGTTAATAATTAAAATTAATTTTCTATATTTTTTCTTTTTAATTAACAACAACTAATATTCCTATTTTTCTTTAAATTTTCCTTTTTATTCTCTTATTTTTATTCTTCTACTAATTTGTTGGCTGATTGATGGTTAAAAAAAGTTTAATTATTCTAACAAAACCATTTATGTAATTGTCAATGACTTATTAGTCAAGTGACAAAACCAATTAGGGAAGAAGTATTTATGGTCCACACCCATAATTGGGATATTCGCCAAAGTTATATAAATATAAAATAATGTAATTATCTACTATTTTAAAAATTATGAAAATATAAAGTCATAGTTTTTAATTTAAATAACTAGACTACAAAGGATGACCTACAATTTTTTTTGAGTAATCACAATAGGAAAACATAACAAAAAAGGAAAAAAGAAAAAAGCAAAACACTTGCTATATATACCACCTACAACTTTTTTTTACCTTTTTAACATTGTAATTTTTTTTAATACTATGTAATAATTAAACTCAATAAGTTATTTGCCTCTGTCAATTTATTCTTGTATAATATAAATATATTTCAAAATCAATTTATTTATATAATATAATATCAAATATTTCATCTGGATATTACTTCTTCCTTCATTATTTTGGTTAAAAAATTACAGTTTTAATGACAGGGAAATATATAGTTGTTTATTGTTTGAAATATAAAATATTATTATTATTATTATTATTATTGGAGGATTGCAGGCCAGTAATTTTTGTATTTTGTAACCATTAATTGGTCATCAATAATATTTTTAATGATGTGAGATTACATCCAATAATGAGAAATCATTCACTTTTTTTTTTCTATAGTTAAGTGCTGATCACAAAACATAAAAGTTGCTGGCCTATATACTTCCTCTTATTGTTATTAGAGAGAGGATATTGCCGCATTTTTTTCTGGCTAATCACATACACACCTATTTTGTTGTTATTTCTAAAATGTACCTCATTAATATTTTGTTAATCACTTTGTCTATTGCCGCTCCATTTGATTGACCTTGTTTTTATTCTATTTTAATAACAATCATACTAGATGTATAATAAAATTAACTACTAAAATTAACTATTAATATAAAATATATATTTAAATGTAAAATATACATTAAAAATAAGTTAAATAATATATGTATACATTTATGTATATTTGTATATAAATAAAAAGTAACTAATTTTTTTAATTTATTTTAATGTACAAATATTATTTTTATTTTAATCATGAATTACTTTGTTACCTTTTCTTGCTAACTTTGATCTTATATTATATGTTGTAATTTGGAATTTATCTTATTTAACTAGGAGTTGTTTAATTTATACAGTTTAGAGGAAGATGGAATAACGACTTCTTCATTCCTACTTGAGATCAATGAACATAAAAATGAGAAATAAAAAATTTGCAAGACAAATATACTATGCCCATGCAAATTATTTGTCAACTACTACATATTACATATTTGCAACTCTAATTATAGAAGGTTTATTTCTTATATCAATGATTAATCTTATTAGGTGCATATTTATTAATTATTTTATATGGTATTTTCATTGCCTTTAAATAATTGGTATTATAATTTTCATATGCTTTGCTTCCGGTTCTGACTGATAAATAAGCATGATGGACTCATATAACTTTATATTATTTTCTTAAAAAATAGTCATATTTAAGGTAACTATTTGTATGTGATTATCTATTTTGTTTTATGATAAAATAATCCATATTTTTGTTTATATCATTCATGTATTATACTATATATTTTTGGTATACATCGCTCGGTTTCCAAATAGTACTTTTCTCTTGGAGTTACAACATAAAATATAACTTATTATTATTGAACAAATATATATTATATGATCGAGGACTATGCCATCATTGTTTCTGTTTTGCCAAATGAGTATTATGTTTTTATTTGATCCTAATTGACGATAGGTATTCAAATTTAACCAAAATACAAACTTTTGAGCTATTTTTTGTATATTTTTATTTATTAGTATTTAGTATTAATTAGTATAACTTTTTAAATGTGAGTTTGGCAGTAGAAAATTTCCATTCCTTTTAGTGTTTTTAAGATAAATTAAAATAAATTAGAGAGAATGTGGCATTAACCACAAGTAAAGGATGTGACAATAACCTCTCTTCTATGCACTTAATTGAAACATATTTTTATATTACTAGATGAGTATATAACTCACATATAAAATGTATTGAATATTCTATCAAAAATTATGTATCTTCTTTGAATATGACAAAAATATGATATCACAAAATAATTCTCTTACTCTTATAATTATGTATTTTAGTTGCAAATTCCAATTAACCAAGATGCCTTGATGGATCTTCCTTTCATTCATTTTTATTATCTTTTTTTTTTTATAATATCTTCCAATTCGATAAGTTAAGGAATAATTTATCGCGAATCAAAATTTTATTTAAGAGTTTATTATTGGATAATAAATTTTTATATACATAAGATAAAATTCGAACTTACCACACTTATTTAAGCTAATTAATAAACTAACCACTATCTGGACACAAGTTGGTTTCCTTTCATTTTTATTAATAAATTGACTAATGGATTCCCCATGATTCCCATAGTTCCCTATGTGAGTAACCTTGTAAAAAGGTGGGCCGGCCCAAAGAAAGTAGACCCTCCCAAATGTTTGTCCTTTATTGCCACCTCAACTATTCCAAAGCCTTTTGGCTATAACAGTTAAAACAGGTAAGCAAAATGACAAGAATGAAGCCTCAAAAGAACCAGCTAGCATTATTGTGCCAAGACATGAAATGGAGCTTTATTCAAAAACAAACCTCCAATCACAAAAGGATTGGAATTAGGTTTTGTCTCTTGTGTCCCCACTCCACTGCCTTTCATGCAAAATCTGTAATACTAAGTAGCTGACAAAACTCACCTCAATAATAAGAAGGGAGAAAATAGAGTCTTTACTCTTTCCATATACCAACCAAACTCCATAGCCCATAGGAAAATAGCACACTACAGAGATCATCATATCTTAAAACATTCTCCTGTTGAGAACTTTACATTAAAAAAAAAAAACCCTAAACCATAAATCCAAACCAAGAAAAAGAGCAAAGGGCAAAGTAGAAGCAAAAAATGATCAATTCACTATGTGGAAGCTCAGTGTCTCTCAAAAGTGAGAATTCAAGCACAAAGCTACAGCCCACTTCTTCAAATGACTCAGTTTTACAATCAAATAAGAAAAACAATGCTACACAATCCTCTGTTGATTTATTAGAACAGAATAATAACAGTACCCTAACACCACCAAGCTTAAACCTTCCAGGACTCAAATTTGACCTTGATGGAGATGTTGAAGTCCAATCACCAGATAGTTCAATGTGGGAATCCTTTTTCTCTGATCAGTTAGATACTGATTTCATGATGTGTTCTCCAGTGAGGAATGTCCCTTCCCCACAACAAGCCTCAACTTACAATTGCAATTACAATTACGCTCATTCAATGCAAGCACAAAGCTTTTCCGGCTGCTCTCCGCCGCGGTTTTTGGCCCAAATCGGCGCCTACAATAGTAGCGGTGGAGGCGGCGGAGGAAAAGGGAAAGGGCTTAGTCCACTCCACAGGGTGTTCAACTCACCAAACAATCAGTACATGCAGCATGTTGAGAATCTTTCACTGCCTGCAATTGAGGAGTTCTTAGAAGAGTTTCAACAAGGGGAATACTCATCGATAACCGCCGCAAATAACAGCAGCAAAGTTGGTGACGGTTCTGATATTGTTGGAAGTTCTTCTGAATGCTTTGAGTTGGGGAATTTGATTCCTTCGGCGAGTGAAGAGTCGTCGGTGCAAGAGAATGAGATCTACCATCACATGGGTTCCATGGTCAGTGCATCGCTTTCCCAAGCGTTGCAACAAGAACGATACCATGAGAAGCAACAGAAGCAACAAGTACAACAACAACAACAGCATCCACACTCACATCAACACCATCAAAATTTGATGGTTCCTATTCCACTTGGACTAGAACAGGTAGTAGTATAATAAACCTTTATTCAATTCATCATCCTTCACCTACAATCTTTAAACTTTCTTAGTTAATTTCACTTAATTCATTGTCATATATAGTATCACCTCATGCACCTCAATATTGAAATTATTCATGTCTATTGGTTTGTATTTAATTCAAGAAAAAAAATTAATTATGATCTTTCTAAACATGAAGTTATTAATTATTATTATTATTTTCAATTTTAGTATTGTGGTTGTCCCTTGAATTGTGTGTTATGATGCATAGGAACAAGAGAGTGGGTTGCAACTGGTGCACCTGCTTCTAGCATGTGCAGAGGCAGTGGCCAAAGAGGAATACATGCTGGCAAGGAGGTACCTCCAACACCTCAACAGAGTCGTAACACCCCTTGGCGACTCCATGCAACGCGTCGCTTCATGCTTCACTGAGTCTCTAACCGCAAGGCTAGCCACAACATCCACCTCCAATAATGCCAACCCCACACCTTCCTCCACTTTCCCACACTCAAACTCCATGGAAATCCTCAAGATCTACCAGATCGTCTACCAGGCCTGTCCCTATATCAAATTCGCCCACTTCACTGCCAACCAGGCCATCTTCGAGGCCTTCGAGGGCGAAGAGCGGGTCCACGTCATAGACCTCGACATACTCCAGGGATATCAGTGGCCCGCCTTCATGCAGGCCCTCGCCGCCCGATCTAGTGGTGCTCCATTTCTGCGGATCACCGGGGTCGGGCCTAGCATCGAGTCTGTCAAGGAGACAGGCCGATGCCTCACAGAATTGGCCCACTCGCTACGCATCCCCTTCGAATTCCACCCTGTCGGGGAACAGCTGGAGAATCTAAAGCCTCACATGTTCAACCGCCGAGTCGGCGAAGCGCTGGCCGTTAATACCGTTAATCAGCTCCACCGTGTCCCCGGTAACGCCCTCGGCAACTTACTCACCATGATAAGGGACCAAGCACCGAGCATAGTGACTCTAGTTGAGCAAGAAGCTAGCCATAACGGGCCTTATTTTCTTGGGAGGTTCTTGGAGGCATTGCATTATTATTCTGCGATTTTCGATTCCTTGGACGCGACGTTTCCACCGGAATCGGCGCAGAGGGCGAAGGTGGAGCAGTACATCTTCGCGCCGGAGATAAGGAACATTGTGGCGTGCGAGGGGCAAGAAAGGGTGGAGAGGCATGAGAGGCTCGAAAAGTGGAGGAAGATCATGGAAGGGAAAGGGTTCAAAGGGGTTCCACTGAGTCCGAACGCGGTGACTCAGTCGAAGATCTTGCTGGGTCTGTATTCTTGCGATGGGTATCGGCTTACTGAAGACAAGGGTTGCTTGCTTCTTGGGTGGCAGGATAGGGCCATAATTGCTGCATCGGCTTGGCGCTGCTAACTTCTAATAAACCAATGCATGTTGCTTTCATATTTCATCTATCTCATCAATACTTTCATATGTACACAACTGCACACACAACATTTTGTCATAGCTGCACGGGATGCCGGAAGAAGGGAAAATAGGTGCCCATATCATATCTATTCATAAATTATATGAGTCAAGATAGTATTTAGATACTTAACATTTTTCCTATAAATAGGTAGATGTTCATCATGATATGGTGGTTTTTGCATGCATGGATGGGTTGAATGTTAAAGAAGAAATGAAAAGTCTTTCTATTCTGTTAGAGGAAAGGAGAATTGTTTACCTACTGTTTTTTTAATGTTTGACATCTTAAAATTATCATTGAAGTATAAAAATTTATTTGAAAGATAATAAACAAATCAGAATAAAATAATTTTATAAATAATAGAGTAATATTAGATAAATATTATAAATAATAAGTCTGTAGTTATTATTAGGGTCGCCGCCAGTCTCATCTTCCACTTCCTCTGCCTCTCCCGCCGTGATGTCAGTTTAGGTAGGGAATTCAACCTCTTTTCCACTATTACTAACTACCAACTTTTTTCTCTTTTTGTTTCTTGTATTTTTTTTTCACTACTAAATCAGAAAGCAAACCGGATATATGAAATGATCATTTTATACTATCTTGACTCGTGTTCTTATTGATTTTTAATGCTAAAAAGTAAAACTGTGATACTCGTTTTTATTAGTCCACTGTAGCATCGTCATTATATTGAGTTTGATCAGCATATTTTATGTCGAGTTTTGCGAATATATTTTGTTCAAATTAAGAATTAATGTTGTTAATTTCATTGCTTGTTTCAGTTCAATTGAATCATTTTCATGTTACAAATTTTTCTTAAAAGCAAAATAGAATATCAGAGGTTATGTTTACGGTGAGATGGGATCCGGGGCAAGGATACACTTCGTATTTGGGTATGGAAGAAAATTAAAATAAATTGTGAATAATGGGGCTGGAAACTAGGCCAGGTTTGTATGTTTAAAGGAAAAAACTCACGTGAAGTTTTTATGTAAGATTGATGGCTATTAAATGATAATTTTAATTAAATTTGTTAAATTATTTAATAATTTTTATTTATCAATTATATATGAAAATATCTATATATAAATCTTCACCATATGAGTCTCTTAATTCACTCGAATAATCAACACATTCATTTACTTAAATAAGTATGGAATTGTGTATTAGATTATTAGTCAATGACAAATTCACATATTAGTCATTGTTCTCAAGGGAGATACTTGAGAGTCTGAGACACCCAAAAATGTTTCGCCAAAAAAGTGGAAATAAGCTAGCTTTTTTTTTTTTTGGGTAATGTTTAAGAGAGACCTAGTTGTGCAAAATGGATATCAAGAGCAATGACATAATGTAGACTATACAGACAACATCCATTTCTTTTGGGCTACGCATAAGTTCTTATTTTTGGAAGGGACGCATTAGTTTTATTTAAGTTGTGCATTATATTATTCATAACGGGCTCATAAGTTTCAAAAGCCTATTCAATTTTCTGAGCGCTGGCTAACTTAAGTTATAGCTCATGTAAAAAATATAGTCATACCCGGAAAATGATTTTGTAACCTTTTTGTTTTGAAGAATGTTATCTAAATTATTTTTCTGAATGATTTTTTCGCACATTTTTATTTTGAATATTAAAAGTAATCAATAAAAATTTTGTCTTTTATATATCATAAAAGAAAAATAAACAAAAGAGATATGCACAAAAAATAATGCAAACGTTGTTTTTCTTTTGGTTTTGGACAAAATTTTGTAGTTTTGTATTATATCAAATTTTTGTGGACTCCTACCATATCATTTAGAAATAAGTATGACTTTTGTGAAGATTTAGAAAAGTTGTAATCAGAAAAAAATATTTGATATTGTTTTATTTGTTTTAGTTTACAATTAACATTTTAAATATATTTTCATTATATCGTTTTAAATTGTTATTAACAAAAATTGACTAGCATGGTAATACTTGATAGATATGTTTAGGTTTTAGGATTTAGATAGAGTTAAAACTAACATAACAATATTAATATTCGTAACTACACCACAAAAAAAGGGTTTAAAATGGCATTTATATTACGGCGGTTTTAAATAACCGCCGTAATATTCGAGTATTAAGAAATTTTATGATGCTGCCATAATTAATTTACATAAAATGGTGGTTTTTGGTGATTTTGGCAGTTGAAACCGCCGTTATCGGAGCACATTGTTTAAAAAAAAAGCCAAAACGAAGGAAAATGCGAAAAGCATGGCAAACCCAAATATCTTAAATCGACTGTGTTACACCAACAAGGAAAACCCTAACGCGCGTTGCCACCACTGTCAAACCCGAAAACGACGATCTATGCTCTGCTCCACTGACGATCTGCACTAGCGACTGCTCCAATGATGTTCTGCTCCAGCGATTGCTCCGACTACGATTTTCTTGGCGTTCTCCTCCAACGAGATTGTGTGTTGTGAACTAAAACTGTCTGACGATCTCCTCTAGCAATGTTCTCCTCTGGCGGTGCGTTCTCCTCTTTCAGCGAGCTTCTATGATTTGGCTTCGATATGAAGATTTGTCACTGCTCATCTCATCACTGTCATTCATCTCTACGCTATCGCAAGTAACACCGTTGTCACTACCTTCTACGATCTAGTTTTCAATCTGGCTCATCTCCTCGCTGTGGCAACGCTGTTGTTGCTGCCTTCAACAAGCTTCTACAATTTGGTTTCACCATTTCTATCACTTCTAATAGGTAACGCTTCGTTCTTTTAGATCTACTTCATGCTCTAGTAGGAAGAAACAAAGAATGCTGGTTCTGTTTTTATTATTGTGTATTTTAACTTTCATTGACCTTTTTATGATGTTGTTGTTGTTAGCTTGTTATTGCTGCATTTTCTGTTGTGTTTTTTTTTTTTTTTGCTTCTGAATTTATTTAGTTTGAGACCTAATATGTTCTATTGAACTGATTAATATGCATCATTTGTATGAAATTAGTACAAAACATGGCGTGTGTGTGTATTTTCTGATGTAAGTGTTTGAATTATGGTTAAATGCAATAATGAAGAGATATGAAGCACTACTAATCTCAAAAGCAAATAATAGAAAAATGAATTATTTGCCTTATATCCATGTTACTAATGCTTCCAATAATAACAAAAATAGATAAATAAAGTGAAATCATATGCTGAAAAATTAAAGAACCGCAATCATTTTAAATTAATGGATATGGATATAATTTTGCAACACCCCCTCTTTTCTCTCTCCATAATGTTGTCATAGTAAAGTTATTGTCAATGATATAGTTGAATTGACATTGAACTTGATTGTGATTCCTTATCTGATGAGGCAGGCAATTTTAGGCCACAAAGTGCAATAAAGAAGGATGGGTTGTTCTTGTAACCAAATTAGCAAGTAAATACAAGAAATTCAGAATACCAATATACCATCATGTTTTTGGATAATATACAGTGTGATAAGCATATAACTTTTAAGCCTTGCTAACTGATGAGCGGATAATTTATATGCTTTTTGGCATTGTTTTTAGGTAATTTTTAGTAGAATATAGCTACTTTCAGGGATGTTTTCATTAGTTTTTATGCAAAATTCACATTTCTGGACTTTACTATGAGTTTGTGTATTTTTCTGTGATTTCAGATATTTTCTGGCTGAAATTGAGAGACCTGAGCAAAAATCTGATTCAGGCTGAAAAAGAACTGCTAATGCTGTTGGATTCTGACCTCCCTGCACTCAAAATATATTTTTTGGAGCTACAAAACTTCAAATTGCGCGCTCTTAACTGCGTTGGAAAGTAGACATCCAGAGCTTTCCAGCAATATATAATAGTTCATACTTTGTTCGAGTCTAGATGATGCAAACTGGCATTCAACGCCAGTTCCATGCTGCATTTTGGAGTAAAACGCCAGAAACATGTCACAAACCAGAGTTAAACGCCAAAAACACGTTACAACTTGGCGTTTAACTCCAAGAGAAGCCTCTGCACGTGTAAAGCTCAAGCTCATCCCAAGCACACACCAAAGTGGGCCCTGGAAGTGGATTTCTGCATTTAGACTTATCTTTGTAACCCTAGTAGCTGGTTTTAGTATAAATAGAACTTTTTACTATTGTACTGGTGTCAGTTTTTGACCGGGTCCTTCTCCCTATTTTGCGAATTCATATGTCTTTTGTGGAGGCTGGCCATTCGGCCATGTCTGGACCATCACTTATGTATTTTCAACGGTGGAGTTTCTACACACCATAGATTAAGGGTGTGGAGCTCTGCTATACCTCGAGTTTTAATACAATTACTACTATTTTCTATTCAACTCAGCTTATTATTGTTCTAAGATATTCGTTGCACTTCAACCTGATGGATGTGATGATCCGTGACACTCATCATCATCCATCCTTATGAACGCGTGACTGACAACCACTTCCGTTCTACCTTAGACCGAGTGCATATCTCTTGGGTTCCTTAACTAGAATCTTCGTGGTATAAGCTAGAACCCTTTGGCGGCCATTCTTGAGAATCTGGAAAGTCTAAACCTTATCTGTGGTATTCTGAGTAGGATTCAGGATTGAATGACTGTGACAAGCTTCAAACTCGCGATTGATGGGCGTGGTGACAGGCGCAAAAGAATCAATTGATTCTATTCCGACATGATCGAGAACCGACAGATGATTAGCCGTGCTGTGACAAGAGGATTTGGACCATTTTCACTGAGAGGATGGGAAGTAGCCATTGATAACGGTGATATCCTACATACAGCTTGCCATGGAAAGGAGTAAGAAGGATTGGATGAAAGTAGTAGGAAAGCGGAGATTCAGAAGGAACAAAGCATCTCCATACACTTATCTGAAATTCCCACCAATGATTTACATAAGTATCTCTATCTTTATTTTACGCTTTATTTATTATTATTTTCGAAAACCATTATAATAATTTGAATCAATATAACTGAGATTTACAAGATGACCATAGCTTGCTTCATACCAACAATCTCCGTAGGATCAACCCTTACTCACGTAAGATTTATTACTTGGACGACCCAATGCACTTGTTAATTAGTTGTGCGAAGTTGTGAAGAATGTGAGTGAACCATAGTAGTGTGCACCAAGTTTTTGGAGCCATTGCTAAAAATTGTTCAAGTTATGAAAAGAGTAAATCACAATTTTGCCTATCACTAACTCTATGTGTTCAAGTAGCTAATTGCACAATTAACTTTGATTTTCTTTTTCCAGCAATGGCTTGATGAGAAAGAGAAAAATTTTCAGGATACAAAACTGGGAGATCAATGTACCTATAGGTAGGTAAACTTGTCAAATTTTAAAAAATGTAGATTGTGAATATATTAGTGACTAAATTTGTTGATGTTATTACAAACTAAAGGTACAAGATATATGTAGAAGGTGCTACATGGTCCGTGAGTGAGAAATACATAATTGCATGTGACTCAATGACAATGTTCATAGAGCCTCAATACTTTGACTTATTCACAAGAAACATGGTACCTTTGCAACATTATTGACCTATTAGCACCACCAACATGTGTGAGGACATCAAGTTCGCCGTCGACCGGGGCAATTCTCACCAAGACAAGGCACAACAGGTTGGAAAAGGAGGAACATATTACATCATTCAGAATCTCAAAATGAAGTGTGTGCATGATTACTTATTATTGCATTTAACCATTATTTGCCTTATATTTGGTGTTTACATTATATAACTTTGGTTAAAGATAAGGTAAGTGGTGGATATGATTCATTCTGGTCCAAATAAAAAAGAGATAAGGAGAGATATCAACATTATTGCCTCATAAGAAAGAAGGAATCAATTTGGTGAGCACTCTCATTGTTTCTTCAAGCAGCATAGATTGAAAAACTCAATGGCCGAATTCATTGTTCTGCTTCTTAGTAAGTTGTATCTTTAATCTATTTCTGATGGTAATTAATTGTGCTTATATATATATATATATATATATATATATATATATATATATATATAAAATAGAATTCTTACGCATATAATTTGATATTATGTTGCATTTTTAATCTATTACTTTGACATAGTCTAGTATCTATTAAGTATCTTTCTTCTCGGTATTGAATCTCATGTATATTTAAACTTGAGCTATTTTTGTGTCATGACAGTTTTTTACAAGAGAAGTTGACAAAAGAAAGGTAGAAAAGCTAGAAAAGCTTCAAGCAAAACATATGAAGCTTCAAAGAAAGGTTTTTATATTATTTCAATTTTGATTTCCACTTTCCAAATTTTATTCCATCCAAAATTTTAAGCTTTGAATGATGTGAATATAATTACTGTCAGTATTGTCATCTCAAGATTTTTGTTTTGAATAAGAGATTAGTATATATCTAATTCTGATATCCATGTTTCGGTTATCAATAATAAACCAGGGTCAATTTTATTGGCATAAAATTTTCATCTCGTTTCAGGGTAAATGTCCCCATAATTCACGTTATGGTATTTTCCCCTCTCAATTATATTGAAATATGAGAAGTCCTTTACTGGTATATTTACTGAGAATTACTTAATTTGCAAAGTTGCTAGTTTTAAGAATAAATGCATTACATATAGTTGTTTTTGCTTTTGATTTTTATAATTATATGTTGGTGCATATAGTTTGGAGTATATTCTTTTTACTAGTTGATATGGTTTGTTAGGATTTGTAAATAGTCCGGTGACGATGTGAAGCTATACAATTGTGTTTATCAATAGTGGAGAGAGAGAGAAATTATTCTTAAACAATTTGGTATTAACAATTAAGTTCTGGATTTTGTCATTTTTTTATGTTTTGGCCTTTCAGGGACAAACTCTATTGTTTTCCCAAATTTTCAGCCACAAAACTATTGGGTATGTTATTTCATATTTCTGGTCCTAGGATTTGTAGCTAATTAAAAGTATGTTGTGTTTTTACAAATATCGAAAGCTATCAGTTTAGATATATGGAATAAATTGTTTCTAACAAATTTATAACCTGTATGTGAAAGAAGGGATAACAGAGCCAAGAGCAGCATAGACCAAGAGGTTCAAAATTTATCTGAAAGGGTCAGCAAGAGGATTCATACATTAAAAGAACGCATACCCGATTGCAATAAGGTGTGTCTCTACTCACTAGTGTTCATTATATTCCCAACTTTATTTTTCTCATTGTGAGTGCCAATAATGTATATGCTAGATTGATAAAGCTTCAACTCTTGATGATGCAATTGACTATCGTAAGACCCTGAAGCTTCAGTTGCATGTCAATTTTACTATTAATTAATCCTCTATCAAGCTAATTCAAGTTCATAATTAGTGTTGAGATATCTTATATGTATAGAAAATTGTTGCATATGTATATGTTTCCAGATAATGTCAATGGGGAGAGGACTTTGCATGCCATTGGGGCATTGATGATGTTCAACTTTCATCAATCCTACTCCACCACTTGCACCGTTGTCAATCACCAATTCTTCCAGTCTAGATGTCTCACATGTTCAAGCAATCAATGATGGTGAATAGGTTTCCCTTCACCAACACAGAACTAGCAACCGCTACCCCTTTAAGTTCACCAATTTATTTTAGAAATTATATCGAGAGATAAATTATTAGCTAATAAGATTTACTTGTCATGTGATATAGTAGGAAATTATAGTTCTTTTCCTTGCATTTGGCTACTATATAGTTTTATTATGTTTTTCTTATTATAGTTAAAAAATCATGTTATGTTTGATACTTTGTATAGGAGTTATTATTTTTTATTTTCAATACTAAAAAATCATATATTATGTTTAATACTTTGGTAATGAGTTATATAATATTTTGTTTATAGATTATGATCTTTTGTTATTACGAGATTTTAATAAAAAAAATTATTTGTTTAATGAGGTAAAAATGACGGTAAAAACTGTCTTTTTAAACGATTAATAAATGTCACTTTTAACCGGTAAAAAGAGCAGCTTGTAACTGCCATTTTAAACAACATAAAACATCATTTTAACACAGTAAAAATGGTGGTTTCAAATGCCGCTTTAACCAACCAAAAACACCGTTTCAACCTGGTAAAAACGGCGATTTTAAATGTTGTTTTAACCAACTAAAATACCACTATGTCATGGTAAAAATGGTAGTTCAAACCACCATATTAACCAACCAAAAACACTGTTTTCACCCTGAAAATAATAATGATTTGAACCGTTATTTTAACCAACCAGAAAATGCCGTTTTATTTAGAAATAATGGCGGTTTGAACCGCCATTTTAAACTATCGAAATACCGCCCATTTAACCAGAAATTGTGGCGATTTTCCGAAAATTGTGTAATAATAAAAAGGGCGCCCAGAATTATGTCACTTTCTAAAATCGCCATTTCTAGTAATAATGGCGGCTCAAACCGCCATAAATACAAAAAAAACTGTCATTTTTACCAGATTTTTTTTATAGTGCTAGTCTAATATTATCATGTCATATGATGGCAATATTGGTGTGGATATGATTGAAAAAACTGCTAGTATGGCAATACTTGATAGATATGTTTAGGTTTTAGAATATAGATAAAGTTAAAATTAGTAAACAATATTAGTATGCATAATCTAGTATTATCATGTTACATGATGATAATATCGGTATATTGAAAAAATGCTAACATGACAATACTTAATGGATATATTTAGGTTTGAAGATTTAGATAGATTTGAAATTAGTGTGACAATATTAATATACGAAGTCTAGTATTTATGTCACATGATGACGATGAGTGTACGAGTATGATTGAAAAAACTGTTAAAATGGAAATACTTGATGGATATGTTTAGATTTTAAGTTTTAGATAGAGTTAAAACTAGTGTAACGATATTAATATACGAAGTCTGGTATTGTCATGTCACATGATGACAATATTAGTGTTTGAATATGATTGAAAAAACTGCTAACATAGCAATATTTAATGGATATGTTTAAGTTTGAAGATTTAAATAGAGTTAAAACTAGTATGACAATAGTAATGCACGAAGTCTAGTATTGTCATGTCAGGTGATAACAATATCAGTGTATGAGTATGATTAAAATATTGTTAACATGGTAATACTTGACGGATATGTTTAGGATTTAAGATTTAGATAGAGTTCAAACTAGTGTGAGAATATTAATAAACGAAGTCTAGTATTGTCATGTCACATGTTGACAATATCTGTGTATGAATATCCTTACAAAAATTACTACATAGCAATATTTGATGGATATGTTCAGGTTTTAAAATTTAGATAGAGTTAAAATTAGTGTGATAATATTAATATACGAAATCTATTATTCTCATGTCACATGATGACAATATGAGTCTATGAGTATGATTAAAAAAACTGTTAATATGGTAATACTTGATGGATATGTTTAGGTTTTAAGTTTTAAATAGAGTTAAAACAAGAGTGACAATATTAATATATGAAGTTTGGTATTGTCATATCACATGATGACAATATTAGTGTTTGAGTATAATTGAAAACACTGCTAACATAGCAATACTTGATAGATATGTGTAGGTTTTAAGATTTAGATAAAGCTAAAACTTGTGTCACAATATTAAGATACAAAGTCTGGTATTGTCATGTCACATGATGACAATATTAGTGTTTGAGTATATTTAAAAAACTACTAATATAGCAATAGTTGATGGATATGTTTAAGTTTTAAGATTTAGATAGAGTTAAAAGTTAAAACTAGTGTGACAATAGTAGTACACGAAGTCTAGTATTATCATGTCGTAATGACAATATCAGTGTATGAGTATAATTGAAAAAATTGCTAATATGGTAATACTTGATGGATATGTTTAGGATTTAAGATTTAGATAGAGTTCAAATTAGTGTGAGAATATTAATGGACGAAGTCTAGTATTATCATGTCACATGATGACAATATCTGTGTATGAATATCATTGAAAAATTACTTACATGGAAATACTTGATGGATATATTTAGGTTTTAAGATTCAGATCTGTTGAAATTTATGTGACAATATTAATACACAGTCCAAGATTGTCATGTCACATGATGACAATGTTAGCGTATGAGTATGATTGAAAAAACTGCTAACATAATAATACTTGACAGATATGTTTAGGTTTTAAGTTTTAGATACAGTTAAAACTAGTGTGACAATATTAATACACGAAGTCTAGGATTGTGATGTCACATGATGACAATATCTAGTGTATGAATATGATAGAAAAAACTGCTACCATGGCAATACTTGATGAATATATTTAGGTTTTAAGATTTAAATAATGTTAAAATTAGTGCAAAAATATTAATACACGAAGTCTAATATTGTTATGTCACATGATAACAATATCAGTGTATCACGTATGATTGAAAAAATTGTTGACATGGTAATACTTGATGTATATGTTTAAGTTTTAAGATTTAGATAGAGTTAAAAGTTAAAACTAGTGTTAACAATATTAATACACCAAGTCTAGTATTGTTATGTCCCATGATGATAATATTGGTGTATGAGTATGATTGAAAAAGCTACTAATATAGCAATATTTGATTAATATGTTTAGGTTTTAAAATTTAGATAGAGTTAAAAACTAATGTGACAATATTAATACACGAAGCCTTGTATTATCATGTCACATGATGACAATATCAGTGTATAAATATGATTGAAAAAACTGCTAACATAAAAATATTTGATTAATATGTTTAGGTTTTAAAATTCACATAAAGTTAAAACTAGTGTATAATATTAATACACAAAGGGCTTTTTTATACAAATAAATATATAAAAATGATTATTTCTCTAAATAAGCACGAAGAAAAATGGTCACCAACATGCAAAGGGTCATTTCACTACTAACGCTTACGAAATGAAAATATCTCTCATGGCGGCCGCAAAATGGGTAATGGATAGTTGACACTCTAACGCACGCAAAATAGACAGTGATGATAAATAGTAATAAAGAAAGTATAGGAAAACAATATATAATATGAACAACGATTTAAAAAAAGAAGGTAAATTTGAATTTAAAATTCAAATTCTTAATTAATTAAATAATTATTAACAAATTTTATGAGGAAAGAAAGTAGTACTCCTTTTCTTTATTCATCTCCTTCTTCTCCTCTCACCTAATCCTCAAGCCCCTTTCTCCCTCTCTTTTTTAGTCCAATGGGCTGTTCACTCCTCTTTCTACTCGCGGCCTTCCTCGCCGTCCTTGTCTTCGCCATCTGAGACCCCGACAGAGAAGTTATGCACCTTCCTTCCGAAGCTTCCAGATTCTTCAAGCGCCTTCTGACAACGGCGACAACGTGGAGGAAGGAACTTGCTGGGCCATTTTAATCGCTGGTTCCAATGGCTACTGAAATTACAAACATCAGGTTCCGTCATTCTTATATTTTCGTTCTTTCAAGCTTTATTTTTTTTTCCTTTTTATGCTTTTCTTTCCTCAACGTTTTTTCTTGTTAGTATTTTGTTCCTTCTTTGTTTGATTGTTTAGTATAAAATTGATTAACTGTTGTTGGATATTCATTTTATTAGGTATGTGGATGTTTATTTTTCATTCTAAATTTGATGTTTATTTAATTTGGATTGGATTTAAGTAGATATAATAAAATTTAATAGATCTTCATTTTACTAGGTATTGGGATTATTATTTTCATTCTAAACTGACGGTTTTGATAGAGAAAAAGCTTGGCAGCGTTGAAACTGGCTAGTGAGGGAAAGACCAATAGCGGAGTGAGGGTTTGGAAAGAGGTATGCAATGGTAAAAAGGTTAAAGTGTAAAATGTGAAAGTAGAATTCTTTGGTGGATAATTTATGATGGACTAATTTTTTTTTATTTTCTATGGGTCAAAAGTGCAACCTATTATTCACATTGTTCAAATTCTTGGTTGTCTACCTAATAGAGTCGATGATGATGATGATAATAATAATAATAATAATAATAATAATAATAATAAAATTACAACAAAATAAAATATCACTACAAAATATATTGACATTTTTAATTAAATGTGTAAAAATATAATACTCATCTATCCGATTAAGAATTTTCTCGACATTTGTTTAACTCGTTAGTATCCCTTCACCTTTATCAAATTATTCTAACAGTGAAATTTTTTAGAAATGTTGTAACCCTTCCTTCTGCGTGTAAGCCTCTTGGTCCCTTCCATCATGTAAATAGGGTAAATTATAGAAGTGTTTGAATTTTTGTTATTTTACTTTTATTTTTAGTCTTCTATTTTAATAATTTAATAAAAAACAAAAAATAAAAATAAAAAAAACATCTTTCCAGTATTTGATTTTTTTTATTTTTTAATATATTTTTTTTACTTTTAAAATCTTATTAAAAAAATAAAAATATTAATTGTAATGATCAATTAAATAGCATGTTCATTATCTACCATTTTTAATTGATCATTGCAGTTAGCATGTCTACCATACTTACTGCTCATTCAAAATTTCATGATTTTTTTGCATTATATTTTGTATGAATTTACATTATAATATCACTCGTATTTTGATAATGTTACTCATTCAAAAAATCTTAATCGATAGATGAACATCATATTTTTGCACATCTAATTGAAGATGTGAATATATTTTGTAGTGATATTTTATTTTGTTAAAATTTAAATATTATTATTATTATTTTAAATTATTATTATTCAGCACGGTTATTATTACTATTGTAGTTATAATTATTTACTATTATTATTATTAAAATAAATAAAATAAAACATTAAGAATAAAATTTAAAAATAAATATTAAAAACAAAAATCATTTTTTTCTCCCTCTATATATATATATATATATTATTTAAAATTTTAGTTTTATTTATTTATTTTATTAACTTAAATTACTTCTAATTTTAAATAAAAACATAAAATTAATTTTGTAAAATCAACATAGTTTATGATTATAATTCAAACACTACAAATACACAATACCAGTCAATTTTAATTTAGTACTATTTGGAGTGATACATAAAGATATTTAAAAGAATATTCATGTAAAGAGGATAATTAAAATATAAATATATAATATCAAATAATTTAATTAAATATGTCAAATTATTAAATTATATAATTGTTCTTAATTATTATTTTTATATAAATACTTTCTTAATTATTTCCAAGTGAATAGTCCCTTTAGTAATTACCTTTTTATTGATTATTTCATTAGTAAGTTTATATGGTCATATAATTATTTTTTATTGATTATTCTATTAGTACGTATGAAAGTAGTCAAATTTTTGTTAATTTTACCATTGGAATATTAAATATTTGCTCAAGCAATTTTTTTACTGCCCATGTACAAATAAGCAAAACTCTTGTTATTGTGAGACCGAAAAGGATACTAATGTCATTTCAATATTCAAAGAAAGCATGCTGAAAAAAAATGCTTGGTAATTGGTAATAAAGATTCGTGGCGAAACATGGGAGACAAGGAAAGCGACAACTATGTGTGGACACGACTTCGTTTTTCCCTGTACCGTCAATACTTTTTTTTTTCACTCATTGGTCATTCTTCTTCAACATAACATAATTTGAGCAGTTACAATTTTCTTTCCTTTAATGCCATTTCTAGATGAAAAATGTTATTCCACAACTATAAAATAAATAATTATCCAATAACTTATTTTGTGAGATAAAATATTAAAATATGAATTTTCATTTTTTTCCCTTAAAGCAGGTTAATTCCTCTCTTGAAATAAGTCATTGAATGATGTAATTATCTATAGCTTAGGTCTCTTTAGACAAGGCAAAGACAAAATAAAAAAGGGTGAAAGTATAAGTAAAACAGAACAAAAAAACAGAAAAATTCATGAGCAAAAACAGTAAAATTAGCTCTCAATCATTCTTTTCATATTCCTCATATCATTCTTTACAAAGGAGGGAGCTCCAAAAGCAAGCAAACCATGACAAACCAAAATATAACTTAACAAGCAAGACCAAAACGACAAAAAGAACAAAAATAAAACAAAAAGAGAAAAAAATTGCTGCTGAAGAATTAACAAAGTCAGTAGTAATAATAATAAGTGCCTTCCAAAATGGAATGGGGAAGAGACTCACAAAAGACCACTTCTCTTCCTCAAACCGTTGCCTTTTGCTATATGCATTAGTAGTAATAGTAGCTTCTAGAAGTAATAGTAGTAGTAGTGAAGAAGATGACTCATTGATCTGAAATCCCAAATTAAAAGGTGGGTATTAATTTAAAAATGAAAAATGAAATTTCAAAGCCAAAGGGCACCAGCTTCTTTGAGAAGAGGGACCAAAGTGCCATTGATATGGCAGGCCATGACCCTGTCCATGGTACCAATAAGCTTTCCACCGATAAGACAGGGACGACGGACGAGGTACCCAGGAGCCTGATGAGAGCCCTCTCGAGATCTTTCCCGAGAGGGTCCTCGTCAAGCTCATGGACGGCGGGATTAACTCCCATGCCGCAGAAGAGGCGCTTGATGGCGTGGCACATGCAGCAGCTGCTTATGCTGAATATCACCACCGCGTTCTCCGACGCCAGCCTCTCTATCCGCTCCAGCGGGTCCACTCCCACACCCACCATTCCGTTGTTCCTGCTTGCTGCCACATAGTTCCCCCACGAGGCCGTTTGGTAGTGCATTATCACAATGTCACAAGCTAAGGTTTTGTTTGTGTGGAAGCAAAAATAACAAAGCAAGGGAAAGTTGAATGTGGTAATGTGATGGATTATAGAAGAAGAAGAACAACAAGAAGAAGAATGTAATGAGAATATATGATGAGTTGGTTGGTGTTGTGTTTGGTACTTTGGTGGAGGGGGAGAGGAGAGGGGTGATATTTATAGAGGTTGAATTTTGGGGATATGTAAAATAAAGAAATTAATTAATTTAAGGGAGAGAATATCTCACACACAGGATCACATCTTAGGGAGTGTGACTGCTTCAGTGGATCATGTTGTTGTTTGTTTATAGTATTCTAATTCCCTTTGCTTCTTAATAATATATAAATAAATCATGGATGGGAGTGTGCTACTGTGCTTGCTGGCTTCTTTTTCTCTTATTATTATTGTTACTATATTAGAAATTTCTATACGTAATGTTTGGGAGAGGTAATAATAAACAAGAATAATAATGACCAATTGTGTTTATTTGCTTAAGGTTGAAACAGGCAATAGTTCCCCGGGGGGATGATTATGTTATGTAATAAGGGTATTGTCAATAATTCTCTTTATCTGCGTATGAGATATATATTGAGATCGAAAAAGAAACTAAATCAATTATCAACACAAAAATTAATTATTAAATATTTAGTATAAAGAATATATATTTAATAAAATTTAATTTTAATACACTGTTAATATAAAATAATTATATATATATATATATATTTAATTACGTAATACTAAATTAAAGAAAATAATTATATTTTACATTAAATATATAAATATTTATCTAAAAAAATAAATATAATTATAAGACTGTGTAAAATATTTTATACTATCAATATATCAAGATTTAATTATGTTTAATATTCAGAGAAAAACTTAATTATATTATTATAAAATTATATAATTATTATACTATGACAAAACAATTAGTTTATGGTAAATTATTAATTATTCTAACTATTTATTATTTAATTTAAAATAATATATAAATACATAAAATAAATTAATACGTATCCAACGCTAGTAGCAGCGATGTCTAGTGTGTAGGGGTAGTATAATTATTAATTAAGAAGAAGTATACTACATTAACTATAGATGAGGTATTACTATATATTAATTATTGAGGCTAGAATATTAATGAAGGGTGGTAGCATTATTAGAAGGTTGAGAAGAACTAAAAGAGGGAGGAAGAGAGGGGAGACAAGGAGGGCAGGCTTTTACAGGAGAGAGTTGTTGGGCAATAGACGGCTGAATCCGTCCTTCTTGTCGGTCGCCAGTAAGACGCTTCAAAAAGCCATGTATTTTTTCAACTGGCCAACGCCATCACAACAACCCTCATCTCTGCCCCTTATTATTATTTAGAGCAAAGTTTTAAATAAACTATGAGAATTTATATTTTAAAGAGGTTAGTTCTTAAAAAAAATATCAATAAAGTTTTTAAAATAATAAATGTGAATAAATTTGTTTAAATTAAGATTTTTCATTTTAATTATAAGAACTAATTTAAAAATAATGTGTTCATATTTGTTATCTTAAAAAATTTTATTGATATTTAACTTTAAAAATTAATTTGTCCAAAGTGTAAATCTTCAAAAATTTATTTGTCACTTTATTTTATTATTTATGTTCTTTTTGTATTTTTTGTTTTCTTTAATTTTTTAATTATTTTATTCATTGGTTTTTATAATTTTATTCATTTTTTATTTAATTTTTTTAATTTAAAAAGTTATAATTAAATTTTTATATTAGATAAAATGTTTTAATTATGTCATTTCTAATATTTTTATCACAAATATATTTTTTTAAATAGAATAAACTATCGTCACTATCTGGGAATATTCAAAACACAAACAAATAATTTTGTACCTATAAAAGATGAGTTTCAATTGACAAAAATACTCTAAACTTAAAATATTATCCAAAATTCTAAAATTATCTCTCCTAACCTAACCTATCTTATCCCTAATCAATAACCCTTTACCATTGACACTTGAATCTTCCTCAATTAACTCTCATCTTAGCTACTATCATTATTATTACCACTACTACCATTACCACCCAAAGCTACTCGTGGTGCTAGTGAAGTCTTTGTTTTGTCTCTTACTCGAGTTGAGGGAGAGACCAAAATCGTCGAACACTACAAGAAAGTCATCAGATACCGTCAAATTTATTGGCGAATTTACCAAAAAAAATCACCAATAACCTGTTTTTCATCTAAATTCGACAGTATAAACCTTGCCGGTAATTATTTACTGGTGGATTTTTTCGTCCGCTGCTAATTACCAGCGAATGTAAAATTTTAATTGCGACAGTCACAAGCTCTTGATATTAAAAGAGCAATTATTTACTTAACATTTATAATGAACCAAGGATAAATGATTTATTTCACATTTAAAAACATAAATTTAAACATCCAATCTAGGAACATGTTAAGATCAATTATACCATATGAACTACAAGTCTACAACAAAAAAATATAACTTGTATATACCAAAAATAATTATATTACATCAATTTCTAAGTCATGTTATGTTACTATCACTAAGCATTCTATTAGAAAAATCATCATAACTAGCAATCTAAGATTATACATAAAAAAGAAACTTGAAATATTTTTAGCAAGTTGTCAAAAACAACAACAAGACATTACATTATACAATCTAATGATACACAAGAACAAGCTCAATGTTTATTGCATCAAACAGTCAAAATTGTTTCATAATAAGCAAGTATTACTCATTTGAACGTTAAAACAGCAATTACTTTAGTAAGATTTTGCAATTCGTCATCGGAAAATTTCAAGAAACGCCACAGCAACATCTTATTACTTTAGCTGACACAATTTATTAGCGCCATATTAGAAGAATGCATGATTATTCAACCTAGCTACTAATTCACTGGATCAAAGGTTCAACCATAGTTCAATTGGAATAACCGAATTATAATAAAATATAAATAAACACACAAAACATAATTATATTCTAATATAAACCTTAAAATCTCATCTAAATTAAAAATTCTACATCAACCAAAGTGTTATATAATCTCATCCAAGTCCGCACAAGTCAAATAACAAAAAAAATATCCAAACAAAATTAATAAGTAGGCAGCAATTAGTATGCAAATAAATAATAGCTAGAACAACAAGTATGCAACAAGAACAATAACAGGTAGGCAAATAAATTCAATAACTACATAGCGACAAATTTAATAACACCTAACAGAAAATTAGCGAAAGAATTATTAGCAAAAAATGAACAATTATTAGCAAAAAATTTAACAAATCAACAAGAACAATGACAACAATAGCAACAATCACTAACAAATCAACAAGAATCATAACAGCAATAATTATGAGAACTGAACAATTATTAGCAAAAAAATAAAGTAATCAAGAACAATAACAACAACTAAATCCAATAACTACAAGAACTGAACATCTATGCAACAAAAACATAACAATTAACAAGAAGAATTAGCAACAAGAAGAATTAGCAACAAGAAGAACAACTAACAGAGGCTAAAAGCGATGGCAGACGAGAGGTAGAAGACGACGGCAGAGCTCACAGAGTGGTAGACAGAAGAACTCGCAGCTTCAAGCTCTGGGAGAGGAAGGGGACACATAGTTGGAGAGGGCAAAAAGGGGTTATGGCAAAAGCGATTAGGGTTTTTCATTAAAAAAAATGAAAACAAGATGGAATAGGGAGTGGAATGAGGGCAACCTACCTGAACGACGGGAGAGAGACACAACTCCAGCGATAGAGGGAGTAAAAGCGGCAGCTCTTCCAACGGTAGCGGAGACAGAGGGAGCAACTCCGTTTGAGGCAACAAAACACGACACAGGTGACTTGACACAGACTTTGGAGGAGAATGGAGGTGGGCAGCACTGGTGGAGGGTGGCCAGAGGGATTGTCGGAGATAGTTGCAAGGAGAAAGATGAGAAAGGAGAATGGAGGAGAGAGAAGGGTGTTCTCGAAAATGAAAAGAGAGGGCCGCACATTTTGAATTTAGATCATGTTTACTGTCAGATTTACCGGCGGATAAATTCGAACAGTAATGCACTGCGAATGACCAAAACACAGTGTTCCTTTAATTGAGCTTTGCCAACGGATAAATCCGATGATAAATCCCACAGTAATCTGGTTGCCAATGTTTCTTGTTTTTTCTCCAAATAATACTGGCAGATTTACTGTTAGAAAATCTAATCTGACAGTAACTTTTTTACCTAATAAATTTATTGCCAAATCTGTCGCTAATGTCCGACGCTAAATCTAACAGTAAATCTGACGGTATTTAACATTTTTTTGTAGTGGAGGCCATATCAAATCCATTGGCCCTTAAGCATGCCCTTTAGACTTTTAAAGTGCTCAGTACAAGCTCTCAAGCATAGATAATTGATGTTTTCACATCCGAAGGAAAGCTAATCAATAGCAGGTACTCAAGGACTTTGTGATAGTTCATTTTATGCACCACAAATTTTGAATTATATTATATTTTAATTTAGTAAAGTTATGCTATAGT
Organism: Arachis hypogaea; assembly: GCF_003086295.3. NCBI lineage: Eukaryota > Viridiplantae > Streptophyta > Magnoliopsida > Fabales > Fabaceae > Arachis > Arachis hypogaea. The sequence goes on along the minus strand of NC_092041.1, from coordinate 101,239,698 downwards.
GGCTATTTTTGAAGAAAAAAAACTCCTAAAAACTTAAAAAATTGTGCTGTAGTTGCCGGTGCTAGATGATGAGCGGAAATTAAAACTCACGGATACCGGCAAGTGCACTAGATCGCACAAGTAATGCCACAGTAAGTAAATATCGTTCTCATGAGAATTAGATGATTAAACAAGCAAATATCAGATTAAAAACCTAATTAGATTAATTACCCCTGTTGATGATCAAAGAGGGGAATAGAAAATCTTGGAATCCTACTGAGAATCTTGAGAATGCTTGAATGCTTCAAATAGTGGATCTTGAATATTGATTGAGAGAAGACAATGGTGATGAGAGTCAACAGCTTTGGAGATGCTTATGCTCTTAGGATAACCAATCTTGTTTATTTATTTTAAAGTTTGCAAAGATTTTTCACGACAAAACTTTTAGTAACTGATTTCCAATTTCTTGGCTCCTTAGTTTCTCAAGCACTAATTAGGAGTCATTTTAATTAGTCATGAGATTAAGTACAAAAACTGATTTTTTTATTCAAATAAGATTTAAAAGTAGTCCTTAGGTTGAATTATATGTCACGTATTCAAACTAGTCCTATCCAGTTAAAGCTTAAAAGAAAACATAATTTTCAAAAGTTGTTCTAATTCGAATTATATGTCACTTATTCAAAATTAGAGTGATTGAAAATCATATATGTGCCACACACTAATTGAACCATTATTCCTAGCTGAATTCAAATAGTCATGTGAAAGAGTTTTCAAAACTTTGATTCAAATATCAAATTTTCTAATTATAATACAAAAATCCAAAAAGAATTAGCTTACCTTCCAATTCACTTATTCGAATAAAGAACAAATAACTCAATCATGAAATAAATTAACGCAAGACTTCAAAATAAAATAAAAGTAGATTAATTATCGATAAAAAATATAAACAGAGCTCCTAACCCTTTGACAGAGAATTAGTTACAAATGAGAAAGTAAGAAAAACAAGAAGAAGAGAAGTAGTCCGTGGACTTGATGATCTCCTCTGTGAGCTATACTCACTTATTTATAGCCTAAATTCTAGAATTCAAATTCAAAACAAATAAGCTTATCTTTAGGAGAGATAAACTAACTACTTATCTTCTGGAGAGAAAGATAAACAATTGGCTTTAATGCAAATTTTAAAACAATAATTCAAATCAAATCCTAACAGCCAAATCTCTTATGTTTTTAGAGAGAATTAATAACTAATCTTCTAAATCTTCAATTCTTTTGAATGTGATTGAGGCTTTTGATGATATGAATAATTAAGCTTGGGCTTTGATTGTTGCATCCTAAGAGTTGGAACACACCGGGCTTGCATTTTGAGTTGTCTAGGGCGTTGTTTTATTGTATTCCAAAGATGATGGTGGTACATGGCTGAAACTAAATGTCCACTATAGACATATGCATATCATTCTAAAACTCTCGAAGTTAGCTTTCTAACACAAATAAAACTGCCTCATTTGAATCTCAATAACTCAAGTTATGACCGATACAGAGCAAAAAGGTTAGAGCTCGTGGACATGTACACCGGGCATATGTGTTTTGGACTCTAGTTTCCTTCCCTTTGGGCACACTTTTGTTCCTTAGGCTATGCTTCTTGGGCCATGCTTTTATTTCCTTTGTGCTTTCTTTGTAAAAAAGCATTGACTCTTGCTACTTTTTAAGCTCAAAACTCTTGAAAATATAAAAACACTATCGCAACTCTAAATATTTGATTATTTATTAAATTTTATTAGAAATTATAATAAATTTAATTAAAAACCTAAAAAAATAAAAAAATCTTAAAAATTGCTTAAGATGATGTGTTATCACTAGACAAAGGAAAATGCTAAGAATGAGAAAATAATGGCCGAGTCGATTTGGAGAATGGTTCTTTTTATTTCAAGAACATTCTGGAGAATGTTAAGCTATTTGGTACTGAAATAGTAAGTAGTGAATCAAATTTACTTCAGAACATCTTTTTAACAATTGAAAAAAAAAAAAAGAAAATTGACGGCGATACTAATGGAAATGCTAAACAAAGTTAGGATGAGGAAGGATTTTCTAACATCTTTATCCTCTAGAATTTGCTGTGATGGTAGTTAGGGTGGTAGTTAGAATTAGAATTGGATGAGGAAGAACTTGGGTAGTAAAGTAAGAAAGGTTGAGAATTAGGGATATGATAAGTTACGCCAGGATGAATAATTTAAAAAATTTTGATTTTTTTTAAAATATGGGCATTTTTATCAACCGAAACCCATCTTCTATGGATACAAAATTATTTTTATTTTTTCGTGAGTAGATTTGTCAGTATTCTAAATATTCATAAGTAAAAATGATAGTTTAACTTTTTAAAATATTTATTTTAATGTTTGATAAAGATGAATTATAAAATATTCTCAAAACAAATATTTTAAATTAATGTATTTTTCTAAAAAATAACAACTATATTTAATTATAAATTTTAATTTATCTAATATAAAAATTGAATTACAGACTTTTAAATAATAAAAACTTAATTAAAAAATTGATGAATTTATTGTCTGAATAATTAAACATTTTCAAATTCATACCCTTGCTTTTTTAAATTTTGGTTATTTGGTTATTTTCGGTTGGATAATATTAATTACTTCTATCCTACATACGTACATTGTAAAGAAAGCATGCACGATAATTATATTAGAGATATAACTATTTATGTATATCCTTTTATCAGTTTAAGTTTATAAAAAAAAAGTAGTATCATGATATAGTATCAGAGATTTTATAATTAAAAGATCTAGAATTCGATCCTTATTATCTTGTAAAAGAGAAAAAAATAGCATAAGATAAAAAAAATCTAGAATTTTTTTGTTTTAAAACAAAAAAATCATTAATTCCCATAACAAATTATTCTCTCATTATATTCCGAAATATTTTTTTTAATGGAGGTTGCAATAAGTTCGCCCAACACATCCGCGAATTTGTGAGTATTAGGCAAAGTTCACCTAAGTCGACGACAAATTCTGTGAAATTTTGAAGTTTGCCCACATGTTTAGTGAAATTCTTAAGCAAGTTCGCCCAATTGTATAAAGATGTAGTTCCCTCATTTCATTCGCAACAAGCCAATAACCAAATTCATTTTCAACTCTCTTCACTCTTAACTTTTATTCTCCTTTCTTCTCAATCGAATAATCTCACATCAACTTTTAAGTAAATTTTCTAAACTATTTCTTTTATTTTTAAATTATTTTTTTGTTATGTTATTTATTTAATCTTTTTATTTAAATTTAGAGTAGATATTTTATAGAAATTAGTGGTAATTATTAATATAGAGATAATGATTTAGAGTTAATTATTTAAAAATATAGAGATAATTATTTAAAAAAATTATTTAGATGTCATTATTAAGTATTAGAGATATTTTGTTAATTATTTAAATTTGTTATGTAGATTTAATAAGTTCTGATTTTTGTATTTTTTATTTTTAATTATTTAGAGGTATTAATATTAATTATTTAAGTATTTATAGTAAATTTTTGTATTTTTTTAAATTATTTAGAGTTATTGGTATTAATTATTGATATTATTTTTTATCTTTTAGTTATTTAAGTATTTAGAGTTATTGTTAGTCGTAAAATAGTTGAAAATTTAATTTTAAATATTTTATTTTAGTTATTTTGATGTAACAAAATTTGTTAGGCTACAAGGACGTTCTCTATAAATTATATGAGGCGGAGTACATTGTTGGAAGATTTAGGCAATTAGTGTAACGTTTAAGTTATGTCTTTAATGAATATAACTTTTTTATTATTTTGAAAATGAATTTTATATAAGTTTTTTAGCCTAATAAGGTGTTAAGAAAACGATGAAATTTACTGGCAAGACCTAGTGAGCATACCAAGATATACTTCAAACGTGTTGGTTTCGAGCATGTATGTGACTTACATGGTTGAGTCGGACTATGATTGGTTTCTGCGTTGGTCGAGAGATGGCGGCCAAATTCTCACATATTTCACTTGTCCTATGAACAAATGATCGTTACTCTACAGGACATAGCATATTAGTTGAGTCTTATTATTAATGGAGAGGTCCTGTTAGTGGCTGTGTGCATGCAAGAATGAGGAATGTTTTATCTCCTCATCTCCCATATTTCTTGCTTTCGGCAATAAGAAATGTGTATGCTCTATCGACAACCTGACCCAAATTGAGTGTATTGTACAACATACTTCAACTAGTTACATGCTAATATCTTATACTCCACAATCCTCATGATGTTATACATCTTTACTGTCATAATGACTTCTTTTTTGTTTTCAAACTGTTGTTCAATCTCAAACTCATTCGTCAGATCATTCTCGTGGTCTCTCTGACCAAAAGACCAATCTTGATTCACAACCTCGAGGTTCAATGTGAAATAGTGAGTGAGATTGTACGGTTTGAAAATAATAGGTTGTGTCAACGTAATGTGTGAAACCGTGAACTTGTTTATCTCTTCATCCTTTTCATTAGGTATATCCACGAGTTCAACCTCTACAACTTCACCAGCAGGCACACGATTAGCTTGATAAGGATCTATTATTAGGTCTTTGATCGCAAAATCATCGTGGTTTTCAAAATCTGCTTCCAATATCCCATCATTATAATCCTTAGGATTTGACCATCTTTGGCTCCTCTTAAGTGGCATGTTCAAATCAACCATCAAATTTTTTATATTTGTTATATCTGTCCACTTGAAGGATTCTTATCACCAAATTACGAAGAAGTCCTCTCACACATACAGGTCTACCAGAAATAAAAATAATAACTCCAAGAAATAGACATTTAAAAATGATTGTACCAATCCCTGAATAGACGTATGTCTTCATCATCACATATTTGATACCTATGTCAAATAATAATTATTAGAAGTGATAATGACATAATAAAATAATAATAAAAAATATCATCTATCAAAAATAATAAAAAAAATTAAATACCCACTGTGAATAACAACATAATGCCTTTTGTAAATTAAAGTATTCTCTATTTTCATCAGATATTTATAATAAATTTTTCTCATTTTCTATATGCTGTTGACCAATGGTGTGTACTATAAATATTTTAACATTGTTAGATCTCTCATTTCGGTTGACAAGTATACAAACATTAGTTAAACAAAATTAACAACAGATTCATCTTAATCAAATATGATTTTTTTCATAATAATGAATTGATAGTAATGGTACTCCAGACATTTTGAATGATAAGAATCAGAACAAAAAGAAATAGAATGAAAGGTAAATGTAGAGCACTCATTCGCTGTCTTTTGTAGGATGTGTTTTCTGTTGGAAAAGGGGGATAAATTCGTCCAAAGGATAGATAAATTTTGGAGAAGTGGGATAAAGTCACCGCTAGCCAAGGTGAACTTGTGTAAGTTTTATAAAGTTCGCCAATGTGTTAGATAAATTACTTCAACACGTTTATGTAAGTTTTTCGATGTAATAAGCAAACTTGTTAAAACTACCAAAAAATATATTGGATTCCGGAATATAAAGTTGGAAAAATTTATTATGGAAATTAATGATTTTTTATTTTATAAGTTAGAAAAAAATCCAAAAAAATCTATACAAAAATTTAAGTAAACCAAAAAAATTTTTTACTTAAAAAAATATGTTAAAGATATAACAATTCATATATTTTTTCTTATCAGTTTAAATTTCTAGAAGAAATCATATCATGATAAATTAAATATTTATATTCTTTTCTTTGAAATAAATATTATTTTAAACTTTTTATATAATAGAAAATTAATATGTTTAAAATTGTTTTATATTTAAACATATTATTTTTTTAATATATAAAAATTAAAGCAAAACTTAATTTAAAAAAGAATATATATATATATATATATATATATATATATATATATATATATATATATATATATATATATATATATATAGGTTACAGAAATGCATAGATAATTCTCAAAAAATTTATTGTTCATCTTTAATTAAGTAGACCAAACATATATCAAATTTATTAGGCAATAAATGTGAATTACATAAATCGGTTTAATACATATTTAATGTAACAATTATATTATTTAATTAGCATGACTACATACAACAGAAAATTGTTTTATTTTAACAGTATAAATGTTTATTCCCTTGCTCCATTTTAAATTAACCATCTAACATAAATAAAACTATTTTAAGAGAAATAACAAGGGAATTTTAATTTGGTAATACTTAAAATTGTATTATTAGATAAAATTGTACTTATTAAATATGGGTGGTTATTCCAATAAAAATTTTATCATTATTATCATGTGAAGATATTTCATTTTGACTATTAGATAATAAATTATAAGACTTAGTTTTCATATATTATAAAAGTGTGACTTTTATTTAAAGTGTGGCCAAACAAATAAATTATATTTTTTAAATAAAGATCATTATAAAAAGATGTTTTTAGCATCTTCATTAAAATAGTTGTCTTGAACATATATGTAACTAATGTTTAGTCAACTATCATAATTAAGTTATTTTATAGAAATGAAAATTATTCTCGTAATAAACTTTTTTTTAAATATTAATTTTTTAGACAAATATTTTGAAATAAAAAGAATATTATAATGTATATGTTACAAAAGTTTCAACTGTTTAGTATAATAAAGACTTTCAATATTAGAAATTCGTTACACAAATTTAAGCTAGATGTGGTCCTTAGATTAGGTCAGGATAAGGGTCTTATGAGAGTACGGATGCATTATTCATGCATTTTAATTAATGCAATAGTCCCCCTCTCCCTAATTAATTAGTGATATTTTAATAAATAAATGAGATTGAAAATTTACGTGCAATTATTATTATTTTTTCAATCGTTTGAGACTAAAGGCTCGATCACTCAAATTGAGGGGGAGAAGGTTTTGGCTTAAAGCCAACAAAAACAACAAGTGAAACACAAACTATAAACTAAAGTATTATATATGCAATAACTTCTCACAAAACACCAATCAAGCAAAGCTAAAATTAAATCACCCATACTTAAAGGTTTTGATTTGCAAAAACTACCCCCACTTTTCAAAAAAATGAAAATTTTAGTTGTTGCCACCTATTTGGCTTCGATTAGTCCCTTTTTCTCTTGATCTTGTTATGATAGATATTTTGTTCGTCTTGTTAGATTTCATGGCAACAGATTATAACTTGTGCCCATGTCATTTGCAATGTTATTCTTCTTTTCCTCCTCCATCACATCGTTTTTCTTTCTAATTCTTTTGCTTGATTGTTCAATTTTTTCTCATAGCTGCCCAAAAGTATTTTTTTTATATTCGTTCATGCTGCTTCTATTTTTTTATGCTCATCATCTTGCGTTTATCACTAAGAAGATTGCCACATCTCTCTTTAACAAAGATATTATATTTTTCTTAATGTACTTCTAGCAGAACTTAATCATATATTATCATCGGTATTCAAGTAGTTTTCACCATGACACTTATTGGATTGAAGCTTTGACCTTGAATAGAATTTTTATCCCATTTTATAACAGAACCCAAGACCTCCGCAATATTACGAAAGTTCTCCTCACTCCAAACATGTAGTGGCATATCGTGAATTTCAATCCACACCCTTTTTGTTCTATAGGATTCATTCTCAGACCATCTCCTTACTTTTCCAAAATAATTCAACAGAAAAGACGATTGGAGAGCCTCCTCCATATTTTCAACTGAATCATAAACAAGGACCATTTTAAATGAGCCCATAGATTTTACTTCAGACAGAATATTCTAATCCAGAAATAAATAAGGGATTGTGTCTTCTTCATCTATAGGAATTCCCGATTCTCTAGCTAATAATATTCTTTCGCAATTTTTTCATCATACTCAGTTCCACACAACTTTTAAGATACCATCATCGAGTCTTTGTTTTTGCACTTCTCAATCACTTTATCCTCTTTTGCACAATCAGAACCAATAAGGACTTCTTTAAAAGATCTTTCATAACTCACATATCCATTCTCTTCCATTATTTGAGAACATTGTTTCTCCTTCATGTTATAATCATTAGGATTGGCACTATAACTATTCTTAATATTACCTCTCCCATACTTAGCTTCTGACACCGATAATTGTACTCGACTTATATTTCAACTATTAAGGATATATATTTAGGCCGGCAATGGGTAGGGTACGGTTTGAATCCTACCCTAACTCTACCTGCGAATTGAAAATTTTATTAAAATTTTATTCTATTCTATCTGCGGATTGAGAATCTCTCAATCCTAACCTTACTCGCATCCTAAAGTTTTAAACCCTACATTATTCTATCCATAGAAATATTAAATTTTTTCAAAATAAATATAAAATTCAATTATTTTGAATTTTATACATATTAATAACATAAAAAATAAAAAATTAATACTCTAAATTACTAAGTTAACTAATTAGTTTAATAATTGTTCACTTATTGTAAGTTATTACATAAAAAAAATTATGGGTTCAACTCTCATCAATTTCGCTATATACCTAATTTTTATAAAATATGTGTTATATATAAATTACGAGTAACTTTTTATATTTTCTAACCTAACTAAAAATATATTTATAACATTTTTCATTTCTGACCACCGTATCAATCAAGTTATTTATACCTATAATTACTAAATAAATATATTTATAAATGTTATAACATAATGATTAGTATATGGTGTCTTATATAGCATTTTATCCATTATAATTTACTTTGATGCATATTTTTAGACCTATTTTGTTCTACATAAAAAAATATAAATAAAATTGATGACCTACTAAAAAATTGAGTTATTTTTCTTTTTAATAGACTTTTTAAATAACTTTCAAATCAGACCAAATTTTTTAAATAGATCAAATTATGCTGAAAATAAAATCTTTAACAGGTAACAGACCAAGTTTAGGTTCAATAATGATAGTACATGACTTACCTATTTATACTCTTACATGTCCTCATTTACGATGACTCTTCTCTTTTTTTCTGGATCTTAAATAAGTCATTAATTTTAGAAAAAAATTCAACTCTCCTCTTTTTAGAAATACTAAAATGACATTTTTTCTCTCTATTTGTAAAATATACATTCTCCTTTCTTATAATTTTAAAAAAATCTCTTTTTTAATTCATTTTAAATTTTTTGTGTTAACTAATGTTAATTTTATCTATTTTTCAAGAAAAATAAATTATTTTTTACAAAAATACTCTTTAACAAAATTTTTATTTTTTTCATTAAGTTTTGCTTACCAAAATATCCTTTAATAAATTATTTTTTTATTGATTAAATTGTATTTTTACCAAAATATTTTTAAAAAAATAATAATTAAATTATTTTTTTAAAATACCCTTCAATAATTTTTTAATTATTAAATTATGATTTTACCAAAATTTTTGTTAACAATTATTTTTGTTTTTTACTATTAATTTTTCGATATCAATATATATTATTTTAACATTAAATAAAAAATCTTACCACTGTTAAGATGTATAACAATTAATATATATTGATATCGAAAAATAATCTTACCAAGCTTATTTTATTTAATCATGTTAAATCATACATATATATCAGGGATGATAAAACTCCCAAAACTTGGAGATTTCTATGAAAATAATCGTCTTAAATGAGAACTCGAAAATAAAAAATTTATTCTCTTTATAATATTAACACTGTATTGTCTCAAATTTTTTGTTTTTTCTTTCTATAACTATAATGTGTTATTTTATATTTTTAGATTTGTAATATTGAACAATATTCTATTTATATATTTTAATAATATTTTATAATTTTTTTATTTTTTATTAAAATTTTTTATATATATTATTAATATAAAAGAATGAAAAATGGGATTCTCGTGGAGAGTGAAGCCCTACAAAAAATGGAATGGAGGACAATATTTTTCTACGATAAAAATTGAGATAAAGACAAATTAAAGAGTAAATTTGGAGACGAAAACAGAGAATAAAAAAATATCTCTTGTCGTGTTTTGTTGCCATCTTTAATACAAACCATAAAAATGTTTTGCTTTCATAAGAAAAGAAGATACTAAAAACCAAATCGTTGATTTAACTAATAGAGTTAGAAATTTAAAAATTTAAATATTTAATCGACAAAAATTCGCACCAATTCAATTAATTAACTGATTGTTTGACTTTTTTTTCTAATTTTTAATCAGTTTATTGTTCATTAATTTTTATCTTGAATCAAACTAATCTAATGATTGATTCTCAATTAATTCAGTTAAACTGACGAACAATATAAAAAAAATAAAATTTATTTCGTACATTAATTTTGAAAAAAAAAATGGTAGTGATAGTACAGATAGAATTAGTTACCACTAAAATAAATAAGGTTAGATTAGAATATAATTTATTTCGTATGATTTTGTAATCAAATTTTGTGGAGTTTATTTTCATTGATTAATTATATGTTACTATATTATACTAAAAGAATTATATGTAAATAATTCATTATGTATAATGTGTATTGCATTATAGCAGTAGCAAATAGTAGTGTTTAAAGATATATATAAAAAAAAAAAAAACCAAGAGTATAGATGCATGTATTAGGGATGAATTGAATATGTAATACATTTATAATAAATACGAACTAAAATGAAAATAAGTTAGTCTATTTAAAGATTAACATGACAGAAAGAAAATAAAATTGTAATTTTTTAATAAAATTTTATCCTTTTATATTATTCTATAGGCTTCTCATTAAAACATTTAAAATTTTTTTATCTTTATTTGGTAATAGTAATATTGAATGAGCTTCTTTATCTATAACAATAATTATTTAAACAAAGCTTCGAAATAAGATAAAAGACAAAAGACAAATTTTTAGGACATTATATAATTGTATATATTAAAAACATTACTTCAAAATTTCGGTAACTAATTATTTTAGTTTTATAAAATATTACCGAACTAGTCTATAAATATTAAAAGGTAAATTCTACTTTACCCTTCCTATAATAACATGTATATTACCCTCTGTGATATGTCACTCTCTAATTGGTGGTTATGTTAACTATAGTTAAACTATTGGTAATTAAATTATAGTCCAAATGGGTAATTGTATAATTTACTAAACTATTAAAAATTCAATTTTTTGTTTCTTCCCCAAATCATGCTCCGAACAAATGAACCCTTGTTTTCAACTGATGATGTTATATCAAAGACATGTTGTGGCTTTGCAGAATCAGCTACCCAAAATCGTGAAGACTTCTTGCAAATGTTGATCCTTAGGAAAGAAATTCCAGCATGGTTTGAGCATCAGGAAGAAGATGACGGAGTATCAATGTCATTCCCCCAGAATTGTCCTTCAATTGAAACCATCGCACTTGCTCTCTGTTTCCTAATTGAAATTGAAGAATATATTGACGCAGTACAGCCATTGGTGATCTACAATGGTGAAAAATTCATCAACGCGAGTTTATCCGTGGGGCCACTTGTTTAGATCATTTGTTCATTGTCTGCGTGAATGGTTACTATTTTAGTAAGCTGTTATGCCAACATAATATAATTTCAGGTTATCATCATGATGATCTTGATATAGGATGTAGATATGGAGCACGTTGGGTGACTAAGTGTGTTTGGATTACCGTAAACGGGAGTTTGCATAAAATTAATTTTTGTAAAATTGATTTTGATGAAAAGTTAGTTTGGATTAACGTGATTTATTTTTGGTAATCTTTATATCAAAATTGATTGTAGTAAAATAAATGTTGTTTGGATTATACTACTTAAAATTATTTTTAGATAAAAAATTACTAAAAGAGACATCAGTTTAAATAATTTTTTTATATATATGCAAAATCAGAACACTAATAAAAATAATATAAAAAATATTTATCATATAAATAAAATAAATACAATAAAAAATAAAAATATGAAAGAGAGTATTATAAATTTTATAATGTCAAACAAAAAGAAAATATTTTATAATTTTTTTAGTACTGTTAGTACTCTTTAATTTAGTATTATTTTAGACTATAAATTTTCATTATTTATGGCTTTATTGTTACTTATAATTAAAATTTTATTTATTTTATCTTTTTTTATAGGATCATAATTTATATTATACAAAATTTTGATAATAAACGTAGTATATAATAATTATAATTACAAATTTTACAAGGTCAGAATAAAGAATATAAAAATTAATACAAAACAAAAATAGAGTACATCAAAAAATGAAAAAAAATCATACAGATCAAAAATAATAAAAATTCCATAAAATCAACAATATATATCATATGAACAAAAAAATACAATAAAAAATAAATAAAATTCGTATGAATAAAATCAAATAAAAAAATAAAAAAATTTCATACACAACCTAAATACAATGCAGTAAAGGATAGAAAAAAAAAGAATTCATATGAGAAAAAAATAATAAAAGTATCATAAAAAAAGTCAACAACATTTGTCATATGAATAAAAGAAATACAATAAAATAAATAAAAAATCATATGAACAAAGCCAAACAAAAATAAAAAAAAAGATTTCATAAAAAATATACCTATAAAAAATAATATAGTAAATGATAAAAAAACTCATAAAAATATAACATAAGAAATCAGAACACTACACAAATAATATAAAAATATTTATCATATAAATAAAAAATATAATAAAAAATATAAAAATTAAAATATAAAAATGAGTACTAAAAATAAAAAAATTAAAATATTCAATTTACTAGTGATTAAAACAAATCTGAACTATTTTAATGAAAAAATAAATTAGAACGAACAACTATGAAAAAGTAGGAAGAACTACAAAGAATTATTGTGAAGGTAATAGTTACTGGTATCTTTTTCAAAGAAGAAAATGAAGGGTAGGGTTGGTAAAAAAGAAATAAATTTTTCATCTAATTTTCCAAGGATAATAAGTAACCATGAAATGCAGAGGCTACAAATTTTAGCTTCTCCTGAACGTGTTTTCAGAAGCAGAATCAATTCTGCGTTCAGAAAGATAAAAATGGCCAAACATAAAAGTGAAACTTTCAAAAAGCTCAAACGTACTTCTCTCCTCTCCAACGCGTTTGCCAAACACACCCTAAGCAAGACGAGTGGGGTACAGGTTGAGTTATTTTTTCTTTCAATTTCAGAGAGGAATGGAAAAATGGGCATTGAGCTTCTGAACAATGATAAGAAATATAACTTTACTTTTTAATGTTTACAGAAATTATATATTCTTCCCTCTTATAAAAATATTTAATTACAAAGTTACTCTACTTTAGTTAATATATTAACTCTTATTAAGTTAAATTAACTCAAACTAAAACTAAACATTCAATTAAAACATGCCATGTCATAAGGGGTAATTTACATGTTGATTTAGAGGGGGTTGGGTAGAACTCACCATATTAAAATCGTAAAATATGTTGTTAAATATTGACTTTATATAATGTAATTGTTGACTTGACATACAAACTACAAGTTATATGTTATTAATTTTTTGTTACATAATATTTAGTTTATTTAATTTTATATTTAATTTGATGCTCTCATAACAAAATTTTGTTCAACCACTAATTATTTGTATTTTACACACTAGTAAATCATAATAAAGTATAAAAGTTTAGTATTTTGAACATAGACCCTTTTAAATTATAATTGGAGAACATAATTTATGTTTACATAATAAATTATTTTATCTTGTCACAATTTACATAAAAACACAAATATGTAACAAACGGCTAATTTTTTTATATAAAAATATTATTATTTTTGTTAAAAATAGGATTATTTAGTGTAATTACAAATGGATAAATTTTGCAGGTAAGGAATCAACATGCAGAAAGCAAGCTGCAACATGTGGGGTGGCACTACGCTAGAAGCGGCAAATGGCGGCGGCTATATACCAGCGGTCTTCAAAAATGCCACTAAAATACTAGATTGTGACAGTCTTGGTCACGATTTGAGATGAAACTGTTAAATAAAACAATTTGGCTGTGGTTCAAGGGCAAAAGGCAACACACACAAAATCTCCAATCGAAATTAAAGAAAAAAACCTCTCCCTCGGTGATTTAAAAAAAAAACACAACCTCCACATTCGCAGTCTCTGTCCCTATCTTTATCCCTGTCCCTTTCACGGCCACGGTCGCGGTCACAGTCGCGACAGTCGGAGTTAGCGGAGAGTTTGAAATTAGCTATGAAATCGGATGAATGTCGATTACGAGAAAAGAACTGTTCTTGGTGGCGCTTCTGGTTGGCAATTTCCTCTTGGCGGCGCTGGAATGCCAATTGCTCGCGCTGGGCTTTGGTAAGTGAATAGTGCCATGGAGTTGGTGGCGGCAGCGGGGGATATGGTGATGTCATCAATTGAGAATTTTATGGCAGTTGGTTATGCTCTTATAAAGTAACAGAGAAGAGAAAAAGTGATTGCTTGGTTAATTGTAGGAGGGGACAAGAGTATACGCCCCGACACAAGAGTAGCTCAACTTTAAAGATCTAAACAAACAATTTGGCTATAAACTTATCTTTAAATTACCTGTAAGTTTTTCTTTAAATAACAATAACTATTCGATTTTATCTTTCTTTATGCAAATTATTCATCTTCCTTTAAACACCAAGAGCCATAGTGACAACTGGAAACTTTAAAGAATGCTTTTTGTTGGGAAAACTCAACACAGGTTTAAATCAAGAACCTGTCTAACAGCGGAAGCACCAAAAGTAATTTTTCCACAACTTGTGTAATTAAATGGGCAACACCAAAGATACTCCAAACAGCAAAATATAATGGCAAAAATTAAATAATCAGACACCAGAATTTTAACGTGGGAAAACTCCCAAAAGAGGGACAAAAAATCCACGGGACCTAGTCCAGAAAAATCTTCCACTATCAGAATAATGGGTACGCAAACAGTCTTCCTAGTGACACTAGGGCATCTCAACAATCAACAAAATACATCACCAAAACTGGTGGAATCAACATAAACTCTCCACAAAAATGGGTATCTCAAATCAGGCAAAAGAGAAGGCAATACAACAAATAAGTTATATCCTAATGTTCATCTCTATACCAGGAACAACATACTAAAATTTCATAAGAAATGGAGCAAGTTTACCAAGTCAATGTGATCAAGATAGCCATACTCTTTTCCCCCAAATTTTTCCTTCTCCAACGCCGACCCTTGCTGTTTCTTTTCTTTCATTCAAATGAATGAAGCCCTTCTCTCTCTCTCTCTCTCGTGGCTCTCAGCCACTTCTTTTTATTTTATTGTTTTTCCTTTTTTTCTTTTAAAACTTGTGGGCCCCACTTAGTTTGGGGACCCACCAACAAATCTCCCCCTCACCAACTAAGTAGGGATAGGCTGCTCTACCAAGCCCGCTTTCTCTTTGCAGGAATCAAACTTCACTGCAGGTAAACTCTTAGTCATCATATCTAAACCATTATCATCAGTATGGATCTTCTCAAGTGCATATGACTTCATCTCAAGCGCTTGACGTATCCAATGATACCTCACCTCTATGTGCTTCGATCTAGAATAAAACGTCGGATTCTTGCTGAGATGGATAGCACTCTGACTGTCACAAAATAACACAAACTTCTCTTGATTGATGCCTAACTCTTGTAGGAATTTCTTCATCCACAAGAGTTCCTTAGAAGCTTCAACAACAGCAATGTATTCTGCCTCTGTAGTAGACAAAGCAACACATTTCTGAAGTCGAGATTGCCACGACACAGCTCCCCCTGCAAAAGTCATCATATAACCAGAAGTAGACTTTCTTGAATCAAGATCTCCAGCCATATCCGTATCTGTGTAACCATCCAACACAGGTTGGCCACTCCCAAAGCATAAACAAACTCTGGAAGTACCATTAAGGTATCTGAGAATCCATTTCACTGCTTGCCAGTGTTCCTTGCCAGGATTAGAGAGAAACCGACTAACAACTCCAACGGCATGAGCAATATCCGGCCTGGTGCAAACCATAGCATACATCAAACTGCCAACTGCAGATGCATATGGAATCTTCTTCATTTCCGCTTTCTCTTTCTCACTTGTAGGACATTGCTGCGAACTCATCTTGAAATGACTAGCAAGTGGAGTACTAACAGGTTTGGAATTACTCATGCTAAACCTCTCTAAAACCTTCTCAATGTACTTCTGCTGCGACAACCATAGTTTCCCATTCTTCCTGTCACGAGTGATACTCATGCCAAGGATTTTCTTTGCAGGACCCAAATCCTTCATAGCAAAGGATCTGTTCAAGTCTTTCTTAAGACTTTCAATCTTCTTGGTGTCATGACCAACAATCAACATGTCATCAACATAAAGCAAGAGAATTATAAAATCACCATCAGAGAATTTCTTAACATAGACACAATGATCAGAAGAAGTCTTACTATACCCGTGACCTTCCATGAAGGAATCAAACTTCGTGTACCACTGCCTTGGCGCTAGCTTCAACCCATATAAGCTCTTCTTCAACTTGCATACAAGGTGCTCCTTTCCTTTAACCTCGAAACCCTCTGGTTGCTCCATATAGATTTCTTTATCTATGTCACCATGAAGGAATGCAGTCTTCACATCAAGCTGCTCAACCTCTAAATTCAATCTAGCCGCCAATCCAAGCACAACTCGAATAGAGGACATCTTCACAACTGGAGAGAAAATCTCTTCAAAATCAATACCTTTCTTTTGCTCAAAGCCTTTCACAACTAATCGAGCTTTGTACCTTGGCCGTGAGACATTTTCATCTGCTTTCAACTTGAACACCCATTTATTCTTGAATGCTCTCATACCCTTCGGCAACTTCACCAATTCAAAAGTATGATTCTCATGCAAGGATTTCATTTCTTCTTGCATGGCCTTCAATCAATCTTCCTTATGCTCATCAGACATAGCTTCCTGGTAGCTTTCTGGCTCCCCAGTCTCAGTGTTCATCACATACTCATGAGGAGAGTATTTCTGAGAAGGATGACGCTCTCTAGTAGATCTTCTCAATTCAGGCTCAACTGGTGGTTCAGGTGGAACTTCAACCTCTGGTGGAACTTCTGCATCTGGCACCTCAGGTTGAGGTGTAGGTTCATCATGCAAATCATCACCAACATTATCAACTTGTACATCTCCCCCATCAACAGGAGGTCTAGTGGAAGGACCAGGTTCATCATCAACAGAACGCCTAACAGTTATTGACTTATCTGTCTTCTCAAGATCTTCAATAGTTTGGTCTTCAAGAAAAATCACATCTCGGCTTCTAATTATCTTCTTGCTCACCAGATCCCATAATCTGTAACCAAAGTCTTCGTCACCATAACCCATGAAGATACACTGCTTTGACTTCCCATCAAGTTTAGACCTTTCATCTCTTGGAATGTGAACAAAAGCTCTGCAACCAAACACTCTCAAGTGACTATATGAGACATCTTTCCCTCTCCAAACTTTCTCTGGAACATCACCATTTAGTGGAACAGAAGGAGAAATGTTGATCAAATCTACTACAGTCCTCATCGCTTCACCCCAAAAGGATTTAGGCAACTTTGCATGAGAGAGCATACACCTGACTCTATCATTGATAGTGCGATTCATTCTCTCAGCAACTCCATTATGTTGAGGAGTCTTAGGAACCGTCTTCTCAAGCTTGATCCCATGTCCTTTACAATACTCTTCAAATGGACCCCTGTATTCACCACCATTATCTGCTCAAACACATTTCAGTTTCCTTCCTGTTTCTCTTTCAACACTTGCATGAAAGTGTTTGAAGATTCCGAGCACCTGGTCTTTAGATTTCAAAACAAAAGCCCAAACTTTTCGAGAATAATCATCAATAAAAGTAACAAAATATGATGCATCACCTAGTGTCTTAGCATCCATAGTGCAAACATCAGTGTGAACTAAATCTAGAACATGTGATCTCCTATGAGGTCCAGAATTATGAAATGATACTCTAGCATGCTTTCCAACAAAACAATGAGTGCAAGTATTTAAAGTTGTACCTTTCACGGGAAGTGAGTGCTTCTTGGCCAAGACGCTTAGTCCTTTCTCGCTCAAGTGACCAAGACGTATATGCCACAAATCAGAAGAGGAATCATCAACTACATTCATCTCTTCTTTGCACAACTTTGCTTGCAACTGGTAGAGAGTAGTGAGACTATTGTCTTCTCTCGCAACAATGAGAGTCCCTTTGGTAATCTTGCATTTTCCACTACCAAAGGAAGTGCAATACCCCTCTTGATCCAATGCCTTCACTGAAATGAGATTGAACCGCATATCTGGCGCATGCCTAACATTCTTCAACTGTAACTTGCATCCCATGTTGGTTTCAAGCCTCATATCACCCATACCAATGATATCACACACTCCTTTATCTCCCAATTTGATCTTGCCAAAATTTCCAGCAGTATAGGAAGTGAAAAATTCACGTTTTGGAGTGACATGACATGAGGCACCAGAGTCCATAATCCAAGTGGAATCATCACAGACAAGATTCACATAATTTTCATCATATGTGATAAGAACATCTTCATAAACAATAGCAGCAGTTTCTTTATCACTATCTTTACCTTTGTCTTCGTTTCTTCCCCTTGATTGTTCTCTTTTCAAGAACCTACAATACCTCTTGATATGCCCCGGCTTGCCACAATGGTGACAAATGAACTCTTTTCTTGGCTTGTACTTTCCTCTTGACTTGCTTCGACTCTCTGACCTGTCAGAACTGAGGTTTTCTACTTTGACTTCTCCCCCGTGACTCTGAAACAAGTGCTTCTGACTGTGAGGAGGCATTAGTCAAACTTCGCTCTCTTCCTCTGGCTTCTTCATTCAACATGCTCTCTTTAACCATTGCTAATGTCAACTTCCCATTTGGAGCTGAGTTAGTCAGTGTCACAACCAGAACTTCCCAACTATCAGGCAAAGA
This sequence comes from Arachis hypogaea, assembly GCF_003086295.3. NCBI lineage: Eukaryota > Viridiplantae > Streptophyta > Magnoliopsida > Fabales > Fabaceae > Arachis > Arachis hypogaea. The sequence continues at coordinate 101,220,839 of NC_092041.1, read as the reverse complement.
GCTCAACAACAACAAGGCTTGCAACTCATCATTTAAAGTGATTTCATTATTTGTCAGTTGGTTCACCGTCTCCTGAAAAATGCTCAAGTGCTCCGGCATTGATTTACCTTCAACATACTTCATATTGACAAGCTTCCTAATCAAGAATGCTTTGTTTTGCACATTCTTCCTCTCATATAACTCCTTCAATTTCTTCCACATCTTCTCAGCATTCGTTTCGGTGTCAACATGTGGATACACACTAAGATCAAGCCATTGCCTAATCAAAGCAACTGCCTTCCGATTCAGTTTCTTCCATTCAGCATCGGATTTAGTACCTTTGGATTTATCTCCCTCCACAGGATCATACAAGTCCTTGCTATACAGCATATCTTCCATGAGGGTCTTCCAAATCGAGTAATTTTGAGAATTCAATTTCACCATATTCGGTCCATGAGTATTTTCCTCCATTTAATCAGCACAGAAATAAACAACCAAAGCTCTAGATACCACTTTGTTGGGAAAACTCAACACAGGTTTAAATCAAGAACCTGTCTAACAGTGGAAGCACCAAAAGTAATTTTCCCACAACTTGTGCAATTAAATGGGAAACACCAAAGATACTCCAAACAGCAAAATATAATGGCAAAAATTAAATAATCAGACACCAGAATTTTAACGTGGGAAAACCCCCAAAAGAAGGACAAAAAACCCACGGGACCTAGTCCAGAAAAATCTTCCACTATCAGAATAATGGTACGCAAACAGTCTTCCTAGTGACACTAGGGCATCTCAACAATCAACAAAATACATCACCAAAACTGGTGGAATCAACATAAACTCTCCACAAAAATGGGTATCTCAAATCAAGCAAAAGAGAAGGCAATACAACAAATAAATTATATCCTAATGTTCATCTCTATACCAGGAACAACATACTAAAATTTCATAAGAAATGGAGCAAGTTTACCAAGTCAATGTGATCAAGATAGCCATGCTCTTTTCTCCCAAATTTTTCCTTCTCCAACGCCGACCCTTGCTGTTTCTTTTCTTTCATTCAAATGAATGAAACCCTTCTCTCTCTCTCTCGTGGCTCTCAGCCACTTCTTTTTATTTTATTGTTTTTTCTTTTTTTTTCTTTTAAAACTTGTGGGCCCCACTTAGTTTGGGGACCCACCAACACTTTTAAAGATTTGAAAAATGTAAAATAATCAACAATACTAGCAATTTATGTTGATCCATGGTAACAACCTTGATAAAGCAAGAACAAGAATCCTACTCTTCAGCTAGTAGTGCCTCTAGCTCTTTTTTCTTTGTGTTTCTTCTCATATCACACGAAGCTTTTAGTGATTCTTGAAAAGAGAAAGAATTATGAAATGAAAATGAATTGACATTTAATATAAGAAAGGATCTAATTGACACTTCAAATGTAACGACTCACATTTTAAAAAATATAAATATAAATAAATTATAATTTGTTTTATAAATTTGAGCTTCTTATTTTTAGAAATTAATTTCCTACGAATAATTAAATTAATTTATGATTATTAAAGTTTAAATTAATTATGATTTATTTTATAATTTAAATTATTTATTAAAAATTACTTTAATAAATAAAATTAAAATTATTATTAGGGTTAAGTTTGATTTTGGTCCTAACGTAGAGGCTGAAAATTTGTTTCGTCCCCAAGTTTTTTTTCAAACAAAATCGTCTCTGAAGTTAATACTTGTATTAAAATGGACCTTTCGCACCAAAAATAAAATTTAATGACAAGTTTACCCTTGCACTTTGTGTCCTTTAATTTTCATTCCCGCAAAGTGCACTCCTGCTCATGAAGTAACTCGTAATCTTTCTTAAAACACTTGAAAACTGAAAACGTTGGTGTGAAACCCTCATACGTAGGTTCGAAGAGGGTGTACTGAAAGGATTGTCGCCATTTGGGGGGATTAAGCTTCAGAATCAGTGTGCTGTGACATTAGGCTCTGATCTTCATCGCTGCAGCAACTGATTGTCCAGTACGATTACTTTCCATCCCACAAGCAATCACATCAACTGTTTATAACATGTTAGGGGTTTGCAGTTCATCACCATGTTATTCTGTTGGAGCATTTTGGGGTTGAATGCAGGCTTCCGAGTCTGCTGCTATAGCTAGGATTTGTATATATATGTCTTAGTAATGTATTCTGTTGTATAACAGGGTTGACTGAGCAGAAGATGGCGTACATAAACATGAGGGTGCATCATGGGGTGCATTCGGATATGAAGAGGGGGTATTTAAGTACTTTTATCGAGGACGTTGACGGTGATCGTTGGTCTGTGTTTGAGGCCTATGAAGAGCTAAGGCAGTTTGGGTACTTGCAGGCCAACATTGTAGCATTGTAGTATAAAGATCTAAGATTGGATGATTTGGAGACAAGCCTGAAGATGCTGAAAGGTGACACAGACACAGTCGAAATGTGCAACATTGCTGGGTTAACGGGCTTGGTAGAGTTGTATGTGGTCCACGATGTGGGTGATGCGGAGCCGTTTCTAGAAGTGGGTTACGTAGACGTTGGAGGAGTTGCTAAAGAGGGCACAGATGATGGGCTTGGCTTGGTTGTCCTTGAAGGGCACGACGTTGAGGCAGCAGAGGCAAGTGGGGATTCTAATAAGGAAACCGAGGGTGAAGATGAGGGGGATGAGTGTCGAGTAGATGGAAGTGGAACCAGTGATGAAGACAGTGATGACCCCGAGTATGTGCCATCTGATGAGGAGGGGGACAGTGCAGGAGACGTTCACTTCACTGATAGTGAGGAGGATTATGAGGGTGATAGTGGATTTGATGAGGATAATTACGTGCCTAAGGAAGCTACTACTGGCAAGGGAAAGGGGACTGGGATAAGTCAGTTTAGTGATGAGGATGGAGCAGATAGTGATGAGTTGGAGATAGACCACATGCTTCGAGGAGATTAGGGAGATGATGATGATGCCGAGGATGATGTCGATGATGTATCAGATCGTGGGGGTCAAAGGTTTGTAGTTCATAAACCTTTTGAAGGATATGAGCAGCTATAGATGGGAGGTAAGAACACTTTATGCATCCAGACAAGAATTTAAGGGGACTGTGCTAGCTTATGCAATTCATACGGCTAGGAGCATCAAATTTAAGAAGTGTGATTTGGTCAGGGTTAGAGCTGTTTGTCAGAAGGGTTGTCCATTCTAGCTCTATGCACATAGGGTTGGAGATGAATCTACCTGGCAGTTAAGAAGCATGAACCTGCAACACACCTGCATGCAAACATACAGGGTTGGGATACTGCACACTAAGTGGCTTGGAGCTCAGTTTAAGAAGAAGGTAGAGTCTAATCCTAGAATTAAAATAAAGGAGTTACAAGCAAAGGCACACAAGAAATGGAATGTAACAGTGACAAAGTCCATGGCAGCCAAATCAAAGCAAGAAGCACTAAGTCAGATTCAGGGTACATTTAAGGAGCAGTATAAAAGGATTAATGATTACTGTACTGAGCTCCTAAGGGCCCATCCAGGTTCATCGGTCAGCCTGAAAGTGATTAGGAGCCCAGATTTTGCCCAGGAGGTCCAGAACTCCGAATTAATGAATTATTATGTATTCCAGAGATTGTATGTCTGCTTCGATGCATGCAAGAAGAGCTTCCAACATTGCAGACCCTTTATCAGTTTGGACGGGTGTTTCTTAAAGACTCCTCAGGGTGGCCAGTTATTGACTGTAATAGAAAGAGATCCTAATGACCAGATCCTTCTGATTGCTTATGCGGTGGTTGAAGCTGAGACAAAAGATTCCTAGGTTTGGTTTCTGAGACACCTATCTGATGATTTGGGTGCTGAGAAAATTGGAAAGTGCACGTTCATGTCGGATCAACAGAAGGTGAACATTAATTTGAAATTGTTTTTTGAAGTTTATGACTTATGGTGAACACTATACTAACTAGCAGGGTTACCTTTCTAATGCAGAGCTTGTTGCCAGCTCTTGACGAAGTCATTCCAGGGATTGACAACCGATATTGCGTGAGGCATCTCTATAACAATTTCAGGAAGAAATTTCCTGGATTGGAGCTGAAGAATCAAATGTGGAGATGTACAAGGTCTACGTACTGAAAAGATTGGGAAAAGGAGATGAAGTCAATGAGATTCAAGAGTGAGGGTGCATTTCGGCACTTGAACAACATTCCACCCAGGTTCTGGTCCTGTTCACACTTTTCATTTCATTCAAAGTGTGACTCCCTTGTTAACAACATGAGTGAGAGTATTAATGTTGTCATAGTTGAGGCTAGAGAAAAACCAATTGTCACTATGTTAGAGGACATTAGGGTCTATATAATGACTAGATGGGCTGCCAATAGAGATAGGATTCAATTGTACTAGGGTAACATCATGCCAACAATTAGGAAGAAGTTAGAGAAAAAGGCAAAGTATGCTAGGGACTGGAGGCCATTTTTGTCAGCTGCTAGTAAGTATGAGGTGATGTGTGGGTTAGACAAATTTGTTGTTGATCTGTCTGTTGGTAGTTCCTGCAGGAGGTGGCAGATGAGCGGGTGGTGGACGAAATTGTGATTCCTATTTTGTGCCTTTTGGTATCATTGTAAAATTATGGAATTTAAGAAATTGGCATGAGTGGACACAACTCCGTTCAACTAACCAGCAAGTGTACTGGGTCGTCCAAGTAATAAACCTTACGTGAGTAAGGGTCGAATCCACAGAGATTGTTGGTATGAAGCAAGCTATGGTCACCTTGCAAATCTCAGTTAGGCAGATTAAAAATGGTTTATGGGTTTTCGAATAATTAATAATAAAAAGAAGAAATAATAAAAGGGATAGAACACTTATGCAGATTCATTGGTGGGAATTTCAGATAAGCGGATGGAGATGCTGTAGAGCTCTTGGACGCCTGCTCTCCTACTCCCTCTACTCAGTCCTTCTTACTCCTTTCCATGGCAAGCTTTGTATAGGGGTTCACTATCAACTGTGGCTACTTTCATTCCTCACGGGGAAATATCCTGTGCGGCTGTCACTCGCACAGCTAACCAGTCTGGAGGCATCACCCATGGCTGATGGCTACATCCCATCCTCGCAGTGAAAACTATGCTAACGCACTCTGTCACAGTACGGCTAATCACCGGTTGGTTCCCGCTCCTACTGGAATAGAATCCCTCTTTTGCGTCTGTCACCAACGCCCAGCAGGTTAAAGTTTGAAGCACGTCACGGTCATTCATTACCAGAATCCTACTCGGAACACCACAGACAAGGTTGGACTTTCCGGATTCCCAGGATCCTACTCGGAATACCACAGACAAGGTGAGACTTTCCGGACCCTCATAAATGCCGCCATCTATCTAGCTTATACCACGAAGATTCTGTTGGGGAATCTAAGAGATACACATTCAAGCTCTGTTGCATGTAGAACGGACATGGTTGTCAATCACGCGCATTCATAAGTGAGAATGATAATGAGGGTAATCTGACTCATAACATTCATCATGTTCTTGGGTACGAATGAATATCTTGGAATAAGAATAAGAGAGATTTGAATAAAAGAAGATAGAATTGCATTAATACTTGAGGTACAGCAGAGCTCCACACCCTTAATCTATGGGGTGCAGAAACTCCACCGTTAAAAATACATAAGCAAAGAGTTCAGGCATGGCCGAATGGCCAGCCCTCTCTAACGTGATCACAGGATTCAAAATACAATCCAGGATGATTAATACAATAGATAAATGTCCTATATATACTAGACTAGCTACTAGGGTTTACATGAGTAAGTAATTGATGCATAAATCCACTTCCGGGGCCCACTTGGTGTATGCTTGGGCTGAGCTTGATTAATCCACGTGTAGAGGCATTTCTTGGCGTCAAACTTCAGGTTATGACGTGTTTTGGGCGTTCAACTCCGGATCATGACGTTTTTCTGGCGTTTAACTCCAGACAGCAGCGTGTACTTGGCGTTTAACGCCAAGTTACGTCGTCATTCTTCGAATAAAGTATGGACTATTATATATTGCTGGAAAGCCCTGGATGTCTACTTTCCAACGCCGTTGAGAGCGCGCCAATTGGAGTTCTGTAGCTCCAGAAAATCCATTTCGAGTGTAGGGAGGTCAGAATCCAACAGCATCAGCAGTCCTTTTGTCAGCCTTCTTCAGAGTTTTGCTCAAATCCCTCAATTTCAGTCAGAATTTACCTGAAATCACAGAAAAACACACAAACTCATAGTAAAGTCCAGAAATGTGAATTTAACATAAAAACTAATGAAAATATCCCTAAAAATAGCTCAAACTTACTAAAAACTATATGAAAACAATGCCAAAAAGCGTATAAATTATCCGCTCATCAGCGGGCTACCCTGTCCTCACGCCTTAGCTGCATAACCTTCAAGGGTTTGGACTTGGAGTTGTTTGTGGATGACCATTATAAAAAGGATGCTTACCTGAGGTGCTACCAGGAAGTAATACATCCTCTGAACGGGCCAGAGCTGTGGGAGAGATCCCAGTATGATGATGTCATGCCACCACCATATATGAGGCCAAGTCACCGGCCAGTTAAGAAGAGGAAGCGAGGACCTGGGGATGAGGATAACAGAAGCCAAACTCACATCTCTCGTAGGGGCCAAACACATAGATGCTCTAACTGTGGTGCTTTAGGTCACAAGAAACCAGGTTGCATAAAGCCTAACAAGAAGGTATGTGGCTCACTATTATAGGGTTTTGTTTGGTTTATATTAAATTGTGATAAAAATGTTACTAATTTTTTATTTTTCTCATAGGTCCAACATGCAACTTAACAAGCTGGCAAGGGTCCTAAGTAGGATTGGAAGTGAATTAAGCCAGCTCATGAGCTAGCTCGAGCTCGACTCATTAATAGCTCGATAAGCTAAGCTCGTGAGCTAGTGAGCCAAGCTTGAGCTTGGAATTGAGCCGAGCTTGAGCTTGAATAAGCTCAGCTCATTAGCTCGTGAGCTGACTCGATTATATATATATATATATATATATATATATATATATATATATATATATATATATATATATTAATACACATATCCTATATGTATTTAATCTATATTTTTAATATTATATATATACATATGAAATAGTACTATATAATTATATATATTAATTATCTTAATTATTTAAATTTCATATTTATTTTTTACATATAATTTTGATGTAGGACATAAATAAAAAATTTATTATTCATTGATAGATAACATTATATAAAATTGATCTTTTTAAATATTTTTTAAAATATATAAGTTATAATTTATTGATATAGAATTACAAATTATGTATTTATGTTTCTATTATTTGAGCCAGCTTGTGAGCTCGAGCCAGCTCATGAGCTTTCGATGAGCCGAGCTTGAGCTTAAGAAATAAGCTCGATTGTTAATGAGCCGAGCCGTAAGCCAAGCTCAATTTTTGTGAAACTTAGCAGGACTTCATGCTCTCAGCCCAGTCCTGCAACGGTTCATTCCAACCCAGCAACAACTCAGCCCAAAAAACTAGTAACCAGGCCCAGGAAGTTAGCAACTAAGCCCATTGATCATTCAACTTAGCCCAAGAACCAGGCCAAAAAACCATGGCCTGCACCACCTTAGTCCAACCCTAAAACTCCTTCATCTCAACCATTGCCTAAGAAGAGCAGTGCAGCAACTTCCTCCACTAGTAAGAAGGACTCACACAGTCAACCAACTGAGGGAAAGAGGCATTTTTCTGTTATCCAGATTGGTGCACCTCATATCCCACTATAGAAACTAAAGCTAATGGCAAAATTGCCTCCTAGTGCATAGGGCAATCTTTAGAAATCATTAGTTATGCTTTTGGATGTCATGCTGTTTCATTAGGCCTCAAACAATGTTATTTTGTTATTTTGTTCTATGTGGTTAACTGGTTTTAAGTTTGTTTATGAACAATGTTGGTCTGTGTTTTTCTGTTTAAGTGACAACTATAGTTCTGTAATTGGCCTTTTTGGCTTATGGATTGTGTTATGAATGACTTAAATTGTCAGTGTTTTAAGGTTCATTGGTATGTGTTTTATGATATTACTAGGTGCACATATATCTACTTTAGAGTATTGCAATACACATCCTCTGCTTTATGCTTGGAAATCAGCACAACACTTTCATTCATACATTCAAACATGTTCACAAATGATACAACACATAAGATCATTGTAACATTAACAGTAACCCTATCAAATAACCAAAAGAACACAACAAAATCCTATAATTCATGTTCTAATCATCTGCTGATTAAGTGCATTCCATATGGTTGCCTTAACTTGTGTGGATTATGCAGCAACAAATACAAAAACTCAATCCACCCGACTACCCCTAAAGTAGCAACAATCCTCAGCTTCCATTCCACATCCTTCAACCTTGTCTTCAAGGTTGTAATTTTCTTCATACTTCTTGCAATTTCAGAATTCTGTTGTGCTCCTCCAGCTTCTGGGTCTGTCCATCTAAAGAAATCACAGGCATCCTGAACCTATCACAACCCAAAATTCATAAGATGAAGGAAACCCAGATGGAGAAACTCAATCTCACAAAATAGAGGCCAACAAAATACATCATAGTAGACGCAACCCCAAAATCGTCGGCCTGGGTTGTCCTTCGTTGTTGAGGTACGCAGAATCGGCCTCTCTCCATGCCCACATACCATCTCCTTCACATGTGATTGAATTCGACCTGATCTGGAACTTTGGGAAGCCATCAAAGCGGCGTTTCTGTCCCCTTCCTCCACTTTGTCGAACCCTAACGCAACTTCCTCCCTCTGAGCCTTCGCAACAACACGATCCTCTCCTCCCTCTACCACAACGTTCCCTTTTTATTATTATTATTATTATTATTATTATTATTATTATTATTATTATTATTATTATTATTATTTGATTAACAAACAGTAACAGATAGTAACAAACTCAGGGGCATAATTGTCCGCCGGATCATTTTAATACAAGTATAAACTTCGGGGACGATTTTGTTTGAAAAAAACTTAGGAACGAAACAAATTTTTGGCCTCTACGTTAGGGACCAAAATCGAATTTAACCTTTTTTTCTATCAGAACAGAAACACCCTGATTATTATACGTAGAACTTTCTACTAAAAAAATTAAGAACTATTCTGTGAATATTAAAGTTCAATTATAGCACATAGCATGATCTGAATTTATAGCACAATTTAACCCCACTACATTACATAATTAATAATAATAATAATAATAATATAAAATGAATCTTAGCTTCATTCTATAATTCATAACCTGAAAACCTAGAGTTATGAAGTGCAACAAGATCAAACCAGAGGTATGCAGTTTCTAGCAAGACCTTGGAAGAGGGAATAAGCATTTCCACCATCAAATTTATATCTAGACTGCAAACTTATAAAAGCTTTTAATACAAGCTAATTGCAATTGCAAAACAATTTTAAGATCAGATAGATACCCTATAGCTTTTATATCTTGTAAAACTTCACCAAAACTGCACTAAAAAATTGAAAAAACCCTAAATACACTAAAACAAACAAATTGCATTCAAAATTCAATAATTCCATTGATCTTAACATTACTACCAACACTAACCAGCAAACTCTAAATCTAATTACTATCTCAATCATGAAACTCCCATGTTATCATAGGAACCCCATTCGGAAGGAACGTATAGAGCAGTGCTTGGAACTTAAACAATGCAAATAAATTACCTTCATTGCTGGATTCAGAATTCTCCTCAAGCCCGATAGCACTATCAAATTTCTTCTCGATATTCTTCACACTCTCCTAAAGCTTTTTCACCGCTCCCGCCAAATCCGAGAAGCTACGCCATGTGTTCTTCGTACTAAACCACACCATCTCTGCCACTACAAACCAAAACAAAGCCTATACATTATGCACATCGCCGATTACAAACACAACCACTTCTCCAATTGCAATTTCAGAATAAATTCCAATCCAATTATGCACATTACCCATTCAAAGAACAACCACTTCCACAATTTCAATCTCAGATAAAAACCCGCCCATAATGCACATGACCAATTGAAAAATGCACCACGTTCTTCAATTTCAGAAAATGGAGAACATCAACATAACACAAACAAATTAAAAAAAATTTGGAATTTAAATCATGTAACTCATTGTATAGCCATGAAAATGGGTCAAAGAAAGACATTGATGAATGCTAAAAATTTGCATTCATAAAAAAGAAACAAACCTTAATGAAGCGAGTGCGTTGGATCCAGGGAGTCAAAATATAGTATCAAAAATTGGGTTAATAGTCAAATTAGTCCTTAAAAGATAAGACATTTTTCAAATTCATCCCTAAAATATTTTTTTCAATCAAATTGGTCCTTCAAAAATTGCGAATTAATCATGTTTGTCATCCAGTCACTCTATTAACAATTTTCTTCAAAGATTAATGTTGTAAAACTTTAATTGATAACATATATAATACATGACATGTCTAATTGGATATTGACCAAATACGTTTATGAAATTTATTAATTTAGTCATTTTTTCCAATTACTAAAATTATATTCCTAATATGACCTAGTGACTAAATTGATAGATTTTCGTAAACATATTTAGTCAACCTCTAATTGAACATGTTATGTGTCATGTATGCTATCAGTTAACATTTTACATCATTAATCGTTGACGAAAATTGTGAATGGAGTAACTTAAGGATAGATATGATTGATTTATAATCTTTGAAGGACCAATTTAATTGAAAAAATCTTTCAAGAATGAATTTGAAAAATGCCTTATCTTTCAGGGACTAATTTGACTATTTACCTATCAAAAATTGAACTTATTCAGCTTCAATGCATTGTTGATCAGCACTTTCATTTACAAAAAAAAAAAACATTTAAAATCTGTACATAACATCTATGTAACCTTTGGTATTTTTTGAAAAAAAAAAACATAAATTGTGGGGTAAAAATGAAGAAAAATAAAGTGCACTTTTTTTAGGGTATGTAATTAGAGAATGCGGGTTCGTTTTTTGTTTGTTTGATTGACTTTGGAAAATAAAAAAATTAACAAATAATCCTAACAAAAATGAGCAAGTAACAAATAAGAAGATTAGGAACAGAATTATGACAATAAATTGCGCTAAATAAACAGAATTAAAAAAATAAAAAACCCTAAGGCTTGAAAATTTTTAAACATAATTCAAAAATTAGAATCATAACAAATTATGACAAATAAAAAGAATTTAAAAACAGAATTAAGAAAAAACTCAAAAACCCTAAGAGACTGAAAGATGCAACGACACAGGCGAAGAGATTGGATGGTGGCGGAGAGGCTGGACATTACAAGACTAGATAGCTGATGAATTGCAACGAAGCACACGCGATTGCTGGACGGCGGCAGAGAGGATTGTGACGAAGAGAGGAGAATGGAGCCTGAGATTGTGTGAATGAGAGAGGAGTTTGTGCTTGTGTGCACGACGTGAGTGCGTGAGTGAGAAAGAGAGAAGAGTGTACGACAATTTAGGGTTTCTGAATATTATATATATATATATATATATATAATAGGGTTAGAAATAAGTACGCTTTTAAAAGTGACCAAAACAAAAAAATAGTCACGCTTCAAAAGCGTGCCAATTGATACCTTTAGGGTATACTTTTAAAGTGTGGCAATAAAAAGTGTAGCAACAGGATTTAAAAAACGTCACCGTAACGTAATTATATTGGCACGCTTTAAAAGTTTACCTATTGCTCTCTATGGCCACGCTTTTGAAGCGTGGCAAAAAAAGCGTAACTAAATCTCTAATCAATCGCCACTCTTATAAAAGCGTGGTCATTGACCCATTTTGGCATGCTTTCTAAGTGTGTCAAGAAAAAACATGGCCAAATTTTTAAACAATCGTTGCCCTCATAAAAACGTGATCATTGATCACTTTTGGCTATACTTTTGAAGTGTAGCAAGAAGAAAGCGTGGTGACAAACCTTTTTTTTGTAGTGTAATTTGTAAAAAGAAAACACCTGAATAAAAAAATTGTGAAAATGGAAAACCAAGCATAGGGTTCACTACATTATATTTGTCTATCTTTTATTATGAATATTTTACCATTTCTGGTCAAACATAGTTAAAGAATGAGAGAAAAGGAAAAAAAAAAGGGGGAAGTGAAAGTGCTGGAAAAACTTTACATGAACTGTCTCATCAACATCAAAACCCAGTAGACCCAACTCTCTCTCTACTTTCCATCAAGATGCAGGTCTTTTGTTCTTTTATGAATTATGACCACAAAAAGGGTTAAAACTAATCAAACTTAGCTAATTAATATTTATTCCTGTATTTATTTTATATTTAAGTTAATATTAATCAATTTTTTATTTTTTCTACTAAAAATATTAATTTCTAACATTCTTTATTTTATTTTTTTAGGGGAAAGAATGAGTTCTACATTTTCATGCTACAGCATTGTACTTTTTGAAACTTTATATTAGGTCCATCATTGGTTCAACAATTAATGAAACTTCTCTGATCTTATGGTGATATGACATCACGTAAATAAAAAAAATAGAAAAGAAAAAACATACAAATATGAGCGAAAAAAAAAAAGTTGTTCAACCTCGTGGTGTTCTTTGCGTTAAATTTACTTCAGCTAGCATGTAGTAATGATAATTATTTATGACTAATTCATAATAATAGTAACGAACACACTTATAAACTAAGGATATATATTATTGCATAAGAAAATGCCTGCTACACTTTTGGCACATAATATCAGCTGATCTGATGATAGGCGTGTAGAGATTAGGATAAATATAATTACACTTTTAATTTTCTTTCAAAGACATTTAAAATTAAATTAAATTAAAGTATACATTATACTTTCTTCCCCTCTTTTAAAAAGCTAACTTCTTTTTCCTTTAATTTAAAATCAATAGATATTACATATTAGTGGTGACAAAAAACAATTTAAGAATGCCTTCAGTTTGTATTTTTATTTTATATTTTTAAAATTTTGTGGGAAAAAAATAAAAATAACAAAATTTTATTTTTTATTTTCACCTTCTTTATTTTTTTCACAAAATTTTGAAAATAAAAAATATTATAAAAAATAAAACGCAAAATAAACACACCCTTAACTTCTACTTTATCCGCTTTTAATTTAATCAAACAACCTCTGCAATTAACATTAATTGGGACTTCAAATGAAGATTTTGTATAAATTCAGAAACTAATTAAAGAGGTATATAAAACTAACTGTTAATGAAATTGGGAGAAGTAGAGGAACAAAATTGTCTACTGTTGTTGAAACATAGTTCATTATCATCCCAAAATAAGGATCTATAACTTTTTTGTAAGGAAATAAAAAAAAAGGTGATGAAAGGGTAGTTTACTTTATTCTTATTTGAAACATAGGTTTATAATAAGTTCAAACAGGAAAAGGGAAATGTGATAGTAACATGCTGTTTAGATTGACTTGTTAGTAATATCAAGTGAAATTGGTCTGCGAATAAAAGAATAATTAGTCCACCATAGTGTACGTAAGAATGACAATGCAAATTGAATTTCACTTAGAAGGATTATCTGTAATTTTGTACTTTTCACAACAATCCTTAATTAGAGACACTTTTTCAAACACCATCAAATATAATTATCTTCTAGAACAAGATAAGAAAAAATATATTTTATTAGGCACTCATGAAGAGTGTAAAACACATACAATTTTCAACTTTTTCATGTTTATTGAAAACTTAATAGAAAATTAATTGAATAATTGAATTTTTACCTCATAATTAATTTTGTTTCTAAGTTTTAAAAATGATCATTTTGATATCATGATAAATGTCACATATCACAAAACTATTAATGACAAATGACAAATAGACCATATTAATAAACATGCACCTAAATACATATAAGATTTTTTTTAAATAAAAAAATAATATTTTAAAAAAAATTATTTCAACTTTAAAAATAACATACAATTTTTTTTAATTTTAGACAAGTTCGTCGCATTCCCCAGCAAACTCCATAATATTAATAGGATTTGCCTCACTCCCGGCGAATTTCATATAAATTATGAACTTAGTCGCATTCTTCGAACTTCCCTTCGAATTCTCTATTCAAATTTTTAAACTTTACAACAGACAATAACAACCATTATCCTAATTATTAAAATTCATAGAAGTACACAAGAGTACAAGAAAAAATCATATTTTGTTGAAAAAATAATAATTTTTTAATAGAAAAAAATCCTTGTTACATATTATGAGCCAAAATAGTTAGTTTAAAAATTTAAGAACTAAATTAAATAAGAAGCAGAAACTTAAAAATTAAAATGATCTTTATCTCTTTATTTTAAGAGAATAAAAACCTTTTACTTTTATATATTAAAATTTATATTAGCCAACAAAACTCTAAAAAGATGGATGACTTTGGAAATAAGGGGAGTGCTGATTAAAATTCAGAATCTAAAGCATGTGATAATGAAGTAAAATAATAACAGTAAAGTCATGAAAAAAGTGTTGAGAAATTGGGAAGGGTTTAATGTATGAGACATGAATGAGGATGATAATGGTGTTGGGGAAGGTAAAGGCAACACAGAAACATGTCGCCGCAGAAAGTCGGTGTTACTGTTCTGGTCTGCTCACGACAACCCAATTGCGTGTCGGCCATTATTTTTTCCCATAAAACTCATTTCTTTTTTATGCGTCATGCAACGCAATAACCCAAAAAAAGCCCTTTGATACCAAATGTTACCGTAACATAGCATCCAACAATTCAACTCTACTAATTATGGTATGCTACTATTACTCTAGATAGCACTATATCTTCCAGCAGTTTATGATATCAATTATCAATCTATATTATTAAAACATATAAGGTATATAAATAGTGGCTTTGAATTAAAATTTGCAAACGAGAGAGTTTGTATAAAATTAATTTTATAAATTTAATTTTGATAAAGAATAAGTTGGTGTTAAGATGATTTATGTTTGATAATTTTGTATTAAAATAAATTATAATAAAATAAATGTTGTTTGGATTATATTATTTAAGATTACGTTTAAACAAAAATTACTAAAAAAAATATAAATTTATATCATTTAAAATTATATTATTTTAACGCTCTTTGACTATAATTTATTTTAAAAAGAATTTAAATTTATGTGTTGAAATTTAGTACCTTTTGGTTATAATATTTTTAGTACTCTTTTTGTATCTAACTGTATCTTTCTAATAGAATTTATAATATAAAAATTAACAATCATAAATAAAATATATATTAATTTAAGAATACATAATAAAAAATATACAAAGTAAAATAAAAAAATAAGGTTCCATAAAAGAAATATGTATTAATAAAAATAATTAAAAAATTTTATATGAACAATAAGTACAAAAAATTCTATTAAAAAATAGAATAATATACATCAGTAAACATAAAAAAAACTCTAAAAAAATATTCATACTATTAACAAGAAAAATAAATTAAAAATTGATAAAAAAATCAAAACTTAACAAAGAGTACTAACAATAATATAAAAAAATATTTATTTGTAAAGCATAACATAAAAAAGAGTAATGCTAGGGGTCAGCAAACTTTTGTGATTAGTAGCCATCAAATAGCCATCAATGATGAGTTAATGGTGCGAGATTGATGTGAGATTTCATCTAATGGCTCACCTTTCCTTGCTGGTTACATGCTGGCCAAAATTCCATAA
This sequence comes from Arachis hypogaea, assembly GCF_003086295.3. Taxonomy (NCBI): domain Eukaryota; kingdom Viridiplantae; phylum Streptophyta; class Magnoliopsida; order Fabales; family Fabaceae; genus Arachis; species Arachis hypogaea. Next base: position 101,205,176 of record NC_092041.1, on the reverse strand, counting down.
AATTGTTGGTCCCTTAGACTTTTTCTAAAAGAAATTCAAGAACTCAGATGATTATTTTTTAGTATCTCTTATTGTAAATGAAAATAAATGATAAGATTGGTAGAAAAAATTTTTCAATTAATTTTTCAATCTATCAACGGAATACAAAAGCTACAATTTATTGTTTCGGTAAAGCGGAGTTTAAACCTAAAATCATGTTAGCGTTTAGAGGGAAAAAAAATTAGCCAAATAAAAAATTATGGCTTTCAAGAATATTGAACGTGTTTCTAACAATTAATAAAAAAATAACTAAGACACTTTTTAAGAATATTACAAATAAAAAGTTTTAATAGAAATATAAATTTAATATATCTTTTTATATTTTTGTATACATTAAATGCATTAAAAACATATTTTTATTCTTTTAATTAATATGTTGAAGAATGCTCTTTAGACATATGTGCACACATAAAGAGCCAAAATGGAGAAATAAAGATTCTATTGAGCATCCATCAAATGAATTTCTGTTTTATTTTGAAGAGCTAGATATTATTTACGCGACAATATTAGGAAGACGACGACAACAAAAAAAAATATAAATTTATTTTATTTAATATTTATTAATTATTATAATAATTAATAAATATTAAATAAGATAATTTTTTTATTGATTTGACTAATTTTTTAAATGTTATTGGGAGAATGCGTAATTATCCTTTAGAACGTCGCATATTTGCCTGGTGCATGCAATGCCTCTACAACGGTAGTCATGATTTTTAAACATGATATGTAATGTGACGAAGGATTCCCACAAAGTTGCATTTTCAAGACAACCTCAGTCTCCTTGTTACTTTCATTAAGTTTGGCTATTGGGAGCAAACAACAAACTCTCATGTTAGCTGGTTTCATTCTTTCCTTGAACTATTGAGTCACGTCTTAAAAACTTGATGGAATTGAATATAAGGACGAAGAAATTCCACCAATGTTACAATTTTTCGGTATCAATCAAATATGGTATACACATGATCATCATCTGTTAATTAGAACATTCTATATGGAAGGTTGTCATGTAACGAAGTACATTAATACCTTACTTTTTTATGTGCTAAATTTAGAGTACCTCCAACAGCCAAGTATGAAACAAAACTTTTAAGTTTCACCATAAAATACAACAGACAATATGGATAATGAAAGGATCATTACATTTAAAACATGCATAGTCATCCTTAGATCTAATAATTGCATTTAGATAACCAGCTACAACTATACGGTGAATTGTCATTTGTTAAATTTGTATCTGTGTGAGAGAAAATACTTGAAGAAGAAATTAGAATGAGTAATGTGTTGAATTTTGCTGCTGGTGAAAGCAAACTTACACATATTTGAGATATTCCTTATTTTGTTAGCTATGCTATGCAATTGTTTTTTTAGAGTTTGATTGAGTGTTATTAAATTGTTTAAAAAGATTTTTTGTTTTTAATAATTTTTTTTATTTTTAATGTATTTCATAAATTTTTAATAATAAAAATAAAAATAATAAAAAATAAAAAATTTAAGCTTATAAATTACATTTTTTTTAAAAAATATTTAAAAAAATATTTTAAAAAATATTTTAATATTATAAATAAAAAATACTTTTATATTATTATACATGAGATATTCAAATATCAAATTATTTATATTCTTTTAAAAAATGTTTTAAAAAAATAATCACTTAAAATTTTTTATTTTTTTAAAGAAGCATTTAGTTAATTTCGTTGCATGTGTCAGCAAAATAGGCCTCACAACAAAAATGTTAGATAATACTTAATTTTCATAATGATGCATTTGTATATACTTGTAAATAATGAACTTTTTATTTAATTAAAAGAACCCTTAGTTTAAAACTAATTTATTCAAAATACAAATTTACTTAAAGACCATTTTATTAATAGCTTTTCTTCTTATAACAAGATGACCTGATTTGAGCAATAAGTTAAAAGAAAACAATAAACATAATAAAATATTATTTTATGTTTTTTCTTTTCGATTTTGTAGAATCCTAAAAAATATTAAAAGTAGAACGAGAATGAACCAAACAGACCCGAATTGAAGTTTCAGAAAAAATGGATATCTTTTTTCCCTATATTTTTTAAAAGAAAATAATATTGTTTTTACTAGCTACGTACATTATGCTTATTATTAACAATTTAATTTACTATTTTAACTATGTCATTTTGTAGTCATTTTAAATCTAATAATTTTACCCTGCACTCTCCGCACATAAGCAATTATCAGGGACGCGGTTAGATAAAATATGAGAGAAATAAAAAATATTTATATAATAAAATAAAATTAAAATAAAATTTAAAAAAAAATTAAACTAAAATTTACATATAATTTACATATAAAAAATTAAAATTAAAAGGATTATTATCCTCCTTTTCTATAATATAGCTCCGTCCTGTATTTTAGACTCGATTTTAAAACATTTGAATCAAACATAAATTACATTTTTCTATTTGTAAAAAGAGTAATTCTATCAACTTCAATCATTTTTAAAATTAAATTTACTATAATAAAACGTTTTTTTATATGAATTAAATATATGTATAATACATTGATATTGAAAGCATAATTATTTTTCACTTGCGTGAAACATTTTTTTTTTAAATTAATGTTAAATAAATCAGACTATCCAATTTATTATTGGAAAAAAACAAACTTTAAAATCGAATGGTCTAATTTTAATATTATAAATTTTTTAACTTTTTTTATTTTATGAAAAAATAGAATCAAAAGGTCTAATTGTATAAAAAAAATCGAAAAACGTAAATCAGAGAGTTCTATTTTTAATATATTTTTTAAAACTTAACACAAATTGTTGTGTCTTATTTGTGCTAAGACCATTTACCAAATGAAAAATCCGCGCCTTCAATTTCAGAATTTTCAAATAAGATAAACAACCTCTAATCACCATGTTGAGGTGGGGTGCCGCCTAAATAAAATTTTTGGCAACACGAAGACTAGTGACGTGGATATCAATAACTGAAGTTAGTTATAGATCAGTCAGGTCCACTGCTTAATTATAATAAAACAAAATCTTAATAAAATAATGTTATGATTTAGATGATGGGGTTATGTATGAAATAATGCATGCACATATAACGGAACTCCACACACGATTATGCATTGGCATGCACATGATGAGACCACTTAATAATTAAGAGACTATCTCAAGAGTCAAGACTGAAAATGTGGTGGTAAATGACAACGAATTAGAATGCATGTGGTGGTAACTACATGAAAATGTGGTTATATATATTATACACCATGTGATATTAAAAAATTACATTGGTATAGGGAAAAGAAAAATGAGAGTAAACACAAGCTGACGCACGCGAGGAGTTACAACTTAAAAGAATAGATGGAATGAAGAACCTGAAAAGTAAACGAGAGACTTTTTTTTTGGGGGGGAATAAAAATATATTACATATCATTTTTCTATTATAATTAAAATCAAATTCTTTTTTCTAAAAATAAGGAATTTTTCTTTTCTCCTTACTCATTATAATAAAATCAAATATTTTTTTTCAAATTTAAAAATTTCTCCTCTCCTCCTTACTAATTTTACAATAAAAATATGTCATATGTCACTCCTTCATTGTAATTGAAGTCAAATCTTTTTTCCAAAATTATAAAATTCCTCCATTCACTCTACTAATTTTACAACAAAAATGTGCCACATGTCATTCTCTCATTGCAATTGAAATAAAATTTTTCCCTCCAAACTTAGAGAGTTCTCTCCTCCTCCTTCTTTATTTCTCTATCTCTCTCATTCTTTCAAGTTTTAATTACTCTATCTATTTTATATATTATTATCAATATCAATGACTAATTACTAATTTGACTATCAAAATGTGCAACATGACATTCTTTAATTGTATTAAAATTAAAATTGAAATTGAAATATGCCTATATTATGTATCATATATTACTATCTAATTTAATGATCAAATATGTCCCATGACACTCCCGTATTAAAATTGAGAGAATATTTTTCTCCAAATTAATAAACTCCCTTCCTAAATTCTCTCTTCTACCTCTCTCATTTTTCTATTTCTCTCTACCATTTTCACTCTATATATAATTTATATTTTATATTAGTAATTTGACAAATTAAAATATATCATCCGATATTTTTTATTACAATTAAAATAAATTTTTTTCTTCCAAAATTAACAAACTCTCACTCTCACTCTCATTCCTCATCTTTATATTTCTCAATGTTTTTTCTCATTCTCTATTTTTTCTACCTTTCTGTTCTACAGAAAAACAAAATTAACAAAATAATATAATTTAAATATAAAATTATTATTATTATTATTATTATTATTATTATTATTATTATTATTATTATTATTATTATTATTATTATTATTATTATATACAATTTATTTTTTCTACCTTTATATTTTTTAGTTTTTTATTTAATTTTAAATTTTCACCGTTTATCTTTTTAATCTATATTTTTATTTTTCTTCTTTCAAATATTTATTACATATAATTTGGAGAGAATACTAATATTATAATTAAAAGTTAGAATCAAGATTTAATTGTTTAATTAAAAAAATTAATTTTGAGTTAATTTTATAACTATCAGTATAATTTTTTATGCTAATATCTAATTATATTTTATATACATAGAGAGAAAAAATATATTTTTAAATAACGAATATAAAAATTAATTATTTCTATTTATGTAACAAACTTAACACCTAATTAAATGTAAAAATATACCCGTTAAATTTTTTTAATTTTTGATAACGAATGTTAAAATTAATTATTAATAAAAAGTTAGACTTTTTCATATAAAAATAATAACTAAAAATTTTATTATTTGATTTTTTATCTACAGATACTTTAATTTTTTTAGTCAAAAATTTTTGTCATTTTACAATTTTTTTTATAAAGATAGTTTGATTTTATAGATTTTTTGTGACATGCATAATTTATACTGTTAGAATAAAGTAGACTGTAATTTCAAAAATTTTATATTTTCGTAATATTATTGTGAATAGAAAAACTAGTTAATTCAAATTTTTTGATAGAAATTTTGTGAAAATATTTTTCTCTTTTTTACGTGTTTTAGATAGAAATTTTTTTTAGGGTCAATAATAATTAAAGTCTAAAATTTTTTATTATTAGACTGACTTTTTATATAGAATAAAATATATAGGTAATAAAAAGTGACTATAAACATAAATTAATTAAGTGTGATAGAGATTATGATAATAAAATAGATGAATAACGATTTCAGACGTATAGATAAAATAAGAAACAAAAATTTATCTTGATGATTTAGAATATTCAGTTAAAAAAATCGATGAGATAGAAAATTAATAAAAAAATCCAATAAAATTAAATATAAAATTATCAAAAAAACATCTATATATAAACAATTTTATTATAAATATAATACATGATACGACCCAACGATATTTTCTAAAGTATGTAGTCGACTCCAATTATAGTGGGATAAGACTTGGTAATTATTGTTTAATACATCAGAAACATATAAAATAAGTAAAACCATTTTATGTAAAAAGAAAATATTTTGTTAAAGTAGAGAAAGGTACTAAGGAGTGAGTGGCATATTCTGTAAATATTGAAGGAAGAGACAAAAGCATGGATCCATAACACGCGTGGAAGTGATAACTGATAAAAAGTTAAAAACAGTGAGGTGGACGGTGATTTGCAAAGTGCAAAGTGCAAAGTGCAAAGCAAGTACACAGAATCGCGCGCGGCGCGTTTCCGATTCTGCTTTGCTTTGATTTGAGGCTTTGAAGTGACTTAGTGAGTTTGAGAACACTATCTATCTATCTATCATCTTTGCTTCATTTCCCATGAGTGATTCAACATATAAAATATTGAGAAAAATCTTATCTAAAAAGACAATAAAATTTAATATATATATATATATATATATATATATATATATATATATATATATATCCAATCCGTAATTTTTATAGGATTGATTAGTTCTTGTGTAAAAAAAAAGTCAATATTATTTTTTTTACAGGGACTAATCAGTCCCAAAAAAAGAGATCAGGGATCGGGTTGGATATTTTTTTTTTTTGAGGGTCTCGTTGTCTTTTCAAAATAATTGTCAGGGGTCGGATGAGATATTCACTCTATAATATTAGCAAAGCAGTCCATGCGTCCATTTACTACATTACCTAAGTTATGCTCGGCCACAATTATTTTTTTTAGTGATAAACCACAATTTTATGATTTTGGATTGAAATGAGTATATTTTATTAATTTATCTTGTATTTATTCATTAAAATAGTATGATTTTGTGAATTTTTTATAATTGTGCTTAATAGTTAAAAATATACTTTTTAGACCCCTTAAATTGATAAATTTAATTCACTTATATTCCATTCGATACTTTGATGTATTTGTTGAGTGATTTCAAACTTAGAAGACAAGGATGACTTGAAGTAGTGAAGAAAAAACATGTAAAAGTAAAAAATTCATGAAGAAATGAAGTTTTGGAAATCTGCACATCCAGTTGTGCGTACGCATGCCTAATCGCCAATTTGTGCGTACGTTGCCTCATGCGTATGCATGACTGTCAGCACGTGATTACTTAAGTAAACACGTGAGTCACGATTTCAGGCCAATTTTGGGCTTAATCCAACTTATTTCTGTAGCATTTGAAGGCAAGATCAAAGGAGGATCAACCAGAGAGTCATAGAATAGTTTAAGATGATATTTTAGGTTAGAATTTTAGAGAGAGAAGCTACAACCTCTCTTTAGAATTTATGTTTCTTAGTTTATTTCTTTTTAATTTTAAGATTGAATCTTGTTTTAATTTAGTTTTCTTTACTTTTTATTATTCTAGTATCCTAGTTATTTAATTTCTCTTGTTAATTCCTTTATTTTGTTAATTTTAGTTCATAAACTCTCTTGTTAATTTTAATTTTTTTTAATACAATTTTATGTTTTCATGTCCTTTGATGTTTGTTTTAGTTGCTATTATTGATTTCTTGCTTTGGTTAGTTTTAGATTTTATTATTCTTACAAATTGTTATGCTTTACTTTTATACATCTTAAGTGTTTGATGAAATGCTCTTCTTAGTTTTAAAGTAGATTTTTGTATTTTTGCCTTGGGTTGATAACTTAGGTGACCTTGAGTTACTAGTGTCCAAGTTGATTGATAATTTGAAGATCTTAATTAGTCTTGTTTCTATTGACGCTGATCTTTTGCTAATTCAATTAGTAAATTGATTAGGACTTGTGGATTAGGATTAATTAAGCTCATTTGACTTTCTTCCGATGATGGGGATGACGAAGCCGGCTTGTTCTTTGTAATTATTATGTTGTGGTTAGTAACAACTAACAAGAAAAATAATCCTTAACTATCAAACATTGTCAAGATCTTTCTACAATTGAATTTTCTTTCATTACTTTAATTGCTTTTAGTTTAATTTCTTACATGCTCATGTAATTTCTTACTTTTTACACTTCGTGTTTATTGCTATCAACCCACGAGCACTTCATTACAATTTTAGGAAAAATGACATGAGATACTACTCTCAATTATTTTGATTTGAATTGTATGTGACAACTTTTTAAAACTTTGATACGTGTCATTTATTGGTTTAGAACTATACTTACAACGCATTTTTTTGTGTGAAAATTCTAAACCGACGTTTGGCTTGCATCAAGTTTTTGACGTCGTTGCCGGGGAGTTGTAATGTGTGCTTGTTATTGGCTATTGTGAATATGTGAGTAGTGTAAATAGCTTGCTTTTTGCTTGATTTCTTATTTTACTAGTAGTTAGGAGTTTATTTTTTTTCTTTACTTTTTGATGCTCTTTGTTTTTATTTTTTCTCTTCCTTATAAATTCTCATCCTTATGATTTTGGGTATGATTGTGGAAATGTTATAGGAAACGGCAATTTTAATGGTAGTTTTCATCAAGAAAGGAATTACCAATTGAAAGAGGAGCCACATGCACATATATAATTCTCATGGCAATCTCCTCCTCCACCCCGCTATGACTATAATTCTCCCTATGGCACATACCAACTTAATGACTATGGTGGCCATTGCTATTATTAGAAACCTTAACCACCATATTCATATTACTGTCATTTTTAACATTTCTTTCGACCACAATACTCTCAAACCACATTCCACTTTTACCAAATACCTCCACATGATCCAAATCCATAACCTCCTTATGAAAATTTTTGTGACTATTATGAACAAGCACCCGTTGAACCACCACCACTCCAACATCATTATTCCCACAACCCTCCTGAACTATCATCTCTTATATATGATGACTACCCCAACACTATCAACCATTTGTACACCACAATCTTTTATGAAAGAATATTCATATTCATCGATCCAAAAAATAAAATGATCTTAATTATGTTAGCTAAGAGGAACAAGAGTGAAGGAATCATCTCAAGGAGGTGATGGATCAGCTCATATCATGCTTCTCAGAGAGCAAGAAAAAGCCCAAAAGAAGCAAGAAACTATTAGGGGTACCCTAGTCAATGCTTTAAAGCACTTGATCTCAATGAGCTCTTACAACAATTTAAGTACTTCCATGAATGAATGCAAAGAATCCACTGCAAGTGAATGACGTGGTATGGAGGAAAGCTTGGAGCCTCAAAAAAAAGAAAAGGAGTTGAATTGTTGAAGCATGAGTTGCAACAACTGGAGAAGATTAAATGCATTGAAATTAAAGAAGTGATTGAAGAATTGGAAAAAATTGAGCAAGAAGCAAGTGTGACACCCTTATTACCAGAATATCCCGCTTCTGGCTACGCCACTCTGATAGTGAAGAGTATTACGATAACTTCCATATACTTAATAATAAAATAGAGAGACTTTATAAAACTCAAGACCGTATAAACTATTCTCTTAAAAACCGAAAAATACTTTTTGTTTGAAAACACACACACACAATAACTAGGTTCTTTATACCATAACTTACAAACATAACCATCAAAACTCCTAACCCTCTTTACAAGATATAATATTAATAGCGAAGGATAAATAAATAACAACTTAACTAATATAACAATCTCGAATAAGCAAAATGCAATTAAATTCTTTGTAAGCTTCTTCATCCGATTCCTGAAAAAATAAAGTTATAGGGGGTGAGAACTTAACCACATGATTTCACTACGGATTTTTAGAATTGCTATAAGAAGATATTTAAAAAAGAAAATCATTTTCTAGCGCAGTAATTATCGCTGTCTTATGAATCTTTTGAAAATCAACGGTTTAACATTTCAAAATCCAAAACCATTTTTAAAAGAAATTAATCAATTATTCAAATAAAAAACCTTTTTTTCATATAAGAAAATATTAAAAAGTTTCTTATATTGTATGAATGACCAACCTGTTCCAAGCATAGGTTCATTAAATCTATGCTGAACTAGCTTGATTTTTTTCATACTTAGCTAAACCTCAATCAAAAATCATTCACAGCCTCCCGCCTATCATGCAATCAACCAACACTATCAGCAATTCAGCACCAATACTCAATCTCAAAAGTACCACACCAGAATAACCCTCGGCGCCTCCTCCACCCGTCAAAGGAGTCTCTTAGAAATAAATACAGGCAAAGCAGACAAACAAAATATATGTATAGATAGCAGTTATAGCAAATAGCTTAGACAACAATTAATAATAGTTAAGCAATTTGGCAAACTAAAACAAATGCAAACTCAAATAAATCATACAAATGCATATGATGTATGTCTATCCTACTGGCCATGAGCTGACACGTCGGTTATACTGCTAGAACCCAACACATCTGGTAGCTAACTCAGATATCATCTCTCGACTGTGCATCTCTAAGAGGCATAAGATCAAGGGATTAGTGCCCTATCACCTTCTCCTAGAGGCAGACACCAAGGAGAATAAATCAGGAAATTAGTTCCCTACCACCTTCCCCCAATGAGGCCGTGCCATACCGGTCGAGGGATTAGTGCCTTACCACCTTACAAACAGAGATAAATAGAATGCAAGGAAAAATATTGGGGGATTAGTGCCCTACCACCTTCTTCACATCCCACAAAACACAATTCACGAAGAATGCGGGAGAACGAATCGAGGGATTAGTGCCCTACCGCGTTCTCCACATCCAACTCATCAATATCATCACTGCCATTAATTATGTCTCATTCATTCTCAAATTCATTATTATTCATTCAAAATTCATAATTGAAATCAACTCTCATCATCCTTCATTCAAATTCAATCATTATTATCACACCTCCCATTCCGTCCATCAACAATCCCAACTCAAAACATTTTTCATTCTTTTCTAAATAAATCAAACTCAAAATATAATCATTTTCTCAATAACTCAAAATCAAATCATATGACCCTTAAATCCAAATCTTTTTAAATAACCATTTCAAACAAAACCTCCAATTTTCATAAAAATTTGGACAACATCTCCTCTAAAATTCGGACTCTACCACCCTTCAAGGGTGCTATTCAAACATCATCATCAATGAGTTAGTTGTTACCTAAGCACTATTAAGGATGTTTATTTTAGCATGTATGTAGATGGTTATTGCAGTTCGAAAAAGGGATGTTTGTTTAGGTAATAACAATGGTCTTTGGCTTGATTTTCTATGTGGCTAGGAAGTTAATTAAACAGTTAAATTAGACTTAGTTTAGTTCTTCCTGATTTTACCTAATTAGTTTAATCGGTTTCAATAGTATGCATTCCTTATATTTTTCTAATTAAAATGCACGGTTGTTCTGTTACTCATTGGATGCTGGATTTCGAATCAAATTCTAAAGTTTGAATTGTGTAAAATCTAATCCTTTGTTGGTTCTTAACAGCTTACAAATCTACTTGATTTGTGTTGTTGAAACTCCAAGCTAGATGGGTAAAAAGGTAATATGCAGTTCACTATTACTTCAACGTGATTGTAATTGTTTCTTATAACTATTTACTTTGTTGACAGAAATTAGTAGAGACGCGCTGTTCACCCTGTTACATGAACGGTATGATGAGCCATTTGGAAAAAATTAATGCCGAAGCAAAGCTGCAGGAAATTGAAGATATGGAATTTAGATTCTTGAAGCGGATCCCACACTGGCCTGTGAAGCAGAGTTTAATAGTTTAATTAGCAAGGGCGTACAATGTAGATTCAAGCACATTGAGGGTAGACGTCGGCAACATTCGCATTAATGCCGAGTTGATTAGACGGGTTCTAGGCATTCGTTTTGGTGGTGAGTTGCCGACAATCATTTCAAATAACAATTTTAAATGACAATGTTTCAATCCGACCCAATTTCAAATAACAATGCTTTCAAATAACAATTTTAAACAAAATCAACAATCCTAAATCACATGGTAGTTACAACATGCAATTAAAAACACATAATAAACATAGAAGCATATAATCGAATGCTTGGCGTGCAAAAGCATCAAACAATAAGAAATAACACAACCAAGTATTTCTTCAACACAATTCACACAAATTCATCATATACAACACAAGATCATTATAAATGATAACATTATACAAATACATTATATATTAAGATAACACAAATATATAAGATCCAAAATTATTATACAAATACATTAGATGAAGATAACACATAAGCTAAATATAAGTAACCAGATTGATGAAATATTTTTCTTGGTAGATGATAAAAGATTCATAGAAATAATAAAGCATTGCTTAGTAATCAAGCTCACAATAACAATAGTGAGAGAAGGAGAGCATTACTTTATCATAAAGGCATTAGGCACATTCCCTTGACAAAGGAGCATACAATTTATCCGTATCTACTATCATTGTCCATTAAAATATTAACCGATTAAACTTAACATGCATAAAATCTACAAAAAAATGCAACATAATTGCTCAGTTTAGGGGGAAAAATTCTAAATCGATCTTTTAAGTAATATAAATAAACTACAAGATGCTTATTGTTGCTGCATAAAATTCACCAACGATCAATACAAAAGGAGACATCCTCTTTATCACAATACACCGTAATGAATACAACCCTAAATAATTTTAAAAAATTCATTCATCAAAATCGCAAAATAAGGCTTGGTCTTATATCTATCATAAGAAGCTAAAGAAAACCAAAAATTAAATGCATCAAATTCCCCCTTTGTTCCCACTCGCACATTGACTACATAAAAAAAATCTCATTGAACAAGTATACAAAACTTGAGATAATGCATTGGCAACAATAGATTACTCATAAACAATATCAGATCCAGCACAATCAAAGAAATCAATGCAAAACACAACAACAATAAGCTGACAGGGTTTTTTGTTTCAAATAAATTACAAAAATAGAGCTTTTTCTTTGTGTTTTTTCAAAGAAAGCATTTAAGTTTCTAAGTGCTGAACTCAATTGACGCATTTTAAGAAACAGGTAAAGGAAATTTCTAACTCTTCCTAATATGATCCTCATCTCTTCCTAATATGATCCTCATCATTTTTAAACTTAAAATTTAATTACACAAAGAAACCAACCACACCAACCTTAGCCCTAGTCAGAATTCTCAAAAGCCCCAAACTGATTTGTACTTTTCAAACATTCAATACACCAGCAACGTTTTTAATACAAATTCAAGTAATAACCCTTAACAATACAAAAACAATCACTTTCATTCTTCATGATATTAGATCAATAAACAAAAATCATAATAATAAACACAAAATTATCAAAATAAAATTTAAAATAAAAACTATAAATAAAATTTTAAACACAGAATCATCAAAACAGAATTAGAAAATTTCTAAATCAAAATAGAATTAAAAAACCCTAATCTAAACCAATACATGAACTAAATCTAGAAAAAAATAATAGGAAGAAGAAGGAGGACAAATACCTGGAGGGAGGAAGGAGGCAGCCAGCAAAGTGGCGGCGGCGGTGATCAACTGGCAGAGTTGCATTATTAGGATTTTTTTTAGATAAATTAAAAAAATAATAAGAAGAAGGAGGAGGACAACATACCTGGAGGGAGGAAAGAGACAGATTCGACGACACAGGGAGCAGCGGTGATAGCAGTATAGTAGTGGCGGCGGCAACAATGGCAGGAGCGACGAAAAAGGCGGCGATAAAGTGACCAACGTGACGAAATAGTTCACGCAGCCTTTGAACGTTGTTGGTGGTGGCCGACGCTGGTGGAGGGGCTGTCGGAGGTGGTTTTGGGAAGAGAGAGAGACAGAAGAAAAGATTAGAGAGAGAGAGAGAGTTGTTCGAAAATGAGGGGGAGAAGGTTCATGGTTCGAATTTATGGCAAGATTACTGTCGAATTTACCAGCGAAAAAATCCGACGATAAAGCTTTAAAAGTGACCAAAACGCAGCATTGCACTAATTAGGGATTACCGACGGACAAATCTGACCGTAAATCCCACAGTAGTCTCAGCGCCAATTTTTCTTTATTTTCCTCTAATTATTACTGGCTAATTTACTGTCGAAAAATCAAATCCAACGATAACCATTTTATTCGACGAATATGTTGCCGAATCTGCCAGTAAATTTGATGGTAAATTCGCCACATACGTTCTATGCTAAATCTGATGGTATTCAACTTTTTTCTTGTAGTGATATATATAATTTTGATGCAATGTTAGTGTAAAATAATTTTACACGTGTATCAAATCATATAATACCACATCAACAAAAATAACAACCTTTACAACCTTTCATATTGACTGCATGAATGGTCATTAAATATAATGGATGTGATTGCACGATTGAATAAAATATTTTACATTGTATATTAGTGCATCAAAATTAAACTTTTAATATATATATATATATATATATATATATATATATATATATATATAATTATGGTGATTCTTATCATTTCATAAAATTTTTAGTTAGATTTTTATTAAAAGAAATATAAAATACTTTTGAAATATTTGATTTTGTACATAATAAAAATTTTAATAAATTATAAAATTCATCAGAATAATTGAGTCATATAAATACAAATATATATAAAAGGTTTTGCACTTAAGGATTTTTGTCTTTTATATATAGTATATAGTTAGATTATTGTGTAATAAGCTAACATATATGACGTCAAAGGAGCTCCCTATTAAAATTAAAAAAAAATGAATGAGCTCACCAACAGAAATGATGGAGTCAAAGGGGCACCATTGATTGGTAATGAAGATGAGAGAGAAGTATGATTAAGATCGATTTCGTAGGTTATCCATGAACTATATAGCTATTATAGTTGGTGTTGGGGTCCCATTCCCAAGTGTGCCACCCATTTAAGAGGACGAAGGAACACAACAACATCACATTGTTCCAACTCCCATTACACACTAAGATTACATTCTGCCCTGCACTGTCTCTCGGTCTCCTCATCGCCCACTTCAATGTTTGATCATCCATTATTTTTAACTTTAATTCTTTTAAAAACTTTTGTTAACATTATTCTTATCAACGCTAATTAGAACGTGAATTTTAATATGTCTTTGTTTATAGTGATTATGATGGTTATGAAGTGTTGTTAAAATTGAAACATATTATTTTAATTTTAATAATTTATAATAAAAAATTAATATATTTAAGAGTAAACACTCGGGATTAGATTTTCTGTGATGAATATGGAAGAACAAAAGATCTAAATTTACTAATTGGACGATATCTAAAGAGATTGTCTCATATTCGATTTATCAAAATCCCTCCTTCCACACTAAACCAAATACAACATTTGTCATTTGTTTTTGAAAATATAATAAGATAAGACATGAGAATAAAACATAAAAAATAGAGACACATAATTTAGTATTTTTATATTTTATTTAGTAATAAAGTAGAACAAAATATAAAAATTTAATTTATTTTTATTTTTTATTAAAAAATTTAAAAAATAATAAAAATATAATTATAAAAATTAACAAAAATAATAAAAAATAAAAAATAAATTTTGTTTTCCGTTAGTGTTTTTATATCTTTTCTGTCAAGACACAAAACACATTAATTTAGTATCTCTAAACACAATATTTTTATTTATATCTATTTATTAAATATAATTCTATATTTTTATATTCTTATCTCAACATCCCATCTCTATAAACAAACACAACCTTATAAGTTAAAAGCTCCATGTCTATAGGACTTTGAAAACTAGCACGTCCCATATCACCACAAATGTAAGATCCCTTCAATTCCAGCATTACTTGGATTTTCCAAAGCACTCCCATCAGTGTTATTAATCAGCTTTCTTTTTATTCATGAAAATGTTTAATTACACTATATATTGAAAAACCTTTTTATTATTTTATTGTAAACATTTGCTTCCTAAATAAGAAGTTAGATTTATGGAGAGAAATTTTAGAAGTGTATAGTCTATGCATAAGCCGTAATAAGACGAAATATATAGAATGTAAGTTCAATTTGAAAAGGGAAAATCCTAATATAGAGGTAAAGATTGGAGAAAACATCCTACGAAAAGTTAAAAGTTTTAAGTATCTTGAGGCATCATACAGGATAATAAAGAGATTGAACATTATGTAAATCATAGGATCCAAGCAGATTGGTCAAAATGACGAAGTGCATCTGATTTTATATGCAACAAAAAAATGCCTTTAAAACTTAAAGGTAAATTCTATCACACCGCTATAAGACCGGCTATGCTTTATGGTACGGAATGTTGGGCGGCTAAAAGGAAACACAAACATAAGTTGAGTGTGGCAGAGATGAAGATGTTGAGATGGATGAGTAGTCATATCCAATTGGATAAAATAAGGAACGAAGATATAAGGGAGAGAGTTGGAGTAGTACCCATTGTGGAAAAGATGGTTGAATCACGTCTCAAGTGGTTTGGACATGTGAGAAAAAGACCGATAGAACACCCAATCAGGAGGGTGGATGAGATGGAAGATGAACAATGGAAAAAGGCAGATGAAGACTTAAGAAGACCATCCATGAGGTAGTCAAACAAGATCTACATATAAACGGTCTCTCTGTAGACATGATACATGACAGAGCACAATGACATTGTTTGATTCATGTAGTCGACTCCACCTAGTGGGACATGGCTTTGTTGTTGTTGTTGTATTGTAAACATTTGCTTATTTTGAAGGGAACCACCAAGATAAAAAAAATGTTTAAAACGTCTATTTTTAAAGATTTTTTTAGTAATTAAAATTTAATAAATATAATCGATTAAATTATGTTATTTTTGTCAAAATTAGATAAGATAAATTGAGTTGGCTAAAAAATTAGTAAATTAAATTTTAAATTGGTCTAAATTAATATTCTTTTTAAAATGATTACAATAACTCTATTATAGAAAATGATTAGAATATTTCTATTATATATATATATATATATATATATATATATATATATATATATATATATATATATATATATATATATATATATATATATATAAACTTTGAGAATTCTAAATCCTAACTTTATGACGGCACAAAGAGAAGAGAAATATTAGGATTTAGAGTTTTTAAAATTTATATATAATAATAATAAGAATAAGAGTATTTTAGTCATTTTTATAATAGAGATATTGTAGTCATTTTTATAAAAAAATATTAATTTAGATCGATTTAAGGAGTAGTTCACTGATTTTTTAGCTAAATTAATTTATCTGATCTAATTTTGACAAAAATAACACGATTTAATCAATTATATGTATAAATTTTAATTATTAAAAACCATCTTTAAAAAAAGACGTTTTAAACATCTTTATTTGAGTAGTTTCTTATTTTAAACGGTGATTATTTTATTAAAAAATATGTGAAGTAACGTGTATAAATATATATATATATATATATATATATATATATATTAATATATGATAATTATTTTTTTTGTACATGGAGCATTTTTTCTGACAAATAGAAAAAAAATATTGATTTTTTAATTTTGAATCTTGAACATAAAAAATTTCTTGCTGTGACACTTTACCCCCTTCATAGAAGTTCCAATTTTCTTATTAATAAAAATTTCCATATTTTATTGAAAATAAAAAATTTCTTTATTTTAGAAAATTTTTTTAATGAATTAAACAGATTAAAATGTTAAAATGTTTTATTTTTATTCCCTTCTATCCAAAATAATTGACAAATTGGATTTGTTCTTACCACATTTGTCCAAAGTTCAATGTGTGTGATATGGTATATACTAATAACCATGGAATATAATAGTCAACATAGTAAATATGTTATTAGAGAGTGTATTTTGTGTGATTTTTATAGATATATTATTCTTTGTGTTTATTTGAGCATTATTAAATTAATAAAAAATATATTTTATTTTTTAGTATATTTAATAAATTTTTAATAGTAAAAAAAAGCACTAAAAAATTTTATTTTAGAAACTATAATTTATATTTTTTTTAAAAAATATTTTTTCTTTAAAAAAAAAGATATTTTTTACCTAATAACTAAACAAAAATACTTTTATCTTATTTTATCTAAACATAATTGATAAATAAAAAGATTTTTTTATATGAAATATTTAAATACAAAACCACTTTTATTTTTATAAAAAATATTTAAAAAAATATTATTTAAAAAAATATTTTTCAAAAAAATGACGCCTAAATAAACTCTTTATACAAAACACATTTATGACAAAATTTTACTAAATTAGAAGTGACCTTATCAATTTGAAGTAACATTGTCTTCTCTCAATATTTTATCTCCTACTAATAATATTAATAATTTTATAATTTTAATGTGATATTAATAATTAATTCTTTTCAATTTTATTCTTGATCCAATAATATTTTTTGGTTATAGAAGTATAGTTTTTTCTATAATGATGTACTTTTATTTTTCTAATATATATGTACTAAAAATTTAAAAATAAATAATTTTTAATGAAGTAATAATGTTTTTAATAAAGATAAAATAATTTAATTTTAATACATTGATAATATTAAAATAATTTTATAAATATATTTAATTATATAATATTATATTAGTAAAAATAATTATTTTTATTTTGACTATGTAAATAAAAGGATAAAGGTGATTAAACTGTAAAATACTTTATAATGACGATGCACTAAAATTAAAAATATCAAAGATAATTAAAAATAATACATAAAACAATATTAACTAGAAAATGAAAAATAAAATGGACCCCTTTGTTTAATTGTTTGTGATATTCAGTGAGACAGGAGAGGAGACAGAGGGTAGCACACTTGAAAGAAGCAGAGCACGCCATGTGTGTGTGGGAGAGAGAGAGAGAGGGAAGAATAATGGTGTCGTCATGGCGATGATTTGAGAGAAGCAAGTTCTGACGCAAACCCAACCTTTGCTTTGCTTTTAACGCAACAGGCAAAGCCCTTTTTTCTGTGTGTCTCTCTTTCTTCCTTTACAGACAAACATTCGTCAAATTAAAATTCAAAGCCTTCAGCCGTTAAAGCAAGCGACATGACGGCTTTTCTCAGCTTTTGTTCCTCAACTACTTTTCCTTACTACGCTGACGTTAGCCCAACGTTGACTGCTTTTTTATTTTTTTTTATCTTTTCTTTTTTAATTTGTCTAAATATTATGAATTTAGCTAATTAAAAATTTAATATAAAAATATACAAATTTTAACTTTTAATGTAATTATAATTTATTATTTAAAAAAATTTAATTTTTTTATTAATAATAAACTTACCTTATATTATTAAAACATATATTAGTAAAATCCAAATATTATACTAAAAAAATTATTATTTTATTAAAAAGTTTAAATTTTTTTACTGTATTTATCATCTAAAATATTATTTTGAAAGGGTTTAAGGATACTTACAGAAAAAAATTGTTTTATTATATTTGAAAAAGTGCATATCTATTTATGAATTTAATTTTAATATATGAAAAATATTTTTATAAGTGCATATATATAATTATGTGGCTATGCATTAACAAAAATAACTCATTTTTGTATTTATTGCGTGAACAGTCATAAAATTCAAATGTAATCAAATAATTGTGTAAAATATTTTGCTTCATACTCTACCACAGATCACTACAAGAAAAATGTTAAGAATTGTTAGATTTATTGGCAAAAAAAAAAATCCGTCAATATTATGTTTATCCACAGATTTTCCGTCAGACTCTCATTCGTAAATATTACGATTGGATTTTGATGTCCGCTGGTAATTTGCAACAAATTTAGCGTCAGAATGTGATAGTTTATGGGAAAAAAATCTGAGTATCGTTACCAACAGAAAAAATCTGATGGTAACGTTGGCGTCATAAAGTGAGCATTCGTGCCATTTTACCGTCGGACAAATCCGACGATAACTCCGACAAAAAAGTTTTTTAATTTTTTAAAAAACAATATGAATGATCGCTACTGTCGGGAATTTTCGTTAGTAAATCCGTCGGTAGCGTGAATATTTTTTATTTATTTTCCAAAATATGATGTGTTCTGATAGTTAACAATTGATAGTCAAATCCCAATTAACATCGAATAAATTAGTATTTTATCTGAAAACAGTTATTATTATATGATGTATAATATCAAATATTCAAAATGTAAACATGAAACGAAAGTTTGATAACGAAATACACAAGATAGAACTATGTTTACATTAATCTTATTTAGATTCATCATCTTCTTTCTCTGGTTCATCATCTTCCTCTTCCGATGTAATTTCCTAATCATCAAACTCGTCTTCTTCTTCTTTGTCTCCATCAACCCCGTCTTTCTTGAAGATCGTCGTTGTCTAGCGGTAGTCTATCTCTACCTTAAGGTCAACGATGTCATCATCCATAATAGTCGACTTAAGGGTGATTGGAACACCAGTATCAATAACTATTTTCGGAGGAGTTGGGTCGTGAGTTTGGAAAGGTTCCTGGCCCTTTGTCTCATCAAACTCGATGCGACCTTGGTGCACGAAATTGCAATCACACTTTTGCAACTCCGCACAACTAACCAGCAAGTGCACTGGGTCGTCCAAGTAATACCTTGCGTGAGCAAGGGTCGATCCCACGGAGATTGTCGGCTTGAAGCAAGCTATGGTTATCTTGTAAATCTTAGTCAGGATATTAGAAATTATCAGGATTGATTATGAAAAAGAACAAAAGAACATGAAATAATTACTTGTTTTGCAGTAATGGAGAATAGGTTGAGGTTTTGGAGATGCTCCATCTTCTGAATCTCTGTTTTCCTACTGTCTTCTTCTTCAAACACGCAAGGCTCCTTCCATGGCAAGCTGTATGTAGGGTTTCACCGTTGTCAATGGCTACCTCCCATCCTCTCAGTGAAAACGATTGCTAATGCTCTGTCACAGCATGCGGAATTCAGCTGTCGGTTCTCGGTCAGGCCGGAATAGAATCCAGTGATTCTTTTGCGTCTGTCACTAACGCCCCGCCTGCTAGGAGTTTGAAGCACGTCACAGTCATCCAATCATTGAATCCTACTCAGAATACCACAGACAAGGTTTAGACCTTCCGGATTCTCTTGAATGCCGCCATCAGTTCTAGCTTATACCACGAAGATTCCAGTTAAAGAATCCAAGAGATAACTACTTAATCTAAGGTAGAACGGAGGTGGTTGTCAGGCACACGTTCATAGTTGAGAATGATGATGATTATCACGGATCATCACATTCATCCGGGTTAAGAACAAGTATTATCTTAGAATGGAAGCAAGCATGATTGAATGAGAAACAGTAGTAATTGCATTAATCCATCAAGACACAGCAGAGCTCCTCACCCCCAACCATGGGGTTCAGAGACTCATGCCGTGGAAAGTATACAAAGAAACGTGTAAAGTGTCATGAGGTACTGATACAATGTCAAATGATCCTATTAATAGTAAACTAGTAGCCTAGGGTATACAGAGATGAGTAAATGACTTAAAAATCCACTTCCGGGCCCACTTGGTGTGTGCTTGGGTTGAGCAATGAAGCATTTTCGTGTAGAGACCTTTTCTGGAGTTAAACGTCAGCTTTCATGCCAGTTTGGGCGTTTAACTCCAAGGTTTATGCCAGTTCCAGCGTTAAACGCTGGAATTTCTGAGGCTGATTTGCTACGCCAGTTTGGGCCATCAAATCTTGGGCAAAGTATGAACTATCATATATTGCTGGAAAGCCCAGGATGTCTACTTTCCAACGCCGTTGAGAGCGCGCCAATTGGGCTTTTATAGCTCCAGAAAATCTACTTCGAGTGCAGGGAGGTCAGAATCCAACAGCATCTGCAGTCCTTTTTGGTCTCGGAATCAGATTTTTGCTCAGGACCCTCAATTTCAGCCAGAAAATACCTGAAATTACAGAAAAACACACAAACTCATAGTAAAGCCCAGAAAAGTGAATTTTAGCTAAAAACTAATAAAAATATACTAAAAACTAACTAAATCATACTAAAAACATACTAAAAGCAATGCCAAAAAGCGTATAAATTATCCGCTCATCACAACACCAAACTTAAATTGTTGCTTGTCCCCAAGCAACTGAAAATCAAAATAGGATAAAAAGAAGAGAATATACTATAGATTCCAAAATATTAAGGAAACATAGCTCCAATTAGATGAGCGGGACTAGTAGCTTTTTGCCTCCGAACAGTTTTGGCACCTCACTCTATCCCTTGAAGTTCAGAATGATTGGCATCTATAAGAACTCAGAACTCAGATAGTGTTATTGATTCTCTTAGTTGAGTATAATGATTCTTAAACATAGCTAGTGTATGAGTCTTGGCTGTGGCCCAAAGCACTCTGTCTTCCAGTATTACCACCGGATACATACATGCCACAGACACATAATTGGGTGAACCTTTTCAGATTGTGACTCAGCTTTGCTAAAGTCCCCAATTAGTGGTGTCCAGGGTTCTTAAGCACACTCTTGTTGCCTTGGATCACAACTTTATTTCTTTCTTTTTCTTTTTCTTTTCTTTTCTCTTTTTTTTTTCGAATTTTTTTTTTGTATCCACTGCTTTTTCTTGCTTCAAGAATCAATCTAATGATTTTTAGATCCTCAATAACAGTTCTCTTTTTCCTCATTCTTTCAAGAGCCAACAATTTTAACATTCTCAAAACAACAAGTTCAAAAGACATATGCACTGTTCAAGCATTCATTCAGAAAACAAAAAGTATTGTCACCACATCAAACTAATTCAACTAGTTTCAAGGATAAATTTCGAAATCCTGTACTTCTTGTTCTTTTGTGATTAAAGCATTTTTCATTTAAGAGAGGTGATGGATTCATAGGACATTCATAGCTTTAAGGCATAAAATTTCAATTTTATTAACTATGAATTAAGAACAAGACTCAAAGATAAATATAAGATGAGACAAAACAAATTAAAAATAGAAAACAAAACAAAAAAAAAACGCAAAAACATAGGCTCCTAATGATAGAGGTTTTCACAGAGTTAGGACTCAACAACCTTGATTTTGAGAAGTGGATGCTCCCTCAACTTGAGAGGAGAGCTTTTGGCGTTTCAACTCTTGGAGTTCACGCCCCTGCTTCTCTTGTTCTTTCAGCAATTTGCAGAGCATGCAATTCTGATTCTGCTGTTCTTCCTTCAGTTGCTCCATAGTCTCTTGCAGCTTGGTGATAGATGCTTCTAGGCTGGTCCAGTAGTCAATTCTTGGGAATTCAGGGAGGAATTCCTGCGCCCTCCTCTTGATAGAGTTGTCTTGCATTTGTCCTTCCATTGACTTCTTGGTGATTGGGTGTTCAATGGGTATGAATTCATCTACTCCCATCTTCACCCCAGCCTCTTTACAGAGCAAGGAGATCAAGCTTGGGTAAGCCAATTTGGCTTCAGTGGAATTCTTATTTGCAATTGTGTAGATCTCACAAGCAATCACATGATGAATTTCCACTTCTTTTCCAAGCATAATGCAATGAATCATCACTGCTCTCTTGATGGTGACCTCAGAACGGTTGCTAGTGGGCAATATGGAACGCCCAATAAAGTCTAGCCAACCTCTTGCAATTGGTTTGAGGTCTCCCCTCTTGAGTTGGTTTGGGACACCCTTTGAATTGGTTATCCACTTAGTTCCAGGGAGGCATATGTCCTCTAGAACTTGATCCAACCCTTTATCTGCTCTCACCATCCTCCTATTAAAGGAATCAGGATCATCTTGCAGTTGAGGTAGTTTGAAGATTTCTCTTATTTTGTCCAGATGGAAGTACATAACTTTCCCTCTGACCATGGTTCTGTAGGTATGGTAAGCAGTTCCAGTCATTCTTTGCTTATCTGTTAGCCACAGATTAGAGTAGAATTCCTGAACCATGTTCCTTCCAACCTTTATTTCAGGATTGGTCAGAACTTCCCATCCTCTGTTTCGAATTTGCTCTTGGATCCCCGGATATTCATCTTCTTTCAGATCAAATTTTACTTCCGGGATCACTGACCTCAGACCCATTATTTTGTGATAATGGTCTTCATGTTCTTTGGTTAAGAACTTCTCTTGATTCCAAAGATTCTTTGGATTATTCTCTTTCTTTCCTCTTGAATTGGTTTGTTTTCCCTTAGGAGCCATGATCTTGATGAATCTTGGCTTAGTGATCACGGAAAAGCACACCAAACTTAGGAGTTTGCTTGTCCTCAAGCAAAAGAAAGGAAAGAAGAGAGAGAGAGGAAGAGGAAATTCGAATGGTGTGGGGAAAGAGGGGTGTCAAACGTGTATTTATAAAGTGGGGGGGAAGAGATTTTCGAAAAAAAGAAAAATTTGAAAGGAGATTTGAGAAGATTTGGAAAGAAATTGAGAGAAGGGTGAGTTTTTGCACAAAATTTGGGAATGATTTGAAAGATTTGAAGAATAATTTTTGATATTTGAAAATTTGAAAGTGAATGATGAGAGATTGAAATGTGTTTTTGTAGAAGAATATGGGAAAGAAAAGGAAAGTTTGAAAAAATCTGAGTTGAAAACAAAATTGTGGTCCCCCCCCACCTTACTGGCGTTAAACGCCCAGAATGGCACCCATTCTGGCGTTTAACGCCCATTTGGTGCCCCTTTTGGGCGTTTAACGCCCAGCCAGGTGCCCTGGCTGGCGTTAAACGCCAGAAATCCTTTATCACTGGGCGTTTTTCAGAACGCCCAGGATGCTGCACACCTGGCGTTAAACGCCCAGAATGGTGCCCATTCTGGCGTTTAACGCCCAAAATGGCACCATTCCTGGCGTTAAACGCCCAGAATGGTACCCATTCTGGCGTTTAACGCCCAAAATGCCCCTTACTGGCGTTTTTTCGCCAGTAAGCTCTTTTTCTCTGCTTTTTGAGCTGAATCCTTCTGTAACTCTGTGAATCCCTTCATTTTTGATACTTGCCTCTGTAAGAACAATTCATACAACTTCCTAATGACTGGGTTGCCTCCCAGCAAGCGCTTCTTTACTGTCTTTAGCTGGACCTTTACTGAGAATCACTCAAGTCTCAGTTTTGAGCATTCCTGCTCAAAATTGCTTTCAAGATAATGCTTGATTCTCTGTCCATTAACAATGAACGTTTTGTCAGAATCAGTATCCTGAAGCTCAACATATCCATATGGTGATACTCCTGTAATCACATACGGACCCCTCCACCGGGATTTGAGTTTTCCTGGAAATAGTCTGAGCCTAGAGTTGAAGAGCAGAACCTTTTGTCCTGGCTCAAAGACTCTGGTTGACAACTTCTTGTCATGCCATTTCTTTGCCTTTTCCTTATAAATTTTTGCATTTTCAAAGGCATTGAGTCTGAACTCCTCTAGCTCATTTAGCTGGAGCAGTCTCTTTTCACCAGCTAACTGTGCATCCATGTTTAGGAATCTGGTTGCCCAGTAGGCTTTATGTTCCAGTTCCACAGGCAGATGGCAGGCCTTCCCATACACTAGTTGGTATGGAGAGGTTCCTATAGGAGTCTTGAATGCTGTTCTGTATGCCCACAGAGCATCATCCAAGCTCTTTGCCCAATCCTTTCTTCGGGCTATTACAGTCCGTTCCAGGATTCTTTTTAGCTCTCTGTTAGAGACTTCAGCTTGCCCATTTGTCTGTGGATGATACGGAGTTGCCACTTTGTGGCTAATCCCATATCTAACCATAGCAGAGTATAGCTGTCTATTACAGAAATGAGTGCCTCCGTCACTGATTAATACTCTGGGAACACCAAATCTGCTGAAGATGTTTTTCTGGAGGAATTTCAGCACGGTCTTGGTATCATTAGTGGGTGTAGCAATTGCTTCTACCCACTTAGATACATAGTCCACTGCCACCAGAATGTAAGTGTTTGAGTATGATGGTGGGAATGGCCCCATGAAGTCAATTCCCCATACATCAAACAATTCTATCTCTAATATCCCTTGTTGAGGCATGGCATATCCATGAGGCAAGTTACCAGCTCTTTAGCAACTGTCACAGTTACGCACAAACTCTCGGGAATCTTTGTAGAGAGTAGGCCAGTAGAAGCCACATTGGAGGACTTTAGTGGCTGTTCGCTCACTTCCAAAATGTCCTCCATACTGTGATCCATGGCAATGCCATAGGATCCTTTGTGCTTCTTCTCTGGGTACACATCTGCGGATCACTCCGTCAGCACATCTCTTAAGAAGATATGGTTCATCCCAGAGGTAGTACTTGGCATCTGAAATTAATTTCTTTCTCTGCACGTAGCTGTACTCCTTGGGTATGAACCTCACAGCTTTATAATTTGCAATATCTGCAAACCATGGAGCTTCCTGAATGGCAAAGAGTTGCTCATCTGGGAAAGTCTCAGAGATCTCAGTAGAAGGGGGGGACGCCCCAGCTACTGGTTCTATTCAGGACAGATGATCAGCTACTTGGTTCTCTGTCCCTTTTCTGTCTCTTATTTTTATATCAAACTCTTGCAGAAGCAACACCCATCTTATAAGTCTGGGTTTTGAATCCTGCTTTGTGAGTAAGTATTTAAGAGCAGCATGGTCAGTGTACACAACCACTTTGGATCCCACTAGATAGGATCTAAACTTGTCAATGGCATAGACCACTGCAAGTAACTCTTTTTCTGTGGTTGTGTAATTCTTCTGTGCGTCATTTAGAACACGGCTAGCATAATAAATGACGTGCAGAAGCTTGTTATGCCTCTGTCCCAACACTGTACCAATGGCATGGTCACTGGCATCACACATTAATTCAAATGGTAATGTCCAATCTGGTGCAGAGATGACTGGTGCTGTGACCAGCTTAGCTTTCAGGGTCTCAAATGCCTGCAGACACTGTGTGTCAAACACAAATGGTGTGTCAGCAGTTAACAGGTTACTCAGAGGTTTAGCAATTTTCGAAAAATCCTTTATAAACCTTCTGTAGAATCCTGCATGCCCCAGAAAGCTTCTGATTGCCTTAACATTGGCAGGTGGTGGTAATTTTTCAATTACCTCTACCTTTGCCTTATCCACCTCTATTCCCTTGCTTGAAATTTTGTGCCCAAGGACAATCCCTTTAGTCACCATAAAGTGACATTTTTCCCAGTTTAAAACCAGGTTAGTCTCTTGGCATCTTTTCAGGACAAGTGTTAGGTGATTAAGACAGGAGCTAAATGAATCTCCATATACTGAAAAGTCATCCATGAAGACTTCCAGAAATTTCTCTACCATATCTGAGAAGATAGAGAGCATGCACCTTTGAAAGGTTGCAGGTGCATTGCACAGACCAAAAGGCATTCTCCTGTAGGCAAATACGCCAGAAGGGCAAGTGAATGCTATTTTCTCTTGGTCCTGAGGATCTACTGCAATTTGGTTGTAGCCTGAATAGCCATCCAAAAAGCAGTAATAGTCATGCCCAGCTAGTCTTTCTAGCATTTGGTCTATGAATGGTAAAGGAAAATGATCCTTTCTGGTGGCTGTATTGAGCCTTCTGTAGTCAATACACATACGCCACCCTGTGACTGTTCTTGTAGGAACCAGTTCATTTTTTTCATTATGAACCATTGTCATGCCTCCCTTTTTGGGGACAACTTGGACAGGGCTCACCCAGGGGCTATCAGAAATAGGATAAATAATCCCTGCCTCTAGTAATTTAGTGACCTCTTTCTGCACCACCTCCTTCATGGCTGGATTTAGCCTCCTCTGTGGTTGGACCACTGGTTTGGCATTATCCTCCAATAGGATCTTGTGCATGCATCTAGCTGGGCTAATGCCCTTAAGATCACTTATAGACCACCCAAGAGCTGTCTTGTGTGTCCTTAGCACTTGAATTAGTGCTTCCTCTTCCTGTGGATTTAAAGCAGAGCTTATAATCACTGGAAAAGTGTCACCCTCTCCCAGAAATACATACTTCAGGGATGGTGGTAGTGGTTTGAGTTCAGGCTTGGGAGGTTTATCCTCCTCCTGAGGAATTTTCGAAAATTCCTTTGTTTCCACTGGTTCTTCTTGATCAGTTTGAGCATCCTTGAAGATGTCCTCAAGTTCTGATTCTAGGCTTTCAGCCATATTGATCTCTTCTACCAGAGAGTCAATAATGTCAGCGCCCATGCAGTCATTTAGTGTGTCTGGATGCTGCATGGCTTTTACAGCATTCAACTTGAACTCATCCTCATTGACTCTCAAGGTTACTTCCCCTTTTTGTACATCAATGAGAGTTCGTCCAGTTGCTAGGAAAGGTCTTCCTAGAATGAGAGTCACACTCTTGTGCTCCTCCATTTCCAGCACCACAAAGTCAGTTGGAAAGGCGAATGGCCCAACCTTGACAATCATATCCTCTATTATGCCTGATGGATATTTAATGGAGCCATCAGCAAGTTGGAGGCATATCCGGGTTGGTTTGACTTCTCCAGTCAACCCAAGCTTTCTGATAGTGGATGCAGGTATTAGATTGATGCTTGCTCCAAGATCACATAGGGCTGTCTTGGTGCAAGAACCTTCTAATGTGCATGGTATCATAAAGCTTCCTGGATCTTGAAGCTTTTCTGGTAAGCTTTTTAATATGACTGCACTGCATTCTTCAGTGAGAAACACTTTTTTAGAGGAATGGGCGTTTGAACGCCAGCTTTCCTTCCCTTTCTGGCGTTTGAACGCCAATAACATTCCTCTCTGGGCTCTTACTGTCCTCAGAGGGATTTTGAACAGTGGTTTGGTTATCCTCTGTCAATTGTTCCTTGTTTGGCTTTCTGCTCTTTTGAGCAGAGGTATTCAGTGTCTTCCCACTCCTCAGTTGAACTGCTTGACATTCCTCTGTTATCTGTTTAGATATTTGTTGTTTTGCTTGATTCAACTGCAGTTCTATGCTCTTGTTAGCAACTTTAGTTTCATGAAGCATCTCTTTAAGGTCTGCTAACTGTTCTGTCATCAGGAGCAATTGTTGATTAAGCTCAATTATCTGTTCTTGAGGACTAAGGTCAGTGACTACTGCCATGACTTCCTCTTTTGGAGAGAACTCATTGCTAGAGTATAAATATTGGTTTCTAGCAACAGTGTCTATTAGTTCTTGAGCTTCTTCAATTGTCTTCCTCATGTGTATAGATCCACCAGCTGAGTGGTCTAAGGACATCTGAGCTTTTTCTGTAAGCCCATAGTAGAAAATGTCTAACTGTACCCACTCTGAAAACATTTCAGAGGGACATTTCCTTAGCATACCTCTATACCTCTCCCAGGCATTATAAAGGGATTCATTATCCTCTTGTTTAAAGCCTTGGATGTCCAGCCTTAGCTGTGTCATCCTCTTTGGAGGGTAAAAATGGTTCAGGAATTTGTCTGACAACTGTTTCCATGTTTTTATGCTTGCTGTAGGTTGGTTATTTAACCACCTTTTAGCTTGATCTTTTACAGCAAATGGAAACAGTAATAGTCTGTAGACATCCTGATCCACCTCTTTATCATGTACTGTGTCAGCAATTTGTAAGAATTGTGCCAGAAACTCAGTAGGTTCTTCCTGTGGAAGACCGGAATACTGACAATTTTGCTGCACTATGATAATGAGTTGAGGATTTAGCTCAAAGCTGCTTGCTTTGATGGGAGGTGTACATATGCTACTCCCATATGCAGCTGTAATGGGGTTAGCATATGACCCCAGAGTCCTTTTGGACTGATCAATTCCACTTAGGTCCATGATGGATAAAATATTTTTTTTTGAATTAACGAAAAAAATAAATTAAAACAAAAGAAAATTAAAATAAGAATTCGAAAATCAAAAAGAAAATAAGATCAAAGCAAATTGAGAACTGAATCAATTAGTTAATCAAAAAGATTTTGAAAACAGCAATTAAAAAGATATGATTGAAAAATTTTTATGAAAAAGATTTGATTTTTGAAAGGAGGAAAGAGAAAAACACAAAAAGGCACCAAACTTAAAATTTTCAGAGAATCAAACACTAATTTTCGAAAATCTTTAAGGAAAAAACACAAAGAGGACACCAAACTTAGAATTTTTAAAGATCAAAAGGAGACTAAAAACATGTAAATTCGAAAATTAAAAGAAAAACAAAAGCATGCAATTGACACCAAACTTAAAATATGAAACTAGACTCAACTAAAAGACTCTAAACCAACAAAACAAAATAGTCCTAATCTAAGCAACAAGATAAGCCGTCAGTTGTCCAAACTCGAACAATCCCCGGCAACGGCGCCAAAAACTTGGTGCACGAAATTGCAATCACACTTTTGCAACTCCGCACAACTAACCAGCAAGTGCACTGGGTCGTCCAAGTAATACCTTGCGTGAGCAAGGGTCGATCCCACGGAGATTGTCGGCTTGAAGCAAGCTATGGTTATCTTGTAAATCTTAGTCAGGATATTAGAAATTATCAGGATTGATTATGAAAAAGAACAAAAGAACATGAAATGATTACTTGTTTTGCAGTAATGGAGAATAGGTTGAGGTTTTGGAGATGCTCCATCTTCTGAATCTCTGCTTTCCTACTGTCTTCTTCTTCAAACACGCAAGGCTCCTTCCATGGCAAGCTGTATGTAGGGTTTCACCGTTGTCAATGGCTACCTCCCATCCTCTCAGTGAAAATGATTGCTAATGCTCTGTCACAGCATGCGGAATTCAGCTGTCGGTTCTCGGTCAGGCCGGAATAGAATCCAGTGATTCTTTTGCGTCTGTCACTAACGCCCCGCCTGCTAGGAGTTTGAAGCACGTCACAGTCATCCAATCATTGAATCCTACTCAGAATACCACAGACAAGGTTTAGACCTTCCGGATTCTCTTGAATGCCGCCATCAGTTCTAGCTTATACCACGAAGATTCCGGTTAAAGAATCCAAGAGATAACTACTTAATCTAAGGTAGAACGGAGGTGGTTGTCAGGCACACGTTCATAGTTGAGAATGATGATGATTGTCACGGATCATCACATTCATCCGGGTTAAGAACAAGTATTATCTTAGAATGGAAGCAAGCATGATTGAATGAGAAACAGTAGTAATTGCATTAATCCATCAAGACACAGCAGAGCTCCTCACCCCCAACCATGGGGTTCAGAGACTCATGCCGTGGAAAGTATACAAAGAAACGTGTAAAGTGTCATGAGGTACTGATACAATGTCAAATGATCCTATTAATAGTAAACTAGTAGCCTAGGGTATACAGAGATGAGTAAATGACTTAAAAATCCACTTCCGGGCCCACTTGGTGTGTGCTTGGGTTGAGCAATGAATCATTTTCGTGTAGAGACCTTTTCTGGAGTTAAACGCCAGCTTTCATGCCAGTTTGGGCGTTTAACTCCAAGTTTTATGCCAGTTCCAGCGTTAAACGTTGGAATTTCTGAGGCTGATTTGCTACGCCGGTTTGGGCCATCAAATCTTGGGCAAAGTATGGACTATCATATATTGCTGGAAAGCCCAGGATGTCTACTTTCCAACGTCGTTGAGAGCGCGCCAATTGGGCTTCTGTAGCTCCAGAAAATCTACTTCGAGTGCAGGGAGGTCAGAATCCAACAGCATCTGTAGTCCTTTTTGGTCTCGGAATCAGATTTTTGCTCAGGACCCTCAATTTCAGCCAGAAAATACCTGAAATTACAGAAAAACACACAAACTCATAGTAAAGCCCAGAAAAGTGAATTTTAGCTAAAAACTAATAAAAATATACTAAAAACTAACTAAATCATACTAAAAACATACTAAAAGCAATGCCAAAAAGCGTATAAATTATCCGCTCATCAGACCTCTTAACTTAGTCTTAACCACAACCACCCAACTAGACTTGCATGACCTCGGATAAGGCAAATAATATACATGTCGTACATTTTGAGGCAGAATAAAAGGATCATAGTGCCTATAACTCCTGGTCACATTTACTTTAGTGATATTGTAGTCCTTGTGCTTTCGTGTTCTTTATTGCGAACTTGGATCATACCATTGACATTTAAATACAAATACCTTGTATGTGGTGTGACCAAAATACTCTAATTGAATTATATTGTGCAACACACCATACCAATCAGAATATCCACCTCCTGAATTCCCACGAACTCTGACCCCAGTGTTATCTGTTTTCTTTTCAACCAACCATTGTAAAAAATGAAACCGATATCCATTAACATTGTACATCAGGTAGCTTGTGCCCTTATTCATTGGACCCCAACTAAGTGCAAGTAGTTTCGAATCTGTTGTGTTAGCTAGATGCACTCTGACGTATTCTCTGAACCAATTGAAAAAATTATTCAGTGATGTTTCAAGGTTTGTTTCTTGGAATAACCTATGATACAATAAGATAAATAAGAAAATTTCAGTGTAATGAAATTTTGGTTAGATGAGGAAGAAAGCATCTTACTAAGTGCAATAGTTAGAAAGGCTTAAAAACTCACATCAAGTAGGGTAAAACCTGGTCACAGTTAAGCAACACATGTAGATGTGCGGCATCGATTCTCTTTTTCTCTAACCAATAGTCACTTTCTGCGCCTGACGTTAGGATTTTTGCCAGTAAAGAATTTCATAAAAACAGTCGCGTTGTAGATATAGTCTCTAAACCGACAGAAATCCCTTCGTACAAACGTTTTGGTTGTCACAAGTAACAAACCCCTTTAAAATTGATAACCGAGTATTTAAACCTCGGGTCGTCTTCTCAAGGAATTGCAGGGAAGTATGTTCTTATTATTGGTTATGGAGATTGTAAATTTGGGGTTTTGAGAATAGGAAGTAAGTAATTTAAATTGCAATTAAAATAAATAAATAACTGTAAAATAAACCTTTGGCAAGGTATGAGAAATTGGAAGTCCAGACCGAATTATCCTTATCAATGATAATAACAATTGAATCTTAATTTCACTTAGTTAACCCTTACTTAAAGCAGAGGAAGGTCAAGTGACTAATTAGTTTGATCTTCAAATCCGAGTTAATTCCTAAGAAAAGATTGGGATTATTGAGGTTCAATTCAATTAGAGGAGATAACAATTATCAATTATGCTATTGAGTTGGATAACTTCCTGAGTTACTGATTTCTTACCCAAAACCAAAAGGAAAGGAAATTGAATCTACTGGAATAACAATATCTTCAGATTATGGATAATAAAAAGGGACAATCATAAACTGAAATACCTCAAATATCATTAAATAATAAAATCATCATGAAAGTGGCATAGGCCAATTAGGCAACATAACTAATACAAGCAAGCATTCAAATGTCTGAAAATAACAAATAATTATAAAGTAAAAGAACATTGAACCTGGGATTGAGAGTCACTCTTAAAAACTAAGAGAAGTCCTAAATCCTAATCCTAAGAGAGAGAGAGGAGAGAACCTCTCTCCAAACTAAACCTAAATCATGGAAAGTGAATTACGAGAGCATGATAATGAATGGATGCATTTCCCCACTTTATAGCCTCTAATCTGTATTTTCTGAGCCGAGAACTGGGTCAGAAACAGCCCAGAATTCGCTGGTTGCGAATTTAAATTCGCTGATTTTCATCACTTGCGACGCGGCCGCATGGAGAACGCGGTCGCGTCGCCTAGCGTCAGGGCCACTATGGCATATTATATATCAAATCGAAGCCGCGGACGTTAGCTTTCCAACGCAACTGGAACCGTGTCATTTGGACCTCTATAGCTCAAGTTATGGTCGTTTTAGTGCGAGAGGGTCAGGCTGACAGCTTTGCAGTTTCTCCAACTTCTTGTATTCCTTCCACTTTTGCATGCTTCCTTTCCATCCTCTGAGCCATTCCTGCCTTGTAATCTCTGAAAACACTTAACACACATATCAAGGCATCTAATGGTGATAAGAGAGGATTAATAATAAGCAAATATAAGTCCAAAGAAGCATGTTTTCAATCAAAGCACATAATTAGGAAGGGAAATGTAAAACATGCAAATAGTATGAATAAGTGGGTAAAGAGTTGATAAAATCCACTCAATTGAGCATAAGATAAACCATAAAATAGTGGTTTATCAACCTCTCCACACTTAAACAAAAGCATGTCCTCATGCTAAGCTCAAGAGAAACTATAAAGGAATGAAGAGGAATGATAGAATGTATGAGATGCAACCTATGAATGCAACTACATGCAAAAATGTTTCTACCTACTTGGTTAAAAAGTAAATAAATCTTTTAAAAACATACATGAACTGGATTTCACTAATTCAAATCATAAAAATGAAGCACAAATAGACTTGCAAGAAGAAAATAGCTCATGAAAGCCGGGAACAAGGAATTGAGCATCGAACCCTTACTGGTAGTGTATATCATTCTAACTCTCAAGTGTTTAGGGTCAATTCTCTCAATTCTCTACTAATCTTGCTTTCTATAGCTTGCTTTTCATCTAACAATCAACAAAAATTTAATGCACCAATACACAAATCAAGAGGTCTTTCATGGGTTGTAATGGGGTTAGGGTCAAGGTAGGATTGTAGTTGGCCAAGTGGACTAAAATTTGAATCCTTAATTAACATAAACTTTCCACCTAACTTAAGACAATCCAAAATCTAACTTCCCATTAACTGTATTGACTACATATTTATGCATTCTAAGTTTTGAGTACAGCTCATATGCATTGATCTCACTATTTATTTTGGGGCATTTTGTCCCCTTTTCTTAATTGCTCTTTTTCTTTTCTTTTTCACCTTTTTTTTTCAATGCATATGATTAAAGTATTGAATGTAATAACATGTGCTCAACCATTATTTTGCAAATTTTCACTAAAATATACAGCACCCAATTATTCAAACCAAATATTTCCAAACCCAACTTCCCCACACTTAAATCATGAGCATTTTTACTAGTCTAAGCTAACTAAGGATTCAAATTAAGGACATTATTGTTTTCCGCTTAGAGTTAGTAATGTGCTAAAGTAAAGAACAAATGGGTGTATTAGGCTCAAATTGGTTTGCAAAGGATAATGGAAGGGAAGGCCATATGGGTATGTAAGCTCAGTGAAACAAGGCCTCAATCATATAAGTGTATGTATACATCAAATAACGGAAATATAGAATCAAGCAAGACAAAGATCACAATTTTAGAGAGAATAACACACACAAAAATAAAATATTGGTTGATAAAATGCAACCAATCAAATAGGCTCAAAATCTCACTGGTTTTTTGTGTGTTCAAGCTGTAAACCATGTTCCAAAATAATATTTCTTTCTTACAAGTTTTTCAAAAAGTTTTATTCAAATTAGTGAAATACTATAAGAATTTCTTGAAAAAGAGAATATTACCTCAACCAAGTGGTAAAATATGCACAAAATTAAGAAAGTATGCAATCAGATATGCGAATGCAACAATGAAAAATAAAAATTGGTGTTGAGAAGGGACTAACTAACCCGTGGAGATCGGTATCGACCTCCCCACACTTAAAGATTGCACCATCCTCGGTGCATGCTGAGAAGTACAGGTGGACGGGTGTTGTGGTTCCTCAGCTGTTGCTCGTTGTAGAAGCTTTTTCCTTACCCGTTCTGGTGGCCAGCCTGAAAAAGGGAGAAGAGAAAGGGATATGAAGTCAAAGGTGTAGAGCAAAGAGGAGGGCGGTACGAGTGAATAGCATGCCAAGTAAGGAAAATAGTGAATGGAAGACATGGTCGCGATTCCATGTGATCAGTTCATCAATGGAAATATAGCAAGGCATGGGGAGTATTGGATGCAAGATGTTTATTAGCATGCCGGCAAGGGCATGAGTAGCATAGATCAAGCATCAAAAGTTTTAATGTATTGTTAGTCGTAAGAAACTAACAATAACGTTTGTAATGACAATTATATTTAATTAATAAAATATAAAAATGGTTTTGTGAAAAGCAAGCATTTATAGTATAAAGTAAAATAGAGAAGTGCATAATGATATATGGGCTTTTTCACAAACACATAGCACGCATGGTGAATACGGTATAGAAATTATTAAAGTGAACATGCAAGCAACCCTTTAAAAATATAATTGCCAAACAATTTTGCAACAATCCACAATGACCCAAATAAAATTCCAACACCAATGAAAATAATGCAATGAATGAAAGTACGCAAACAAATTAAAAATAAAATAAAAAGAAAAATAAGAAGAATGAGAAGGGAAAGAAAGGAAGCGGAAGTAAATAAGAAAGGAAAAGAAAAATTAGGATTTGGAGGAGAGAAAGATAAGATATGTGGCAATTTTAGGGTGAGCTGTGCAGCGCATGCAACGCGGCCGCGTAGGGCACGCGTTCGCGTGGATGCGCGTTAAGTATGGGCACGCGATCGCATCATTCACGCGGTCGCATGACCCATGTTATGCTTCTGGCGCGAGTGCAACCTCGCGCCAGCACAACTCTCTGTTCAAATTAATTTATTTGCCAAAATTGGGGTGACGCGATCGCGTGGGGCACGCGATCGCGTGAGTGTGCTTCAGAAGATGGATGACGCGGCCGCGTGGGGCACGCGGTCGCGTGATAAGGATTGTGCTTCCAGCACCAATCCAGCACCACTCTCGCACAATATTTCATTGTGCACCCTTTTACGTTGAAAACCCAGGGCACGCGGCCGCGTGGGGCACGCGGTCGCGTGGGAGGTCATACTTCCCATTCGACGCGGACGCATCAACGACGCGGTCGCGTGGGTCGATATGTGCCATTAGCACGCCTCCAGCCACGCTCCAGCGTGACTCTCTGTTCACTTTTAATTTTTCTTTCTCTCCAAGCGACGCGGACGCATCGTGTAGCGAAAAATTTTTTTTATGCATGAATAATGCAGAATGCAGTGATTAATATGAGTGCTATGCATGATTCCAGGTTTACTAAAGTAAAATGAAAAGGAAATAAAAATAAAAACAAATAATGATGAAATAAACTGAAAAAGAAACGACCATACCATGGTGGGTTGTCTCCAACCTAGCACTTTTAGTTAAAGTCCTTAAGTTGACATTGGAAGAGCTTCCTGCTATGGTGGCTTATGTTTAAATTAGTCCAAAAATCTCCACCAGTTCTTGGAATGCCAATAGCCTCCGAGGTCCCAAACTAGACATGTAAAGCTTTTGAGCAGCTTCAAACAGAATATCAGGCTCCCGGAATGACAAATGCCAGGATAGAGTCCATGATTCCAAGCCCTGCTTTTAAATCCGCCTCCGTCTTGATCTACATATTTCCCTTCGGACGGTTTAAAAAGTAGAATCTCACCATGGTGACCAAACGTTCTCCGTGATCCACTCAATTGAGCGTGATACCAATCCTTGCGCTTCGAGTTGAAGCGTGGAATCTTATTGAACCTTGTGCATCGGCTTTGAGTATGAGCCATTTCCCTTTTGCTCTTAAAGCCGCAAAGAGCTCTAAGCTGGCCATCTGTTTCAAGCAAACCATATTCAAGTGGAATATTGAAGATAAAAGACAAGGATTTTAACCACTTGCAGTTTGTGTTGGGCGGTAACGGCCTTGGGATAGGTGTTTCCAGTGGTTCTGTAAGTTCTACTCCCTTATAATCTTCTGTGAATTCTTCCACTTCAACCATATCTTGATCATAGTCTTCAATTTCTCCCTCATCATCGATCAAGTCATATATTAGAGGTTGAGAAAAATCTACCTTAGCATCATCTTCATATTCACTCGGGGAAGATTCTTCTGTCTCAAAGAAATCACTTGTGGATGCAAGTTCGTCGCCAAGAGAACAGGACTCGTGATCATCATCATCAAGGAAACCTGCGTCCTGGGTTATTCCGTCCAGTTCTTCATAAAATATTT
Source organism: Arachis hypogaea (assembly GCF_003086295.3). NCBI lineage: Eukaryota > Viridiplantae > Streptophyta > Magnoliopsida > Fabales > Fabaceae > Arachis > Arachis hypogaea. The sequence goes on along the minus strand of NC_092041.1, from coordinate 101,168,175 downwards.
GCATTGGAGGCGGTGCAAAATCCTCCTCAGCATCAATTGTAAAATCCTTGACGGAATTCTCCACAACAACCGACTCTTCTTCTTCTACAATGACATCTTTCTCTACTTGTTCTAATACGAAGTTATGCTCTATGCTGTGCATTGGAGCTTCCAGCGTCTTCTTTGTACTGCTTTCTTCATTGGATTCTCTGCATAAAGCCATGGGGGTCTGTTGAGGGGCTGAGCGTCCGGAAGACAATTGTTTTAGCCTCTCCACCATTGCTTGCTCCAGTTGATGAAGGACTGTAGTACATTGTTTTAGTGATTCTTCGAGGCTACCCTGTGATTCTGACTTTGATGGATATGGGTACTGTGTATGGGGGAGTGGTGGTTCTTGGGGGTAATTGGATTGCCATTGGGGCGGATAAGGATCGTATGGTGGCGAATGGCGAAAAGAAGCTTGTGAGTGTGGTGGTTCGAGGTCATGTTGAGAGGATGGTCTATAGGCACAGGGTGGGGCTTGTTGGTAGTTACAAGGTTGTCCACTATATCTTTCAGCTGGGTATGCATTGTAGAATGGTCGTTGTCCATGATATCTTGGAGGGTATTGTTGCCTAAAGGGTTGATTAGATCCCCTTGACTGCATCCATCCTTGATTGGTCTGACCTTGATGCACATTCCTGCTGTAGTTTCTATTTCCTTCAACAAAGTTAGAACCAAACTCAAAGCGAGAGGGGTGAGAATTCATAGTAGTTATCAGAAATAAGGGGGAAAAAGAGAAAACAAATAAACAAGTAAAAGAAAAATATTTTTGTTATTGTTATTATTATTATTTTTTTGAAAATATTTACAATAACCAATAATAAGGCACATGTTTGCAATTCCCCGGCAACGGCGCCATTTTGACATTAGGATTTTTGCCAGTAAAGAATTTCATAAAAACAGTCGCGTTGTAGATATAGTCTCTAAACCGACAGAAATCCCTTCGTACAAACGTTTTGGTTGTCACAAGTAACAAACCCCTTTAAAATTGATAACTGAGTATTTAAACCTCGGGTCGTCTTCTCAAGGAATTGCAGGGAAGTATGTTATTATTATTGGTTATGGAGATTGTAAATTTGGGGTTTTGAGAATAGGAAGTAAGTAATTTAAATTGCAATTAAAATAAATAAATAACTGTAAAATAAACCTTTGGCAAGGTATGAGAAATTGGAAGTCCAGACCGAATTATCCTTATCAATGATAATAACAATTGAATCTTAATTTCACTTAGTTAACCCTTACTTAAAGCAGAGGAAGGTCAAGTGACTAATTAGTTTGATCTTCAAATCCGAGTTAATTCCTAAGAAAAGATTGGGATTATTGAGGTTCAATTCAATTAGAGGAGATAACAATTATCAATTATGCTATTGAGTTGGATAACTTCCTGAGTTACTGATTTCTTACCCAAAACCAAAAGGAAAGGAAATTGAATCTACTGGAATAACAATATCTTCAGATTATGGATAATAAAAAGGGACAATCATAAACTGAAATACCTCAAATATCATTAAATAATAAAATCATCATGAAAGTGGCATAGGCCAATTAGGCAACATAACTAATACAAGCAAGCATTCAAATGTCTGAAAATAACAAATAATTATAAAGTAAAAGAACATTGAACCTGGGATTGAGAGTCACTCTTAAAAACTAAGAGAAGTCCTAAATCCTAATCCTAAGAGAGAGAGAGGAGAGACCCTCTCTCCAAACTAAACCTAAATCATCGAAAGTGAATTACGAGAGCATGATAATGAATGGATGCATTTCCCCACTTTATAGCCTCTAATCTGTATTTTCTGAGCCGAGAACTGGGTCAGAAACAGCCCAGAATTCGCTGGTTGCGAATTTAAATTCGCTGATTTTCATCACTTGCGACGCGGCCGCATGGAGAACGCGGTCGCGTCGCCTAGCGTAAGGGCCACTATGGCATATTATATATCAAATCGAAGCCGCTGACGTTAGCTTTCCAACGCAACTGGAACCGCGTCATTTGGACCTCTATAGCTCAAGTTATGGTCGTTTTAGTGCGAGAGGGTCAGGCTGACAGCTTTGCAGTTTCTCCAACTTCTTGTATTCCTTCCACTTTTGCATGCTTCCTTTCCATCCTCTGAGCCATTCCTGCCTTGTAATCTCTGAAAAAACTTAACACACATATCAAGGCATCTAATGGTGATAAGAGAGGATTAATAATAAGCAAATATAAGTCCAAAGAAGCATGTTTTCAATCAAAGCACATAATTAGGAAGGGAAATGTAAAACATGCAAATAGTATGAATAAGTGTGTAAAGAGTTGATAAAATCCACTCAATTGAGCACAAGATAAACCATAAAATAGTGGTTTATCAGCACCCATTGCAACTCCTTCCGGAACAAATATTGGATATATTGATCCTCCTGATGAGGTTTCTCCTCTCTCATCATTCCTTCCAACTCTTGTTCTACATAACTCAACATGAGGCTCAAAATAGAAAAGCGAAATACGGATGTTTCTTTAGCTAGGAATGCTTTGCAGATACTATCCTCGATTCAAGCTCTGTTCTTCACAGTGCACTTGAATGATTCATTCATTCTTTCAAACGGGTACATGCACCTAAATTGAACTGACCCACCTACTCTTGCTTCGTACGGTAGGTGAATTGCTAAGTGCTTTACGGCGTCAAAAAATCTGAGAGGAAAGATCCTCTCTAACTTACAAAGTATGATCAGAATGTTCTTCTCCACTAATGTGAGATCATTTACGTTAAGAGTCAGAGCATATAAATCCATAAAAAAGCTCACTTATTTCTATAAGTGGTTTCTAGATGTTGGTAGGAAGTTTTTGGAATGCAACAAGGAGCAATGACTCGATAAAGACATGACAATCATGACTCTTCAACCCAGCAAGCCTACCTTGTGAGACGTTTGCACACCTACCCAAGTTAGAGGCATAACTATTGGGAAACCTCAGTCCTCTAATCCACCTACAAATATTTTGCCTTTGGTCCTTCGTTAAAGTGAACACCATCTTTGGTTTAGCCCACTGGCCATTATCAAGTCTCGTTAAGTTAGATCTAGTCACCTGCAAATGTCTATCAAGTCTAACCTTGCCTTATTGTTATCATTTGTTCTCTCATCGTCCATTAGGTGTGCATTATATGATCAAAGCACAAAGTTAAGCTAATGTTTCTAGACTCACTTGCAAATGTAGGGTGGACCTTGTCAAAGTGCTTCCAAGCATCTCCATGTGACGGTTGCGTCATAAGACCATCATCTCTCTTGTTGATACTATGCCAAGTCATGTGAGGAACTGAACTCATTGATGCATACAACTGTTTTAGCCTAGGGATTAAGGGCAAATATTGCATCCATTTGTTTGAAATTCTCTTTAACTGTCATTTACCAATCTATTCTTTCTCGACTTGAAATCTCGGTGCATCACAAAATCTACAAGCTGTTAGATCTATGTCTCCCTTGTAATACAACATACAACCATTCAAACAACAATCAATTTTTACCAAATTTAGACCAATTTTTGAAATTAACTTCTTTGCTTCGTAGTGGCTCCGAGGGATGCCACTAGTCTCGACAGGTACTAAGATGTTGCAAAGGGTGGTCCACTTATCAAAATATTTTTTAGTATGATTTGACTCAGAATTAGTACTTATCATTCTAATACATGCAGACAATATCGAATGAACAGACCCCTCGTACAAGGGTTTTGTGGTAGATTCTAACAGATAATAAAAGCTCTTTGCATCCAAGTTAGGCTCTTGTTAAGCATCTTTTGTATCAGTAATACTTATTGCATCAAACACCATCTCGTTGTATCTCTCTTGGTTACCCTCTGACGAATGAATTTTTGCCGGTATAGAAATTATCAAGTAATCAATCGTAGTATAGTCTAAACCGGCACAGAATCCATCATCAAAGTAATTCTACAATCTATAACCGAGAGTATTAGTCCCGAGTCGTTCTTCCCTAGGAATGCTACAAGGATGCATGTTATTGGTTAAGTGGTCTTTTGTGGCTTGAAGAGTGTGGCATAAAAGTGCTAATAAAAGAAAACAACAATCAATCGATATTAAAAGCCTTGGCCAAGGTTGAATATTGGAAGTTCCATCACTATAGCTTCCTTCAATTGTGATAACAAAGGAGTGTTGCTTTACTTAGTTAACCCCTAATCATAGAGGAGAGTCAAGTAAAAGTAACTAACTTAAGTCACAAGTCCTAGTCTTACCCTAGGGAAGTCTAGCTTTAGTGCACTCTAAGTCAATTAGCAATCCTCAATTCTTAATCAACAATTGACATCCATTATTCAAGTGTCTCCAATGACTCAACCACTAGGCCAAGTGAGGGGATACTACTCCATATCTAAAGTTGGCATTTTCTCAAACATTTGGAGGGCAAGAATGAAAGACATAGTAAAATTGAGAAAAGATTTAGAATCAAAGTGATTCAACACAAGAGATTAACAAGAATCAACAATGAATCAACAATGAAAATGAGATCTTCAATGAATCAATAGAATCCAAAACAACAAAGTTAAACCTAAGATCTATAAGAATTGAACAATTACAAACACTAATTGAGATTAGAGAGGAGGATCTACAACATGAACAAAGTAAATTGAGAGTTGTAATAGATCTCACCAAGGAATGGTTGAGAATCGAGAAAATGAAGATGAATCCTAGAGAGAAGTTGGAGTTTCTCTCTCTACAAATGTAACCAACTAAAAAAAATCTACAAAAAATGTAAAATGAGTCTATGGAAGTGTGTGTGTCAATCCCCTCCAATCCTTGGCTCTTATATACATTTTGGCGCCAAAGTTGGTTGCTAAAGCCTTCCAAAATCGCCAGGTACGTGTTGCATTAATGGAGTCATGTGCGATCACCGACGCGTGCGCGCACGGTACGCGTGCGCGTCCTTGGCCTGTTTTGCAATGGTTGAGAATCGAGAAAATGAAGATGAATCCTAGAGAGAAGTTGGAGTTTCTCTCTCTACAAATGTAACCAACTAAAAAAAATCTACAAAAAATGTAAAATGAGTCTATGGAAGTGTGTGTGTCAATCCCCTCCAATCCTTGGCTCTTATATACATTTTGGCGCCAAAGTTGGTTGCTAAAGCCTTCCAAAATCGCCAGGTACGTGTTGCATTAATGGAGTCATGTGCGATCACCGACGCGTGCGCGCACGGTACGCGTGCGCGTCCTTGGCCTGTTTTGCAATGTGCGCGCGAGCGCCTTGTGCGCGTACGCGTGCATGGCTGACTTTGCTTCTTTGACTTTTTATGCTTATCTCCACTTGCATGCTTCCTTCCTTGCTTCCTTTGATCCATGCCTAGTCTATTCCAATCCTGAAATTACTAGCAAACACATCAAGGCATCTTGTGGAATCAAAGAGAAACTAGAATTCATCAAAATAAGGCTTAAAAAGCATGTTTTTACACTTAAGCACAAATATGGGAGAGATAACAAAACCATGCTAATTCCTAGGCTAAATATGACAAAAGGTTATCAAAATACTCTAAATTCAATACAAAACAAACCGTCAAATTGGGGTTTGTCAACCTCCCCACACTTAAGCCTTAGCATGTCCTCATGCTAAATTAAGAAGGAACTAAGGGGTATGACATTGAATGCAACTAAACTACATGAATCCTATCTAAAGGCAACTATCTAAAGAAATTGGAAATACTTAGTTCAAACATATCAAATTGCCAAGAGAGCATGTGTAAACATAAGAGCTAGGCAATAGGGATTAAGTCCAAACCACAATTGTATTGAATTATCAAAAGAGTTCAAACTTGCAAGAATATAGATAATATGGGTGAATACATGTAATTGAACTTTTGAACCCTCACCGGATGTATGTCCGCTCTATTCACTCAAGTGTTTAAGGGTCAATCCGCTCAATTCTCTTCTATTCATGTTTTCCAAAATTTGATTTTCTTCTAACAATCAACACTTATTCAATGCAAGCATACATTTATCATGAGGTCTTTCATTTAGGTTGTAATGGGGTTAGGGTCAAGGTAGGGTCATTTATGGTTAAGTGGGCTAGAATTTGAATCTTTGATTAGCATAGACTTCTCCACCTAACTATATAATGACCTATACAAGTTCAAACTATTCTAACTACCCATTCTTCACTTTTTCTCACATACTCATGCATTCTTATTTGATTCACAACACTTATGCATTGATTCCCTTTTATTGAACTCACTTTGGGGCATTTTATCCCCTCTTTATTATATATATATATTTTTTCTTTTTCATTATCATTTTTTTCTCTTTTTTTTCTTTTTTTCATCATCATTTTTTTTTCTTTTCTTTATATATTCTTTTTTTTTCTTTTTCTTCTTTCAAACTATATACAAGAACATCAATGCATAAGGTCTCTACATTTAATCAATACATGAATATGTACCCAATTCCTAAACATGAAAGTGTGCTACCCCTTTAATCCCATCCAATGTTCCCAAGCCTCACCAACTTTGAATAATAAACACTCTCACTAGCCTAGGCTAATCAAAGATCCAAACAAGGACTTTTCATTGGTTTTCTGCCTTGGCTTGTAATGTGCTAAAATAAGAACAAGTTGGTTAAGCATAGGCTCAAAATTGGCTAACAATGGAGAATAAAAGGTTGGCTATTTGGGTAAGTGGCTAATGAAATAATGGCTTCAATCATATAAATGCATAAATACAAGAAATAAATGGATATATAGAATCAAGCAAATCAAGGGTCACAATCATAGAAAGAGAGCAAATTCACACAAGAATGGAAAATAAGTGGCTATAAAATGTAACCACATCAATAGGCTCAAGTCTCACAAGCTTGTGTTCTTAATTCAATACATGATTCACAAAGTATGAAATTCAAGCAAGTTTTACCAAAAATTTTCTTTCAATCAATTGGGTTAATGCCCTATATTTAAAATTCCTTGGAAAATTTCAATGTTTGACTAAGCATTGTTGTGATTGGAAAATTCAAAGATTTTCTTAGTTCACCATTTTCTTTTACTTAAAATCAATTTCTTATGCAAAAAGGGTGACTAAGTATTTTGCAATTCAAGTATGATTTCTAATCACAACCACAAACTAAAAAAAAATAAACAAAAATGTGTAAATCCAACTAGAAGTACGGAGTCTATCATCCAAATCATCTAAAAATATCCAAAAGCATCAAAATATCTAAAATCCAAAATAAGCAATAAAAGTATCCAAAGTAGACTAAAAATGCATCAAAATATATACAAAGATGTGCAAGATAAGATAACTAGGCCGAAAAGTTCACCGGTTCCCAAATAATGCTACCGGTGCCCTCCCCACACTTAAAACCAAGCATCGTCCTCGATGCTAAACCGGAGGATCAGTGGGAGGTACAACGATAGGCTCTGGCTCTGGCTGTGGCTGTGGCTGTGGGACCGGATCCTCAATTCTAAGACCGGAGAATCGGGGAGCGGAGGTAGCTCAGCACCCAAAGAAATAAGTGCCTGGTCCATCCGATCTAAACGGCGTCTGATGTGGCGTCGCTCGCGCTCTAAAAACCGGAAAAGACGCTGGACCAGGAGATAGGTTGGCTCAGGGGCTGCTGGAGGATCTGTAGATGATGAGGGGGCTGTGGTTGTAGAGGATGATGGGGCAGCTGTAGGGGCTGATGGTGAAGGTGTCCCCACGACAGCTCTAGCCCGAGAGCGGCGTCTAGCAGGTGGTCTCTCATGCACCCAACCACCCCAGGAGATAGTAACCTCCTGTCATCTGCATCAGGGGGCGGTGGTCGCACATCATCATCTAGCCACGGGACATCAGCTAGGGCCGCCATACTCGTGACCAAGGTAGGAAATGGAAGTAGGCCACGAATATGCGCCCGCCACATACACTGTCTGATAAGTCTAGGGAAAGATACATCCTTCCCCTCCATGACACACCCAATCAGTAGAAGCATCTCCATAGGGATCTCAGAGAAGTGGGTGGTAGGTAAGACATAGCATGCGAATATCATCTGCCAAGTCCTGGCCTCCCTAGTCAGATGAGTAAACAACATCCCCTTAGGCTTTGTGTTGCCCGCATCCATAACCCATGCAGCATCCGGTATCCCAATCACGCGCCGAAGCGCCTCATAGTCAAAAGTCATGGTATGGATGGCTATCTCAGCCTGCTGATGGGCACACAGGTCATCCGGAATGTGTCGGCAATGTAATGCCTCCTCAATGGCAGTCTCGGTGATCATAATCTCTCTACCCCGCACCTGCAACACATATCGCATGAAATAGCAACCCAAAACCAACATACAGTATCTAAGGAAGCAAGCGGAAAATATGCACATACGGAGCAATTATCAGGCCTAGAATCCTCTATCCAGCCCTAGCTACCTAACCGCAATTATTTCTATCTATCCTAACATGGAAAATTTGAATTTAACTAACTAACATGCAATTATAGTAATTAACATAAACGAATAATAAAAAAAGGAAAAAATAGAAAACAGAAAAAATATAACAGAAATGGGGCAGGAACCTGGGAGCTGGGAAGTACTGAGAATGGTAAGGGGGACTAGGATAGGGCAGGGGCAGCAGAGACAGAAATTGGCACCGCCGCGAACGGTGGCGGTGAAGACGGTCGGCGCGATGGTTCGGCCGGGAGAATGAGAAACTGAGGGGAGGAGGGACGGTGATGGTGAAAGAGGAGAATGAGAGGGGAATGTGCAGGAAGGGAAGAGAGGGAGCGAGCCGCCGGCAGTGATGACGGGGTGGCGGCGGAGGGGTTGGTCACGGTGAGATGGGTGAGAGGAGTGAGAGGGAGAGAGAGAACGGGTGGTGGTGAGAGGGGAAGAGAAATGATGGTCAAGGATGGTGACGGAGGTAGGTAGTGCGGCGGCGGCCGGTGCTGCTGCTGCGACGGAAGTTGGGGGAGAGAAAAGGAAGAAGAAGCGGAAATGGAGGTTGGGGGGAAGTGCGCGACTGCGCAATGTGCGTCGCGCATTAGGGTTATCCCTATTTTTGAATCGGCGCGCGCGCGCACCTTGCGCGTCCGCGCCAATCGAGAAAACTTGGGACCTACTCGTGCGCGTACAGCGCGCTTAAGCGTGGATGAGCAAAATGGGAGAGGACGCGTGCGCGTACAGTGCGCGCACGCGTGCATGGAGTTGGGCTAGGGGCTTAGAGTTGGCCCAACTCAGGCCTAACTCTCTGGAGATTGGCCTGGAAGTCGCGCTACCAGACCGGCGCGCACGCGGCATGTACGCGTCCGCGTTATGTTCAATTTCTGGCATACGGGCGCGCACCCGGCGTGTGCGCGTCTGCGCGAGTTGAGTTGGGCCAGGGGCTTAAGAATGGCTCAGAGCTGGCCCAACTCTCTGGGGGTTGGCTCAACAATTTGCAGCAGCAAATCGGCGCGGACGCGGCCGGTGCCCGTCCGCGCGAACTTCCATGTTCTAATAGTCGGCGCGCACGCAAATTGTGTGCGTCCGCGTGGGTTAGGTTGGGCTTAGGGCACAATGTTTGCCCAAGAGAGGCCCAACTCTTGGGTATGTGGCCCGTGGTGCATCCGCACTGGGACGCGTGCGCATACATTGTGCGCGCGCGTCCATCCCCCCCCTTTTTTTTTGAACAAGAAAATACCTAAAAGCTCTAAATTGCCCAAAGACTCCCCATGGTGCCTACAACTCCTTATTTAGTCAAAAACCACACGCTTTCTAAAATGCAAGTTGGTTTTGAGATTTATTCTGTTTCTACTAAGCACAACATACATGTTAATATGCTAGCAACTAATGTACACAAACAAGCTAATTATAAAATGAAAAACTACCTACAATGGTAACTCAAATCATTTATTAAACAAAATTAGAAAGGAGTGGAAAGAGTTTACCATGGTGGGGTGTCTCCCACCTAGCACTTTTAGTTAAAGTCCTTAAGTTGGACATTTGGTGGAGTCCTTGCTAGGGTGGCTTATGCTTAAACTCTTCTTCGAATCCCCACCAGTGTTTGCTCTTCCAATAGCCTCCGGGATCCCAATTTAAACGTACAAGGCCTTCAAGGGGGCCTAAGCAAGTAACAAGGCCTCTAAGTTGATAGTGGTCTATGTATGTTCCGGGGTCCCATACTTTGTTTGTCAACCCTTTTTCTTCTTGATCTTCATGCTTCCAATAGGGTGACAAACTTATTGAATTCTCCTTGTAACTCGTACTCATCATCTTAAACCCATTGAATTTGGCTTCACTCAACCTTTGAAACTCAAAGTTTGATCTCCCATCCTTTATGCACCTTGATTCACATTGTCCACCAACATCTAATCCGTTCTTACTCTCTAGCCCACAAAGAGTTCTAAGTTGACCGTCCGTTTCTAACAATGCATATTGATATGGGCCAAGAAAATTAAAGGATGAGATGATTACCCACTCAATTTGTGATTGGGACGGTGACTTAGCAAGGAAGATATTCAATGATCTTGACATTGTAGGTTCCACTTCCTTTGGCTCCTCCATGATGATTTCCATCTTTTGATAACTCTTTTTAAATTCTTTTTGTTTGCTAACTTCCTCCAAACCTTTATCATTGATCAAGTTATGTGTTGGAGGTTGCGCACCCTCCTCAACATTGGTTTCACATTTGTGGGGGAAGTTTCAACAAGATCACCATTGTCGCTTGATGTAGAGTTATCTTTGTTGATGGAACTTCCTTCTTGTTCAACCTCCTCTAGGTCTTCTTCCACTTCTTTATCTTCAACAATCTTCATTTCCTCCGTTTGTTGCAACACACACTCCATTTCCTTGTGCTCCACTTGAGACTCTAAAGTCTCCCTCATACCTCCCTCTTTGGTTACTTTCTCACAATCATCCGTGAACTCATTTTGCTTGTGATATGAATCCCAGGAATCTATCTTTTGACGGATGGTCGCTTGAAGTCGATCCATTTCTTCCTTGAAACGATCCCTTAATTCTTGTTCCGCTTTACTTACATAAGTAGGATCATATTGCTCTTGGATTAATGGACCTTGATATGCTTCCATGGAGGTTTGTGAGGGAGAATCATAATATGGTTGGAAAGAAGATTCATCAAAGCTTTGAGGTGGGAAGTCATTTTGGTTTTTGGTAGAGGGTGGAATTATACGAGACGTAAATTCTTGGAGGGTAGAGGTGAAACTAGTGAAGGTGGTTTGGAGCGCTTCTTGCTCTTGAAGAATGATACCAAGTGCATCATTTATGGGGACTTGGGTTGGAGGGTAAAAATGTTGGAGTGGTGGTGATTCAAGGGTTGCTTGTTCATAATCGTCACAAGGGTATGCATAGGGGGAATATAGATTTGGATCATATGTAGGCAATTGGTGGAAATAAGATGTGGGTTGAGAATATGGTGCATAGAATGGTGGTGGTTGAGAGGTATAACCATGATAAGAATCATCATATTCATAGGAATGATATGCATTATAGGAAGGACTACCATCATAGTAACTTGAAGGGGAAGGTTGCCATGATGATTGCTCATATGGATATGGCTCCCTTCCTGAGAATTCATCTATCCCATAATGTGAGCCATCATTCAAGTTTTCATCGCCTACAAAATAGTCATAGTCATATCCAAAACCACAAGGACGAGAATTCATAGTGGTAAATAGGAACAAAACTAATAGAGATCTAAAACTAACAAAAGCTACCAAACAAACAAAAGACAAGTATATTCACAATATTCACATATTTACATTAACCAAAACATGGCACTCATGCGCAATCCCCGGCAACGGCGCCATTTTGACGAATGAATTTTTGCCGGTATAGAAATTATCAAGTAATCAATCGTAGTATAGTCTAAACCGACGCAGAATCCATCATCAAAGTAATTCTACAATCTATAACCGAGAGTATTAGTCCCGAGTCGTTCTTCCCTAGGAATGCTACAAGGATGCATGTTATTGGTTAAGTGGTCTTTTGTGGCTTGAAGAGTGTGGCATAAAAGTGCTAATAAAAGAAAACAACAATCAATCAATATTAAAAGCCTTGGCCAAGGTTGAACATTGGAAGTTCCATCACTATAGCTTCCTTCAATTGTGATAACAAAGGAGTGTTGCTTTACTTAGTTAACCCCTAATCATAGAGGAGAGTCAAGTAAAAGTAACTAACTTAAGTCACAAGTCCTAGTCTTACCCTAGGGAAGTTTAGCTTTAGTGCACTCTAAGTCAATTAGCAATCCTCAATTCTTAATCAACAATTGACATCCATTATTCAAGTGTCTCCAATGACTCAACCACTAGGCCAAGTGAGGGGATACTACTCCATATCTAAAGTTGGCATTTTCTCAAACATTTGGAGGGCAAGAATGAAAGACATAGTAAAATTGAGAAAAGATTTAGAATCAAAGTGATTCAACACAAGAGATTAACAAGAATCAACAATGAATCAACAATGAAAATGAGATCTTCAATGAATCAATAGAATCCAAAACAACAAAGTTAAACCTAAGATCTATAAGAATTGAACAATTACAAACACTAATTGAGATTAGAGAGGAGGATCTACAACATGAACAAAGTAAATTGAGAGTTGTAATAGATCTCACCAAGGAATGGTTGAGAATTTGAGAAAATGAAGATGAATCCTAGAGAGAAGTTGGAGTTTCTCTCTCTACAAATGTAACCAACTAAAAAAAATCTACAAAAGATGTAAAATGAGTCTATGGAAGTGTGTGTGTCAATCCCCTCCAATCCTTGGCTCTTATATACATTTTGGCGCCAAAGTTGGTTGCTAAAGCCTTCCAAAATCGCCAGGCACGTGTTGCATTAATGGAGTCATGTGCGATCACCGACGCGTGCGCGCACGGTACACGTGCGCGTCCTTGGCCTGTTTCGCAATGTGCGCGCGAGCGCCTTGTGCGCGTACGCGTGCATGGCTGACTTTGCTTCTTTGACTTTTTATGCTTATCTCCACTTGCATGCTTCCTTCCTTGCTTCCTTTGATCAATGCCTAGCCTATTCCAATCCTGGAATTACTAGCAAACACATCAAGGCATCTTGTGGAATCAAAGAGAAACTAGAATTCATCAAAATAAGGCTTAAAAAGCATGTTTTTACACTTAAGCACAAATATGGGAGAGATAACAAAACCATGCTAATTCCTAGGCTAAATATGACAAAAGGTTATCAAAATACTCTAAATTCAATACAAAACAAACCGTCAAATTGGGGTTTGTCACCCTCCCAATCCATTTCTTCCATATTTGGTTCTCTAACCACCCAGACCCTCGTTGATCGACCGCTAACCATATTGAAATTTGAGACAAATTGGTTAACTCCCTACTCATCCACTTCTCCGTGTTTTGTCCACATCCAATACCCATCCTTGAACCCATTATGGTAGAGGTGAAGTGTTATATCTGAAGGTCCTAACCACTTAGTCAGCCGACACTGATAGCACAGACACCTAGATATCCCTTAAGACCTAAACGGTTCCATGTTGAAGACATATGCAACAAACGCATCAACCTCCTCAAAGATATCAAGTTTTAAACCCCCGACCATTGTTGTTCCTATCATACATCTACAAATGATGACTTGGAATCATCTTGCAACAAATACCCTAGAATTCATCCAACAACATAATTTATTAAAATTTTTAGAAAATTCAGCAGAGTGTTTTCTATAATTAGAATCTCCAACCAAATTCAATTATCGTTTTCTGACAAATTAAACATATTTTAAACAATAAAAACAAAATTTTGGCAAAACTTTTTCCTAATTCAAAGACATCCACCAAATAAATTTAACAATTTTTATAGAGAAAATAGCTGCAGGCATAAATTAGAACAAACACGAATTCAATAACACATCAAATCCTAACTGTTCTAGTGCATCACTGATGAGCGGATAATTTATACGCTTTTTGGCATTGTTTTTAGGTAGTTTTTAGTAAGTTTAAGCTACTTTTAGGGATGTTTTCATTAGTTTTTATGTTAAATTCACATTTCTGGACTTTACTATGAGTTTGTGTATTTTTCTGTGATTTCAGGTAAATTTTGGCTGAAATTGAGGGACTTGAGCAAAACTCTGAAGAAGGCTGACAAAAGGACTGCTGATGCTGTTGGAATCTGACCTCCCTGCACTCAAAATGGATTTTCTGGAGCTACAGAACTCCAAATGGCGCGCTCTCAACGGCGTTGGAAAGTAGACATCCAGAGCTTTCCATCAATATATAATAGTCCATACTTTATTCGGAAATTGACGACGTAACTTGGCGTTGAACGCCAAGTACAAGCTGCTGTCTGGAGTTAAACGCCAGAAAAACGTCATGATCCGGAGTTGAACGCCCAAAACACGTCATAACTCGGAGTTCAACTCCAAGAGAAGCCTCAGCTCGTGGACTAATCAAGCTCAGCCCAAGCATACACCAAGTGGGCCCCGGAAGTGGATTTATGCATCAATTACTTACTCATGTAAACCCTAGGAGCTAGTTTATTATAAATAGAACATTTATCTATTGTATTAGATATCTTTGATCACTTTAGGTCTTTGATCAGTCGGTCTTGTGACCACATGGGGGCTGGCCATTCAGCCATGCCTGAACCTTTTACTTATGTATTTTCAACGGTGGAGTTTCTGCACACCATAGATTAAGGGTGTGGAGCTCTGCTGTACCTCAAGTATTAATGCAATTCTATTCTCTTTTATTCAAATCTCTCTTATTCTTATTCCAAGATATTCATTCGTACCCAAGAACATGATGAATGTGATGATAAGTAACCCTCATTATCATTCTCACTTATGAACGCACGTGATTGACAACCACTTCCGTTCTACCTGCAACAGAGCTTGAATGTGTATCTCTTAGATTCCCCAACAGAATCTTCGTGGTATAAGCTAGATAGATGGCGGCATTTATGAGGATCTGGAAAGTCTCACCTTGTCTGTGGTATTCCGAGTAGGATCCTGGGAATCCGGAAAGTCTCACCTTGTCTGTGGTATTCCGAGTAGGATTCCGGTAATGAATGACTGTGACGTGCTTCAGACTCGCAAGTGCTGGGCGTTAGTGACAGATGCAAAAGAATCAAGGGATTCTATTCCAGTAGGAGCGGGAACCAACCAGTGATTAGCCGTGCTGTGACAGAGCGCGTGAGCGTAGTTTTCACTGCGAGGATGGGATGTAACCATCAACCATGGGTGATGCCTCCAGACGATTAGCCATGCGAGTGACAGCCGCAGAGGATCATTTTTCCGAGAGGATTGAAAGTAGCCACCGCTGATGGTGAACCCCTATACACAGCTTGCCATGGAAAGGAGTAAGAAGGATTGAGTTGAAGAAGTGGGAAAACAGGCGTCCTTGAGCCATACAGTATCTCCATTCGCTTATCTGAAATTCCCACCAATGAATCTGCATAAGTATTCTATCCCTTTTATTATTTATTTTCTTATTTCTATTTTTGAAACCATAAATCAATTTAATCTGCCTAACTGAGATTTACAAGGTGACCATAGCTTGCTTCATACCAACAATCTCTGTGGGATCGACCCTTACTCACGTAAGGTTTATTACTTGGACGACCCAGTACACTTGCTGGTTAGTTGAACGGAGTTGTGTCCACTCGTGCCAATTTCAAATTCCATAAAAGTACAATTTAAAGAATAGTGATCACAATTTCGTCCACCAAGTTTTTGGCGCCGTTGCCGGGGATTGTTCGAGTATGGACAACTGGCGGTTCATCTTGTTGCTCAGATTAGGTAATTTTCTTTTCAAAAACTTTTTCAAATATTTTTCTTTTCTTTTTCGTTTTTCCAAAAATGTTTTTCGAAAAAAATCAATAAAAATACAAAAAAATTAGAAAATCATAAAAATCAAAAATATTTTGTGTTTCTTGTTTGAGTCTTGTGTTAATTTTTAAGTTTGGTGTCAATTGCATGCTTTAAAATTTTTTCTTGCATTTTTTTTCGAAAATCTCATGCATTCATCGTGTTCTTCATGATCTTCAAGTTGTTCTTGACAAGTCTTCTTGTTTGATCTTGATGATTTCTTGTTTTGTGTCTTTTCTTGTTTTTCATGTGCATCTTTGCATTCATATTTTTCATGCATTAAAGATTTCTAAGTTTGGTGTCTTGCATGTTTTCTTTGCATCAAAAAAAAAATTTTCAAAATTATGTTCTTGATGTTCATCATGATCTTCAAAGTGTTCTTGGTGTTCATCTTGACATTCATGGCATTCTTGCATGCATTCATTGTTTTGATCTAAAAATTTCATGCATTGAGTATTTTTGTTGTTTTTCTCTCTCATAATTAAATTTTCAAAAATCAAAAAATATCTTTTCCTTATTTTCCTCCAAAATTTTCGAAATTTTGGGTTGACTTGGTCAAAAATTTTTAAAATTAGTTGTTTCTTACAAGTCAAGTCAAAATTTCAATTTTAAAAATCTTATCTTTTCAAAATCTTTTACAAAAATCATATCTTTTTCAATTTTTTTTATAAATTTCGAAAATTTCAAAAATCTTTTTCAAAATATTTTCAAAATCTTTTTCTTATTTTTATATCTAATTTTCGAAAATATGCTAACAATTAATGTGATTGATTCAAAAAGTTGAAGTTTGTTACTTTCTTGTTAAGAAAGGTTCAATCTTTAAATTCTAGAATCTTATCTTGTAGTTTCTTGTTAGTTAAGTCTTTTTAAAGATTAAATCTTTTTCAAAATATCTTTTTATTAAAATTTTTATCTTATCTTTTTATCTTTTATCTTATCTTTTTCAAAATTTGATTTCAAAATATCTTATCTAACTTCTTATCTTCTTATCTTTTTCAAAATTTGATTTCAAATCTTTTTCAATCAACTAACTAACTTTTTGTTTGTTTCTTATCTTTTTCAAAACCACCTAACTACTTTTCCCTCTCTAATTTTTGAAAATTCTCCCTCTCTTTTTCAAAAATTCTTATTGTTTCAAGTTTTAATTTTAATTTTAATTCATCTTTAATTTTCGAAAATACTAACCCCTTTTTCAAAAATTATTTTCGAAATTTCTCTTCTCTTCTCTTATTCTATTTAATTAATTAATTACTAACACTTCTCTTCACCTCTCTTCATCTAAGAATTCAAACTTCTTATATCCCTTGTATTTGGATTCTTCTACCCCTTTCTTCTTCTACTAACACAAAGGAATCTCTATACTGTGACATAGAGGATTCCTCTTTCTTTTCTTGTTTTCTTCTCTTTCATATGAGCAGGAACAGGGAAAAGGGCACTCTTGTTGAAATTGATCCAGAACCTGAAAGGACTCTGAAGAGAAAATTAAGAGAAGCTAAATTACAACAATCCAGAAACAACCTTTCAGAAATTTTCGAACAAGAGAAGGACATGGCAGCCGAAAATAATAATAATAATGCAAGGAGAATGCTTGGTGACTTCACAAAGCCAACGTCCAAGTTTGATGGAAGAAGCATCTCCATTCCTGCCATTGGAGCCAATAACTTTGAGCTTAAGCCTCAACTAGTTGCATTAATGCAACAAAACTGAAAGTTTTATGGACTTCCATCTGAAGATCCTTATCAGTTTTTAACTGAGTTCTTGCAGATCTGTGAGACTGTAAAGACGAATGGAGTTGATCCTGAAGTCTACAGACTCATGCTTTTCCCTTTTGCTGTAAGAGACAGAGCTAGAATTTGGTTAGATTCACAACCTAAGGATAGCCTGGACTCCTGGGATAAGCTGGTCACTGCCTTCTTGGATAAATTCTTTCCTCCTCAAAAGCTGAGCAAGCTGAGAGTGGATGTTCAAACCTTCAAACAAAAAGATGGTGAATCCCTCTATGAAGCTTGGGAAAGATACAAGCAGCTGACCAAAAGATGTCCATCTGACATGTTTTCAGAATGGACCCTATTAGATATATTCTATTATGGTCTCTCTGAATTTTCGAAAATGTCACTGGACCATTCTGCAGGTGGATCTATTCACCTGAAGAAAACGCCTGAAGAGGCTCAAGAACTCATTGATATGGTTGCAAACAACCAATTCATGTACACCTCTGAGAGGAATTCAGTGAATAATGGGATACCTCAGAAGAAAGGAGTTCTTGAAATTGATGCTCTGAATGCCATATTGGCTCAGAACAAAGTGTTGACTCAACAGGTCAACATGATCTCTCAAAATCTGAATGGATGGCAACATGCATCCAACAGTACTAGAGAGGCAGCTTCTGAAGAAGCTTATGATCCTGAAAACCCTGCCATGGCAGAGGTTAATTACATGGGTGAACCTTATGGAAACACCTATAACCCATCATGGAGAAATCATCCAAATTTCTCCTGGAAGGATCAACAAAAGCCTCAACAAGGCTTTAACAATGGTGGACGCAATAGGCTAGGCAATAGCAAGCCATATCCATCATCTTCTCAGCAACAGACAGAGAATTCTGAACAAAACACTTCTAATCTAACCAATATAGTCTCTGATCTATCAAAGGCCACTTTTAGTTTCATGAATGAAACAAGATCCTCCATTAGAAATTTGGAAGCACAAGTGGGCTAGCTGAGTAAGAAAGTCATTGAAACTCCTCCCAGTATTCTCCCAAGCAATACAGAAGAGAATCCAAAAGGAGAGTGCAAGGCCATTGATTTAGTCAATATGGCTGAATGCACAAGGGAGGAAGAGGACGAAAATCCTAGTGAGGAAGACCTCCTGGGACGTCCCTCAAGCAAGAAGGAGTTTCCTATTAAGGATCCAAAGGAATTTGAGGCTCATATAGAGACCATAGAGATTCCATTAAATCTCCTTCTGCCATTCATGAGCTCTGAAAACTATTCTTCCTCTGAAGAGGATGAAGATGTGACTGGAGAGCAAGTTGCTCAATATTTAGGAGCTATCATGAAGCTGAATGCCAAGTTGTTTGGTAATGAGACTTGGGAAAGTGAACCTCCCTTGCTCATTAGTGAACTAGATACTTGGATTCAGAAAACTCTACCTCAAAAGAAACAAGATCCTGGCAAGTTCTTAATACCTTGTACCATTGGCACCATGAGCTTTGAAAAAGCTCTATGTGATCTGGGGTCAGGGATAAATCTTATGCCACTCTCTGTAATGGAGAAGCTGGGGATCATTGAGGTACAACCTGCCTTGTTCTCATTACAATTGGCAGATAAGTCATTGAGGCAAGCTTATGGAATAGTAGAGGACGTGTTAGTAAAGGTTGAAGGCCTTTATATCCCTGCTGATTTCATAATCTTAGACACTAGGAAGGAAGAGGATGATTGCATCATCCTTGGAAGACCTTTCCTAGCCACAGCAGAAGCTGTGATAGATGTCAACAGAGGTGAATTAGTCCTTCAATTGAATGGGGACTACCTTGTGTTTAAGGCACATGGCCATCCCTCTGTGACAAAAGAGAGTAACCAGGAAGAGCTTCTCTCAGTTCAGAGTCAAGAAGAGCCCACACAGTCAAACTCTACGTTTGGTGTTGTGAGGCCACAACTAAACTCTAAGTTTGGTGTTCAAACCCCATATCCAAACTCTAAGTTTGGTGTTGGGACTACACACTAACATTGACCTGATCATCTTGTGGCTCCATGAGAGCCACTGTCAAGCTATTGACATTAAAGAAGCGCTTGTTGGGAGGCAACCCAATTTTAATTATCTAATTTTTATTTTATTGTTATTTTGTGTTTTATTAGGTACATGATCATGAGGAGTCACGAAAAAAATCAAAAAAATTAAAAACAGAAGAAAAAACAGAAGAAAAAAAATTTTCACCCTGGAGGTCGCGCAGACTGGCGTTCAACGCCAGTAAGATGCATCTGGCTGGCGTTCAACGCCAGAACAGAGCACCATTCTGGCGCTGAACGCCAGAAACAAGCAACATCCTGGCGCTGAACGCCAGGAATATGCCTAGAGGAGACAAACTGGCGCTGAACGCCAGTAACAAGCATGAAACTGGCGTTCAACGCCAGAAACATGCATTACATGGGCGTTGAACGCCCAGAACGTGCACCAATGGGCGTTTAAACGCCAGAATGATGTACGAAGGCATTTTACATGCCTATATGGTGAAGGAATGGTATTTCTTTTCACCTCAGGATCTGTGGACCCCACAGGATCACCTCAGGATCTGTGGACCCCACAGGATCCCCACCTACCATATTCCCACCTTACCTTTTAATCCTAATCACACTCTCCTAATCCTAAATCTCATTTTTCCTACTCCCCATGTCACACTTCCCAACACCCATCACCAATCACCTCAATTCCTCTTCCCAATTACCCCATTCACCATTCACATCAACCCACTCTTCCCCATAAACCACACCTACCTTCATCAAATTCAAATTCAACTTGCCACCCATTCCCACCCAAAATGGCCGAACACCCACCCTCCCTCTCCCTATAAATACCCTTCCATTCTACTTCATTTTCACACAACACAACCTCTTCTTCTCCCCCTTAGCTGAACCTACCTCTTTCCCTCTCTACCATATTTTCTTCTTCTTCTTCTTCTCTTCTTTTCTTTCTTGCTCGAGGGCGAGCAATATTTTAAGTTTGGTGTGGTAAAAGCATAAGCTTTGTTTTTCCATTACCATCAATGGCACCTAAGGTCGGAGTATCCTCTAGAAAAGGGAGAGGGAAGACAAAAGCTTCCACCTCCGAGTCATGGGAGATGGAAAGATTCATCTCTAAGAGCCATCAAGACCACTTCTATGATGTTGTGGCAAAGAAGAAGGTGATCCCCGAGGTCCCTTTCAAGCTCAAAAAGAATGAGTATCCGGAAATCCGACATGAAATCCAAAGAAGAGGTTGGGAAGTCCTAACCAACCCCATGCAACAAGTCGGAATTTTGATGGTTCAAGAGTTCTATGCCAATGCATGGATCACTAGGAACCATGATCAAAGTATGAACCCGAATCCAAAGAACTATCTCACAATGGTTCGGGGGAAATACTTAGATTTTAGTCCGGAAAATGTGAGGTTGGCGTTTCACTTGCCTATGATGCAAGGAGATGAACGCCCCTACACTAGAAGGGTCAACTTTAACCAAAGGTTGGACCAAGTCCTTATGGACATATGTGTGGAAGGAGCTCAGTGGAGAATAGATTCCAAAGGCAAGCCAGTTCAACTAAGAAGACTGGATCTCAAGCCTGTGGCTAGAGGATGGTTGGAGTTCATTCAACGCTCCATCATTCCTACTAGCAACCGATCTGAAGTTACTGTGGATCGGGCCATCATGATCCATAGCATCATGATTGGAGAGGAAGTAGAAGTTCATGAGGTCATCTCCAATGAACTCTACAAAATAGCCGACAAGCCCTCACCCATGGCAAGGCTAGCCTTCCCTCACCTTATATGTCATCTATGTTACTCAGCTGGAGTTATCATAGAAGGAGATGTCTCCATTGAAGAAGACAAGCCCATCACCAAGAAAAGGATGGAGCAAGAAAGAGAAGCTCCTCACGGCCCTCAAAAAGTGCATGAGGAAGCTCATCATCAACAAATTCCTGAGATGCCTCAAGGAATGCACTTTCCTCCCAACAACTATTGGGAGCAACTCAACACCTCCTTAGAAGATTTGAGCCACAATGTGGAACAATTGAGGGTGGAATATCATGAGCACTCCATCATTCTCCAAGAAATAAGAGAAGACCAAAGAGCAACGAGGGAGGAGCAACAAAGGCAAGGAAGGGACATAGAAGAGCTGAAGAACATCATTGGTCCTTCAAGAAGAAGACGCCACTAAAGGTGGATTCATTCCTTGTTCTTTATTTCTTTCTGTTTTCGGTTTTTTGTATTATGTTTATCTATGTTTTGTGTCTTTATTTCATGATCATTTAGTATGTAACCATGCCTTAAAGCTAGGAATAAAATCCATTAATCCTTCACCTCTCTTAAATGAAAAATGTTTTAATTCAAAAGAACAAGAAGTACATGAATTTCGAATTCATCCTTGAATTTAATTTAATTATATTGATGTGGTGGCAATACTTTCTGTTTTCTGAATGAATGCTTGAACAGTGCATATTTTTGATCTTGTTGTTTATGAGTGTTAAAATTGTTGGCTCTTGAAAGAATGATGAACAAAGAGAAATGTTATTGATGATTTGAAAAAAATCATGAAATTGATTCTTGAAGCAAGAAAAAGCGGTGAAAAAGGAAGCTTGCGAAAAAAAAATATAGAAAGAAAAAGAAGGAGCAGTAGAAAAAGCCAATAGCCCTTAAAACCAAAAGGCAAGGGTAAAAAGGATCCAAGGCTTTGAGCATCAATGGATAGGAGGGCCCAAGGAAATAAAATCCAGGCCTAAGCGGCTAAATCAAGCTGTCCCTAACCATGTGCTTGTGTCATGAAAGTCCAAGTGAAAAGCTTGAGACTGAGTGGTTAAAGTCGTGATCCAAAGCAAAAGAGTGTGCTTAAGAGCTCTGGACACCACTAACTGGGGACTCTAGCAAAGCTGAGTCACAATCTGAAAAGGTTCACCCAGTTATGTGTCTGTGGCATTTATGTATCTGGTGGTAATACTGGAAAACAAAGTGCTTAGGGCCACGGCCAAGACTCATAAGTAGCTGTGTTCAAGAATCAACATGCTTAACTAGGAGAGTCAATAACACTATCCCAAATTCTAAGTTCCCAGAAACGCCAATCACTCTAAACTTCAAAGGAAAAAGTGAGATGCCAAAACTATTCAGAAGCAAAAAGCTACAAGTCCCCCTCATCTAATTAAATTAATATTCATTGATATTTTAGAAATTTATAGTATATTCTCTTCTTTTTATCCTAATTGATTTTCAGTTGCTTGGGGACAAGCAACAATTTAAGTTTGGTGTTGTGATGAGCGGATAATTTATACGCTTTTTGGCATTGTTTTTAGGTAGTTTTTAGTAAGTTTAAGCTACTTTTAGGGATGTTTTCATTAGTTTTTATGTTAAATTCACATTTCTGGACTTTACTATGAGTTTGTGTGTTTTTCTGTGATTTCAGGTAAATTCTGGCTGAAATTGAGGGACTTGAGCAAAACTCTGAAGAAGGCTGACAAAAGGACTGCTGATGCTGTTGGAATCTGACCTCCCTGCACTCAAAATGAATTTTCTGGAGCTACAGAACTCCAAATGGCGCGCTCTCAACGGCGTTGGAAAGTAGACATCCAGAGCTTTCCATCAATATATAATAGTCCATAATTTATTCGGAAATTGACGACGTAACTTGGCGTTGAACACCAAGTACAAGCTGCTGTTTGGAGTTAAACGCCAGAAAAACGTCATGATCCGGAGTTGAACGCCCAAAACACGTCATAACTCGGAGTTCAACTCCAAGAGAAGCCTCAGCTCGTGGATTAATCAAGCTCAGCCCAAGCATACACCAAGTGGGCCCCGGAAGTGGATTTATGCATCAATTACTTACTCATGTAAACCCTAGGAGCTAGTTTATTATAAATAGAACATTTATCTATTGTATTAGATATCTTTGATCACTTTAGGTCTTTGATCAGTCGGTCTTGTGACCACATGGGGGCTGGCCATTCGGCCATGCCTGAACCTTTTACTTATGTATTTTCAACGGTGGAGTTTCTGCACACCATAGATTAAGGGTGTGGAGCTCTGCTGTACCTCAAGTATTAATGCAATTCTATTCTCTTTTATTCAAATCTCTCTTATTTTTATTCCAAGATATTCATTCGTACCCAAGAACATGATGAATGTGATGATAAGTAACCCTCATTATCATTCTCACTTATGAACGCACGTGATTGACAACCACTTCCGTTCTACCTGCAACAGAGCTTGAATGTGTATCTCTTAGATTCCCCAACAGAATCTTCGTGGTATAAGCTAGATAGATGGCGGCATTTATGAGGATCCGGAAAGTCTCACCTTGTCTGTGGTATTCCGAGTAGGATCCTGGGAATCCGGAAAGTCTCACCTTGTCTGTGGTATTCCGTGTAGGATTCCGGTAATGAATGACTGTGACGTGCTTCAGACTCGCAAGTGCTGGGCGTTAGTGACAGATGCAAAAGAATCAAGGGATTCTATTCCAGTAGGAGCGGGAACCAACCAGTGATTAGCCGTGCTGTGACAGAGCGCGTGAGCGTAGTTTTCACTGCGAGGATGGGATGTAGCCATCAACCATGGGTGATGCCTCCAGACGATTAGCCATGCGAGTGACAGCCGCAGAGGATCATTTTCCCGAGAGGATTGAAAGTAGCCACCGCTGATGGTGAACCCCTATACACAGCTTGCCATGGAAAGGAGTAAGAAGGATTGAGTTGAAGAAGTGGGAAAACAGGCGTCCTTGAGCCATACAGTATCTCCATTCGCTTATCTGAAATTCCCACCAATGAATCTGCATAAGTATTCTATCCCTTTTATTATTTATTTTCTTATTTCTATTTTCGAAACCATAAATCAATTTAATCTGCCTAACTGAGATTTACAAGGTGACCATAGCTTGCTTCATACCAACAATCTCTGTGGGATCGACCCTTACTCACGTAAGGTTTATTACTTGGACGACCCAGTACACTTGCTGGTTAGTTGAACGGAGTTGTGTCCACTCGTGCCAATTTCAAATTCCATAAAAGTACAATTTAAAGAATAGTGATCACAATTTCGTCCACCAATCACCACTTATAATTCCATAATTTTCCAACAAACAAGGGTTTCATGAAGGCGCCTCTACACAACTTTCTCCCACTTCTATCCTAAAAAGTAAGTCCTGCATAAAACTTAAACAATTGGTTATATTTAGAGATAGAAAACATACTTGGAACATCGATGCACAAAATATAGAAGAAGCGAATTCCAATTAATCTCAGAGAAATAGCATCGTCGTAATAACAAAAACTTATTGAATTCACAAGGTGAAACTAATTCAACACACTAAACAAATTCTTCCAATAGTTTAAGTACTCTTAATATTATCCTACTTAACATACCTTAATTTAATTTTTATTTATATTAAATTAATATAGGATATCCTAATCATAAACTTCATTACATTACATTAATTTAATCAATAATTTGATAATAAAATACCTAACAAAATCCTAAACTCAAAAAAATATGAAAAAAACTAAAAAAACTAAACCAAACTCTAATCAAATTCATTACATTAACTTAGTCAATAATATGATAAAAAACCTAACAAAATTCTAAACTCAAAATAAAATCTGAAAAAATAAAGAATTAAACTAAATCCTAATCACAAACTTCATTATACTAATTAAATCAATAATTTCGTAAACTACTTAATAAAATCCTAAACTCACATAAAAATCTTAAAAAAAATGCCAAAATTACCTCTGATAGTGGCTGCAGGATGGTGAAGACATGGTGGGTGATAGTGATAGCGACAACGTCACCAACACCGACGGCGGTGACCATGAACACGAACAGCGGCGGCGTTCCCGATGACTCCAACAGTGACCAACACTCTGGCGGCAACAGCAACAGAGGCTCCAATTAGGGGCGACAGTGGTGCGGCTAAGAGCGGGTTTTTGCCCTACTTGACCCCGCCCCGCCCTCCTTTCACTTCACTACTACTCGTCCACCCCTACCCACTGGTAGTAGACTACCTACCTTGACCCGCCCCCGCAGGTACTCGCTCCGCTCCTACCCGCCCCTATAAAAATTAAATAACATTTTAATTTTTACATATTCATATATAAATTAAGATAAAAACTTAAAATTCATACCTAAATTAAAATACAAACATAAGATTCATACAATGTCAAATAATTTGAAATTAAAAAAAGCTAATGTTTGATCACTACAAGTTTAACACCATAATAAAGAAATTACAACATTAAATATAAAAGAGTGTTCAATCCTTTTTCTTGATCACTTTCTACATCTTCATCATCATTAAAGGTTTAAAAGTCAAGATTCAAACCTGAAAATCAAAAAATTTATTAGTATTATGTAAAAAATTAACATAAAAAAATATTAA
Organism: Arachis hypogaea; assembly: GCF_003086295.3. NCBI lineage: Eukaryota > Viridiplantae > Streptophyta > Magnoliopsida > Fabales > Fabaceae > Arachis > Arachis hypogaea. Next base: position 101,142,293 of record NC_092041.1, on the reverse strand, counting down.
ATAATATATCACATTTACTCCCTAAAGCTACCCACAGCCAACTTTGGCCACAAATCAAAGCTTCAATTATGCTTTCTTTGAGCTTTCCACGATGAGACAAAATTACACGATCACTTGTACTAAAAGCAGATTCAGAGCAACAGTGGGCACCGGAATAGCATATATATCCTTGGCTATTTTATCAAGAACTTTAAATTTCACCTGGTTGTTCTTCTACTATTTCAAAACATTAAAGTTTGGATCATCTGAAGGATGAATTTCCTCCTCAAGATAATGATCAAACTCAACATTCACACTTGAACCCTTTGTCATTTTTCTTCTTTTAAGATACACCATATAATCATCACCCCTAAGTAGGTTTATATTTTCACTTTCATCAACTTCTTTTGTACTAACATGCGACATATCAGAACTCATTTTTTTATTGTATTCATTAACCATAATGTTGGATCTAGATACATTTTTTCAAATTAAAACTCAACCTCAACCATCTTGTACCTAGGATCTAATACAACAACAACACCTATAAATATAATGCCATGAATTTCATCTCAATACTTTTTAAATTTCTTCTTCATATTAGATGTCATATTAGCAATTAATGTATTACTAGAAATTTTACAAACTAGAGTAAAATAAAGATTGACAGTCAGAAATTTAGAACTAGAAAATAATTGAGTAATATCATAAAACAACTTCAATCTATCACATAGTTCCTTAGTAATTTTCCACTCTTTATTACTTGGCACATTTTTATATTGGGGTTTCTTTTATTTTAACCTAGGAAAGACAGCTCTATACACAAAATAGTTTCTAACATTAAATAAGTTGAGTTTCACCTAGTCGGACAATCAAAAACTAATTTCTTAGTAAATTAAATCAATGTTTTAGCACACCAACTCACAAAAGTTTCCTTCTTTTTCTGCATCATAGTCCAATACGAATCTTTTCAATACTTTCCTTAACTATAGTTAAACCATTATTCACAATCAAATTCAATATATGAGCAGAACAATGCATATGAAACAATTCACCACCGAATATCAAGAATGAAGAATCTAAACGCCTCAATCGTTCATCTATCATAGCATCATTAGTAGAACAATTATCTAATGTAATAGCAGACAATTTTCTATCAATGTTCCATGCTAACAATATTTTCATCAATTCTTAAGTGAGAACTTCACTTGTATGGGGAGAAGAAACATAACAAAAGTTGAAAAATAAAACAAACATGCATGCATTTTGGATTAACAAAAATCAACATACGAAGACAACACAATGTATAAAATTTTATGAAGTTTTTGAAGTATCTCAATAGGCGCATTTGTAACTTTCACGAACTATCAATATAGTGAGCCGTGACAACCATGTATCCTTTTTCTTGATGGAAGTCCACATGTCTCTAGTTATTGCAACTCTACTATCATTTTCATCTAGTTGAAGAGTTAACTTCAGCTTCTCATCCCCAAACATCTTTAAGATCTCTTTTCTGATTGCGTTTTGACTAGGCATTTTAAATGTAGGTTGCATTAATGCAAACGTTCGCCTCAGACCATGGTGGTCCATACAACTCAAAGGATACTCATGCAGGATAATCATTTCGGCAACACACTTTCTTGTGTATGAAGGGTCAAACACAAAGCCATCTTCATTCACTTTTTGCATTTGTGCTTGTTTTGCTAATGATTCAACAATTGATGATTGCCTTGAGTTGGCCACTTTTATTCTCTTACAATATCGGTCCACATGGTTCTTCAATGACTTGGTACCATTCTTTGGATTTGCATTAAGCACACTCTTGCAAAATTTGTATTTCGTCTTCCATTCACCTTCAACTTTCAAACAATCAAAATACTCCCAATAAGCAATCTTAACATTAGCCTTATTGTCACCTTCAATAGGAGTTGATCCTTTTGAATTTGAGGCATCATTATCTGTCGTTTGTGGAGTTTCTGAAGTTGGATTAGCATTACTCTTATCTTCAATTTCATTATCATTAGGAGTAACTGTTGCTTTTTGTGTTTTCTCTAGCACTACTAGACATGCAATAATCTTAAAGAACCTATATTGAAAAAAATTGAAAAACTAAGCAAACCATATAGAACCTTTAACAAGCAAGTAGACTTTATACACTCCATATCAAAAAGATATATCAACACTATATGGTAGCCTCTTTCTTAAATTTGTTATATAGAACCCCTGAGTATATATTATATATATATGATACCAGATATGCCCGAAGTGGATCTAGGAGGGATAACGAGAAAGAAAGAATATATAATTAATGTTGATTAATTATATGAATGCAGATGTAAAGGCAGAAATTAAATATGACGTTAGATGTGGCGATAGTCCGTACGCATATGCAGGTTAGTATGAAATTAGATGTGGCGATAATGTGCACACATATGATGATGCAGGAGCTTTAAAGAAAACACAAAAATGAAGAACTGAAAATTCTTTATTGAAAAAAATTAAAGAAAGAAAAGATAAGAGTAAAAAAGCTTATAAAGGGTTCTCAAAGGCTCTTTCTCTAATTTCTCTCTCTATTCTTGTGTTTTCTAAGAACTCCGTCTCAGAATGTTGCTGAAGTATGGTTTTATAAACCTAAAGATTTACTATTTCTACAGTTTAGGTAATGTTGACCTACACTATAGCTACAGTACCGGTTAATAATTTTACAAATTGAAATACAAAATTTTGTGAATAACTTTAATCTTCTTGTAGATTAATTCTGAAGCAGTCATCTTTATTTTGATTATAATCACTGGAAGAGGCTATTGAGGGGTTTGGATCTCGTTTCCCTTCTTGGTCTTCTTCAGCTTGAAGTAGCTATAATATTTGCTGTAGATTTTCGGTAAATGATTCTTTGGATTGGGACCTTGTAAGAGCTGCTGCAATCTGCCCTTTTGATTAAGAAAAACGGATGTTTCTTGATCTATTGCCTTGACAAATTGAGGATGTTCTTTGAACTATTTCCTTACTTCGTTAGGATAAGCCATAGTTGAATTGAATTGGGACCACCATTTGACATATGCAATTCTTTGAAGCATTGGTAGTGCCTTAGGATGATCTTGCTTGCCATACCTGTATTGCCATGAGAATACCCATGCCAATGCAAATGTAGAGAAGAACTTCCAGGGATACTGGATTCCTGTTGGTCAAATTTGTGTTTAAAAACTTTCAGCCCTTCATTGGCGGGTGGGGGTAAAATTTCAGGTAGTGGGCCGAAATAATCCCACCACTGAAAAAACCAGTTTGAGAAGTGATAATTAACATTTCTTTTGAAATAAATGAGCCAAGAGTGTCAGTTTTGTTTGTTTTGAAACCAGAAAATCTTTGTCCACACATCCATGTAATCCCAATAAGAATATCCCATTGGATCAAATGGTTGTGAAAATTTGGTAATACTGTTTAGGTTTTTACCATGAGTTGGGGTAAGAACCTTTAGGATTTGTATTTTTGAGTGGGTTATATTTGTGAAATCTTTGGGGTCTTTATAATATTTTATTGATACCGAATCAGAATCTACAAATATAAATTCGTAGAATTATCTTGTTTTGGTAAGGGCTGTTGGTTTAAAGTGAAATTCTGGTGGAAAAAGTTTTGGGATTACCTTATAAGGTGTTTTTTTTTCCAAAATTCTGGTTCAATTAGTAAAACAGAGGAGAACTTGTATTTTGAAATATATGTAGTTTGGGTTTTTGAAGGTTGAAGGTTTGGAAGATGGGTTTGGTTAAGTGATTGGGGTAATTTGGTTTTGGTAATGGCTTTGCCTTCTGGGTCTTGACAAATTGTTTGTTGGTTTGCTGCTTGGGTTAGTAAGTTTGAAATATGAATTTTTTCATCTGAGCTATCACATATGTCAGCCCAAGATTTATGATGTAGCTTTGTTAGCCCCACATCTTGTAAGGCTAGTGGAATTTGGAATGGAAAGGCATAATTTGCTTTGGTCTGTTTGGCTGTTTAGGAGTTTTGTTGTTGAGTTGATGACTCAACTATATCTTTTAGCTGAGTAGATGACCCAGTTGGTTGTTGGGTTGATAAGGTAAGTTGGTGGGTTGATGACCCAATTGGGGTACTTGATCCTAATCTTTTAAATGATCCTGGTAGGGCTAGGCGAATGCCTCTGCCTCTTGAAGAGGCTAAAGATGCCTTTTTAGGCATTTGAATGTAATCCCTGCAAATATTCACGTGTAAGATAATCAAGGAGAGAGTTTGAGATTTCTTGAATGTATTCAATTTTAAAATAAAAAATGTTTAAAATTGCTTGTCATCGGGTAAAAATGTGTTTGGATGCAAGATTCTTTACATCTTTTTGTAAAATGTATTTAGCAGACTTGCAATCTACCCTAATAAAAAAAATTTTGTTTAATAAGTCAGATTGAAATTTGAAAATGCATAAAACAATTGCTAAAACTTCTTTCTTTATAGTGGAATAATTTTGTTGGGAAGTATTCCAATGCTTAGATGTAAATACAATGATGCATTCTTTATTATTTAGCTTTTGTTTTAGGATACCACCATAACCTAAATTTGATGCATCAGTTTCAACAATTTTGAAGGCTTGGGGAACAAGGAGGTAAAGGCAAGGGAGTTTCTTGACACAAAGTTTGAGTTGTTTGATAATCTTTGTATGATTATTTGTCCAAAGAGGGGTTTTTTTCCCATACGGTCTTGAAGAGGTTTGATAATCGTACTCAAATTTGGAATGAAGTGTGCTACATAATTTAGGCAGCCAAGAAACCTTTAAAGTTGTTATTTCTCTAAAATGTGATCAGAAAATTTATCTGCAAATTGGATAGCTCTATCTATAGGTGTAATCCTTTCTTGGTGAATCATGTGACCAAGAAAACGGATCTTAGTTTGGAATAAATTAATCTTTGATTTAGAAACTGCCAGACTATTATGTCTGATAGTGTGCATAAAAATTTTCACATGCTTAAAATGATCATGCAAGGATTGTGAGAAAATGAGCACGTCATCTATGTAGACGATGGCAAAGTCGGAAAAAGGATTGAAAATATCATTAATAATTTTCTGAAATTCAGATAGGACATTTTTCAGGCCAAAAGGCATCACATTCCATTCATATTGTCCGAAAGGCACTGTGAATGCCATTTTGTATCTATCAGCCTCATGAATCTGGATTTGCCAATACCCAGATTTCATGTCAAATTTTGAAAAAAGGCTTACTGAGTTTAGTCTATTTAATAAATCTTTTTCTTTGGGATAGGATACCTAATTCACTGAAGAACTTCGTTTAGATGCTTATAGTTGATAACTAGTCTAGGGGTGCCTCTCTCTAATTCGGCTTGTTTGTTGACATAGAAAGCGGAACAAGACTATGGGCTTTTACTAGGCCTGATAAGCTTTTTGTGCAAGAGATTTGTAATCTCTTTTTGACAGTATTGGTGGAATTGTTCATTCATTTGTATGGGTATAGCTTTTGTTAGAATTTGGCTTTCCTTGAAATCCTTTTCATACGAGAGATCCACAATATGTTGTTTTCTGTTCTAGAATGCATGAGGCAAATATGAACATATTATTTCTTGCATTTGTTGAAGTAGGAATTTAATCTTTTGTTGGGTTTCAGGTTTTTGTAACTGGATTTTTAGGGTTTTAAAACAGACTTCTTCTTTTAAAAAGTTGATTTGATTGGCTTTGAATTGGAGGAGGTTGAGGGTCCTGTGAATGGAGGTTGAAACGAATTGGAAAGTTGTTGGGGTTCCTCCTAAGTAGGTGGTGATATCGTCGTATGAAATCATCAACGGGAAAAGAATTCTAATAAAGGGTGATCCCAGTATGACCTGATTTTTTAAATCTTTTACAAGGAGGAAAGGGGTCTTTATCCGGAGAAAACCATTCTTAATGATAGCATCAGAAAGTTTATACTTGATTTATAAATGGTCACCATTAGCTGTACTAAGGCGCTTTGAAGTTTTTTCAAAATATTTTGTTGGGACTAAACCTTCCAAAATACAATTTGAATCTGCACCTGTATCAAATAGGGCTACAGTTTCCAGTACAAAGTCATTCGAATATTGATATAGAATTTCATAACCAAAAATTCTATTTTTTATTTATTTTTGGTTTCTAATGTTTGTTTGAGCTTTAAAAAAAAGTATTTTCTTTTTTCGAGGTTAGAGATAACGTTTATGGCATCGAAAAGAAGATCCTGTTCTTTTGTGATGACATTGACCTCAAAATACTCATCAGATGATGATGATATATCATCATTTTACTGAATATTATTTAAATCCTCAGAAAATTCATGTTCTGATTCTTCTTCAGAGCTTTTGATAAGGAGGTTATTAAGTTGCTCCTTAATCTGAGGATCAAGGTTGAGATTGTGGATCTTCCTCTTGAGTCTACAGTACTTATTGATATCACCTGATTATTTGCAATTAAAACAGACAATTTAGTTTTTGTGAAGTTCTTTCTCCTTGTCTTTCCTTTGTCTAGAAGGGGGTTTGTAGTGTTTCCTGGATTTCTATTGTCATGGGTTTTGATTAAACCACTGGTTTTTGGGGTAAGGGTGTTTTGGTTTTCTCTTTACTACAGGAGGGTAGACCAAACTGTTCACAAAAGGATCCTAGGTCTCTTTTGTTTTAGGCCTTTTTGCCGGCTAGTTGCCTTTGAATTTTGTCTTCTTGACAAATTTTTAAAGCCACCTTTTGGATATACGAAATTAATTGCCCGTAACTTAAGGAATCATATAGAATAATTCCATCCGGAGTTAGGCTTCTGATTTTATCCCTTACTTTATCTCGTAGGAATTTTGGGAGTCCGACTAAGAATTTTTCTTTCCAGAACGGTTGTTGGCTATCTTCTCTAGGGAAGACTCTGCTTAAGAAAGTATCTTTATACCATTTAAAGTTGGACAAGGTTTTGCATTTAAGGCTGGATAGAAGCTCAGCAGACTAATTTTTCCACAAGAATGGGTCTCTTATGAAATGATTTGCTATAGTAAATATCAAGGTACTAACAGCATCTGGGATGGTTTCCCCATTCTCATTAAGAATAGGTTCACCATTATCATTGATTTTAACTGCCAAAAGGATAGCATCTTTTTGGTCGTTAGTGAGATAATTATCCTACCAACCTTTAAGTTGTCTTGGAAATCTTGACACAATAACATTTGCTATTGCTTCTTCGGAACTTTCATGGGTAGTTTGATAGGCCGTACAAACCATTATCATATGTTGTAGCATATGCATAATGTTGTATTCAGTTTTTCCATTTGTGTTCCATTCATAAACGTTGTTTGCATTAAAGCTATTGAAGCCTAACTCTCTATCTTCCAGAGCTAGGTCAGGAGCAGTAGTTTAGAGATGATAGTGTGGATGAGTTTTAGTAAGATCTTTCCATTTTGTAATGGAGTTGGTCATGATAGGGTTGACTCTGGGTGAATCTAAGCCATCTTCAGAATCTTGTGATTCTTCATAGATAACATTGATGGATGTTTTAGCTGACTGCCTAGTAACTCTTGTGGATGATTCTGTAGTTTGAGGAGTTTCAAGGATGGTCATTTGGCTGAGGAGATGATTTATTTTGTGTATAAGTTTAGAAGTTCCTGATTCTTGTTTCAAAATAGAAGATTTGAGGTTTTGTCTAATTTTTTGGCTAATCTTAAAAGGTTTAAACAGAGGTTTTTCAAGGGGTTTAGGGGCTTCGTGTGTACTGGAACTTGTGGAGCTAAGTTTTTTACCTAGAGTTTGAAGATATTTATTGGTATAATTGGCCTGTTCCATGATATTCTTGATATCTTTAGGCCCAACGGGTTCGTCAAGATTTTTTGTTTTGAGGGGCGAAGCCATAACAGGGCTTTGTTTAGAATCTAGGTTATTTGTAATGATGAACTTTCCTGTCGAAAAAAATTCAGACTTAACCAACTCCCCCTCCTGAATTTTCCAAGTTATTATGACATTTGCAAAATGAGATGTACTGATTTCTGCTTTAAAAGGATAATCTATATTGTTCTTTTTGCTATATGCATGGAACCATTCGAAAAACGGAATATGCATTTTGGCTTGATTGAGGAAATGATAATATTCTTTCGTAAAATATGAAATTTGAGGTGTCTTAAAGGTTTGTAAATACCATCTCCTCTTAAGTTTCCACTCTTCAGAGTTGCGTTTTTACGCAAGGCTTCCCTATTTATAACAAATTTTTCAATTAACATGGACATCATCATTTAAAGAAGAATATATTGGGGATTGAATAGATTGTTCATCTATATCCTCTTCCTTTTGGTAAATGGGTCTTGGAATACTAAAATATGTTTGTAATTGATTTCGGAGTTAGTTGTCCTAATGTGTGGATTAGGAAGAGAGGAATGAGACCTTATAGAGAAAGATTTCCTTGCAGAGGCGAAGTCAGATCTATAAGTAGACGCGGCTTCAGTCCTTGGGAAAAAAGAATTTCTTCTGTCAAAGAAGATTTCTATCTTTTCAATTTCGTCTTGTTTAATTTCTTGTAATTGGGGGACCTGTCTAGACAGAGTAGGAATGGCTCTTTCTATGGCCCAGGATTCAGGGAGATCAATTTCATCCCATTTGATATGGCGATGTATAGTAACGTTTACTTTTGTCATATCCGTGACAAACAAAGCTGTCTCATGATCGGTTGTTTTTAAGAGGACTCTAGAGTTATAAGTATTCATGACTTTGCATTGAATCCTATAGATTAAGGCTGCAGGAATGGATCCTTCCTTCATGTCAAGGCCACGAAGTCGGATGTTAAGAAAGAGTGAGTCTAGGATATTTCTATCTAACAAACTCACAATTTTGTTAGGGAAAAAGTTGAAATAGACCGAACCGTGCCTTAGACTGGTTTCATTAGTTCCTATGAGGGAATCATGGAAATTATTATGCCTAACATTTCTTAGACACATGAGCATGGACGCATTTAAACCTTCTCTAATGAGTGGTTTAACTGCAACTTCCTATATGAAGATATTTATATTTGCGAATATATTCTTGGATAGATTGTTTGTTTAAAAGGTGGAATTCCTCACCGGATTCGGGTCCTAGAGGAATGTTGTTTTCGGTAGTTTTGATAATATAATTAGATTTGACAGCACACTTGGTTTCTTCAGGAATGTGTAGTTCATCCTGGGGAATGTTTGGTATTTTTCAGTTGTCTATAGCTTGATTAATATCTTCAAAGCAGACTTCTTTTTCGAAGATATTACGTTTTGAAGAGAGCTCCTTAGGTCGAGTCACTTTCTCCGAAAGAATGTTGGATTTTATGTGAGATAAAGAAGGACTGTGTGCAAAACGACGAGAGAGGGAGCGGAAAAAAGACATTTTATAAAACTTATTGATATCATTGTCCTCTTTTGGTTCCGTAGAAATATGCCGATTAACATAAACTAGCACTCAGCCAGTGAATATTGGATTTTAACTTTTTTTTTGAGATATCTAATTTTTCAGATCCATAACCACCAGGGACTTTTAGTGTTTTGTTTTTATCATTTACAGGAAAATAACCAAGTTAGCCTTACTGCCCAATCATCGGATCTTACTGCTACCACCTTGTAAATGATAAGAAGCAACAACCTGTACTTGCAGACCTAAGAATTAGGTTTATGATATTTACAAATGAAACATAAACAGTCATAAGAATATAAAGGATACCAGTATTCATGTGGATCAGAGTTAGTCTAATGTTAATAAGAACATTCCTACTTTCCCATCAGGCTCATAAGTAATTGCAATAAGGACATGCTCAGGAGTAAAGTGTAGATTCAGATTCAGATATAAATTGAAGCACATATATAAACTCAAAAATGAGTGCCGATTACATGTAAGATTGAGTCAAAAATTGCGCATATATAAACAAATTGGACAAATTCACAAACTATAGATTCAAATTCAAACATTCAGTAAAGTGTAGATTCACACATTCATAATGTGAATGAGACAGAAGGAACTTACCATAGGCAAAGAGACAGAGGAGGAAGACAGTAACATAGGAAGCTGCAACGGTTAGAAGAAAGAGAACCACAAGGATAGCAACGGGTTCGGCTGCGCAGTGATGGCGACTCGGCAAGGGGCTTGGCAGGCCTAGGGATGACAAGTAGGAAAGTCTGCCCTGCCCAGCCACGCCTCACAGAAAGCCCGCCTTTTGACGGGTTGGCCTGCCCTGTCCCGCCTAGTGACGCGGTCTTAAAATTCCACCCCGCCCCGCCTAACTGTGGGCTGGCGAGCTAAGCCTGCCAAATCTCCTTTTTTTATTATTAACTATTAAATAATATATATAATTCACAATCATTTTAATGAATTTATAATTTCTAAAGGCATAAAAAAATTATAATTTTTATATTCACAAACATTAAAGTATTTGTAATTATAAATATCTAATAAACATAATTATAAACCAAGTTTTCATCCAAAACATAATTATAAATGTTGTCTCCAAAGCAAAATAAACATAATCCAAAACATAATTATAAATATTGTCTCCAAAGCAAAATAAACATAATCTAAAACACTCAATTTTCATCTTCATTATCTTGTAAGTTAGGTTGGGGAAAGTTAGATTTTGGCAAAAAATTGCAAAAATACCTCCTTGCCAAAAAAATACTAATCCCAGTGGACAAGCCCGCCCCACCCCGTTAAAACCCGCGATTTAAGTGGTGCAGGTTAGGCAGGATTTTGCTATTTGGTGGTCCCAATTTTCCAACCCGGTCCGCCTTTTTTGGCGGGTTACATGGGCCGGCTTGGCGGGTTTAGACCTGTTTGCCACCTTAATGGTAGCGCAACGATGGCAACTTCGCGAGGGGCTCGGCAACGCAGCGACGGCAACTCAGTTAGGGGCTCGGCAACGCAACAACGGCGACTCGACAAGGGGATGGGCAGCGCAGAGATGGCAACTCGGCGAGGGGTTTGGCAGCGCAGCAAGGTCAACCAAAACTGTGATGGTGAGTAGCGACTAGAGCTGAGCTTGGCTGTGGAGAAGAAGACGATTTGTTTTTCTGCTAAGGTTGGACCATCTGAGGGTATGAGGCTGTGAGGAAACCCTTATACTTCGAGGCAGATTCACCCTAAACCTGACCCCCACCCCGAACGCGCACCCCTCCACCCCCCCCCCCCGCGCGTACGCGCGCGCGTACGCGCTGGGTGTACCGGGTCGGATTATTGCTCCATCCCGACCAAGTTGGAGCGGGTCGGGTACTTGTAAACCTCGCAAAATTAATAAATAATTAGCTAATAAATTACTTATAATTCAAAAAAATAGAAAAATTAAATTTTGTAATTTAGAAAAGTAAAAATAATTAAAATACGAATTTTAATGATTTTGGGCCAACGGACCGAACCGATTGGACCTCTCCCATACTGGGCCCAAGGCCCAACATATAAACATAACACTCAGCCACTCCTTCCATAAACAAAAGGAATTCACGCTACACTTGGGGAAGGGGAGAAAGAAGCAAGAACTCAAACCCTTGTTTCAATTCAAATCTATATAACTTTTAATCTGAAGCTCCGATCGCCGCACTGTTTATGGCCACAAGATCATCGCGTCGAACTCTACAAATTTATTCGAACAAAGTGGTAAGAAATTTTTATTTCTTCCCCAATTTTTCACCCTCTTCAGTTTCAAAATTTTGAGTTTTTGTATTAAGATATTATGTGATTTTGATGTTTACGATTGAATTAGCTTTGAAAAATCATTGGGCTTTGCCCCAATCATCCGTGGAAATGGTAAGGAATCTTTGAACCCATGTACTCTACTGAAATTTATGAACCTTAAGTTAATTTTAGTGATATTGTGTGGAATTAGATTGAATTATGTGTTTGGGAGACAAATTGGTGATATTGGAAGCTTGAAGTTGGACCTTGGAGGCTGGAAACCCAAATTAGTAAGGACTTGGAAAAGCGGAAGCTTAAGGAATGGTGGAATTTGAGGTGATCCAGGTTTAGGGAAGAATTGGCCAAGGTATGGTGTTGGTTTCTTGTAGATAATGTGTAATGTTACGTGAAAATTTAGACTAGTTGACCGTAGGATAAGTTGAATTGTGTGAACTTATTAAGGTTTAGTAATTTTCGGTGAAAATATTGAGTTTGTTATGAGGACATGATGATTGATGATAATTATGAGTTGTGATGATGATATTTTGATGAATGATAATTGTGTCGGATTGAAAATTGTCGAGTGTATTGATAAAATTGTATGTGTAGATGCTGAAAAGGTGTTTGAAAAATATGTGAATATGATTTTTGGAGCTTTGGGGTTGTTTTAGTTATAAAGCAATTGGTTTGAAATTAAGGATTTAGAAAATAGAGGTTTTGAACTCTTTTGGTAAAAATATATTTTAACCAACTTCGGTGGGTCATAACTTGGCTTCTTGACCTTTAAATTTTGTAAAACTTATTTTGAATGAAAATTGGGTCTGTGAAGTTCACAACATTCAAAGAATGGACAAAAAATGATTTTTAACAAAAAAGTTATGCGCGTTCGAAGTCGGGTATAAAAAACTGATTTTTTCTGATTTAACAGCTTTTTGAAGCTTCTGATGTAGATGCGTACGCGAACATGCATGCGACGCGGACATGGCATGCGTACGCGGAATTGGCCAAAGGACAGGCTTGCGTATGCAAGCAATGGTACACAATGCGGGGATGTCTCCCTGCCCAAGGGCTCGCGTACACGAACAAGGGGACGCATATGTGAGATAGTCCAATTTTACACTTTTGCGTACACGGAACCCCTATTTTTTGAAAAGTGTATTTTTAATTTTTTTAAACTATTTCTCTAGCTTTCCAAACCTCTTTAACACCTATTTAGGGTCCAATAGTGAGTTGTTAATCTTTAGAACTAGGGTGAGCATGTTGAATATGTTAAGTAGATATTGAAGGAGATTTGTGAAGTGATTAAATACTTAATGAGGTGTTGATAATGCTGAAAGATAAGTAATTGATAATGATGAAGATAATGATAATGAATTTGAGATTTAATGAGAAATGATTGAGAATGATATTGACGATGACGAATTGTGATTAAATTATTTTAGATACGAGTTTTCCTGGACACTTCTGTTAACTCTCTGTCGCAAGATGTGATCGGACACTTTAACTCCCCAGGTTCCCCCATCGGCATGCATATTTATATTGATTTGAGCTTGGAATTTTCTTCGTGGATAATTTTGAGCTTGAGGATGCACGTACAGAGGGTCTGTCCAATGGTTAAATACTAGGACATGCCGAGTTGGCTGTATAACCGACAGTTGAGCTCAACAGCCATAGAACAGCATACATCATATGCATTTGAATGTTTTGCTTGAGTGTAAATTTATTTTGGTTTGCCAAACTGTTTAGCCATGTTTACTTGCTCCTTGATTATTTGTAGTGTTTGAATTCTATTTGTGCTTTCTTTGTTTGGCTTGCTTGTGTATGTTTGAGAGACCCTCTCTTGGCAGAGGTGTGAGAGGGGATTTTTCACCGGTAATTCGGAGGGTTAGAGACTTAGAGGAGACAGAAAGTGAAATGTTAGGTTACAATTAGATTAGAACTTGTATACCTTAGATAATTCACCTAATTTCTAGTTTAGTTGGATCTTTAAGTTCAAATCTGAGTGTCGAAGTTCAAAGAATGCCTCTAGCTTTTCCGAGACCTTATATACTACCTATGCGGGTTCCTTTACCATGCTGAAAACTTCCAGTTCTCATTCTATATGTATTTTCTTTTGTTTTTTAGATGCAGATTGAGATGCACCTCGTTGAATATCTGGAGATTTTTATGCAAGCGAAGATATCACTTTTGGGATGGTATATTTTGAAGGATTACCATGTGCTCATAACACGCAGCGGAAGAAAAGAAGGTAATCCTAAAGATCTATTTTGTGCTTAAACTTTATTCCAATAATAAATATATAGTAGGTCAGATCTAAATACCTGAGTACGCTAGTAAAAATCTTTTTCTCCTTGGATGGTACGAAGGCGCTATGCGTATCTACACCAAGACCAACATTTGCTGTCAACTCTTTGACCAATGGATATCTGATCTAAATTGAGAAACCTCTTGCAACTCTTTGCACGCCATAAAATTCTTCTCCAAGAATCAGGCTCACATACGTTTATGTGTGTAGAAGTAAAGGAATAAAACTCTTGTTATTCTCTCACCTTTCCTCTACTCTTGGCATACATATATATAGTATGAGATTTGTTATTGATTTTAAATTTGATTCTCAATTCAAATTTAAATCATATATATCTTGAAATTCCAAATCTGAATCCTTCAAATTTTATTAATCATATCATAACAATTCAAAACATAATCGATTTGGATCTCATCCAAATTTATAATTCAAATTCAGAAATAGAATAACTAATTATTCTCAAATCTCATTTAATATTCTCAATTATCATATTATTATTATATTCTTGGTGCTAGCAAAGAATATAATAATATTCCATTTGAATTAATATAATTATTTATTTGATCAAATCAAAATAATAATTAAATAATTCTATAGCAAAGGCTAGAACACTCGTTAGTGTGTGACCCCATAGGTTCAATACTAAACGGGTAGTAAATTAGTCATACTAAATTTACTAATCAAGGTTGGGGTCTAAAAACACTCCTCAACGACCCGATAGTATGAAGTAATATATTTTTACTAAGAACCTTAGAAGAACAAAGTATAATTCCTTCCATCTTTCCAGCTCTTAGTTAACCTTTAGAGTATGGTTTAATTGTCAAACTCTAACTTGATATTACCATTATTATAATGAACTGTGAATGACTTAAGAATATCATTTCTTCATTCATTCAATCCCCTTGACCAGGGTTTTATTCATGTCAGTTATTATAATCATAGATCTCAAACTTTTTACCGAGAGTTGACGGATTCCTTATTGACTAATCATTAATTTTACAAGTATTTAAATTATACCCAATATCCATTCAACTAGCACCCTAGGATATTAGGTATCCGAAATCAAAGTATAATAAATACATTGTTAACTACTATGACAGTTGCAGGTCAAAGAAAACTCTATTACTATGTTCATCTTGAAAATATCCTATTTACAAATATGCGGTAATTATAACCATTAGGAATTCTCAAAATGAGTCAGTTCAATGGTCATATATCTGAATGCACCATCTATATATATAATTTAATAAATGAGATCTATTAATCTTTATCCAATGAAGACCATTATATATATATATATTGATCTTTTCGGATTATTAAAATGTCATTTTTAATAATCCTATGACCAAGAACAATTTAGATTAAATTATAAAAGATTTATCTCTCAATATTATTATCACTATCACAATGATAAATCTCTAAATTTTATCAATGACCTTATTAATTATTATATTAACATTTTAATATAATAACAATAACAAATTATTTGACACATGATTGATTGGATTGTGGTCATACTTCTTATTCCCAACATATTTTAGTTTTAAGTTATGTGTTTATGTATATAAATTCGCTACATGTATAATTATTTCAAAATAAAAAAAATAGGAGTCTCGAACCCGCAACCTCTTAATTGAGTATGGAGAGACTATACCAGTTGAGCTATTACTCATTGGCAAAAATTTAGAAAGAGAGGAGACTCGAACTCGCCTCTTAATTGAGTATGGGAAGTCAAAATTTTTTAGAAGACTCGAACCCGCAACCTCTTAATTGAATATGGGAAATCTGTGCCATTTGAGCTATTACTCATTCACAATTGCATTGTCATTTATGTAAATAAACAGAGATGTGATTGAATATTTACTCTTTATATTATACAAATTTAAAATCTTACGGAAGAAAAATGGGAGACAAACCATCAAATGAAAATAACTACTGAACATTGGTAACTTAGTTGCATTGGTAAAGAAGCTCCGCTCGACCAGATTATTATTATTATTACCATTATTTTAATCTTTTAGCACTATGCAAAGATAGATATGGGTTTAATTTGGTGCTAACAGTAGCTAGTAAAACCTTGTTGAAGACAAGTTTATAATCCCCAAATTCATGGGAACTCTCACATTTGACCCTAAATTTGACTAGAAAAAGTGTTGTATGGAGATGGAACGGATAACCTTGATGATGGTCAAATTTAAAAGACACAAAAGGGACTATGATGTTCTTTGTGCTGTCCATGTTATGCTATGATCAGAGAGTGTGGACAATGCTGCCATATTCACTACTAACTTTTTTTTTCCCTTCTACTTCGCCTTGCTTTTAGGCTTTTTAATTTTACTTACTACTGTTTGAAATCCAAAAATAAAATTACCAAAAGAAGAAGAAAAATAAAATAGAGGTTCAAACTAATTGACCTGATACACAAGAATGAAGGAATGTAGAATAATGCGCATCACTATTCTCACGTCAGAGACACGTGATTGTTCCATCACCCACTATGCTTCCTTTTCGGCTTTTCCAATTTCCATTGTAATTTGTAATAAGGTTAATATTTTGCATTTTACGATGAAAGACAAAATTTCAAAGAACTTCATTTAAAAAAAAAAACTATGTACATAGCAATTTGAACTCTATGTATGATAACTAAAATTTGTAGGGTTATTATGTGTTTATATATAATATACATATCTATTATAATGTAAATACACTTTTTAACTATGTATTTTTTTAGTATTTTTTTTCTTTCAATTAATCTTTTTTCTTTATGTGTGATGTCAAATTTAAGATCTTGCTAAAGAGTATGGTTAAAATGATCTAATCCACTCTCTTATATTAGTGCACCAATGAGATAATAATTACCCTCAATGCAATCACTTTTCCTTTAACTTCTTTTAATTCATCTTTCATATGCTATTTTCTTTTCTTTTATTTCTTTTTCTTTTCTTTTTTTTAAGCACATATGTAGTTTAACAAAAATTTATTTATTTATTCTATTAAATAATATATTTTAAACTATCAAGACATAATAATATTCAAAAAAAAATATAGAAAATGGCTGCTAGTATAAATAAAAGCAATACTACTCTTCAGGCTCAGTTACGATCATAAACATGATCACCATTAACAGTTGGTATTGTTTTTTTTTTTTTTGTCACATTGTTTCCCATATATACCTGGGCCAAGAAATATTTGACCATCAGGGGCTTCTGTAGTTTCATTGTTGTTGATAAGACATTGCAAAGTTTTTAAAGACCCAAAAAATATTCTGGGTTTTTTTTAACTCCCAAAAAGGACGAAATTAACATAGAACCCCTATCACCAAGAAGAAAACTTAGAACCCTAGCTCTAGCTGTAGTTGGAACAGATCAACTCCTGGTGAAGATGTATTCATACTTTTCATCAACAATAATATCAACTTTGTTGAGTTAAGCCCCCGTTTTGGTCCTGAGATTAGCAAGTTACACTAAATTGGTCCTCCAGATCCCAATTACACTAAATTAACCCTCCAAATTCGAAAATATGCATCACGTTAGTCCTTGTCTTATTTTCCGTCACCGGAGTACTGACGCCGTCAGTGATGTGGCTAATTGTTACCACGCTGGACACACTAACGGTTAGATGACATGGCATAATATTCGATTAGCTCCAATTTGGTCCTTATCCCTTTTTATAACCTAAATTGCATTCGTGACTTCTTCCTCCTCTTCTTCTTCCCATTTCTTTCTGGTTCTTCGTCTCCTACTCCCTTCTGAGTTTAGCATCATGATTGCAAGTGGGAGCCAGAGTTTCATGCAGTCCAACACAAGAATTTTCAGTCGAAGTAGAGCATCGAGTATTCCACAGTGGTGTGGGTGTGGCTGCCGCCCTGTTCTTTGGTGGTCCACAACAGAGTCTAATCCTAACAAGCCATTCTTTGGGTGTCCTAACTACAATGTTAATGGAAAGAGGTGGTGTGGTTTGTTTGTCTGGGCTGACAATGAAAAAGAAGACGTCGGTGGAAGGGTAATTTCTACCGAAGATAGTGACCAAGTAAGGGTGAATTTGGTTTGGAGAATTGGGAAGTTAGAAGCTAAAGTTAGAACCCAAAAATTGTACATTTTATTTTTGGCTCTGTTTATAGTGTTTGTTGCTGGTTTCATGTTGGTACTTAAAGTTTGAGAATGATTTTGTTTTACTGTGTTCAGGATTAATGTATACTAGAAGAAAGACAAAGTGTCATTGCCAAATTTTCAAGTTGTTAGTCATGGTAGAAATGTAAAGCAAGTTTTTTTTTTCTGTCATCTAATAAAATTATTGAAAAAAATTGCAAAAAAAAATCTGCAATAGCATAATTAAAGTTAGAACAAATTGTCATAATAATAATAACATATTACCATATCAATGACAACTCTCCCACAAAAGTAAAGACTAGTTCTAAATTCAAAATACGCCCATAGCAAGGACAGAGAGTGCCATAATTCTTATATTGTATCCAAATCTATAAATAGTCTATTGCCATAAAATTATGCCACAAAACAGAAGCATGATTCACAAAAAGATTCACAGTATCATTCAAAATGGTCTACTGCCATCAATTACATCTTCATTTTTTCTTCCTCGGTGGCTTGAAGCCGGGTGTTGCGATGAATTTCAAGAAGTTGGCCAGTCTAGAAGTTGTGGCTGAGCTTGTTCCTTGTAGTGGATCCATAGTAACCGATCTTGATGGCAGTGGGGAGGACCTCCTTCTGGTCTGCAACTTGGATGGCCTCGCAGGTGGATCCTATTTCATTTTAATAGTACATAAATTTAGGATGAATGTGCACAACAATGTTAAATGTGTTTTGTGAAACTAAATGGAACTACCTCTTGAGACTGTTGTGCATCTAAGTAATTTTGTTGAGAGAGGACAATCTCAACCACCTGGACATCAACCGGTGTAATAACATGAGGAGCTTGAGCAGGTGCTTTTGGAGGAGTTTGAGCAGGTGCATCAACAGCATCTGCTATAACAGAATTTGGATCAACAGTTGATCCTTGTGCACTATTTTCTTTTGTATTGAGCTTTTTCTTAGCAGTAGCGACAGCTGCAGCTGCAGCAACAACATCAGCTGCTCTCTTCTTTGGATAACCCCTCTTGGTGTGCCCCTTCTGTAGGCAGTATCTGCAAGTGAAGGGTTTAAGTTGTCTCTTTAGAACCCCAGTAAACTTAAATTTCTTGCTTCTTCCGTTGCCCTCATCTGCATCCTTTCTTCTTTTCTTTGTCAGTGGTCCAGTCATTTTCATACATGGCACAGAAAATTAATCAAAATAAACCACAGTTGTCCACCATTAGGGGATACTATACTGATCGTTCCACCATCAAAACAAAGCATGAAGAGAAATCCCTAAAAACGGTCCCACACAACATCAAAATAAAACCCTAGCACAAAATCCACTTCAAAACTTGGGGACTAAAAATATACAAAACAATAAACCATGATCAACAAACATCAAAGCATTTCCTAAAATTTGAAAAAATAAAATTTTACTCTCTTCACTAACCTCAGTAACGAAACAGAAGATCCTTGTACCGGCAAACAGACAACCGTATAGTGTTCCTCGTGTTCCAATAGTCTCCAGAAATCCTATTGCAACTACCAATTCCTATTGTGCGTCACTCATGGATGACAAGCTTTTTTCTCATGAAAATGTTGAAGACAAAGAGTGGAGACAAAAGAGTGATGCTAACGTTTTATTTTTTATCACATACACACGACGTCGTTTAAGGGGGTGTTTAGCGCCAAATTAGAAACAACACTGTTTTATTGTGTCCAGTGTAGCAACAATTGGCCACGTCACTGACGGCGTCAGTGCTCCGGTGACGAAAAATAGGACAAGGACTAACGTGGTGCATTTTTTTTAATTTGGAGGACTAATTTAGTGCAATTGGGATCTGGAGGACTAAATCAGTACAACTCGCCAATCTCAGGGACCAAAGTGGGGCTTAACTCCAACTTTGTTTCGTGAGAAAAATAAATCAGACTAGAAACCTAGGTAAATGTATTCATATTTCTTATATAGTTTACCTTGTTCCTAGGGGTGTCCATGGATCGGATCATATCCGCAGATCCGCGGTAAATATCCGCATCCGATCCAAAAATTGCGATACGATCCGATCCGCAAATTGATCGGATCGGATCCGATCCGCACCTTTTGCGGATCGGATCACGGATATCTGCTCTACATCCGCGGATCCGCAGATCCGCACTATAATAATTAAAAAATAAATAAATATATATATGTTTGGTATTATATTTACTTGTTTGTATGTTTTAGTTAGTAATTATTATTCATATATTGTATTATTTTATTTTTATTATTTAGAGAGAGTTTGATTAAAAATATTTTAAGAATAAATAAGTTTAAAAGTATGAAAGAAATATTTTTATCGAATTTTTTTACATAGAAATATGATTAAAAAGAGAATGTTTAATAATGCGGATATATCTAATATCCGATTCGATAGAAATTGTACGCTTTTGCGGATCGGATCGGATCGGATCCGGCACTAAAAAGTGCGGATATTATATCCGATCCAATCCGATAGAAATTGTGCGGATCGGATTGAATTTTTGACTATATCCAATCCGATCCGATTCGCGGACACCCTTACTTGTTCTTTTAGAACTTTTTTTTTTATATTATTGGATTTGTAGCAATATATCTCACCAAAATGATACAAAAAATGTATTTAACGTTATTATAGGAGGCCGTCACTGACGATAGAAAAACGGCATTACGTTTTGTATAAAATTAAAATATCAAAACAATTTTGACGTTTTGTGTTACAAAATTTTAAAAAGTTCTTTTTAATCTAAACGGCTTTGCCGTTGTGTGCTTCAATTTTTTTTTAAAGAATAATCAAAACGTCGATGCCGTTTTCTTTTTAAAGAATTAAAAAAATATTACACACACAAAACGTCACCGATTTTGTACTTCTATAATAGTATAAAACTCACTTGCACAAAAACAATGTAAATATATCACATATTTTGCTACCGTATCAAAAAGATTGACCTGATTTTTTATGGTTACAATGGGTAAAATAAATTTTTTACACCCACCCATTCAAAATTCATCCAATGAATATCAAAAGTAAACATTTTCTTTTATTATTGTACACTGCAAATATTCTTTTAGGGGTAAAGTATTATTTTTGTTCTTAATATTTAGAATAAGTCTCAAAATTGTTCCTAACGTTTAAATCGTCCTACGTAATCTTTAACGTTTCAAAATCGTCTCAATGTTGTCCTGTTGTTAGTAATCTGTTAACAGAATTAACAGTAAGACAAAATTGAGACGGTTTTAAAATGTTAGAAATTTAAATAAGACAAAAATGTTAGAGACAAAAATGATACATTACTCTTAAAAAAATTTTCAAATCAAGTAAAATGATAATAAATTTTAACGGAATTGTATTACGAATTTAATATTTTTACTCATACTTGTAAAATGACTAATATATAAACTTTTGGAAAAGGAAAAAAAAAAGAGCATGTACATATACAATAAAGTATAAATTATATTTTTTTGTCTCTAATATATCAAGCTTCTTTAAATTTTAATTTAGGGTTAATAGTCAAATTCGTTTCTGAAAAATCACTCATTTTCTAAATTGGTCTTCAAATAATTTTTTTAGTCATATTTATCCGTGAAAGATAAAACATAAGTCAAATTAGTCATTTCGTGAATTGGATGATGACCTGGTAGGTTAATACCATGTGTAACAAGATGATTATTTGACATATCATAAATTTATTTATAATCAAATTAGTCTTTAAAAATACACATTTAAATCATTTTCATCCCTAAAATTTTAAAAATTAATCAAATTAGTGTTTATATAATTTTTTTTATAATATTAAATTTTTAATATTTCTTAATCCTACTCATTTTAATTTTATTTTTTACATTTTAATAAAAAAATTTTAAATAAAATAATAAAATAATCAAAGTGTTACAAAGTTATTTTTTCATATGTATTTTTATATTTTTCATTTTCAAATTCTAGCTTTTTGTAGCGAAATTTTTTTATATAAATAATTTTATCAAACTATTATTAATCTATTATCTATTTATATATATATATATATATATATATATATATATATATTACTAATTTTACAATCAAAATGTGTTATATGTCATTTTTTTATTACAATTGAAATTAAATCTTTTTCTCAAAATTAATGAGTTCTCTCCTCCTCTCTCTCCTTTTCTCTATCTCATTTTTTCACCTACTTTACATCTCTTATATATCATTGTCAATAATTAATTATGAATTTAACAATCAAAATGTGTAACATAATATTCTCTAATTATAATTATAATTAAAATTAAAATATAACTATATTATATTACTAATCTAACAATCAAAATATGTCACATGCTACTCTCCCAATATTTTCTTCTAAAATTAATAAAATTTTTTTCTCCATCCTCTCATCTATCTCTCTCCCCTTCTCAATTTCTCTCTATCCTTTCCACTCTATATATAATTTATATTTATATTTTATATTACTAGTTTGACAAACTAAAATATGTCACGAGATATTCTTTCATTACAATTAAAATAAAATATTTCCCTCCAAATTGGCAAACACTCTCTCTCCTTTTTTTTTATCTTTCTCTCTCTTTTCTCTCTCATTTTCTATCTCTCTTTACATTTCTGTTCTACCAAAAGTAAAATTTATAAAATAATATAATTTAAATAAATTCATAAAATTATAAAAAATACATTAAATTTATAATTAAATATAATAAAAAATATCTCATAATATTTTTCACATAAAAAATATATTATTATATATGTATTTTTAAAAAAAATTATTTAATTTCATATTTTCACTACTTATCTTTTTAATTTATATTTTTACTTCTCTTTCAGATATTTATTACATATAATTTGAAAAAAAAGTACTAATGTAATAATTAAATCAAGATTCAATTGTTTCAAAAAATAATTTTGAATTAATTTTATAACTATCAATATAATTTTTTTATACTAATATCTAATTATATTTATATAGAGAGAGAGAGAAAATTTTTTTTAAATAATAAACATAAAAATTAATTATTTTTTTGTACAACAAACTTACCATCTAATCAAATATAAAAGTATAAACATTAAATTCTTTCAAGTTTTAGATAATGAATGTTAAAATTAATTTGTAGTAAAAAATTAAACTCTTTCACATGAAAATAATAACTAAAAAGTTTATTATTTAATTTTTTTATTTACGGAGACTCTGGTCTTCTTAATCGACAGAAACTTTTGTCCCCTATGACTTTTTTATAAAAATAATTTGATTCTATAAATATTTTCTGCCATAATCTATAATATCAGGATAAAGCCAATATAGTTTCAAAAGATTTATATTCAGTAATATTATTATGGGTAAAAACACTAGTTATATACTAAAATTTTTAATATTTTGGATTCCACTAAATAAATATAGTAGTTATTTTAAATGTTTTAATCGTTTAGATCTCACTAAATAAATATAGTAATTATTTTTGAAAAACTATATTAAAATATTAAGATTCAATAAGTGATCCCACAAATCGATTTTTCAATTATTGAGTTCTACCATATAAATTAAACAATAATAAAAATTATAATTTTAAAAAATTTAATACATTTTAAATTTTAAAATAATTACTATATTATTTAGTGAGATTTAAAATATTAAATTTTAAAATATATAATGAACAATAATTTGATAAACTCATTTAAATAAAAAAAATTTACTATAAAAAAATTACAATTTGAAATTGTAAAATTTTAAAATACAAATGGCAAAATAATTTTATAATAATTTAATTATTTTTATTATTTTATGTAAAGAGAATTTTATTTATTAAAGTCTAAAAAATAATATTAACATTAGTAGTATCAAAAAATATTTTTAATTTAATATTATGAAGAAAAAATAAAAGAAATTTATATAAGAACTAATTTGATTAATTTTTTAAATTTTAGGGATAAAAATGACTTACGTTTGGACTATTTTTATTATAAATAACTTTTTTACATATCAAGTGACATGTGGCGTGGTAGGTGTCACTGACCTGACAAATCTACCAATCATCTTGTGACACGTGGCATTAACCTACCACTTCATTATGTCATATGGCACTTAACGTGACACGTCATCATCTAACTAACAAAAGAATCAATTTGACTTATGTTTTATCTTTCAAGAACTAATATGACTAAAAAAATTATTTGAGGACTAATATGAAAAATGGGTGATCTTTCAGGGATGAATTTAACTATTAAACTGTTTAATTTAATTAAAATTTATTTTTAATTTTTTTAATAAATTTTATTTTTTCTTCAATAATTTCAATTTTTTACGGCAGATAATTATTAAATTTATTTTTTAATTTTACTCTTAATCAAAAATAAAATTTACTTAGAATAAAAGTGATGTGATTAAGAGTAAAATTAAAAAACAAATTTATTTAGAACGAAAGTAATGTGAATAAGAGTAATTTACTTAGATGCAATTAAAAAAATAATCGAATAATTATCTATCGTAAAAAAATTGATATTATTGAAGAATAAAATTAAAATTTATTTTAAAATTAAAAATAAAATTTAACTAAATTAAACCTTAAAGAATTTCGGTACATTAGAGACAAAAGGTATAATTTATACTTTATTGTATATGTACTAAATTCTTTTTTTTTCGTTTTCGCAAGTTTATTTACTAATCATTCTACAAACATTTTATGACGAGTAAAAATCTTTAAGAGTAAAACTAAAAAAGTAAATTTATTTAGAATGAAAGTCATGTAATTAACTGTATTAGATGCAATTACAAAATAATTGAATAACTATGTACTGTAAAAAATTGATATTTGACGGATAAAATTAAAATTTATTTATAAGTTAAAAATAAAGTTTATTTAAATTAAATATTAAAAAAATTCAATACATTAAAGATAAAAAGGTATAATTTATACTTTATTATATATGTATCATACTCATTTTTTTCGAAAGTTTATCTACTAATGATTCTAGAAGTATCCTATAATGAGTAAAATCCTGAATTCGTAATGCAATTCATTGTATTAAAATTTACTTTCATTTTACTTGATTTGATAATTCTTTTAAGAATAATATATCATTTTTGTCCCTAACGTTTTCGTCCTATTTAAATCTCTAACGTTTTAAAATCATCTCAATTTTATCATGCCGTCAATTTTATTAATAGATCACTCATTATAAGATAATATTGAGACAATTTTAAAATATTAAAAACCTACCCCAAATATTAAAAACAAAAGTAATACTTTACTCTTTTTTTTAATACCTTTTATATAACATGATTACAAAGATGCATTTTAACTTTTAAGATGTCTATACTATGGCGATTACCGAGTCTTAAAAAATATTATTAAAATTAAACATGTTTTTTATTATTTAACAATGTTTTTTAAATTTTAATTCAAAAATAAAAATATAAAAAATAATTTTAATTTTAATAACACTTATATAACCACCATAGTCACCGAAACATAATCATATTACAAAACCTCTTATAAGCCTTCTCATGAGCAGATTCTTGATGTTGATGAACTAGCATCTTCCTCTAAACTGAATTCGATTAACTTTTTTATTAACATACATTTCAAACACACTGTACTTAAAATGATATACGTATAACTCTAATACCCTTTCTATTTTCTCCCTTAAGATAGCACCATCTCTTATTAGACATACCCTTAACTCTTGGATAGTTTAGACATCAAAAACCAACATATAGAAGAGAAATTTAACTTCTGGTGAAATCTTATAATTACAAACATAAACAAACCAAAGGAACGGCAGCATTTCTTTCAATTCCATTCATTCTCTTAATTCCTAGTTTCCTATCTCATCCACAAATTAGCTTAAACTAAAATTCATATCAACAAAAGTAAAAGAAGAGATGGTAGAACTGAAGATTTTGTTTATAATTGAACTGGGGCCCTACTACATGGTTTCTGACTCCAGCAACACGTAAAAATAGATCCATAAATACAAACACAACCCGTCTATACATACAACTGTGACACTAAAAATAAACATATTGCCTGCTTGCAAGGAAGATGCAAATCATTTGAATTTGAAGATTTGCAAGCTGGCTTTGACTGATGAGGACTACATCAGTAATGACATGCCCACTACAGGAATTAATATCAGCTAAGTTTTACAAACATTAAAAGATAAATAACTCTAACTCGACAAAACCGTTATTATCCTCACTGCAAAACAGAATGAAAAATGCTGTAACTCTAGAAAATTAGTAACAGTCAATGACTACAGAGGTTACACAACAATTACTATGTGCACATCTGATTGTAGTAAAAATCAGATTCGAATAGCAAGGTTATTGGTGAAGGAGGTGCCGAGTCTTTCTCAGCAGCCTTTCCTTACCTCGTCGTAGTGGTAGCTCTAAGGACCATGAATCATTGTCGAGAGATTGGGGCCATAGGCATTGACGTCGGTTGGTTATAGTAATTTCCATCTGAACCCTGGAAACCCTGATATGTACTCATTGGAGCAGGTGTAAAAGGGACATTATTCATGGAAGCACCAACCATCGGATAGGGAGCCATAGATGATGGCTGGGCCATGCCATAGGTGTATGACATGCTGCTAATTGATCCAGCATTCTGCATGAACGGTGACACGGGGTACTGCGGCATTGGCGGTAGTGGTGGCAATGGAAGAGGAGATGAGGAAGGTAGGGGTGGTTGATCACTCGGAGTAGATTGCGGGGCCATAGTCGCACTTTGTTGCATAGATTCAGGAACAGAAAACGGAGGGAGTTGCGGTTGTTGAGGATTCTGAGAAGGTACATAAGATGACTGATCATTCTCAAGCTTAGTTCTCTTTTCAGATTGATAATCTGCTGGGGACGTGGACTCCTTAATCGGATTGCCTATGACCCCTTCAGATGCTAAGGAAGAAAGCACATAAGACAGCATCTGGGCGGATGATGTCGAAGCTGTAAGTTTCGCTGCCACTGCAGCAGCTGCAGACTTTCGTGGATCTTCGTCAATGTGTCCAGAACTTTTAGGAAAAGACATTTGTGGTGCATACATTGATGGAGCTGATTGTTCCCTATCACCAGATATAAAACTTGAAGTTGCCATGGAGGATTTATTTTCCTTTGAAACCTGTTCAGGTAATGACTGAATATTGTTGCCACCAAGTAACTGTTGACAGGTGCTACCTGCCTGTTCTGACTGAACTCGTGCGGCCTGAAAATGTATAGCACATAACATTCAAATTAGACTGTTCTAACATAATACCCAACATTGATAGAGTAAAGTACCAAAACTGACCATGAAAGATTATGACGCTGACAAATTTGACCATAGAAAAATTAAAACTAACTTGTAACCATGAAAGATAGGCTTCAAAAGACAAAACTACCCAAATCCTAAAAAATCATTAAAAATTTCTAGATTACCCCTCTAACCTAATCTAGTTACTCTCGAACTCTAACTCTACTCTATCCCCAATCTCTAATACTCTTAATCACCACATCTTCCAATCCCTTTTCTAAACCCTTTCCTCTCTCATCCACTCCACCTCCTTCCCTCTCCACTCCTCTCACCCCAATCCTCTCCCAAAAGGAATGAAAATTAAAATATAAAATGTGTCACAGACAGGGATTATGCCTTAAAATGTTTGTAACGTTGGATGTGGTTCTAACTATATTACTAGCCACTTGAATGTTGACAAGCCACAGAGAAGGGAAAAAGCCACTGCAACGGGAAAAGCTTGGTTTCGTCATTATTCAAACATAATTCCATCACTTTCTTACAAGTCCCACCATCTCAAATGTCGGTTCCTCTTACTCCCCCCAAAATGTTTTTGTTTCTATCCCCAAACACACAGCAGGGAAGAAAAATATTTTTTTGTAGTTTTCTTTGGACGATTATAACCCAAAAACAGAAGATTTGGATGATAGAGTTGGGAGAGAGATTAGAAGCAAGGGATTGGGGTGAGGGAGGAGTGGAGAGGGGAAAGGGAGGAGTGGACGAGGGAGGAGAGGGTTTGAGAAAGGGTTTAGAAGATTGGGGATGGTAATGAAGAGTATTGAAGATTGAGAATAGGTTAGGCTTAGAATTTGGGAGTGGTTAGATCAGGTTAGAGGGATAATTTAGGAATTTTTTAATAATTTTTCAGGATTCGAGCAGTTTTGTTTACCGAAATCCATCTTTCATGGTGACAAATTAGTTTTAGTTCTTCTACGGTCAGATTTGTCAGCGTTATAACTTTTATGGTTAGATTGGAAATTTTCATGGATGAGCTCCATTTTACCTAAACCAAAAAACATAACAGAAAAGAAAGACATAGGATTGAAGAATGTTATTCTAAATTATAACTTAAGGGACAAACTCAATCAATGACAAGGTACAATAAGCCTTGTCCTAATAAACAAGGCCATTACGTGGATCAAACAATGCCATACTACCCCATCATATATCATATCCGTGTTTAAACCATTTATATTTAAATCCGCCTAATATCCTCAAGGTTTCCTTAAGTTTTCTCTACCTATAGGTGTAGAACTAGCATCTATCTATTCCACTCTCCTAACTGGAGCCTCTACAAGCCTCCTATAAGCATGTTCATATCACCTAAGAGAACATCTTTTGTATAATCAGCGCTGCTCAACTCCCTCCCTATCTAGTCTGGCGTGCCTGCTCATCCAAGCATCCTCTTCACTGCAACATTAAGCTTGTTCCTGCTGTCCTTTTACCATCCAGCATTCAATGGCACACCACATGGCTATGATTTAATAACAAGATATGATTTAATAACATGGAACCATTGGTTCATGAGATCAAAAGCTCTGAAGGACAAGGAGTGGATAATATCAGAGTTCCCTACACTCAACCAAGACTCCAACATCTCATTTGATCCTCTCTGGCTGGCCTACTATCCTTTTACCATTTCAATTAAAAATTGACTATCATCTTGAAGAACTTGTCAGAAAATTACATGATTAGGAAGAAAATAGTTTGTTCAAATGATCATCAGCGAAATTTACTGAAAAGCAATACTAGACAGCAAGAACAATCTTGAACACAAGGAGAATATAGGAATAACCAAAATGGTGAGAAGACACCAAAAAATAGAAACGTCACCAGAAAGTGAGAATTCACTTGAAGATGACAGTGATTCACATAACAACATACTTGCCATTGATGGTATGTGATTTTCAAAAGCACTCAGCATAATGCATCCAATTCAAAGAGTTCAAACAGATTGTGCTCTATGCTTCATAAATCTATTCAAGGTTCTTAGATTGCGAGGTATGACACTAATTGGTGGAGAATAGATGAGAAGATTCAATCACGTAAGGTACAAATAACAAAGGAATTTCACTATATTTTCTGCAGACAATAATTCAAGAGTACTCTCATCTCTTGCAAAACTAAACCAAAACTCCCATTCCAAATCCTCCTTTTACTACTTCTAATCTATCTAACAAGGCCATTCCTTTCTGCCTCAAAGACGAGGAATTTGAATGGATAGTGCTCCATGCTTCCCAAATCTATTCAAGGCACCTAGATCAGGAGCTTTGATATTACCTGGTCAGCCTGGATTGGAAAATTCAAGGTATGACTAACAAAGGAAACAGTGCTGTATTTATAGTAATTATTGGTCAACGTAACCATATACCACGAGATGTAAATCTATACAAGGGTGAGGAATAACTCAGGTTCCCTTAATGCTCCCAAAACTGAACTAAAATTCCCAACTTCTCAAGTGATCCACTTGCTTTCCCAATATCTTCTTTCATACGCTTTTGCTACTGACCAATTCCAATCTCTAACTAGTAACCACCAGGGCTCATTTCCCAGCATACTACTTTATCTAGGCTGCCATGTACATAGGTTTGAAGTTTCATACTGATCAATGCTAAATTCCTGCTGTGTTGATAGGGAACAGCACAATCTGTATAATGTTTTATTATCCTTAGAATTTGCAAATTCCTTCCAATTTTACCCATCGGTGATAGTTAGCCTTTTCTAGATACTTTAATAAAATCTTAAAAGTATTGACATTTATAAATTTACTAAGTTATGATTATAAAAACCCCTCATCCACAAGAATCAACATTAATAAAAATGGGTAAAAGAGGAAAATAAACACAGAAGCAAGATACACACACAAAAACAAACAAAAAACTTTATTTGGTTTTGATCACCCTGAAAAGTTACATAATATAGAATTATAGATCTTTCTCTTTTTGTTATTTTCCCTTGCTGATCAATACATTAATGGCCACTTAGTAGACTTACTAATTTTCAGATTAATGATTGTACAAAATTTAGGCGAGCCACTATATCAAAATATAGACAATAGAAACTATATAACTACTTGATGACTGGATAAGTTTCAAACCTGAATCTGGCTTCGGAGTTGACCCAGCTTGAATTCCTGGTAACCAAACCAAATTAGAATGACATACTACAGGTTTCAGCACTTCCAAAAAGAAAAGCAACAATAAAAATTACCTGTTCCTGTAAAGCCTCTCTCAGATGAGATACAAGGCTAGTTCTAGATGATTCTATAGCTGTTAGTTGCTCAATGCAGTCCCGAAGTATGGCATTATGTCCCTGGAGTTCATCCACTACTGTAGATCCATGGAATTGTCCTACTCATTGAAGATTAAATAAGTAAGGGATATCCAAATAAGATGAAATCAACAAAACTCTCATTAAACACATTACCTAATAGTCTACTTACATTACAACTAATACACAAGCTGATTGGATGAATTGGTGATTTGACAGAGTTAAATCAAATATTTAGTGGAGGTAATGATTCAATTAGGGATGTCAATTGGGTAGGGCATCCTACGGGCTCATGGGCTTTGGCCCAACTAAAGAAATAAAACTAGTAGGGTTGGGTTAAAAAAAAGTTGATGGTTTGAACTTTTTCAACCCAACCCAACCCATTCAATCCATTTCTCTTTAGAGATGTCTCAACTTAAGTGAAGAAATTTTATTTTTGCTTATTATAATTAGTTTCTGATTTGAGTATCGATTGGCTACAAAATCAAATAAAAAAACAGTTAACCTTTTGGCATTCATGTATACAGATATAATAATAAAAGAAAATCGGCAAAGAAAGTTATATATGCTCAAGTTATTGGCACAAATAAGCAAAAATTAATAGAAGTAACTGACAATTTGACTAACCTGAATTACTATCATGACCTATTTCCTTGTCTGTTTTCTCAACGCAGCTAATGGCATTTCTGCATTTGCTCAATACAGCCTCCTCATCTGTCTGCCCTCCATAAATAACACGATAACCTGCAACTATTTTGTCCAATGCATTCCCAGCAGATGACCGCTGCAAGGTAAAGTATAGGATATGGAATCAGCATGTGAAACACATAGGAAGACAGCAGGTGCAGAAAATCATCATATGAACATAGAAACTTATACCAATTTCATGTTCAAAGGTTTAGCATCACGGTCATTGTTCTCCGCATGCTTCCCACCAAACTCTTCCTTGAGAAGTTGACCACGAGAACCAAAAACTTTTCTATCTTCCCATATGCTAATCTGCATGATGAAGAAAGTAAATTATACAACTGAAGAAAATTTACTAATCCCAATGTTCCACATAATTTACTTTACTATGAACATCTGAGGCATGTTTGAGAATAACCAAGAACAGTTTTTTTGTCCATTGGGAAAATTAACCTTGTTTAGTTAAAAAAATCAAAAACAGATTATAATCAAAAGACTATCCTTTTAAGCTGAAAAACACATCTGAAGCTTATAATTATAACCAAAAGCTTTTATTTCTGAATTATAATGATTTTATCAAATCAACCCCAACCATCAAATATTGAACGACAATAAAATAATAATCATTTCATATACCATTTTAGTTATTTCATTATATAATAGCAACTCTTTACAAATGATATTATGATCCAAAGAAAACAAATTATCTTAAATTTCCTTTTCAGCTAAACTATCCAAAGCAAGAATTAATTTTCACAAATGAATTATAAAAACAAGTAATTATTGAAATACATTTAATTTTCAGCTTTCCCAAACACATCCTTTAAAATACAAAAGAAGTATGAAGCAAAGCAACATTTACATATTTTATAAATACTCATTTATAAGATATGGAAAGGATATTAGACCTCCCTCATTCCAAAGAGCAATTCATTAAGAGGAACACAGCTATGAACTTGAAGAAAAGAGCACAAAGTTAAAATTGATAAAATTAACCTAACTGACATTCATTTGGAAGAATCAAAAATTTCTCCATTTTGCAAAATTATTTTCTAGAAAAAAATTCTTTACAAATGCCACATAATATACACTTTATTTATTAAAATTATTTAGAGACTGATTTTGTAATAAAGGGACAAAGGGCCAGTTGATTGGGAAACCTGTGCTGCATAAGGCAACCACCCAACTACCAGTAAGCCCAGGACTAATGATAAAATCTAACGCATCATACAAAAAATAAATCCAGAGAAGGCAGTAGTACTCTGGAGAGTACAGTTATTACTATTTACATTACATAAAACCTGATGAGACGGAGGAATCATGTATTTCTTCCTTTATAGTAGCCAACAGGGAGTGGATATTGACACTTCTACTTTGATAATGCTACTCCTATATATCTTTCATTTCCATTGGATTGAATTTTTACATGAATATGTTGCAAACAGGAGCGGCAGGCATTATCAAAATGGAAATGACAATATTTCTTCCTTTATAGTAGCCAACAGGGAGTGGATATTGACACTTCTACTTTGATAATGCTACTCCTATATATCTTTCATTTCCTTGTGGTTGTAGGCTTAGCCTATCAGCATAAAAACATAACACAAAGGGCCACAGTCCCGTTTTGCCCCTCATCTCCCTCCATGAAAACCTTGCATCCCCCAATGATCCGAATTAATACCATTATCAATGCATATTCAATCTAAAACTAAGAAGAAAAATACAAAACCCCAACAAAAAACTTGATGACGGATTCAGTACCATTCTATATGCGAAATCAACATGACAAATCAATTTATAGCATTACTGCAAAAAAGCCTTTCCTTTTCCTTTACATAGCCTATAGATATGAATATTCACAGCAGATTAAACAGTTGGAAACCTCTCCCCCTTCCCCCTCTTCTCTCACTTTTTCAGCTCCATTTTTCTCCTTTTCATGGGCAAGATAAAAGTATAAAACATATTAACCAATTCAGAAAAAGACACATTCCATTCTTGCATAGAATTAATAAGAAAATGCAAATGCTGAGATACACAACACAACAAAAATTACACATCTTTCTTCTGATATTTGAATCAAAAGAACCAAGGACATTTTGTTAGCTCAAACTACCAAGATAATTCTGAATGCTTATGTTGATATGCACATAGTAAGGCTATTTGGTTGGAGCAAAATGCATGCACCTTGAATGACATATTTTCCAAACAAGTTTTATGGGATATGATTAGACGTCCAACATCAATTTGGTGTAAAGCTCATCAGCATTATAGAAGACTTTCCCCTCTCTTGACATGTTATGAGCTAAGAAAGCTATACTTTATAGATAAATCCTTCTTTCGCTTTGCTTTTGTATTAGGAATTCCTATCCCCTAATCTTGTATTATTCTTTCCCTCATCTTCATGAAATTCTTTTTCAATAAAAAAATAGTTTAAAAAGATTAGTAAAAGCTATAAAAATCAGAAAGCACGAATCTCATTTGCTAATTCAGAATGAATGCATTGTTAAATTACCAGCCGAAGCGCTGCATTCCTTGCAAACTCATCACCATGTTCAATCACATCTCGAAGAGCATCGGGGAGAACTTTCCAGAATTCACCTACAAATTCAGACCCTTTTCGCCTGCTATTTTGTAAAATATCATTTGCAAGATACAAAAATGCCAATCTCTTGTCACGTGGAGAACAGTGGAATTGTCTATCCCATGTTTCAACAACTTGTTTGGCTTTATTCATATGAAAAATGCACCAATGTGACAAAGCTTAATCTCATTAAGGATCACAATCTAGCTGCAGCAAATATTTATCTCCACCAAACAAGAAAAGAAATACTGAAAAAAATCATATGCACATTTATTACTGGCCATCAAATGGTATTGAGCTTCATAAATGTAATTGCAATAAAGAAAAAGCGGGAAGAAGATTCTGTGCAAACCAGTTAAAGGAAAATTACACCCCTAACATAAAAAATCATATGGATAATATTCCAACTTGCACATAAACTATAAAACAAATTTAGAAAAATAAGTTATATTAAACAGTAAAAGCGTACTCAATAAAGTCTGCTTCAACAATAGGATATCAAACACAAACAGTAAACTAAATATTGTGTTTGTCTCTTTTTCCTCCACCCCTTTGTATTGTTCCCTTAATACCTCAATGAAATTCTCTCTTTTGTTATCAAAAAGAAAAATATTGTGTTTGTTTCCACAAGAACTTCTTGAAGGATACTCTCTATGCTTGTTTGTGAAGCATTCAGCTTGGACAATTTTTCCACTAAAATCTGTGGATTGAATGTACTACCCATCTTTTGGCACAGATCCACTAGAACACCAGCTTCCACAAAACCTTCAGAGAAGGTAGAAAAAAGGAGGCAAAGGAATATCAGGACAAAGATCAATTACCCAATTAAAATTGAGGATCAATTTATAGTTTATATGTAAAAATATTCATCCACTGTTACGAAAGAAAAACAGAGGTTTATCCCTCGAAACAAAATATCAGCAGTTCAGACTACCCTACCGTCTGCATTTGAAGTACATATGGAAAGCGAAAACAGTAACAAAGAACAGAAATCCAAGGCCAGAGATTCTCAGTTTTCAATGAGTTGTACTGTAAATTGTTATCATTGCCAACAAATAAAACATCGCAATAACCTTTCAGGCTTGAAGACTAATAATAGATACCAAGATTATACAAATAAGTAAAACCAAATGCTCAGGCCCTGAAAAATAATGTTGTAAAGGATGAATGGAATCACAAATCATTTATACAATTTCTTAGTTGATAATTTGCATAATAGCAGTAAAACACACCAAAAAGAAATGAGTACACGCAGAAAGTACTCAAATGACAGATGATCCTTAAACCACAAAGTCACCGAAAAGCCACTGTAAGTCACATTTCTTGACATGTTCTTGCTAAATGATGCATTGACACTACATCCTAAAAGTTAATACTCCAACTGCACTCTTTATGAATAATAATTCCATTAACATGCAATCAACAGCTAAGAAGAGTATAATTTTCTCAGGTAAACATAAACCTCCCCTTTTCAGCCATAGGAGCCACATAAAGCAACTAAACACTAAACTTGAGCATAGAATATCCAAATAGGGCCCATATAGAGTGATTAACTCTGAGGAGCCCCAATTTCCAAAGAATGAAAACAAAGCAACAGAATAGCCAAATATGGTGTGGTGAGATGAGCAACTGCATCATAGTGTTCGGTTGCAGATGGCGGAGAGTCCAAAATCCGCCACAGGATTATGTGTATGGCCTTGCAGGAAACGGTAGATAGACTGAAAGTACAAGTATATGCACAAGAAAACATGCGGAAAAAATGTACATGTAATAGATTATAAAATCTAATCAACATAAACAACTTTCTACCCATAAAGTATGCAATTAATTAATCAAATACAGTAGTAAATTCAACAAATAAACCCAACATTAAGTAATAAAACACCAAAAAACATAAGACCTTAAATGCTAACTATGTCATAGTCAAATACTAAAAGCTCAAAAGAAACCCCAAAGACATTGTCTTTGTCATGTTTTTAAACTAACAAATGAACTATCTAGATTGACTAGCTCTCATCAAGCTCAAAACCTTGGTAGCAAGGTCTCGCATGAAAAGAGAGAAAGGACAAGAGGACCAGAAACAGAAACAGAGTCTCGAAAAGAGGGGAGTTAAGAGTTCGAAAAGTAAACCAACCAAGAGTAGTGGAGGAGGATGAGGAGGGCCAACCGGCGGCGAGGCGGCGATGCTGTCGGCGGTTCTTCGAGAGAACAACGGAGAAGGAAGAAGGTTTGTGGGTTACTGACGTTTGTGTGAGGCTGAAATCGGGTCTCATTCTATGCTTAGGGACTAAGGGGTGTACATGGCAGGTCGGATCCGGTTTAGCAAGACCCGTTAATAATATTTATATTTTATGCTTTTCTCATTAAAGTTAACAAATATTATATAATATTATACTAAAAAAATTATCTTGAATTAAAATGATATTATATAATATAAAGTATATTAATTAAAATATAAAAACATTTTACAATTAATTTTATTATAAAATATATATTTTAACCCTAAAACATGATTTCAAATTGAGTTGGCTCCATTTAAAACCTAATCCTTGGGTCATTTATACTTATTTTAAATTCTAAATTTATAATTACGATCTCTTTATCTTAATTGCTTAATTCTTGGGTCATTTAAAATTATTAGTGAAAAGACCCTTTTTAGCATATTTATTTTAAATTTTAAATTTACAATCACTGCTCTCTTTATCTTAATTACTTAATTCTTAGGTCATTTGAAATCTGTATTTTTATCTTTGTCTTTATAGTAATAGTAATAATAATAGTAATCTTTATCTTTATCTTTATTTTTATCTTTATAGTAATACAAATTGGGAGCTCATATGCTGACGTGGCACTCATACGTCGAGTCTGAAAGTTTATTTGCTTAGGTGTCGTCACTAGAAATTTTTAGATTTATATTTATAAATTATAAATTATTATTTGTTTAGATTGTTATTTTCAAATTTTAAATTATTTATTTGGATTGTAATTTTTTAAATTTTAAATTTTTTTATTTAGGTTGTTATTTTTTAAATCTTAGATTGTTGTACTTAGATTGTTATTTTTAAAATTTTAAATTATTTTACTTAGGTTGTTATTTTTTAAATTTTAACACTATTTTTTGAAAATATGTTGATTCTTTTTAGCACTATTTTTTAAATTTTTTGTAGATTTTTTTCTAAAATTGTAACTAGATACGTAAATTTAAATATATTTACGTTAATTTAGAATTTTAAAACTTGTTAATATATTATTTACTTTATCTGCAAATTTAATTCAAATTTAAATTAAAGTCAATCAAATTTAAAAAATTTTAGCTATAAGTCAACTATAAAAGCATAAGTTATGAGATATGTGTAGCACTATAATTCAAAATATATCAAACCCTTTCTTTATATACATCCAAAATCTAAAATTTCGCTACTTATTCCAATGGATGGTATTCACAAAATCGCAGAAATCAAACATACAATCGACAATTTGTGTGTACGTATACGAGTGATACGGTTATGAACACTACCAAGTTACAGTAATTCTTCATTGTCATACTCAATTGAGATGGTTTGGCTCGATGAAGACGTAAATTTTCTACTAATATTTTTTATTTTATTTTAAATTTATATTATTTATATTTTAAATTTGTTTGTTTATTCCCATCTAATTATTCTTTGATTTTTGTTTATCAATTCTAGGGAGAAAAAATAAATACCTCAGTTAAGGGGGTTCTTGTGTCTCGATTCATGACAAAGAAGCAAAACAAGTTTTGGGAAAGAGCTGTGTAGAGATACTTGATCCACTCCTATTAGTAAGTTCTAACCAATATGTATTTCTAAAAACATTAGTGAAGATATTTTTAATGTTAATTTTTATATTATTTATTATTAATATATTATGTAATACTCTGCAGAAAGGAGATCGATCAGATATACCTACACTTTTGCTCAACCTAATTGATAAGACATTTCTCTTCATTGTCAAAGTTTAAATATCTGATAATCCACATTTTTCACCCTTTTATAAAGTTAAGAAGATGTCTGATAATATGGACCTCATAAATAAATTCAAAAAGGCTCACCCTATTCAAATTGTGAGTACAGTTATAAGTGTACTTTTTATTAAAAAGCAATTTATTTTTCTCTTCATTGGTCATTAGTAGTATCTAATTTATAAATAATAATTAATAACTAATTATAATTTTAGGATGTTGACTATACTGGTGGTTTACTTCCAACTTTAAAGGCTTCCTCAATCATTAAAGGGGAGAAAGTAGAAGGTGTTAAGGTATTTGTTCAAAAAATGAATTTTTTGTTTGTTTGTTTTCTCAAAGTTAGATCTTTATTTTATTAAAAAAATATTATTGAAATAAAATCAAAGGTGAGAAGGAAGTCTTTAATTTAACGTAGTATTTTGTATAGAATTTGTTGCTTGAATTCTCCAATGAAGTTGCGGACAATGATGAATCTGAAGTGTTGGAAAGTGCTATTACACCAACCAAGTGACTATCCTCGGAGTCGGAAGATTCGAAAGTATAAGGAGATATCTCAACTTGCAATAAGATCAAGATTGAGAATGAAACTTGAGAATTTGGATGCACATGTTTTAGAATCCCTTTTAGAGTATATCTAATAGAATAATGCCAAGTATATGTTTGTTTTGGTGGAAACATTATCTTTTCTTGTGTTGTTATTTTTCTTTTGGTTCTTTTGGATTTTTATGTTTGGAATTTATAATTTTTTTTAATATAAATTGAAGTTATTTGGTTGTTACTTATGATTTTATTTTTAATTCGATTCACACCGTTGATATTCTGTTAATTTCTAATTTAGTATTTAATGTCATAAAGTTATAAATTTCTCATATGAATTATTGTTGATACAATCAAGTTAGTTATTGATTTTTAATGCGTACTTATTTTAAAAAGAAAATCTAATTATAATTTTTAATTAAAGTATTATGTTTAAAATTTAAAATTTAAATTCAAATAATTTTTTTTGAATTTTTAAATAAGATATTGGGTTTGAGAATATTTTTTAAAATTTTATATAATTTATAAGCTACTATGCTAATTACAAAATATTATATTAAATTAAATATAACTACCCGTCTTATTAAAATGTGAGGTTATTTATACTATTTAAAAAAAATTAATTTGACATTTTTCTATATTTGATTCTGTTTCTAATGTTGTTCCGACAAAATTGAATTAATTTAAAAAAAATTATTTAAAAATTTAAAATTCGTACTAACTAATTAGAAAATTCTATTTAAAAATTTAAAATTTGAAATTCTAATACTAATTCATAATTAAGTGACTTCTTAATCGTTTCGATTTTTAATTTTAATTTTAATTTTTTTTTACTTGCCACATTTATAAATTTTCTCTTTACTCAATTTACATTGTTATCTTTTAAATTGTTTCTGCACAATAGAAGTATTTTCATTTTTTTCTCTTTTTAAATATTTTTTCTAAATTTACGTAATTTATAAGGTTATTAATTTTTGGATTGTATTTAATTTTATTTATTTTTATCGACAACTAATAGGATTGCCACTATTTATGACGAAACTAATAAAATTATTTTTAAATTAACAAATTCCTATATTTCTGATGAACAACAAACGTTTAATTAGAAAATTTTATTTAAAAATTTAAAATTTGTACTAGCAAATTAGTAAACTCTATTTAAAAATTTAAAATTTGAAATTCTAATACTAATTCCTAATTAAGTGACTTCTTAACCGTTGTAATTTTTAAATTTAATTTTTTTATTTGTCACATTTATAAATTTTCCCTTTACTCCATTTACATTGTTATTTTTTAGATTGTCTCTGTACAACAATAGAGGTACTTTCATCTTTTTCTCTCTTTTTAATTATAAGCTATTCATTTTCAATTTTTTTATTTAAAAAAATAAAAAAAGATTTTAACTATTAGTTGAATTTCATTAAACTTATATTTTTTTGAAAAAAGAAACTTTTGTGAAAAAATATATATTATTTTTTGTAAAATATATTTACGTAACTAAATAAATGAGAATGAAAAGAAAATTAAAGCCGCCTTTTTAGAGATGCAGCGGAGTGAGGAGTGAGGAGTGAGGAGGTTAAATTCAAACAGGATAGTTGGTGAAATGGTTGAAAAAAATACAGAGAAAATGAGAACTACATGGATATAAATATATAACAAAACATAATGATTGATTTAGAATTTTTGATGGAATAGGAACAAAGAAGAAGGAGCAAATGTGCGTGGTGGGTCATGGGTATTTTGGCCAAATAAAATTCCATAAAATACAATATTTTCTATACATTATTTAGCTATTAACAAGTAATAAATTATTAGTTTATATTGTCTTCGTAATATTTTACTAAATTTGTTTATAAAAAAATTATAGAAAATTCGAGTGATAGTTTCAATGGTGTGCATTTTAAATCGGTATTGTCGGACATTACAAATAGCAGCATCAATACAGGTTGATTTTTGGATGAATTTGTTTGAAACTTGCTTATGTGAATATGCATTCACTTTATGTATTTTGATTTTTCTACCATTTATTCAATTATAAACTTTAATAGAAAATTTGTTCAAAACTACAGGTGATATTTATTATATGATAATTTTGTTAGCTGTTCAAAGAGGTTGCACAACATATGAGACTATTAGGACAGTTAATGAAATTACATATTCTAGCTTCCAAGATGCTTGCTATTCCATGGGACTACTGTGCAATGATAGGGAATTCATTACAGCTATTAATGAGGTAGCTGAACTTGCATCTGGTCATTAATTGAGAAAATTATTTGTGATGCTACTGATATCTAATAGCATTAGCAACCCAGAGCGTGTTTGGAATGCAACTTGGACATTATTAGCTGATGGAATACTATATGAGAGGAGAAAAGCTTTGAAAAATAAGGTATTTTACTATGTCTTTTTTTATATCAAGATTGTATTCTATTATTATTTTTATTTTTATTAATAATATTAATAGTTTTATTTTGGAATTACTTATTAAATATTTCATAAAACCACCATGTGCTTTTGCTAGGACTAAACATGACTGATAACGAATTGAAAAACCTCTGCCTTATTGAGATTGAGAAGATACTCATCAGCAATACGAGATCTTTAAAAGATTATCAATCAATGCCATATTCTAAGATGTCTGATATTCGCCTTTTTCAGAATAAGCTAATAGAGGAGGAGTTAGCATATAAGACAAATGAGTTGACTCATACAAACTTATATACGGAACAAAAGATGACTCATGAGCAAAGGTTAGTATTCGATGAGATACTCAATGCTGTTATTACAGACTCTGGTGGTTTTTACTTTCTTTACGGGCATGGTGGGTGTGGTAAGACATTTATTTGGAATGGACTTTCTTCTACTATTCGGTCTAGAGGAAAGATTGTTTTAAATGTCGCATCCAGTGGAATTGCATCTTTACTCCTACTTGGTGGCAGAACGGCTCATTCTAGATTTTCAATACCCATTACAATTACTGATGAATCTACTTGCAATATCAAGCATGGCAGTTTGAAGGCTGAGCTTCTCATCCAAAGTAGCTTAATAATTTGGGATGAAGCTCCAATGCTCAATAAAATGTGCTTTAAAGCACTTGATCGGACGCTCAGGGATCTTATGTCAGTTACCGATCAACATAAGACACATCAACCATTTGGTGGTAAGGTTGTTGTTCTAGGAGGTAATTTTAGACGGATACTTCCGGTGATTCCGAAAAGGGAGTAGACACGATATATTGACATCAGCTATTAACTCATCCCAACTGTGGTCGTTTTGTAAGATTCTGAAATTGCATACGAACATGAGGCTTCTAATGTCTTCTTCAGATCAAGATGAAGGTGAAATGAAGAGATTTGCTAATTGGATACTTGATGTTGGAAATGGAAATATTGGTTCTGTTGTCGGTGATGAATCAGAAATTGAAATTCCAGATGATCTATTGATTACAACAACTGATGATCCTCTCTTTCATTTGGTAGACTTTGCATATCCAAATTTGTTGCAAAACATGTCAGATTACAGGTATTTTCAGAGTAGGGCAATTCTTGCACCCACACTTGAGAGTGTCGAGAAGGTAAACGATTTTGTCTTGACGATCTTTTCAGGGATGGAAAAGATTAATAGTTAATGAATTTCAGGTTTATGCAACGGGACAAGATTAATAGTTAATGAACTTGGCAGCAACGTAATTGGAGCGACGATAGTGGCCGGTAGAAATATTGGAGATAAAGTGTACATTCCAAGAATGAACTTGATCCCTTCAATTTCAGGGTTGTCATTTAAGTTTCAACGGAGACAATTTTCATTAACAGTATGCTTTGCAATGACCATTAACAAGAGTCAGGGTCAATCATTATCACATGTAGGACTTTACTTGCCAAAATCAGTGTTCACCCATGGACAACTTTATGTTGCTTTGTCAATAGTTAAGAGTTGCAGTGGCCTCAGGGTTTTAATTCTAGATAAAGACGGCAATCCAAAGTCATCAACAACAAATGTCGTGTTCAAAGAAGTTTTTAATAATATTTAAGTAAGAATAATATTATTTTCATTTTAATAGCATGTTATGATTTACACTTTTTTATAAATATTTACTATAGATATAACAAATTTATTTATAACTCTGTTTTCTTATTTGAGATGAAATGTGTAACAAGGAGCACAATATCATATGCCAATTGCTTTTCTAATGAAGTTAGTAAGATACTAGGTTGTCGATAAATTTTTATTAGCCTTTTGATATAAAATTTA
This sequence comes from Arachis hypogaea, assembly GCF_003086295.3. Lineage (NCBI taxonomy): Eukaryota > Viridiplantae > Streptophyta > Magnoliopsida > Fabales > Fabaceae > Arachis > Arachis hypogaea. The sequence continues at coordinate 101,099,754 of NC_092041.1, read as the reverse complement.
GTGTAAAATTGGCATGCTATTATTACAGTTATATATGTTCTTATTTTTTTCATGTCTCCCTCCTTATGGTTCAAGAATATTATAGACTTTAAACTCTTCTATTTGCCTTTTACTTTGAATAAAGATAAAATAACATATTCAGTACGTTTATTATATAATGACGATAATCGTGTTATACTAAACTCAAAAAATTTATAATTATAAAATATTATTTTTAATTTAATATGTCAAATTTAAATATAAGCCCGTGCATCGCAGGGGTTTAATACTAGTACAAATATAAATGGGAAGCTCATATGTTGACATGATGCTCATACGGTGAGTCTGAGAATTTATTTGCTTAGGCGTCGTCACTAAAAATTTTTAGATTTATATTTATAAATTATAAATTATTATTTGCTTAGGTTGTTATTTTCAAATTTTAAATTATTTGTTTGGGTTGTTATACTTAGGTTGTTATTTTTTAAATTTTAAATTATTTTATTTAGGTTGTTATTTTTTAAATCTTAAATTGTTATACTTAGGTTGTTATTTTTTAAATTTTAACACTATTTTTCAAAAGTTTGTTGATTTTTTAGCATTATTTTTTAAATTTTTATAATTTTTTTTTCAAAAATTGCAGCTACATACGTAAAATTTAAATATATTTACGTTCATTTAGAATTTTAAAAATTGTTAATATATTTATTTACTTTATTTGTAAATTTAATTTAAATTTAAATTAAAGTCAATCAAATTTAAAAAATTCTAGTTATGAGTCAACTATAAAAGTATAAGTTATGAAATATGTGTAGTACTACAATTCAAAGTACATCAAACCCTTTCTTTACATACATCAAACCCTTAATTTAAACCAATATACTGAATTTGCATAGACTTCCAGAATCGTCAAGTATTCCACGATATGGATTTAATTTTGTGAATTTTAACACTCTCAATGCTCCACCTACTTAGTTAGTAAATTTATTGTTTTAGAAAAAATATCATTTATTTATAAATTTATTTATTTAATTGATAATTTCAGCTGTGTTTTGTTTTTAACAAACTTATTGATAACAATTTTTTTATTTTAAATCATTTCAGATGTTGTTGGATATCTTGCTGGAATTAAGAGTGAGAGAACTCTTGAAAAGAATGACAAATTTACCAAGTACATTGTTATTGAATTAGAAATTAACGATGAATAATCATATATTTATCTTTATAAATCTAAAAATTTTGATATTCTCATCTTTTTAAATTGTTATTTTAACTTATTTTATTATAAATATTTTTATTAATATTATTAATAGATAACAAACGTTTTTATTCAAGGGCAAACATTTTTGAAAAAAAGGCAACGTTTTTTATTAATAGTATTTAAATTTTTTTAAAAAATCAGTTCGGACTGATTTTGAAAAAAAGAATTTAAATCTTTTTTTAGAAAGAATTTTAATAGAAAACATTTTTTTCCATAGTTAGTTTTTTATGAATTTAAAATAATTAATAAACTAATTATTAATTTTTTTAAATTGTGTTTGACGTTTTAATTTTATTGTTAATTTTTAAATTTTAAAATATAATATATATATATATATAATTTGATATTATTTTATTAGTAGTTACTTTTTTTAGTTGTAATTATTTTTTTGTTTATTTTGTTATAAAAAATATATTTAACATTAAACATTCTATTTTACTCATTTTTTATGTGAGTTTTTACTTATTTTATATTAAATTAAATTTTTCAGAAAAAATTGTTTTACAGAATTTCATGTATGGCACAAAGATGTTCTTCAATCTTGAAAAAGCAAATGTCATCCAATTTAAAAATAGGTGGATATATATACATATATACTAGTATTAAAGATGCACGGGCTTATATTTAAATTTGACATGTTAAATTAAAAATAATATTTTATAATTATAAATTTTTTGAGTTTAGTATAACACGATTATCGTCATTATATAATAAACGTACTGAATATGTTATTTTATCTTTATTCAAAGTAAAAGGCAAATAGAAGAGTTTAAAGTCTATAATATTCTTGAACTATAAGGAGGGAGACATGAAAAAAATAAGAACATATATAACTGTAATAATAGCATGTCAATTTTACACTAAATTTTATATCAAAAGGCTAATAAAAATTTATCGACAACCTAGTATCTTACTAACTTCATTAGAAAAGCAATTGGCATATGATGTTGTGCTCCTTGTTACACATTTCATCTCAAATAAGAAAACAGAGTTATAGATAAATTTGTTATATCTATAGTAAATATTTATACAAAAGTGTAAATCATAACATGCTATTAAAATGAAAATAATATTATTCTTACTTAAATATTATTAAAAACTTCTTTGAACACGATATTTGTTGTTGATGACTTTGGATTGCCATCTTCATCTAGAATTAAAACCCTGAGGCCACTGCGACTCTTAACTCTTGACAAAGTGGTACACAGAATTGTGATCTCTGGTAATGGCTCCAATAACTTTGTGTTCTAATCTTAATTCATAATATGTCACAACTCCGTGTAGCTGACCAGCAAGTGCACTGGGTCGTCCAAGTAATACCTTACGTGAGTAAGGGTTGATCCCACGGAGATTATTGGTTTGAAGCAAGCTATGGTCATCTTGTAAATCTCAGTCAGGCAGATTCAAATGGTAATGGTTATGGGAAATATAAAGAGATACTTAATTAATTAAATAATAAAGGATAGAAATACTTATGTAAATTCATTGGTGGGAATTTCAGATAAGCGTATGGAGATGTTGTATGGCTCTAGAACGTCTGCTTTCCTACTGCTTCCATCCAATCCTTCTTATTCCTTTCCATGGCAAGCTGTATGTAGGGCATCACCGTTGTCAATGGCTACATCCCATCCTCTCAGTGAAAAAGGTCCAAAATGCTCTGTCACAGCACGGCTAATCATCTGTCGATTCTCATTCATACTGGAATAGGATTCACCCTCCTTTTGCGTCTGTCACTACGCCCAGCACTCGCGAGTTTGAAGCTCGTCACAGTCATTCGATCATTGAATCCTACTCGGAATACCACAGACAAGGTTTAGACTTTTCGGATTCTCATGAATGCCGCCATCAATTCTAGCTTATACCACGAAGACTTTGATTCCACGGAATGTGAAGCTCGGTTGTCAGGCGAGGCGACCATGCATCGTGGGTCAACAATCCAAGAGATATGCGCCCGGTCTAATGTAGAACGGAGGTGGTTGTCAGGCACACGTTCATAGGTGAGAATGATGATGAGTGTCACGGATCATCACATTCATCAAGTTGTAGTGCAACGAATATCTTGGAATAAGAACAAGTTGAATTGAATAGAAGAAAATAGTAATTGCATTAATACTCGAGGTACAGCAGAGCTCCACACCTTAATCTATGGAGTGTAGAAACTCTACCGTTGAAAATACATAAGTGATAAAGGTTCAGGCATGGCCGTGAGGCCAGCCCCCCTAAACGTGATCAATAGTCTCCTAAGATGAATAATAGATTAAAACTGAGACCAAAGATGTAAATACAATAGTAAAAAGTTCTATTTATACTAAACTAGTTACTAGGGTTTACAGAAGTAAGTCTAAGTGCAGAAATCCACTTCTGGGGCCCACTTTGGTGTGTGCTTGGGCTGAGCTTTAGCTATCCACGTGCAGAGGCTATTTCTGGAGTTGAACGCTAGGTTGTAACCTGTTTCTGGCGTTCAATTCTGGTTCGTGACGTGTTTCTAGCGTTTAACTCCAGACTGCAGCGTATAACTGGCGTTGAGCGCCAGTTTGCGTCGTCAATTCTCGAACAAAGTATGGACTATTATATATTGCTGGAAAGCCCTGGATGTCTAATTTCCAACGCCGTTAGAAGTGCGCCATTTGGAGTTCTTTAGCTCCAGAAAATTCATTTCGAGTGCAGGGAGGTCAGAATCCATCAGCATCAGCAGTCCTTTTTCAGCCTTTCTTTCAGAGTTTTGTTCAGGTCCTTCAATTTCAGCCAAAATTCACCTGAAATCACAGAAAAACACACAAACTCATAGTAAAGTCTAGAAATATGAATTTATCATAAAAACTAATAAAAACATCCCTAAAAGTAACTAGATCCTACTAAAAATATACTAAAAACAATGCCAAAAAAGCGTATAAATTATCCGCTCATCACAAAGCAACTTAAAGTTGTCCATGGGTGAACACTGATTTTGGCAAGTAAAGTCCTACATGTGATAATGATTGACCCTGACTCTTGTTAATGGTCATTGCAAAGCATACTGTTAATGAAAATTGTCTCCGTTGAAACTTAAATGACAACCCTGAAATTGAAGGGATCAAGTTCATTCTTGGAATGTACACTTTATCTCCAATATTTCTACCGGCCACTACCGTCGCTCCAATTACGTTGCTGTCAAGTTCATTAACTATTAATCTTGTCCCGTTGCATAAACCTGAAGTTCATTAACTATTAATCTTTTCCATCCCTGAAAAGATTGTCAAGACAAAATCGTTTACCTTCTCGACACTCTCAAGCGTGGGTGCAAGAATTGCCGTACTCTGAAAATACCTGTAATCTGATATATTTTGCAACAAATTTGGATATGCAAAGTCTACCAAATGAAAGAGAGGATCATCAGTTGTTGTAATCAATAGATCATCTGGAATTTCAATTTCTGATTAATCACCGACAACAGAACCAATATTTCCATTTCCAACATCAAGTATCCAATTAGCAAATCTCTTTATTTCACCTTCATCTTGATCTGAAGAAGACATTAGAAGCCTCATGTTCGTATGAAATTTCAGAACCTTACAAAATGACCACGGTTGGGATGAGTTAATAGCTGATGTCAATATATCGTGTCTACTCCCTTTTCGGAATCACCGGAAGTATCCGTCTAAAATTACCTCCTAGAACAACAACCTTACCACCAAATGGTTGATGTGTCTTATGTTGATCGGTAACTGACATAAGATCCCTGAGCGTCTGATCAAGTGCTTTAAAGCACATTTTATTGAGTATTGGAGCTTCATCCCAAATTATTAAGCTACTTTGGATGAGAAGCTCAGCCTTCAAACTGCCATGCTTGATATTGCAGGTAGATTCATCAGTAATTGTAATGGGTATTGAAAATCTAGAATGAGCCATTCTGCCACCAAGTAGGAGTAAAGACGCAATTCCACTGGATGTGATATTTAAAACAATCTTTCCTCTAGACCGAATAGTAGAAGAAAGTCCATTCCAAATAAATGTCTTACCACACCCACCATGCCCGTAAAGAAAGTAAGAACCACCAAAGTCTGTAATAACATCATTGAGTATCTCATCGAATACTAACCTTTGCTCATGAGTCATCTTTTGTTCCGTATATAAGTTTGTATGAGTCAACTCATTTGTCTTATATGCTAACTCCTCCTCTATTAGCTTATTCTGAAAAAGGCGAATATCAGACATCTTAGAATATGGCATTGATTGATAATCTTTTAAAGATCTCGTATTGCTGATGAGTATCTTCTCAATCTCAATAAGGCAGAGGTTTTTCAATTCGTTATCAGTCATGTTTAGTCCTAGCAAAAGCACATGGTGGTTTTATGAAATATTTAATAAGTAATTCCAAAATAAAACTATTAATATTATTAATAAAAATAAAAATAATAATAGAATACAATCTTGATATAAAAAAAGACATAGTAAAATACCTTATTTTTCAAAGCTTTTCTCCTCTCATATAGTATTCCATCAGCTAATAATGTCCAAGTTGCATTCCAAACACGCTCTGGGTTGCTAATGCTATTAGATATCAGTAGCATCACAAATAATTTTCTCAATTAATGACCAGATGCAAGTTCAGCTACCTCATTAATAGCTGTAATGAATTCCCTATCATTGCACAGTAGTCCCATGGAATAGCAAGCATCTTGGAAGCTAGAATATGTAATTTCATTAACTGTCCTAATAGTCTCATATGTTGTGCAACCTCTTTGAACAGCTAACAAAATTATCATATAATAAATATCACCTGTAGTTTTGAACAAATTTTCTATTAAAGTTTATAATTGAATAAATGGTAGAAAAATCAAAATACATAAAGTGAATGCATATTCACATAAGCAAGTTTCAAACAAATTCATCCAAAAATCAACCTGTATTGATGCTGCTATTTGTAATGTCCGACAATACCGATTTAAAATGCACACCATTGAAACTATCACTCGAATTTTCTATAATTTTTTTATAAACAAATTTAGTAAAATATTACGAAGACAATATAAACTAATAATTTATTACTTGTTAATAGCTAAATAATGTATAGAAAATATTGTATTTTATGAAATTTTATTTGGCCAAAATACCCATGACCCACCACGCACATTTGCTCCTTCTTCTTTGTTCCTATTCCATCAAAAATTCTAAATCAATCATTATGTTTTGTTATATATTTATATCCATGTAGTTCTCATTTTCTCTGTATTTTTTTCAACCATTTCACCAACTATCCTGTTTGAATTTAACCTCCTCACTCCTCACTCCTCACTCCGCTGCATCTCTAAAAAGGCGGCTTTAATTTTCTTTTCATTCTCATTTATTTAGTTACGTAAATATATTTTACAAAAAATAATATATATTTTTTCACAAAAGTTTCTTTTTTCAAAAAAATATAAGTTTAATGAAATTCAACTAATAGTTAAAATCTTTTTTTATTTTTTTAAATAAAAAAATTGAAAATGAATAGCTTATAATTAAAAAGAGAGAAAAAGATGAAAGTACCTCTATTGTTGTACAGAGACAATCTAAAAAATAACAATGTAAATGGAGTAAAGGGAAAATTTATAAATGTGACAAATAAAAAAATTAAATTTAAAAATTACAACGGTTAAGAAGTCACTTAATTAGGAATTAGTATTAGAATTTCAAATTTTAAATTTTTAAATAGAGTTTACTAATTTGCTAGTACAAATTTTAAATTTTTAAATAAAATTTTCTAATTAAACGTTTGTTGTTCATCAGAAATATAGGAATTTGTTAATTTAAAAATAATTTTATTAGTTTCGTCATAAATAGTGGCAATCCTATTAGTTGTCGATAAAAATAAATAAAATTAAATACAATCCAAAAATTAATAACCTTATAAATTACGTAAATTTAGAAAAAATATTTAAAAAGAGAAAAAAATGAAAATACTTCTATTGTGCAGAAACAATTTAAAAGATAACAATGTAAATTGAGTAAAGAGAAAATTTATAAATGTGGCAAGTAAAAAAAAATTAAAATTAAAATTAAAAATCGAAACGATTAAGAAGTCACTTAATTATGAATTAGTATTAGAATTTCAAATTTTAAATTTTTAAATAGAATTTTCTAATTAGTTAGTACGAATTTTAAATTTTTAAATAATTTTTTTTAAATTAATTCAATTTTGTCGGAACAACATTAGAAACAGAATCAAATATAGAAAAATGTCAAATTAATTTTTTTTAAATAGTATAAATAACCTCACATTTTAATAAGACGGGTAGTTATATTTAATTTAATATAATATTTTGTAATTAGCATAGTAACTTATAAATTATATAAAATTTTAAAAAATATTCTCAAACCCAATATCTTATTTAAAAATTCAAAAAAAATTATTTGAATTTAAATTTTAAATTTTAAACATAATACTTTAATTAAAAATTATAATTAGATTTTCTTTTTAAAATAAGTACGCATTAAAAATCAATAACTAACTTGATTGTATCAACAATAATTCATATGAGAAATTTATAACTTTATGACATTAAATACTAAATTAGAAATTAACAGAATATCAACGGTGTGAATCGAATTAAAAATAAAATCATAAGTAACAACCAAATAACTTCAATTTATATTAAAAAAATTCTAAATTCCAAACATAAAAATCCAAAAGAACCAAAAGAAAAATAACAACACAAGAAAAGATAATGTTTCCACCAAAACAAACATATACTTGGCATTATTCTATTAGATATACTCTAAAAGGGATTCTAAAACATGTGCATCCAAATTCTCAAGTTTCATTCTCAATCTTGATCTTATTGCAAGTTGAGGTATCTCCTTACACTTTCGAATCTTCCGACTCCGAGGATAGTCACTTGGTTGGTGTAATAGCACTTTCCAATACTTCAGATTCATCATTGTCCGCAACTTCATTGGAGAATTCAAGCAACAAATTCTATACAAAATACTACGTTAAATTAAAGACTTCCTTCTCACCTTTAATTTTATTTCAATAATATTTTTTTTAATAAAATAAAGATCTAACTTTGAGAAAACAAACAAATAAAAAATTTATTTTTTGAACAAATACCTTAACACCTTCTAGTTTCTCTCCTTCAATGATTGAGGAAGCCTTTTAAAGTTGGAAGTAAACCACCAGTGTAGTCAACATCCTAAAATTATAATTAGTTATTAATTATTATTTATAAATTAGATACTACTAATGACCAATGAAGAGAAAAATAAATTACTTTTTAATAAAAAGTACACTTATAACTGTACTCACAATTTGAATAGGGTGAGCCTTTTTGAATTTATTTATGAGGTCCATATTATCAGACATCTTCTTAACTTTATAAAAGGCTGAAAAATGTGGATTATCAGATATTTAAACTTCGACAATGAAGAGGAATGTCTTATCAATTAGGTTGAGTAAAAGTGTAGGTGTATCCGATCGATCTCCTTTCTGCAGAGTATTACATAATATATTAATAATAAATAATATAAAAATTAACATTAAAAATATCTTCACTAATGTTTTTAGAAATACATATTGGTTAGAACTTACTAATAGGAGTGGATCAAGTATCTCTACACAGCTCTTTCCCAAAACTTGTTTTGCCTCTTTGTCACGAATCGAGACACAAGAACCCTCTTAACCGAGGTGTTTATTTTTTCTCCCTAGAATTGATAAACAAAAATCAAAGAATAATTAGATGGGAATAAACAAACAAATTTAAAATATAAATAATATAAATTTAAAATAAAATAAAAAAATATTAGTAGAAAACTTACGTCTTCATCGAGCCAAACCATCTCAATTGAGTATGACAATGAAGAATTACTGTAACTTGGTAGTGTTCATAACCGTATCACTCGTATACGTACACACAAATTGTCGATTGTAGGTTTGATTTCTGCGATTTTGTGAATACCATCCAGTGGAATAAGTAGAGAAATTTTAGATTTTGGATGTATGTAAAGAAAGGGTTTGATATACTTTGAATTGTGGTGCTACACATATCTCATAACTTATACTTTTATAGTTGACTTATAGCTAAAATTTTTTAAATTTGATTGACTTTAATTTAAATTTGAATTAAATTTGCAGATAAAGTAAATAATATATTAACAATTTTTAAAATTCTAAATTAACGTAAATATATTTAAATTTACGTATCTAGTTGCAATTTTAGGAAAAAATCTACAAAAATTTAAAAAATAGTGTTAAAAAGAATCAACATATTTTTAAAAAATAGTGTTAAAATTAAAAAATAACAACCTAAGTAAAATAATTTAAAATTTAAAAATAACAATCTAAGTACAACAATCTAAGATTTAAAAAATAACAACCTAAATAAAAAAATTTAAAATTTAAAAAATAACAACCCAAATAAATAATTTAAAATTTGAAAATAACAATCTAAGTAAATAATAATTTATAATTTATAAATATAAATCTAAAAATTTCTAGTGACGACACCTAAGCAAATAAACTCCCAGACTCAACGTATGAGCGCCACGTCAGCATATGAGCTCCCCATTTGTATTACTATAAAGATATATATATATATATATATATATATATTTTAATTTTTTATTTTAATATTATATGTATTATCTAACGTAGTTTTTTTCGCTTTATTTATCTAGCTTTGTAAGATTTGAAGAATTTTGGGAAAATATCGGCGGAATTCTAAATGAGGCTGCATTCTTAAAAATTTATCAAGACAAAATCATTGAGCAGTTAAAAGAAATAGATACGATAATTTTTTTTCTGTAAAAAAATTGAGAAAAAAATTAATTTAAATCTATTGTACATTGATTATTTTTGTTTATTCATCTTAGTTATTTAGATATATATTTTAGATTTAAAAACTCACCAAATTCAAAAGATTTAAGTCATTAAGTTTTTTTTTCAAAATGCTATTTGTGTTGTCTTGGCTACTATAAGTCATATTATAGATACTCTAGACTGATGGTACGGCCAATGTGAATGCAACAAATTCACATATGCTTTTACAAAAACTTTCAATTGTTCAAGTTGTGGCCGTCTCCTTTTATCCATAACTCCAAGGTTATTTATTTATTTTTAATTTAAAGTCTAATCACAATGGATTAGATATTGAATAAGTCTATGTTTAACCTTTTGTTATGCTGTTTTTTTTATTAAGCAGGTACTGAATAAAGTTTGGTGTCATTGATGACTCTGATTGTGCATGTTTCGTAGTCTTTAACAAGGAGGCAAAACAAGTTTTGAGAAAGAGCTGTGTAGAGATACTTGATCAACTCTTATTGGTAAGTTCTAACCAATATTTATTTCTAAAAATATTAGTGAAGATATTTTTAATGTTAATTTTTATATTATTTATTATTAATATATTATGTAATACCTTGATAAAGGAGATCGATCGGATACACCTATACTTTTTCTCAACCTAATTGATAAGACATTCCTCGTCATCGTTGAAGTTCAAATATCTGATAATCCACATTTTTCACCTTCTTATAAAGTTAAGAAGATGACTGATAATGTGGACCTCATAAATAAATTCAAAAAAGCTCACCCTATTCAAATTGTGAGTACAGTTATAAGTGTACTTTCTATTAAAAATTAGTTTATTTTTCTCTTCCTTGGTCATTAGTAGTATCTAATTTATAAAGAATAATTAATAACTAGTTATAATTTTAGGATGTTGACAACACCGGTGGTTTGCTTCCAACTTTAAAGGCATCCTCAACCATTGAAGGGTAGAAAGTAGAAGGTGCTAAGGTATTTGTTCAAAAAATGAATTTTTTTTGTTTGTTTTTTCAAAGTTAGATCTTTATTTTATTAAAAAAATATTATTGAGATAAAATCAAAGGTGAGAAGGAAGTCTTTAATTTAACATAGTATTTTGTACAGAATTTGTTGCTCGAGTTTTCCAATGAAATTGCGGACAATGATGAATTCGAAGTGTTGGAAAATGCTATTACACCAACCAAGCGACTATCCTCGGGGTCGGAAGATTCGAAAGTGCAAGGAGATACCTCAACTTGCAAGAAGATCAAGATTGAGAATGAAACTTGAGAATTTGAATGCACATGTTTTAGAATCTCTTTTAGAGTATATCTAATAGAATAATGTCAAGTATATGTTTGTTTTGGTGAAAACATTGTCTTTTCTTAAGTTGTTATTTTTCCTTTGGTTCTTTTGGATTTTTATGTTTGGAATTTAGAATTTTTTTAATATAAATTAAAGTTATTTGGTTATTACTTATGGTTTTTAAATAGTTTTTTCTAAATTTATGTAATTTATAAGGTTATTAATTTTTAGATTGTATTTAATTTTATTTATTTTTATCGACAAATAATAGGATTGAATACCCAACCATATTCAATGTTGCTGAGAAACAGGTAATCTAAGAAGTAGCAATATCAGCACTTTATTATTTACTATTGTTATGCTTTTTATAAACAAAAAATTATCATTTAGTGTACAAGTTTTTAAAATTCTGACAAAGATATGGTTATACGTTATACTTTTTTGTATTTGAATATTGATTTATTGTAATTCTTATTGTTTGATTAGCGTGCATGTAAAATATAAGTCTTGAGGTTGGCATAATGAAACCGTATTATATGATCTCATCTCTTTAATCTATAAATTGTAGTTATCAGTAATTTTTTGTAAATATTATTTTTATACCTCACATGGTGAAAGAAAAGTATATTTTTATATAAAGTATTTGTTGCAGATATAACTGAAACATAATTTATTATCTTGGTGATTATTAGATGTGATAGATATTGGTGACCTAGATTTTTTTTTTGTCGGCATTGCGACGCTATGATGTGGTATGAGGAGAGATCAGAGAAGTCCAAAACAGGATCCAGTATTGAGTTTTCAATATGTTGTATGCGAGGGAAGGTACAACTATCATTTTTGCAACGTCCACCTCAGCTCTTGCAAGATTTAATATATGGAGTAGACCAAAGAAGCAAACACTTTAAGGATAATATAAGAACTTATAATAACATGTTTTGCTTCACGTCCCTCGGAGGTAAAATAGAGACCTCCATCAATAATGGGACAGGTCCTCTTCAGTTCATTGTGAGTGGACAAAACTACCACAAAATTTGAAGTTTGGTGCTAATTGAGGGACAAAGACCGAAATTTGCGCAGTTATATATTTATGATACAAAAAAAGTTGTTTCAAAAAGGATAGAGATTTTCAGGTTTGTATCATGCATTCCAAATTGATTAAAAACATATTAAGGTAGTTCGTACTTTGATTTTGGTTAATTATGAATACTAACATTTTTCAATTAATGTTTTATACAGTTCAAGAACAACCAACAACAACATTGACCAGTCCTTAGTTCTAGACCTCAAGGACATGATCGATCAACAAAATGTTCTTGTTCACAAATTTAGGATAGTGAGAAACTACCTGAATCAAGGAGATATCATAAATATAAGGCTACGGTTGTACCAAAAAAGATCAAAGGACGCAAGAGTCTATAATTTACCATCTTCTAATGAGGTCGCAGCTCTAATAGTAGGAGATTTTGATTCTGGAGATGCAGGGCGTGATATTATAGTTCAATTAAAGTTCGGACATCTACAAAGGACACCGCATTTATTCCTTTTTAGTATCCTATGATGTTTTTTTATGGTGAAGATGGCTACCAAGAAGACATTCCTTTACGAGAATCTCATAGGACTGATGAAAATAGAAAGAGACAGCATGTGAGTTTAAGGGAGTTGATAAACCACTATTTTATGGTTTATCTTGTGCTCAATAGAGTGGTTTTTATCAACTCTTTACCCATTTATTCATACTAATCGCATGTTTTACATTTTCCTTCCTGATTTTGTGCTATGATTGAAAACATGCTTCTTTGGCCTTATATTTGCTAATATTAATCCTCTCTTATTACCATTAGATGCCTTGATATGTGCGTTAAGTGTTTTCAGAGATTACAGGGCAGGAATGGCTTAGAAGATGGAAAGGAAGCATGCAAAAGTGGAAGGAATACAAGAAGTTGAAGGAACTGCAAAGCTGTCCAGCCTGACCTCTCTGCACTCAAACGATCATAACTTGAGCTACAGAGGTCCAAATGATGCGGTTCCAGTTGCGTTGGAAAGCTAACGTCCGGGGCTTCGATTTGATTAATAATATGTCATAGTTTCCCTGACGATAGATGACGCGAACGCGTACTCCACGCGGATGCATCGCAGTGACAAAAAACCAGCGTGACAGATTTCTTCTCTAGCAATTTCTGGGCTGTTTTCGACCCAGTTTTCAGCCCAGAAAACACATATTAAAGACTATAAAGCAGGGGAATCCATTCATTCAAAAATAAAGCTTTCATATTCACAATTTTAGGAGTAGATGTAATTTTTAGAGAGAGAGGTTCTCTCCTCTCTCTTAGGATTAGGATTTAGGATTTTTCTTAGTTTTAGGAGTGCCTCTCAATCCCAGGTTCAATGTTCCTTTTATTTATTTTTCCAATTAATTTATGAACTCTTCCATGTTACATACGATTCGCTTGATTAATATTATTTGAGGTATTTCAGAATTATGATTGCTTTCTTTTATTTATTATATAAATAATTTGGATTTTTCCCTTTTGGCTTTGGGTGAGTCATTGGAGACACTTGAGTTATCAAACTCATTGTTGATTGAAATTTGGAATTCTTCAAGGATTAATTCTATATTTCCAATAACTCTAGCCTTTCCCAAGGAAAGACTAGGACTTGAGGAATCAAAATTAATTCATCCACTTAACTTACCTTCATAGTTAGAAGTTAACAAAGTGGGAGAAAAATCAAATTCTCATCACAATTGATAAGGATAACCAAGATAGGACTTCCAGTTTTCATACCTTGCCAAGAGTTTATTTTATAATTATTTATTTATTTTATTCTTCTTATCATTCAACATACTGCTTTCTTACTTTCAAAACCCCCAGTTTACAAGACCCATAACCAATAATAAGAACATACCTCCCTGCAATTCCTTGAGAAGACAACCCGATGTTTAAATACTCGGTTATCAATTTTAAAGGGGTTTGTTACTTGTGACAACCAAAACTTTTGTAAGAAAGGTTGATTGCTTGGTTTAGTAACTATACTTGTAACGAGAGTTTACTATAACCTCTAAACCATCAATCTTCCCAGTTCTTTCAGGAGTTCATAGCATTTAGAATACAAGAAAAAAAGGGTCGAGTATGTAACCATTGTCAATGGTGGACGACTATTTCAGTAGTTCTTGGTTGATTGCTTTTCTATGATTGAAGCACAAAGGCTGACCTACTATTGAAACAACCAAACCAGGATGAGGAGTGATATATACAAAGGGATTCAAGATGCAGTTGTTAGGGTTGGAACTCGTGCTTCCAAAGCAGGTAAATGTGTCATCCTACCCGCGTCCTTCACTGGTGACATGAGATACATGTTTAATAATTGTCAAGATGTTATGGCAGTTTATAAGAAATATAGATATCCAGACCTTTTCATCACAATGACACGTAACTCGAGTTGGTAAGAGATTGGCAGGGTTAACAATCCAAGGAACTTAAAGGTTGAAGACCGGCCGGATATATCGTGTAGAGTGTTCAAAATTAAGCTTGACATGATAATCTCGGATCTTAAGCAAGGAATTCTATTTAGAGTGCTAAATGCAGGTATTGCTCATTATCTAACCTTATTTTTAGAGAAATATTCCTTTAGATTGTTATAAAATAAATGGCAAAATATTTTCTTACTTAACATATTATTGATTTTCTATTATCATCCTTAATTTATCAAAGTACATATATAAAATAGATAGTTTATTTATAATATATTTTTTTTGTCTTTTTGGTATAAGGGATGTAGGTGGAATTCCAAAAAAAGAGGTCTACCACATACTCACATTCTTTTATGGTTAAGTGGAGACCATAAGATAACAACGACAACTCAAATTGATCGGTTAATATTTTCAGAGTTGCTAGATTCTGTTTGGCACCTAAAAAATTGTTTAGAGTTGTATCTACATATATGATTCATGGACCATGTGGTAGAGCTTTCTCAAAATCTTTCTGCATGAAAGATGGGTACTGCACTAAATATTATCCCAAAACATTTAGTAGAACCACAGTTATCAATAATAGTGGATACCCATCATATAGAAGACGAGGCACATGAGTGATTACTAAGAAGAAGGGAATCCATATGGATAATAGGAATGTGGTTCCATACAATGCATATCTGCTGATGTCTTATCAAGCGCATGTTAATGTAGAGTACTGCAACAAGTCAAATGCTATCAAATATTTGTTCAAGTACGTGAATAAAGGTCCAGACAGGGTAGCAGTTGGAGTTACAAAGGAAGCTTCCAGTGGAGAGGATGCTCAGGTTATTGATGAGATCAAACAATTTTATGATTGCAGATATTTGTCTGTATGTAAGGTTGTGTGGAGAACTTTAGCTTATGATATTTATTAGAGGTGGCCTTCAGTGATGAGATTAACCTTTTATTTGCCTGGAGAACAAAATATCATTTTTAAAAACGATGATGATCTTGAGGAAATCGTGAAAGAAGAGGAAGGAAAATGTACGATGTTCTTAGCATGGATGGAGGCCAATAAAAAATTTGAATCAGGTCAAATTTTGATATATGCTGAGTTTCCAAATCAATTTGTTTATGATAGAAAAGTAAGGGTATGGAATCCACGCAAAAGAGGGTATTCTATCGGGAGGTTAAACTATGTTTCACCGGGTACATGTGATATTTATTATATGAGAATTTTGTTAGCTGTTCAGAGAGGTTGCACAACATATGAGTCTATTAGGACAGCTAATGGAATTACATATTCTAGCTTTCAAGATGCTTGCTATTCCATGGGACTACTATGCGATGATAGGGAATTCATTACAGCTATTAATGAGGTAGCTGAACTTACATCTGGTCATCAATTAAGAAAATTATTTGCGATGCTACTGATATTTAATAGCATTAGCAACCCAGAGCATGTTTGGAATGCAACTTAGACATTATTAGCTGATGGAATACTATATGAGAGGAGAAAAACTTTGAAAAATCAAGGTATTTTACTATGTCTTTTTTTATATATCAAGATTGTGTTCTCTTATTATTTTATCAATAATATTAATAGTTTTATTTTGGAATTACTTATTAAATATTTCATAAAACCACCATGTGCTTTTGCTAGGACTAAACATGACTGATGACGAATAGAAAAATCTCTGCCTTATTGAGATTGAGAAGATACTCAACAGCAATGCGAGATCTTTAAGAGACTATCAATCAATGCCATATCTTGAGATGTCTGATGTTCGCCTTTTTCAGAATAAGCTAATAAAGGAGGAGTTAGCATATGGCACAAATGAGTTGACTCATACAAACTTATATACGGAACAAAAGATGATTCATGAGCAAAGGTTAGTATTCAATGAGATACTCAATGCTGTTATTACAGACTCTGGTGGTTTTTACTTCGTTTATGGGCATGGTGGGTGTAGTAAGACATTTATTTGGAATGGACTTTCTTCTGCTATTCGGTCTAGAGGGAAGATTGTTTTAAATGTCGCATCCAGTGGAATTGCGTCTTTACTCCTACCTGGTGGCAGAACGACTCATTCTAGATTTTCAATACCCATTACAATTACTGATGAATCTACTTGCAACATCAAGCATGGCAGTTTGAAGGCTGAGCTGCTCATCCAAAGTAACTTAATAATTTGGGACGAAGCTCCAATACTCAATAAAATGTGCTTTGAAGCACTTGATCGGACGCCCAGGGATCTTATGTTAGTTACCGATCAACATAAGACACATCAATCATTTGGTAGTAAGGTTGTTGTTCTAGGAGGTGATTTTAGACAGATACTTCCGGTGATTCCGAAAGGGAGTAGACACGATATATTGACATCAACTATTAACTCATCCCATCTGTGGTCGTTTTGTAAGGTTCTGAAACTGCATATGGAGGCTTCTAATGCCTTCTTCGAATTAAGATGAAGGTGAAATAAAGAGATTTGCTAATTGGATACTTGATGTTGGATACTTGATATTGTCATGTTCAAAAAAAATTTTAATAATATTTAGGTAAGAAAAATAGTATTTTCATTTTAGTAACATGTTATGATTTATAATTTTGTACGAATATTTGTCGTAAATTTAACTAATTTATCTATAACTATACTTTTAGACTTAAAATGAAATGTGTAACATAGAGCACAACATCATATGGCAATTGTTTATCTAATGATGTTAGTAAAATATTATATTGCCGATAAACTTTTGTTAGGTTTTTTGGTATAAAGTTTAGTGCAAAATTGATATGCTACCAATACAGTTATATATATTCTTATCTTTTTAGGTCTCTTTTCTTATCGTTCAAGAATATTATAAATTTTAAACTGTTTTATTTACATTTTATTTTAAATAAATATAAAATAACATATTCAATACACTTATTATATAATAACGATGATAGTATTATACTAAAGTTAAAAATTTTATGATTATAAAATAATACTTTTAATTTATCATGTCAAATTAAAATATAAACTCGTGCATCGCACATATTTAACACTAGTTATTAGTAGCATGACCTTTTTTGAGATATTTTATAATTTTTTTTAAATTTTTAAATTTTTAAACTCTTAATTTATTTATTTTTTCTTCAGATAACAATTCTTGATATCATAACTAAGCTTATAACATACACGGCAAAAGGTTTAATTTTTAGTTTTTTTTTTTCAAATTTTTTTTAACATATTCTAAACTAGATTTCATAAAATATGATCTTTGACCATCAAATATTATTTCAATATTTTTAGAATTATTAATCATATTTTCTATCAAACTTCATAAATATTTTTTTTTTGAATTTCGTTTTCTTTAAGGATATCCTTCTTAGATTTATCAATTTAAAAATGTAGGAGTGCATTCACTTTCTTAAGATTTCATTTTCATTTCTTAATTTATCAATTTTTTTCGTTTAGAAAGACTATCTTAGACTTTTGAGATTTTTTAAATTTCATATATATTTTAGACATTTTGAATAGTTAACCACGAGTTATTAAAATAAGATTTTGAGATTAAAATATAAAATATCATATTCAAAAATAAGTACTATTAATACGAGTTAATGAGATCAAGTACTTGAATATAAAACTCGTTGGGAGGTTGCGACTAAAAGAGTTATCCGGCATTTGTGTGTAAGGCAAAAGGTATTGCAGGCAAAATTGAAATTCATAGGGGTGGATTAAAACGTACTTGAGGAGCTCTGAGTCTCCTCTTTTTATATCTGTCCAATAGCTATGACCAGGCTATTAATTCCTATGATTCGAAAAAATAAGTCGGAATCTTCCTTTTTAATTGTGGTGGATACTTTTCAATTGATCAAATATTTTCTCATTATGATTAAGGGATTTCGGACCCTGATTGAGTCATCGAAAAAGTCTCGTCACCTTATCTATATCGTAATTATTTAAAGATAATGTCTCTCAAACAAGGATAATCTAGGCTGCCTAATGCCTATCCACATTTTGAGCTAACGGAACAACGCATTCGATTTCTCTTTATAGGAGTCAAATCCTCTTTTTATTTGGAGTCAGATTCTCTCATTGTTGGAATCATATGCTCGGATCCTGGCATTTAATGCTTCTTGCAACTTTTTCAAAAATGATTGATGGATACAAAAAATGCGGGGTGGTTTCGCAGTTTGTAAGATTGGAGTGGAATTTTTCTTTTTTTTCTTCCGTTAGTCGTTCGAATTTTGATGCAATTTTACCCTTTTCTTTCATTAACATAATAGTAGTTACCAAATTATCCCTAATTTTTCGATTTTTGACTTGTGGTGAGGGGGTTAATCTAAATTGTTTTTCCCCACTACTACATTAATTTTTGGGCGCCCGAGAGTTTTGCTTTCCCCTTCCTAGCCTCCTCTTCTTCTTTCTAAATACTCCTTTTTTCCTTAGTTTTTTTATAGTTCATTTGGAAGTACCATTTTTCGGATTCTTGTGGAAGTATTTCTTGTGGAAGTATTTTTTAATTTTTTATGATATAGTCCTTTTTTTTAATTTGTTTCAAAAGCCTTGTTTAATGGTTGCTACTTCTAGTCGTGAAGTATCGGTTGCATTTTTTGGAATATTGTGTAGTAAAATTTGACTTAACAAACTTATTCAAGGGATTTTTTATTTTAATAAATAAATTAAGTGTAAGATTTACCGAAATAAATATTTTCTAGAGAATTTACCGAATTAAATTCCGTTGACATATCTCGTTTACAGTGTAAACAAGATGTTTTTTCATGTATCTCATTTACAGTGTAAACGAGATATGGCAAGTCAGACTGACACGTGTATATCTCGTTTACACTATAAACGAGATACGTGAAAACGTCATCTCGTTTACACTGTAAACGGCATATAAATATAAGACAAATATCCAACTTCTATAAAAGGATGTGTAACAATAGCTGAATGGCCAGTAACAATCCATTCATAGTTGTGCTTCTTTATCCGAATTGTCGTATGAGAAATGGCGACAATTAGGTGACATTCGAGTGTCAGGATCAGATATTGTTTCGCACTCAGCGTGTGGAGACGTTGTCGGATTTGAAGAGTTTGATATTGAGCAAGGTTGGTGGGACAGAAAGGAGGAAAATCGGAAGGATGGTGTATAGGTTGCTGGCACCCATGGGAAATGGAGTCTTCCGGTTTCGACTATTCCGATTTCACGGGGACAAGCATGTGTGACTGATGTTCAGCATTCATGGAAGGATCATGTGTGAACAGGTAATGGAGCTGTCCGCCGAGGTGGGTCACAGTGGTAGTGGGGTTGACAAACCCCAATTTGACGGTTTGTCCTGTATTGAATTCAGAGTATTTTGATAACCTTTTGTCACATTTAGCCTATGAATTAGCATGGTTTTCCTATCTCTCCCGTATTTGTGCCCAAGTGTAAAAACATGCTTTTTAAGCCTTATTATTGATGAATTCTAATTTCTCTTTGATTCCATAAGATGCCTTGATGTGTTTGCTAGTAATCTCAGGTTGAAATAGGCTAGGCATGGATCAAAGGAAGCAAGGAAGGAAGCATACAAGTGGAGAGAAGCACAAAAAGCCAAAGAACTGATCCAGGTCATGCACGCGCACGCGCACAAGGCGCTCGCGCGCACATTGCGGAGCAGACCAAGGGCGCGCACGCGCCGATGATGGCACATGACCTCACTAAAGCAACATGTGCCTAGCGATTTTGGGAAGGTTTCAGCAACCAACTTTGGCGCCAAAATGCATATAAGAGTCAAGGATTGAAGGGGATTGATATCAATAGACACACACTCACTAGGATTAGTTTAGTTTTAGTTTCTAGAGAAAGAAGCTCTCACTTCTCTCTAGAATTAGAATTAGGATTAGGTTTAGGTTAATCTCTCTTCTTAGATCTAGGTTTAATTCATGCTTTGATTCAATTTTTCTTTATCAATTCTCAATCTTCTTCTCTTCCCCCTTCTAGTTATGTGTTTTCATAATTGTGATTCTTCATTTTGTTTTGGATAGATTATTGTTCCTTTATTTCCTTTCAATAATGCAATTTGAGATAATTCATGTGATTGTGATGTTGTTGATTAATTCTTTGCAATAATTGCAGTTAGATTTTTATTCTTGTTGCCAATTTACTATGCTCTTCTTCTATGCCTTCCAAGTGTTTGATGAAATGCTTGGTTGGATTTTAGTGTAGATTTTGTTCCTCTTGGCCTAGGTAGAGTAATTAGTGACACTTGAGTTATCTAATTCCTTTGTTGATTGATAATTGGAGAGATTGCTAATTGGTTTAGAGTGCACTAAAGCTAGTCTTTCCTTGGGAGTTGGCTAGGACTTGTGGCTCAAGTCAATTCATCCACTTGACTTTCCTTTCTTTAGTAAGGGTTAACTAAGTGGTAGCAATGAACAATAATCATCACAATTGAGAAGGATAACTAGGATAGAACTTCTAGTTCTCATACCTTACCAAGAGCCTTTTATAGTTGTTAGTTTATTTTCATTGCCACTTACTTTCATGTTTCTTATCCAAAACCCCAAAATAACTCACAACCAATAACAAGACACTTCATTGTAAATCCTAGGGAGAACGACCCGAGGTTTGAATACTTCGGTTTATAGATTTTAGGGGTTTGTACTTATGACAAACAAATTTTTGTATGAGAGGATTATTGTTGGTTTAGAGATTATACTTCGACGAGAATTCATTTGTGAAATTCTATACCATCAAAAAGCCAATCGTCAAAATGGCGCCGTTGCCGGGGATTGCAATGGTGTTGAGTTATTGGTTATTGTACATATGTGAATAGTGTAAATATCCTGCTTTTTGCTTCATTTGCTAGTGTAGAATTTTATTTTCTTCTTCCATTATGAATTCTCACGTTGGCTATGAGTTTGGTTCTAATTATGTTGTAAGTAATGAGAGCTTCAATGAGGATGTGTATCAAGGATGGAACAATCAAAGGTGGGAGGAGCCATATGCATATGATCAATCTTCATGGCAACAACCTCCACCAATGCACTATGAAGAAGAGCCATCCTATGATGCATACCAACCCAATGGCTATGGTGAACCACCTTGTGATTTTCAAGAACCACCACCATATGCCTATGAATCTCATCCTCAACATGAACCTCAACCATACTCACAAGCCTTTCCACATCAAGCACCTTCCTATGATCCTTATTCACCATACAACCAACCATCCCTACCATATTCTTATGACCATTATGAGCGAGAACCCTTAGAACCACCACAACCCTATCAAGATTACTCCCAAGAACCACCTCAATACACACCATCTCCACAATTTTATCAAGAGGAACCACCTTCCTACCACGAATCCTCTCTCCAAAATAATGAACCTTCCTACTCACCCCAAGCCCCAATAGATGATTCTCTTACCTTGTTACTTCAAGGACAAGAGGCCATGAAGAGGGATACACTTGAGTTTGTGACCAACTTGACCAAAGTAGTGTCCACCTTAGCCTACCGATGTTTGAACACTCCAGGTACCTCCGTGATCCCATGTGAAAAGTCAAAAGAAGAACAAAGCATGAAGGAGAGATTGAAAACTCCGGTGGGGGATGAGGGATGCCATTTTGTGTTAGAACAATTGGAGGAGCCTATGATCATTGAAGAAAGGGAAGAAGTGGTTGAAGATCTAGGGGATGTTGAAAGTCCATGGGAATGTAGCATCATGGAGCACTTTCCCAAGAAGCTTGATATTGATGTTGAGGAGGGTGCGCAACCTCCAAGGCATGTCATAGTTGAAGACTTGGAAAAAGCTTATCAAAAGATGGATTCAATCATGGATGAATTTCTATCTACAATCGAATCCTCTCCCATTGGACATGAAGTTGAAGCTATAGAAGAGTGTGTACAACCTCCCATGGAAAACGAAAATGGCATGGTGTATATCGAAATCGAAGAATATGAAGAGGTTGATCAAGAGATGAACTCATTCATCGATGAATTCCTATCCAAAATTGAATCACCTCCCATTAAACAAAATGTTAACACCAAGCCATGTAACAAAAGGGAAAAGGTTGAACTTGAAGAAGCTTGTGAAGAGGTGGAAACAACCAAAGAGGAGCACAAAGAGGTAGATCTTGCATTGTCTAAGTGTGGGGAAGCCTTCCCTCCCAAGTCACCATCCGACACAACATTTAAGTGGGTAAAACTCTTATCTCTAAGCTTTAATTTCTCACTTGAATATGGTTTGATTGAAAGTGATGGTCAACTTAGAACTCTTTGTGGAATTAAAAGTAAGAATGAGTTGTGCAGTGGTTGGAAAATTGGTGTTAAGCTCACTAAGGTCAAGGTCTCAAGGTATAGGGATGATGTTGGGACAAGGATCACCTTGTATGGATCTAAAAGGAAGCATTGGTGGAGTAAAGAGAATTCTGTGTGTCCACCACGTTTATGTCAACCACCCATCCGACAAAATCATGAAACTCAACTAACGGATGGATGCGAAAATAAGATATGGGATCCCGGTTCGCTATGTGAAAACCAAATATGGGGACTCGTATTTTGGGTAGAAATCTGCCCAAGCTTAATAAAAATGGTTGAAAATTCTGTCAACCAATTGAGGAGCAAAGATCCTTGGAGATTCAAGGATGAGTACAAACATAAGCCACCATGACAAAGAGCTTCTCAATTGTCCAACTTAAGGACTTAAACTAAAAGTGCTAGGTGGGAGACACCCCACCATGGTAAACTCTTTCCAATCTTTTACATTCCCTTAATAAGTGATTTGAGTTACCATTGTAGGTAGATGTTTCATACAAATTTGATTGTACAATTTAATTGTTGGCTTAGTCATATGCATGTTGTGTTTAGTAGTAGATGAATAATATCAAAATTGCATTCTTGTGAATTGTATGATGGGTGAGTGAATAAAGAGTTGTGAACATTAAGGGGAGCACCCAGCAATTGTTCTCATTATAAAAAAAAAAGGGGGGGGGGGGATGGACGCATGCGCACCGTGTACGCGCACGCGCCCCTGTATGGATGTACCACGAGCCAAACACCAGAGAGTTGGGCCTCCCGTGGGCAAACATTATGCCTTAAGCCCAGCTCGATCCACGCGGACACGCACAACGTGCGTGCGCGCCGTTTCTAAGAACATAAACGTTCACGCGGACGCGCCCATGCCACGTCCGCGCCGATTTGCTGCTGCAGGTTTTTGCGCCAAATTTCAGAGAGTTGAGCCGGCTCTGGGCCAACTTTAGGCCCCTGGCCCAGCTCGGTCTGCGCGAGCGCGCACATCGCGCCGACGCGCCGCTTCATCACTTAGCAATGTACGCGAATGCGCACTTGCCGCGCGCGCGTCCGTGCGTGCTGCCACCAATCTAGGCCAAGGACCCGAGAGTTAGGCATGCCTCATGCCCACTCTAAGCCTTAGGCCCAATCTCATGTACGCATGCGCGCACGCTACGTGCACGCGCCCATACCTACTCTGCCAACCGCGCTAGAGCGCACTGCACGCTCACGCGTGGACCTCCAATTCGTCTCACTGCGCGCGAACGCGCCCATGCCGCGTACGCGCCGATCTGAATGCGCGACTTCCAGCCCATTTTCCAGAGAGTTAGGCCTGAGTTGGGCCAACTCTAAGCCCCTAGCCCAACTCCATGCACGCGTGCGCGCGCTGTACGCGCACGCGTCCTTTCCTATTTTCCTCATCCACGCTCAAGCGCATTGTACGCGCACGCGTAGGTCCCACGTTTCATCAAGGGACGCGGACGCGCAAGTGGCGCGCGCGCGTCGATTCAAAAATTGGAATAACCCTAATGCGCGACGCATACTGCGCAGTCGCGCACCCCACCTCCCCAACCTCCATTTCTGTTTCTTTTCTCCCTCAACCACTGCTCCGCCGGCCACCACCGCGGCCGCCCTGTTCACCACCGCAACCTTCTCCACCCTCCTCCATTCGCCTCATCCTCCATCTCTCCTCCGCTAACCTCTCTTCCTCCACCTTCGGCCACATCGCCGTGACCAACCCCGCCGCCACGCCGTTACCTCTGTCGGCGGCTCACCACCGCTCTTCCCTTCCCGCTCATTCCTCTCTCCTTCTCCGCGTTCATCATCACTGTCCCGCCGCCCCTCGGTTTCTCGTTTCCTAGCCGAACCACCGCACCGGCAGTCTTCACCGCCACCGCCCACGGCGGCGCAACTGCTGCCTCTGTTCACCACTACACCCCACTACCCATTTCTCTCCCACACTCAGTTCCTCTGCTCCCAGGTTCCACTCAAATTCTTTTTCTGTTTTCCTTTTACTGTTTAATTTCTATAGTTAGTATAATTGTATGTTAGTTAGTTCAAATTCAAATTTTGTATGCTAGGTTAGATAGAAATAATTGCGGTTAGGTAGATAGGGCTGGATAGAGGATGCTAGGCCTGATAAGTGCTCCGTTCGTGCTTATTTGCTGTCTGCTATTTGGATGTTGTATGCTGATTTTTTTTTGGACTGATTTTTATGCAATTCATGTTACCTGAATGCTACATCACTGTCACTGTGCCTAATTGATGTTGTTTTCTATGCTTATTGTGCTGATTTGCTATCCGGGAACGTCCAATTTTAAGCTGGAATGCTGCCCGATTTTCACGAAAATTGGTTTCATTTTAATCTTTGTTTCAAACTTGGGCAACTTTCCTTTCCTTTTAACTTCCCGGATTTGCACAACCAGTGTGAACATGCACCACAATCTTTTCCTTTTAATTGTGCATAAATGTCATCATCTTCCTAACCTACTTTTCTAAACTCACTCACTTCTTTAACCAATTACCTTCCACTCCTCTTTAACATTCTTTAACCATTCTTTTACATTTTGATGCCATTATTGCCTTTTGAATAAGACTTGTTGCCCTGATGAGGATTATATCTTTTGGTTTAATTGTTCACTTACGGGTTGCTTGACTCACTTTTGCATATTCATTACAACATCATGATTGTTTTTGTCATTTGTCTCCTGAACATGCCTTCTTTGCTACATGCTAAATGTCTTATATATCCTATCATATTTTTCAGGATGTCGGACAAAGGCAAAGCCATAGCCACTGCCTCCAAGAAGAGAAAACACTCTACCCTCTCTATTCCTTCCATCTATAAGAATTATGCCAAGAATCCGCTAAATGATGTGGATAAGGAAAATCAGCAGTTGCCTTCTACCAATCCGGACAAGTTCCCTAATCTCTACTGTGAGCTCCAGTTTTCTAAATATCGGACTACAAAGCTGAACATCGAGAAGAAGCTGCTTCTTCCTACTGATGTGAGACGGTCCATTGACGGTCGGATCCTTGAGTTAGGTATCAACTTTGTTGACCGGGATTTGGGGGATATTAATGTGTCTTGGGTGAAGGAATTTTACTGCAACTTCTTCCGTCCGACATTGGATTCGGTTCAGGTGAGGGATAGGGAGATTATGATCACTGAGACTGCCATTGAGGAGGCGCTACAGTGCCGGCATGTCCCTGATGAGCTGTGTGCCCATCAGCAGGTTGAGTTAGCCATACACAGCATGACCTTCGATTATGAGGCGCTCAGGACTGTTATTGGGTTACCAGAGGCTACTTGGGTTACGGATGCCAACAACACCAAGCCGAAAGGGATGTTGTTTACTCATTTGACTAGGGAGGCCAAGACTTGGCAGATGATCTTTGCTTGCTATGTCCTTCCCACCACCCACTTCTCTGAGATTCCCATGGAGATGCTTCTACTGATTGGGTGTGTTATGGAGGGGAAGGAGGTCTCTTTCCCTAGACTCATCCGGCAGTGCATGTGGCGGGCGCATATTCGTGGCCTACTTCCATTTCCTACATTGGTCACGAGTATGGCGGCCCTAGCTGAGGTTCCATGGTTGGATGATGATGTGCGACCACCGCCCCCTGATGATGATGACAGGGAGGTTACTATCCCCTGGGGTGGTTGGGTGCATGAGAGACCACTTGCTAGACGCCGTTCTCGGGCCAGAGCTGTTGTGGGGACACCTTCACCATCAGCCCCTACAGCTGCCCCATCATCCTCTACAGCTGCACCCCCTTCATCGTCCACTGATCCACCCGCAGCACCTGAGCCTACTTACCTCCTAGTTCAGCGCCTTTTCCGATTCTTAGAGCGTGAGAAACGCCATATCAGACGCCGTTTGGATCGGATCGACCAGATGTTCGTGGCCCAGGGCCTTGAGCTACCCCCGCTTCCTGATTCTCCAGCCTCCGATGACCAGGATCATTAGGAGGAGGCTGCGGAGGTGCCGGTTCAGCAGGATGCCCATGCCACTATAGAGCCACCAGAGACTCATGAGGAGCCGGTCCCACAGCCAGAGACAGAGCCTATCGTTGTACCTCCCACTGATCCTCCGGTTTAGCATCGAGGACGATGCTTGGTTTTAAGTGTGGGGAGGGCACCGGTAGCATTATTTCCGATGGTGAGGATGATAATGAGTTTGTGCTAGAGACACCTACAGGGGCTATGCCGCGCCATGTGCTGCCTCCACCTCACACGATTCCGGCGCTATCGACTGTGCCTAGTCACTATCACAGTCTAGATCTGGATGCCATGCATGAGAGGATCTCGGTTTCTGACACCTGTGGAGTGGATTACAACCTAGACGGCGGTGTGGAGTTTCGGGTCGGACACAGGTTCAGAAGCCGAGAGGCGGTGCTTCAAGGTGTGAAGAACTACAGTATTCGCAAGAGTGCTGAGTACCGTGTGATCGAGTCCGACCGATTAAAGTACCATGTGCAGTACCGTCAAGCTGACAGTGGGTGTCAATGGAGTCTCCGTGTGGCCCTTCGTCAGAATCTCGGATACTGATAAGTTCAAGTTTAATTGTGAATTTGAGTAGTTTTGTATGATATGTTATTTTAGTTAGAGATATTATGTAAGAATAAATTTTTTATTGTGATTAGGGAGGCTCGGAGGTTTGGTGGACCACATAGCTGTCTGACACCCACCATGTCTCAAGACCATCGTCAATTAGATAGCAGTCTCATCTGCAGAGTCATATTGCCATTGATTCAGTCCAACCCGTCTGTGAGTATCCCGGTCTTGCAAGGTGCGGTCCAGGTAAGCTATCACTTCAAACTGTCATACAGAAAGGTGTGGATGGCAAAGCAGAAGGCGATTGCACAGATCTACGGTGATTAAGAAGAGTCGTACAACAAGGTGCCAAAACTGCTCCAGGCACTGCAGAGCTGTTTCCCCGACACCATATGTGACCTACGCGTCAAACTGTACTACGAAGGACACCTCATGGTGCGAGACTGCTGCATGTTCGACAAAGTATTTTGGGCTTTTTTGTCATGTGTGGAGGCCTTCAAGCATTGCAAGCCATTTGTCTTTGTAGACAGCACACATCTCTATAGCAAGTATGGTGGAGTGTTGCTTATAGCGGTGGCGAAAGACGGGAACAGCAATATACTGCCAATTTCTTTCGCCATTGTTGAGTCTGAGAGCACCGAGTCATGGTCATTCTTTCTTACTAATTTGAGGCGTCACGTCACCCCACAAGACGGCTTACTGGTTATATCCTATGATGCACGGACATTGACACGGACACGGGACACGACACGACACCGGACATGCCGACACGCGAATTTTAAAATCTTACATGACACGGGGACATACATATAAAATATAAAGTATTTTTTAGATAAATCGTAATGATATTTTAATATTTTATTGATATTCAAATATAAATTAAAATTTTTAATTATTTTTAATGTCTTATTTTAATTATATCAAATTTTAAAAATATTTTTGTTTTAATAAATAATAATATATACTATATCTAAATTTATTTTAAGAATATATGTTAAGAATAAGACTGGACACGCTGACACATGATGGTATTTAGGTGTGTCCAGGCGTGTCTGGAGAAGAATTTTTTATTTTTTATTAAGACACGGTTGGACACAGCAGACACACGTGTCGGACGAGTGTCATGTCCGAAATGTGTCCGACACACGGACACGGCAATTCAGCGAAGTGTCCATGCTTCATAGGTTATATCGGACAGATCTCAGGCCATCAAGGCCGCCCTAGCATTCGATGATAGTGGGTGGCATCCCCCTAGGGCTTTCCATGATTACTGTATCAGACACATGACAGTGAATTTCATGAGCCGGTTCAAGTTAGCCGAGGGCAAGCGATACCTCATAAACGCTGCTTACAGTCCAAGTCAGGCCGGGTTTGAGTGGTACATGGATGTATTGAGGGGTGTCTCCCTGGCGATGGCGGACTGGGCTGGTCATTTCAGAAAGGAGATTTGGCTTCAGCATTGCGACAGTGGTCGGAGGTTTAGTCACATGACCACCAATTTGTCCGAGTGCATCAATGCTGTGTTGAAGGGGACCCGCTACTTGCCTATTTCAGCTGTTATACGTATCACGTATGAGAGACTGCAGAAGTTGTTTGTTACGAAGGGTAGGGAAGCGCAGAGCCAGTTGGTGGCTGGGAACCGCTTCTCACAGAGACTCTTAGTGGCCATTGAGAAGAATAGGAAAGGCATTCCGAAGATGCATGTGACACATTGCGATAGGTGGGCCTCTGTGTTTGTTGTGGAGGAGCTAGAGCCGTTCGAGGGCTAGGGTCATGGTTCCTTTCGGGTTCGGCTATCAGAGGGCACATGTGATTGCGGGTTATTCCAGTCTCTTCACTATCCGTGCCGGCACGCAGTTGCCGGGTGCACCGCCGCTAGCATTGAGTGGGTCCCGTATGTGAATCCAATCTACCGGCAGGAAGCTGTGTTCAAGGTGTATGAGATGGAGTTCCCACCCATTCCAAATGAGTCGCTGTGGTCGGAGTGGCATGGAACGATGATGTGTCCTAACCTAACCATGCGGCAAAAGGCGACCAGAAGACCAGTGTCCACCAGATTCCGAAACGATATGGATGATGTCGAGCATCAAGAGAAGCGGTGTGCCTTGTGTAGGCAAGTCGGCCACACTAGACGGGGTTGCCCTAACCAACCCACCGGAGATGCCTAGGTCATTTTAGTTTGGATGTACTTTACTACTTTTTTAGTTTCATTTTGAAAGTGTTGAACTCCATGTTTTAGTTCTTATTGTCATCGTTTAAAGTTTAGTTCTTTAATGTTAAATAATTTCTTCGTCGTATCTCTGAATTATTCGTTACTATGAAAATAAAGATAACATGACATCAACCCAACCAAAATAAACATAACATAAATCCAACGAATACATAAACATAACTCATAATAACGTACACACATACAATCCAACTAAAGTACAGAAAAAATACACAAAATGGCTACTAGTAAACATCATCTGTGGTGGGGATCCTGATAGTGGAGTCTGTGACCGGTGCCATATGGTGGAGGCTGAGCCTGGCGATGCGGTCGAGATGGCCTAGGGTCTCCGCGGGGCGGTGCCGGGCCAACCGGCTGCTGGGGCTGTGGGGCATGGTATGGGTGGGCCCCCGCTGACGGTGGACCGGTGGCGTACTGATGTAGCTGTAGGTGTGGATGAGACGGTGGCCCTGATGGAGGGGTGATTGGCGGCTAGGAGGAGGTTAGATACATACCGTAGTCATGGGAGGGCGGCGTCGCATACTGGCTACCCGGCCGGATACCCGCCCCGAACGACGACGTAGAAGCCGGTGATATCTGAGGAATCTAGGAGGTCGTCTGCACGAGACCTGATACATGCTGGTAATCTGCTATCCCAACCTCCCTATCTATGTGGAAATGCTCGGCTAAACGATCCATAGTTACCGGCGCAGCCGTGTGAAGCTGGAAGGCGTCATTAAGGAGGATCTCATCAAGCATCTCCTCCTCCTCCCGATGGGTACCAGAAGGACCACCCTCATGCCAACCAGGAGGTGATATATCCCAGTCTCCCATAGGCTACGCACCGCCGCTCCCAGATGCATGCCAAGCTCCATGTGACGGGGGAGGAGGTGGTGGTAGAGGTAGAGGTGAGGCCTCTCTGTCCTGTGGTATGTCTCCATGCTCCTCCTGGTGGGCGTACTCTGCCTCCTCATCAGATTCAACTCCGACCCCTACCCGTCGTGGGCGGGCCCTCTCCCTCCTCACTGGCTCGCCAGGTTGACGCTCTCTATGGCCCCTGTCCCTCCGAGCAGGTCGTCGAGTATCATCCCTACCCTCCCTCGCACGTCGACGTCGATCTGGCACGCCCCAAGGAAGGGCGAGATCGTCCCTGGGCTTGCTGGCAGTGGGCTGTACGTCAGAGGGCAACTTCGCCAGCCTCGGATCCTCTAATAAATCCTGCTTCGATAGATGCCTAACACGAGAAGCCCCACGCCACCAGTCATAGTACTCCAAGGTCGGCCTCGTATCGAACGTGTGGTGCACAGTGATCCGGCGACCGGGCTCAAACCTCTGATGCCATCTATCGTACCACTCCTTCAGCTTGAGTGGCCACCATACATCCTCACCTCGACCAGTAGTAGTCAGGTACTTGTCAATGAACATGTTGTGTTAAATACTTCGTTAAGTCATAATAAATGAAATATTTTAACGGATAAGTAAGTAGAAATACAGCATCAGTCTCACCTATCAAGATTTATCGGAGTGCCTGATACCTGCTGCTCTCCATTGAACTGTCGTTTCACCCAATCAACGTGGTGAAATCGGACGATATTGAAGTACAACAGGAGGACGGCTGACAACCATGTTCCCCACTCCTCCTCCTCACGAAATCAGGACGGACACAACGCCTGCAGGGCGGGGTCATCGTAGACTTTCCATGCAAACTGAAGAAAGAAAATTTTCACCAATAACACAAACACAATTATTATACAAAATCTCTTGAATTATCCTTATAACAAGCATACTAAAGGATACAATATCTAACTAATTATAGAAAATAAAAACATACATAATAACTACTGACCTCGTCGAACTGTAGCCGGTCCAGGGAAACCCTCCAACGCAGGACCCTGGCCTCATGCTGATCCTTGTTCTGCTGTGGCAATCCAACCAACCTAACACATCGAACGAGAGCAAAAAAGGATTCTTTAAGTAACATACCAAAAGATTTGACAAAATTATTTAACTCAAATACATAAAAAGACATTTCTGACCTTACAGCCAGCGGATACTGGTAGACGCGTCTATCTGATGGACACCACTGGGAGAATCTCTGATAAATCTAGAACATCAACAACGAAGTACAGCCGGTGATATCCGTGATGCCCTGCTGAGCTGCCAAAGGAAAGGACTGATACGTCCAGGCCAGCACAGCGGAGCCCCAGAAAAACGCTCTACACTCCGTAAAGTCCCTAAGCAACGGTAGCCAACGAAGGTGCACCAGATTGTTGGACTTGTCGGTCATCAGATACCCTCCAATCAGTAATATGATATAACACCTGGTGTACTGTCGGAGGTTCTCGGGATCGTCTGTCTGTGGCATCTGGTGGACACGATCCCGTAGCCACACAAGCTTCAGCGTGAATGACTCCTTCCTCTACGCTGCCTACTGTGCTGCCACGGGAGGCCAAGCACCGAGGTGATGCTCCACCAACACCCACGTCTCCGTATGGTATCACCTACCAAAGTCACGGAAGCACCCCGACGGGGTTACCATGTGCACGTAGGCCTAGGTGGTATGCCACGTCCTACAGGGTGATAGTGACCTCACCCCATGGGAGATGAAACGTGTGCGTCTCTAGACGCCATCGCTCCACCAATATCGAAATAAGGAAATTGTCAAAGGTAAAATCCTTGAGAGGCACGATGTCGCCGAATCCGGCCTCAGCCAGATACGGGACGATGGCGTCCGGTGGAGATAAAGTATGGCTCACTCGCCGAACAGTAGGAGGCGAGGCCTTTGAGTAACGACAAACGAAAATATAGTTTAATTATATAAAATCAATTATAACTTATAAATTATTTGTTAACATTTTAAAAAATTAATTTTACTTCTCATATTATTTATCTCACAAAAGTCTCAAGATTAATTATTTTTATTATTACTTTTATTACAAATTAAATAATATAATGCAACAAAATAAAGTTTTAAATTTCTAATAAAATAAAAATATCAAATTTATTAACGTAACCACTATAACAGCATTAAATTTATAAATACTAACAAAATAGTACAGGAATAACGGGGTTCCAAACTAATCATACCTGAGTTTATACGAACCTAGCACAAGCAGATAGAGTTCTAAATTAAGCCTACAGACCTAACTACTAACTCATATATCAATGTTTCAGATCTTCATGACTACCCTAACAATGACAACATCATTAAATTTAACAATGATAACGAAACTAACCTCAAAGTCGGCCGCCCCGGCATAATGTGTCATCTCGTTCAGCTTGTTTATGTCTCCGTCATTTCCTATTTGGCGCGCCATCACCGCTTGAGTCAAAGGTATAGTCAGAAAGGGTTTAAAGAGGAGAGAAAGATGTTGATAAAGTGAAACTGGGGCCTGGAAGTCGGCTGTAAACGACTTCTATATATAGGCGGGTACGGGCCATATCTCGTTTATAGTGTAAACGAGATATGACACATCTCGTTTACAGTGTAAACGAGATATGAAAAGAGAATTTAAATCGATAATTTTTCGAAAAAATATTTATTTTTGTAATTATTATATTTATTTTATTTATTAAAACAAAAAATCCCTTATTCAAGTAGTAAATTTAATTGTAGTTATGAATTCATCGAATTTTAATTTTTTTTAATTTGTAGGTTTAGATATGAAAAATATTGGTGAACATAATGTTGAGTTTTACTAATTTATAGATATGAAGTTATTGTTTCTTTTAATGGTTCGTGATTAGATAAGTTTTAAAAACTATTTATTGATCTTTGATTTTAAATTTAGTTTTATGATTAATATCTTTAATAAGTATCCACAAATTCAATTTGTAGATCCAAATCTAATAAATAAAAAATAAAAAAATTATATATATGAGAAACTTTTGGGGCAGTCATTTTTAACATTTTTAGCCATTTTTTGACTAGCACAAACACTAAATTGTCTTTAACAAATAAAATTTACTAATTTATGTGTGTAAACTCTGGAAAATGTGAGTACAAATTATATTAATTCATATTTGTAAATTTTGGTAAAATATAGATACAAACTATAATATGTTTTTCAGTCCCCTACACACAGGGACGGATCCAGAAATGTTGTTATGGGGGCCAATAATATATATAATATAAAAAAATATATGCAAATAAATTATAGTGTAAGATGTATTAAAAAAATATATAGATAGAGAATATATATTTAAAGTATAAAAAATGTGTACTTTTTACTAACGAAGTGGTACACGTCGATTTTTCATATCATAAAATTCATCGATAATAGAATCTGTGTCAAAATTTTCAGCAATCTTCTTCTCAATGTAAATCAAAAGACAATTAGCAAGCAATTCATCTTCCATTTTGTTTATGAGTCTATTCTTCACAATATTCATAGCTGAAAAAGATCTCTCAGTTGTAGCAGTTGAAACAGGGAGAATTAATACCAAGCGAATCAAACGATCAATCAAAGGATATGTTAAAGACTTTCCTGTCTTCGTTAATCCTTGACATAACTCCGAAATCGTGCACAAGTTAGTTAATTCAGCATGATTAGGAACATCAAGTTCATAATGTTGAGCTTACATTCTAATGTGAAATTTCTCTTGGTCACTGAAGTCACCTGGATAAAACCGTTCTACTAATTCACATACTTTGTTGACACTGAAGAACTTATAATTATCTCTGGGATCTAAAGTTGAACTTAAAGTAAGCAATTCCACCATATTATCATTGAATCTTCCATTAAACTCTTGCAATTGTGTATCAATTACAGCCAAAAATAAATTAACACGGTAATGATGCTCCACTGAAATTTGATCAACAATTTTGCGAGTTCGGCCTCTTCTAGGAATATGCAATGGATTCATATCAGGAACTTCAACTTCATGTTTCTCACAAAATAGTATAACTTCTTTTATGAAAGCCTCCCAACTTGATTCTCTCATTCTTTGGATTAAAGTCTTGGTAGTAGAAACCAGAGTTAAAGCATTCAATATGTCTTGATTATACAAAAATTTGAATCACCAATTTCTTCTCGAATTGTTGCACGCACTTTTCTAGCAAAGATATGCAATATATATTTCTGAACACTGGGAGATATATATTGAGCATTTTCAGGAGCATTTTCAAGGACAACATTATTAACATTCTGATTACAGGAAGCTAAAAGCTTAATTAACTCAATAAAATTTTTCCTATTCAAAGATCCAGGACTTTCATCATCGCCTCTAAATGCACATGCTTGAAATGCAAGCCATCGAATAGCATTAATAGATGTCTTCAACTTTAAACGGTTATTTGCAATAGTTTCATCACTATGCCTATCAAGAACTTTGTCAATATGCTTAGATTGAGCCATTAAATCATCACAAGATTTCACACATAAATTATTGGGAGAATTAGGAATAGAACCCTCGTGACATACAAATGCACAATTTACCCCATTGTTTACTTTCTTCCAATTACTAAATCCTAACTCTGAAAATGCATTTTTTCCATCATTGCGAGCACCATAATGTTTACCAAACAAGTAGCAAGGCAAACAATAAGCAGCATCTTTTTCTGGTGAATATTCTAACCAACTTGAAAATTTCTTAATCCAAGAAGATTGAAAATATCGACAGTGATTGTTATTACCAGAAGCTGGATAGCTAATATTAGTTGGTTGGTATGGCCCAGCTATTATGTATGCTCTACGAATCTTATCACGTTCATTGACATTATACTGCCAAATTGGACGTCGCTTTCCTGGATCCCTTTCTAGTAAAGAGATATCAACATCTCTTTCTAATCTTGGTACTTTGGTTTCATGTTGATGTGTATTTTGAGTAAGATTAGAGAACTCACTTACTTGAACTTCTTGTGAAATAAGATTAGAGGGTTGACTTGTTTGAACTCCAACATTATCAGTAGCTTTTCTCTTAAAAATTGCATCAATTTTACTTTTCTTTTTCATCATAAAATGTTCTAATTTCTTTTTACCTGAAAAAAAAACTCAAAAAATTATATACTTACATAAATAAACAAAATCTAAATATTTTTTATTAATTAAATATCAATAATAATAATTTTTTTAGTAAATTACTATCAATTTCATTAAAAAATAAAATAAAAAAATAAGAGAAAATAAATCTCAAAAATAAAATGAATACCTTGCGTTTGATATGAATATATTATATATGATTGAAATATAAAAATAACACTAGATACTTACCTTAGCTTGGGAATGGCAGTGACGCTGTAACACTGACTTGGTGAGCGCCGCGTGACTTGTGAGGAAACAACACAGGAATAGGAAACGTGAAGAAACAAAATTAGTTTTAGGGATTTAAAAAATTTTAAAAGCATTTATGTTTTATTTGGGTTGGGTTAAGCTTTCTACTATTTTTTTTTTAAAGCTGGGGGCCAAGCCTCCACTTCCCCCCATACATCCGTCCCTGCCTACACATACAACCCTTTTTGTCAAACAAGTCCAACCAAGTTAACCCTAACCCAACAAAACCCACTTACATAAAGTGCGTGTGAAATCACGCCGTTCTTCTTTGTATTTTTTCTTCTTCTTCTTTGCATTCCTCCTCCAATGTTTGTATTCTGCGTTCCTCCTCTTCTTCCTTCTTCTTCTCCTTTTTCATTGTATTTTTCCTCCTTTTTCTTCGCGTTCCTTCTTCTTTTTTACGTGTTTCATCCTCATGTCGCTCTTTTTATTACTGTTGTTGTTGCTTCATTTTTTTCTTCCTCTTTCTATTGATTTTGTAACATTATGTATTTTTTCTTCTTTGTTTGATTTTTTCTCTGAAGAATAATTATGAGAAAACAAAACAAGAAGATGAAAAAGAAAAAGCAACAGAAGATGAGGAGGAGGAAAAGGAAGAGTTTTGAATTATGTAGAATTTATCAGAATAAAAATACACCAAAATTTTGTAACAATAACACATAAATTTCTTAGTTTTTACACACAAATTTTGCTACAAATACACAAAAATATTTTCTTTATTGCTGTATTTTTTTCTTCTTTTTTTTCTTATTTTTTCTTTCTTTTAGTTGAGTAAATGTAGGTTCATTCTCTTTCTAGAAATTTTACAGCATTATGTATTTTTTTTTGTTTGATTTTTTCTTTTTTTATTCTTATTAAGAAGTAAAATAATAAAAAGAAGATGAATAAGAAAAGAAGAAGATAATAATGATGAAAAAAGAGGAGGAAAATGAATTTTGAGTTATGTAGAATTTATCAGGAAATAACACCAAAATTTATTAACCATTGCACAGAAACTTCTCAATTTTGATATTGAAATTTTTTAATTGTGATACAAGGTTTTAAGAGGGTTATCATTAAGTAATTTTAATTCATTGAGGGTTATCAGTAAGTAATATTGGTGCATTCTATATTTAATTTCGGTGCATTATAGATTTAAATAAGGTACATTTTTAGTCTGAACTTGTTTTTGGAATGCACCTTAATTAATTCTGAAATTAGAATAAAAATACACCAAAATTTTTTAACAATAACATATAAATTTCTTAGTTTTTACATCAAAATTTTGTTATAAATACACAAAAATATTTTTTTAATGCTGCATTTTTTTCGTCTTCTTTTTTTTCCTGATTTCTTTCTTTCTTTTAGTTGAATGAATGTAGGTTCATCATCTTCTAAGTAATTTTGTAGCATTATGTATTTTTTTTCTTTATTTAATTTTTTTGTTCTTATTCTTATTCTTATTAAAAGAGTAAATCAAGAAGAAACTTGAGAAGGTAAAACAAGAAGAAAAAGATGAATAAAAAAGAAGAAGAAGAAAAAGATGATGATGATGATGATGATGATGATGAAAAACAAGAAGAAACAGCAAAAGATGAGGAGGAAGAGGAAGAGAAAGAGTTTTGAATTATGCAAAACTTATCAGAATATAAATACACCAAAATTTCTTAACAATAATACATAAATGTCTTGATTTTTACATCGAAATTTTGTGAGAAAAGCACAAATGTTTACAATTACACAAAATTGCACAAAATCCAAGTGAAGGAGACCAAATACACCTCAATTAACTCAGAAATGCACCAAAATTACTTAATGATTGCGATACACAAATTCAGTTAAAAAACAACACAAAAAAATAATTGAATTATCAACAAAAATACATCCAAATTAATTTTGGATCAAGAAACGTCATCAATATGGCAAAAATTCTACGATAACGATAACATTAATGACGATAACGATATGTATAAGAAGAAGACGACAATGACTATAACGATGATGATCGTGATTATGAAGATGATGGAGGAGAAGGAGGAGAAGAAATTCCAATGAGAAAAGAAGAAGGAGATGAGGAGGAGGAGAGGAGGAGGAGGAGGAGGAAGAGGAAGAGGAGGAGGTTGTAAACCCCGCGTAATTAGTAAATAATTAGCAAATAAATTAATTATTAATAAAAAATTAGAAGATAGAATTTTATAGTTTAATGAGTTAGAATTAAGAGTAAAGTATCGTTTTTGTCCCCAACGTTTGGGGTAAGTCCCAAAGTTGTTCCTAACATTTCAATCGTCCTATTTAAGTCCCTAACGTTTCAAAACTGACTCTATGTTGTCCTGCTGTTAGGGATCCATTAATAGAATTGACGACGGGACAAAATTGAGACGATTTGAAACGTTAGGGACTTAAATAGGACGAAAATGTTGGGGACAAAAATGATACATAGAAATAAATTTTAATTTTATCCTTCAATAATATCAATTTTTTACTATATATAGTATTCAATTATTTTTTAAATCACATCTAAGTAAATTACACTTAATCATATTATTTTCATTTTAAATAAATTAATTTTTTTATAATTTTATTCTTAAAGATTTTTAGTTATCATGAAATGTTTGTAGAATGACTAGTATATAAAATTGTAAAAAAGAAAAAAAATAATATATATTCAATAAAATATAAATTATACATTTTGTCTCTAATGTATCAAAATTCTTTAAAATTATAAAAAAAATAAATTTATTTAAAATGAAAGTAATGTAATTAAGTGTAATTTATTTAGATGTAATTAAAAAATAATTGAATACTATGTACAGTAAAAAAATTAATATTATTGAAAGATAAAATTAAATTAAAATTTATTTTTATGTATCGTTTTTGTCCCTAACGTTTTCGTCCTATTTAAGTCCCAAACGTTTTAAAATCGTTTCAATTTTGCCCTACCATCAATTCTGTTAACGGATCCCTAACAGCAGGACAACATTGAGTCAATTTTAAAACGTTAGGGACTTAAATAGGACGATTGAAATGTTAGGGATAATTTTAGGACTTACCCCAAACGTTAGGGACAAAAATGATACTTTACTCTATAATTAATTAAAACATTAATTTTGACACTAATTTTAAAAGTTTTATCCCGAATATTAGGCCAAACCGGGCCCAAGGCCCAACCCAACTTACTTAGACACATGAGCATCAACTCTTCTCTCCCTCCAACATAATGAAACATGATGAGCATCCATGGAAGGAGAAGGAAGAACTTTAACTCCAACCCTTTACTAAATTTCACATATCTCATAACTCCGAGCTCCGATCGCGGTGCCATTTGCGACTACGCGTCCACCGCGTCGAGCTCTACAAATCCCAATACTCAATTTGGTAAGAATTATGAAGCACAGACACTTCGCTGAGTTGCTGTGTCCGCATATCAGACACATTTTGGACACGACACTTACCGACACTCGTTCGACACGCGTGTCTGCTGTGTCCAACCGTATCTCAATAAAAATAAAAAATTCTTCTCTGAACACGCTTGGACACACCTAAATACCATTACGTGTCAGCGTGTCCAGTCTTATTCTTAACATATATTCTTGAAATATATTTAGATATAGTATATATTATTATTTTTTAAAACAAAAAATATTTTAAATACTTAATATAATTAAAATAAGACATTAAAAATAATTAAAAAATTAATTTATATTTTAATATCAATAAAATATTAAAATATCATTACGATTTATCTAAAAAATACTTTATATTTCATATGTATGCGTGGATTGGTATGTATTGGTGCTGTGTATAGTTGTCAAAGATTAGTAGGAAATTGTGATTTGGTGAAAATAGAGGTTTAAGAATTTTTGTGAAAAATTGATTTTTGACTGAACTTTGGCGAGTCATAACTCGACGTCCAGGTTCCCAAATCTTTTTAAACTTGTCTCATTTGAAAATTGGATCCGTGAAATTTACGCCGCTCGAAGAACAAATTAAAAATTATTTCTAATTGAAAAGTTATACGTGTCGGAAGTTGGATGTGAAAAATGTGAATTCTGCACTATTAGCAGTTTTTTTAAGGAAAATGAAGGGGGCACGTACGCGGAAGTATGGCTGCCTACACGGCCATTCGCCTCTGTCCAGTGCACTCGCGTACGTAAGCAAGGATCGCATACGCGGCCTGGGAAAATGAGGCACACGCGTACGCGAAAACATGGCTGCTTAAGCAACCATTCACCTCTATCCAGAATACTCGTGTACGTGAGTTGGGAAAAATCAGACCACCGTCTATGCAGGACATGGTTTGCATATGCGGAGCCCTGTTTTTCAGCAACTTGAGTTTTATGATTTAAACATGATTTTGAACCTCTAAATTTCTATTTTTATTCTCTAAGACCCTAGAATTGAATTGTAATGATAGTGAAAGGGGTTGAACTAGAAAGCGGAGGTAACTTGGAAGTGAAGGAAGCCTGAAATATGATTAATTATGTATGAGAAGTGCATTAATGTAATATATATATAGGGAAGTTCTATGGTGGCATGGGAAGTGGTGGCTGAGAATGGCCAAGAGTTGACTAGCCTATAGGAAGAGGAGAGGTGGTGATACAATGGGTTGATAGCAAATCTACGACGCTCCAGCTCTCTGCAAGTCTACCGTGCTCCATATACTCCAGCGCTGCCAAGTGTCAAGCTAGTGATATTTGAAAAATTTTTCAAAATGCTTAAAACCCTTGCCCTCAAGGATAAAAAGAAAATGATCATACCACTATGCTGAGACACTTCTTATTATTATATAGCCAAATTATAATATATATATATATATATATATATATATATATATATATATATATATATATATATAACAATCTTTTATTTTACTTATATTCAATTTATTTTAATTTTAAAGTCACTTATTTTAAAATTAATAATATTTTATTTAACTATAAATTTTATTAAATATATACAAATTAAAAATATAAACAAAAAATTTTATTAATCACAATTTATTTTTTTATGATTATATGATATCAATTAATATTATTTTTTCAATAAATACTTGTAGTGTATAATAATAGGTAAAGACTCACATACAGTTGTTTTCATATGAAGTTAATAGTTGAAAAATTTTAGATGATATTTAATCAAACTTGTCAAATCATCAACCGGTTCTTAAATATCAACTTCACACGAAAACAACTATATGTGAGTTTTCACCTATAATAATATAACAATACAATAAATATAAACTAATTAATAAAGTATTAAAATTTGAAAATGATAATAATTTTTATAAAAACAAAATAAAAGTACTTATAATAAAAAAATAATTAAATTTTATATAATTATTTAATTATACCGCGTTAACCGGTTCGACCAGTGGCTTACCGATTGAACCAATGACCCAGTAACCCAGTAACCTTATACCGGTTTGGTTCTGATGTCCATTAGGCTGGTGTGGAGTGCAATAATTTGCATGAGTTTAATGCAGGATAGACTTGTAATTACATTATCCAAAAGATATTTTTTATGTTTGAACCTTGCAAGTAAGTGGACAAACTTCAATAAATTATTATGGTTTTTATTTTTTCTTTTCCTAATACTGGTCCAGTATAAATGGTTATAAATTTGTGAAACAAAATATCTTCTCCATTTACTGAAATCAGCTATCTTTTGTGCAAAAAAATGATCTATTTAGAGAAAAGTTTATAATTTAATTCTAATAAATAAAAAATTTCAATATGAAAATAAAACAACGATTGAATTTTGTATAATATTTATTATTCAATACTAAATATTTCTTTCTATAATATTTGTATAATAATTAATAGATAAAAAAAAGAGTCTAATACATATCGAATTTGTTAATGTTTAAATTAAATAAATTGTATTTTTAACTGCGAAACAAATTTTTATTTTATTTTGCGAGAATATCATTCTTTTATAATAGATAATTATATAATTATTTCTTTAATTACATCTAAGTGAATTACTTTTAATTATTCTTAAAATTAATAATAAA
Organism: Arachis hypogaea; assembly: GCF_003086295.3. Lineage (NCBI taxonomy): Eukaryota > Viridiplantae > Streptophyta > Magnoliopsida > Fabales > Fabaceae > Arachis > Arachis hypogaea. Next base: position 101,057,695 of record NC_092041.1, on the reverse strand, counting down.
TTATCTAATATAATTTAGATACATTAATTTATAATTTAAAATTATACTCTATATTATTTTAACTAATAGATTCTAAATATCAATATTAAAATTTAAAAATTATTAGTTCAAACTACGTCCAACTATTATATTTAAAATAAATCTAAATAGATCCAAAAATAATAATCAATGTTGTTGTATTTTCAGATTGAAATTTTTTTATCAGAATTAAATTATAAATTTTCACTAAATAGATCATTTTTTTTGCACAAAAGATAGCTGATTTTAGTAAATGGAGAAGATGTTTTGTTTCACAAATTCATAACTATTTATATTGGACCAATATTAGGAAAAGGAAAAATAAAAACCATAATAATTTATTGAAGTTTGTCCACTTACTTGCAAGGCCTGAACATAAAAAATATCTTTTGGGCAACGTATATATAAGTCTACCCTGCATTAAACTCATACAAATTATTGCACTCTACATCAGTCTAATGGACGTCAAAACCGAATCGGTGTAAAGTTATTGGGTCACTGGGTCATTGGTTCAATCGGTGAATTACTGGTCGAACCGGTTAATCCAGTATAATTAAATAATTATATAAAATTTAATTTTTTTATTATAAGTACTTTTATTTTGTTTTTATAAAAATAATTATCATTTTCAAATTTTAATACTTTATTAATTAGTTTATATTTATTGTATTATTATATTATTATAGGTGAAAAGTCACATACAGTTGTTTTCATGTGACGTTGATATTTAAGAACCGTTAGATGATTTGACAAGTTTGACTAAATACCATCTAAAATTTTTCAACTATTAACTTCATATGAAGACAGCTGCATGTGAGTCTTTACCTATTATTATATACTATAAGTATTTATTGAAAAAATAATATTAATAGATATCATATAATCATAAAAAAATAAATTGTGATTAATAAAATTTTATTGTTTATCTTTTTAATTTGTATATATTTAATAAAATTTATAGTTAAATAAAATATAATTAATTTTAAAATGAGTGACTTTAAAATTAAAATAAATTAAATATAAGTAAAATAAAAGATATATATATATATATATATATATATATATATTATAATTTGGCTATATATTGATAAGAAGCATTCTAGCATAGTGGTTTCATATTTTCCCTTATATCCTTGAGGGCAAGGGTTCGAACCCCTTTTGTGAAGCATTTTGCAATTTTTCAAATATCAAAAGCTTGACATTTGGCAACACTGGAGCATATGGAACACGGTAGACTTGCAGAGAGCTGGAGTGTTATAGATTCGCTCCCTTTTGTGAAGCATTTTGCAATTTTCCAAATATCAAAAGCTTGACATTTGGCAACACTGGAGCATATGGAACACGGTAGACTTGCAGAGAGCTGGAGCGTTATAGATTCGCTTCCTATAGGCTAGTCAAAAGCTTGACATTTGGCAACACTAGAGCATATGGAACACGGTAGACTTGCAGAGAGCTGGAGCGTTATAGATTCGCTTCCTATAGGCTAGTCAACTCTTGGCCATTCTTAGCCACCATAGAACTTTCCATATATATATATATGGCCATAATGAAAATGAATATGAATGAATATGGTAACTAGTCAACTCTTGGTCATTCTTAGCCACCATAGAACTTCCCATATATATATGGCCATAATGAAAATTAATATGAATGAATATGGTAAATAAGTCATGATTGAGGATGTTTGATGATGAGTATGCTATGTTTTCTCTCTGGTTGTAAGGGTGACAGGGCACCGATTCTCTCTAATGGTGACATGGCACATATTCCTCTAATGGTGATAGGGCACTCTCCCTCTAACGGTCAACCGATGTGCTGAGATATTTACAACAGAGAGATAATACCCGGATTAGCTACCAGACATGTCGGGTTGGCTGTATAACTGACAAATAAGCTCATTAGCCATAGCACAGACATACATCATATGTATATGTTTGTTTTGTTTTTCAGATGCAAGTCGAGAGACACCTCGTTAGGCATCTGGAGTTTCTGTCGCAGTGGAGTGGGATATTACTTTTTGGGGGTGTTTATGTATATGTATAGACTTCTCCCATGTTATGTTTTGCTGCTATACCTCATATAGACTTGGGATTATATGTATGTATGTAAATATTCTCTGGCCAACCTTAGCTTCGCAGGTTGAGCTTGGAGCTTGAATATTTTGTATCCTTGACTCTCCACTCTTATTATCTATATATATATATATATATATATATATATATATATATATATATATATGCTTTCTTCGTACGCAAGTAAACGTTATCTTGAGCATTGCACTTTTATCTTCATGACTTTACTTTAACCAACCTTCAAGACTCCTTGAATATTATATTCCTTCAACCATATTATGTATGTATGTTTTATTTTAGAGATCGTAATACCACACCACCTCCGTTTTACAGCTTAAGCGTAAAGCCCTGTGTGGTAGGGTGTTACATTATGGTATCAGAGTAATTCGTTTTTGTAGAGCTTGAGGGACTAACTGACTGTACTTCTGGGCATACTTTGGGAGTCTTTACATGGTAAATTAGGTTATCTAACTGATATATGTGGCATGAATGTTCATGAGCATGCATTTGGGGCTTGAAAGTACTAAACTTGCGATATTGAGATTGATTAACTTGATATCACTTGTTTGGTGTGAACATGGACCTGATGTTGACTCGTAGACGCAGTTGCGGGTAAGGCAAAGGTAGAATAGGTAATGCGAATCTTGGAATGACGGGAAATGACCTTGTGGACTTTATGCCTCCCCTGGGAAACATGGCAATATACCTTTATGGAAAACATGGCAATATATCCTAGAAGTTGCCTTGCTTTTGGCAACATACCTTTATGAAAAACTTGTTGATAGACTTCTGCCAATGATGCAACCAAAGGTGTATATATGGAGAACTTTTCCACATGTGGAACTGATGACTTCGGAGTATTTTGCCCCGAACTCCTCGCCTTATTAGGCAAGGGGGCTAGATTCTTTCGTATCGTTAAAACTACTCTCAAAATGTTTTTGTCCCTCATGTATTCTAGAGCAATTTTATGGATTTCTTTCAGAGATTTGACATCTTTAGAAGTGAGATGTTTTCTGAAATCTTCTTCGAGTAATCCAACTATGAGACAAAGACACATGACTTCAGGAGTTTGTGTGTTAACTTCCAAAAGTGTCTTATTGAAGTGATCTAGAGAATCTCAAATGTTTTTCCCAAATCTTTGCTCTACCCTAAGTAGTGAAATGGGATGCTTAGCTTGAGTTTGTTTTGTAGTGAAATAAGTAAGAAACTTTATCTTGATATCGTGAAACGATAATAGAACCAAAAGGTAAAGTATTAAACCATGCCATCGTAAGCCCAAATAGTGTAACCATAAATGTCTTACACTTTATAGCATCTCCTACTCCTTCTAAGTTCATTCGTGCCTCAAAGGCGTCAATTTGCTCTTGAGGACCTGACTTGCCTTCATACTCTAGTCTATCGGCTTGTCAAAGTATTTGGGCAGCCTGAGTTGAAGAACATGCGAAGTGAATGGAGTTTGTCCCATGATTATGTGTTCCCAAGAATCCCTATGCCTTCTAGGACTCGGACTCCTTTGCGAAGTTCGCTTCCTTTTAGACTGGCAGACTTGGAATTAAACTTTCCTTGTCTCTCATGATCCCAATGTACTTTCTCATGTCGAAGAGACTCTCTCTTATTCCTTCGTGGAAAATGGGATCATTGGCATTCGTCCTCATGTCTACGACATTGAAATCTCTCCGACATTCTCCTTTCTCGGTTGTTTCATCAACCTCTTGTCATATGACTCTGATATCGGAATTGTCGAGATTGCAAATATTTAGCAAGTTTACGCTCTAACTCCTGCATCTTATGACGCATCTCCTGCATCGCATGAACATAATTTGCCAGGCCCAAGCCTACGAAGTGCTAAGCTTCGGTATTATGGTTCTGATGGTGCTCAAAACCCGGAGGAACTTGATGCTTATCCGTGGTGTTGAGGTCAGTTTCGTGCTCATCTTTGTGAAGCCTTTCTTTGTGGGGAGTGTTTGGGTTAACAGTTAATTGTATTTTATGATAAGCCATGGTACTAAGCGTATGAGGGTCCCCACAGATGGTGCCAAATGTCTATACCTGATACAAAATTTTTCAAAACTACAACTCGGCAAGTACACCAAATCGTATCAAGTAATACCGCGGTGAGTGGGTTATTGTTCCCATGAGAATTAATGAATTAAGCAACAATGATTAATTGATTATTCTAAATAGACAAATAAAAAATAGAGGAGTGAATTATTCAAACGTGTAAACAGAGGCAAACAGTGAATAAAAACAATGATGATGAGAATGTTAAGGTTTCAGAGATGTTCACTGTCTAGGAAAACAATCATTGTGTTCATTTATTTGAGGTATGCAGAGATCAATCACGACAAATCATAAATAATCAAATTCCAATTCTTTGACAACTCAATTTCTCTTTAACCTAATTAATCACTAATTCCTTAGTCAATTATTTAAGAAAAGAGGTGAAGCACAAATCTGATTTAGTTTCAAATAAGATTCAAGAATAGTCCTTAGGTTGAACTATATGTCACTTATCCAAATTAGTCCTAAACAATTAAAACTTACAAGAAAGAATGATTTCCAAAAGTTTTCTAATCTGAATTTTATGTCACTTATTCAAACTAAATTGCAAATGATAAAGTATCGCATACTTTTTGAAACACTATTCCTAGTTAAATAAAAAAAATTGTGAGAAAGATTTTTTAAGCTAATTCTAATATTACTTTTTCCAAAACAATATTCAGAATCTAAAACGGAGTTAGAATGTTTCCCAACAATTCCAAATCTTTAGGGATAAATAACGAAAACTCAATCATGAAATAGATCAAAGCATAAACCTTAAATAAAGTAAAACACTCATATTGATAATCTATAAAAGAGATAAACAGAGCTCCTAACCTTAACTAAAGAGATTAGTTCACTACAACAAAATAGCAAAGCGGCGGCGGTTATTTTGGGGGGTTGCGGCGGTTATAACCGCCGCTAGAATCAGCTCCCGGCGGTGAGCGAAACGCGGCCAGGTCAACCAACGGCACAGCAGCGGCGGCAATTTTGAAGAACCGCTGGAACAACCGCCGCCAGAGTCTCTCGGAAAATAGCGGCGGTTTAAAACCGCCACTATGTGCATGAACCAGGCAGAGTGGGTGTACGGTGGCGGTTTTTGCAAAATTCGAAATTTTAGTTACCGTTGAACATTCACGGCGGTTTTGAACCGCCGCTAAAAGGTCGACAGGAACTTCTACCATGATAATTGCGGCGGTTAAAAACCGCCACAAAAACTGTATCATGTTTTTTTTTTTAAAAAAATAAATTTATATATAAACTATTTCCTACCACTTCAATCCTAATAAAAAAAATAACTACTACAAATATTAAAATCTACATCTCAAAGTAAAATAGAAAAATGACCAAAATAATATGAACATTGCATTTCAAAATATAATATATATTTAATAAGTCTTACATAATCATAAATCCAACACAATCAGTGTTTAAGACCTATATTTACATATCAAAGTAAATTCAAATAATGCAATACTAAAATTGAATTGGAAAAGAATTTTGCTATTAATATTTAACTAAGTTATAAGCCTAAAATAAAGAGTTACTTTGATAATAAAGGTCTTCATTCACTTCAATCATAAAATTCTACAACTACTTCATGGAATAGTAGAAGGTGACCTTGTTTCTATTGGAGATTCTGCAACCTAGGATTAAAAAAAAAATAAAAATATGTTAGAATAAAAACAAAGACCGTTAAATAATTTAAGTCTAATATGAAAAGACATAAGTCATCTACACAAATTAAGAAAATGAATAACAATAACTAAATCATTATTTTACTAAATCATGCACAATGAAAGATTCAAGAAAAAAAATCTATATATAATATTTACCCCATTATTCGTAGCTGTAGGAAAGTCATGTGGCACTTTTTCACCCATACAATGATTAATGAAATATGTCACCTAGGCTTGTAATAAAGAAATTATTGCTTTATTCTCTTGTAATTCTACTTCCATAGAGCGAACTTTAGCCATATCAAAGTCATGATTGCATGAAGAAGATGCCCCTCCTAAACTATTAGAAGATTTCATGATTTGGGAGGGATAAACACCAAATCCTACACCTCTAACACAACCCGGGTGTTCTTTTCCAAATAACTTGATATATGCATCATCAGTAGAACTCTCATTAGCTTGAAGCAAAGTTAATTGTTCCTATGATAAAAATTTGAGAAATGCATAATCATTAGAATAATATCCATCATCATTAACAAACAAAGCCAAAATAAAGGGAAAGTGCTTACACTTTTCTCTCTAGCCTCATCATTAACAAAAGATCCATCGTTCTTATGACTAATTGGATACATTTCAGCTCTAGTAAAAACTCTCTTGTTTGCAGTTTCCTATCAATTCAATAAATCGAAATTCAATTTCAACGCATGTAAAAATTAAATAACATAATATTATCCTGATAAAGACTCAATCACAAACCAACTCGTGTTTCTTTCTAGCAATCGTCTTCGATCCGAGTGTATGAGGAATTGTTTGTTTTTCTCGATTACTTGCATTTTTCTCACACATTTTCTACCCATGCAAATTCAATTAGCAACTTGTCAATATAAAGTGAAAGATAGAATGTGTGTTCATACAATTACCTGAGTTCTGGACTTTAATCTATAATCAATAAAAGTTGCCCATTGATCCAAGCTAACTCCAACTCCTTTTGGTAACAATGCTATATTTTGCTCTCGAGTAAGATTCCAATTATAATTGTCGTTAAACAATTTGTATCTATCATCTTTTCACTTCCTACCAAGATTTTGCAGTATGTACTTCTTTTGCTGTCCATCATCAACTTTAAAGAATCTCTACATAGTATAAACATAAAAATAATTAACCTGAATAATTATAACATAGACTTATAGGTAAAATTATTTAAACTTATTAATAACTAAAATTGGAACATAATTCACAAAAATGTTCATAGACTCATGCTATGCCCAATTGCCAATCTGAGATGCAGGAAGTTAATTATTAGCATAATATGGCACCAAAGAAGTTAATTATTAGCATATCAGAACCACAAAATGTATATTTACAACTAAAATAATAACATAATATGGCCATAAGAGGCATGCAACATAAGAAATATATTAGTGTGGTACACTTATGCACGTGTAGATAAGTAATATATTTTACATATTTATCTAAATAAAAAAGCCAGGAAAGCACATAGTAAAACAGTGAATGCCTGAAAATCAAATAAAATAAAATGAAAGACAAGTTTCTTGCCACCAATAAAAAGAAACATAGACCCAGTTTTTAAATTGGTTTTTTCATTTATAAATTTGACAACAAAAAATTTAAACATCAATTCTTTTTCTGCTAACAAAAAAAAAAAACAGAAGTAAAAAGAAGGATGAGGAAAGAATGAAGAATGAAATTAACTTTAGTGTTAGTTAAAAAATAGTTGATTATCTGATTACCTAACCAAGCACATTCAATAGTTAAATAAATAAAGCATAGAATATCTGGTGAGTGGCCAATACAAATTTAATTAAGAGAATAAGCTAGCTAGTAACTTTTTCATGAATAGCCCATCTTCAGTTATTCAACAACAATACGTATTAGGTTAGGGGGCATTTAGTGAGTTGGCCAGCTATATTATTTTCATTAATAAATAACAGCTGAAATTGTCCTTGGATGACACAATACTAGAACATAGGAATGCATGTATTGAAAATAATTAAATTGTTATTAAATAATTAAATAAAAAAGAACCTTGAATAATATCCTGTAGGCTCCATTTTTGTATGGCTCTTTTGGAACCAAAGGCTATTTCTCATAACTTATAGGAAAGTTCTTGAAATTTCCAGCAACAGCTCCCAAAAACAATCCTAAAAGTCCACCAGATTCACCAATCGGTTGGCCATGCTCATTCTAATGCACAATAATTTTAGTCTCACGAGACAGCACCCATACATCTTTCAACCTTAAGTGACATTCCTTAATCATTCCATTTGCATCTATCAAATTATTCAAGTAGTATACCATACATTATTATACTTCCTTCCTTATAGAAATTTAAATATACAGTGCTATAATTGAACTAAACTTAATAACGTACCTTCCAATTCAACTGTCCAGTACTTATTGGACTTTCTTCCTTGTACATCTAATTGAACATGTGGAACTTCTGAATCAGTAGATAAAGTAGCTTCAGGCTCTATGGATTGAGAGGACTCATCTTGATCAACGGGGGTGAATCATTGAACTCGAGTAGATGTATTCTCACGTGAAGAAACAACCTTTCTCTTAGTCATTTCTACAACGTATCAAGAGATATTAAGATTAATATATCAATAACATAATGAAAATAAAATAATAGTACTTAATTTTATCAGCTAAGAACCAAAGAAACAAGAAACCACTAATTCAAAGTATTAAGTATATGTAATAAAACATAAAATTATGAAAGAAAACAATAAATAACACTCTATGACTTGCAACTGAAGACTTATATTACTCTAAACTTTCTTCGTCTATAATTGATCTTGCTAATGGTACATGTGAAATGTTATCTGGAAAAAATTGTCCCAAATCTTGTGATGGATAACCCACACTGTCATAAATTATGTCTTCATCCTCATTGCCCATATCATATAAGTCTCTTGGCTTTACTTGAATTGGTATGCTCCAACCTTTTTCTTTCTCATCCTCTACATAATAAACCATTTGAGCTTTGTTAGCCTTAATATATGGCTCATCATCTTCATGCTCATCGGTATGTATCAATCTACTAAAGTTGATAGAGGTAAAACCTAACTTGTCTATTTTCATGGCCCTTGGGTTTGTTGTGTTAGCCCATTCACATTTAAACAAGGTTACAAAGAATATACCATCATAATTAAGTTCAATGATGTCGACTAACTTTCCATAATAAGGAACTGCTCCAAACCTCATGTTGGGATCACTATTGCGGGAGTAACTTCTTGTTCCAAATGTCCCAAAAATACCACTGTTTTGAGTTTTTAAATCTTTTTTCACGTTCTACAGTCCTAAACTTGTATCCATTGACATTATATGCAGAAAATCTTCTGGCTTGGTCAATCGGCCCTTTGGCAAGACTACAAAATACCATTCTCTTAGATTCTTCAATTTTATCAAGATCTCGAACAATCTAAGAAAGCATGATGAATTTTTTATCAACTTCATATGATGGAAATTGAAAAAAATAACTTCAACGAGGAAGAATTTGACTCACACGGGTAGAGAACCAACCTGCAAACTCTCTATGAACTTTCTTGTCTATCTCTGATGTATTTCTTGTGCGACTTCTTAATTGCTTTCGTACAATGTTTCTAAACTCCCTATATATGTCTTAATATTAGGATTAAAGGTCATTAAAAGAATTTTACAAATATGAATTAGAACATGCTGAGATACTCACTGGAGATAGTTGTCAACTATGGAGCAATTAGTTAACACATGTCTATGAGCTTGTAACTTCTCGGTGGCTGTGAAAGTGAAATATGAGGAAACACCAAGTGGTTTGCCTACTTGAGGAAACAAAGTATCTAACCAAGGATTTGATTCTTCATGGGTTGGTTCATCATCAACTCGGCGAGGTCGATTCCATCTAGTCTCAATGTTCTCTAAATATCTGGAGCAAAATGTAAGAATTTCTTCAATTAAGTATCCTTGCGCTATGGATCCTTCTGGTTGTGCTTTGTTACGTACATATGACTTCAAGTGTCTTAAATACCTATCCAGGAATGAAGATTAAATACTATCCAACAAAGTTATAAATAACGATCTAAGCTAATAATTTTACCTCTCAATAGGGTACATCCATCTATAATGGACAGGGCCTCCAAGTTTAGCTTCTTCTACAAGGTGCACCATCAAGTGAACCATAACTGTGAAGAATGAAGGAGGGAATAACATTTCCATATGGCATAACGTGAGGACAATTTGATCTTGCAACTTTTCCAAACAGGGGGCACTTAACGCTTTACCACATAATTGTCTAAAGAATGAACACGTCTCAATAAGCATTGCAGAGACCTCATCAGGCAGCCCTGTTCGCATGGCTAATGGTAATAATTGCTCCATAAGTATATGACAATCATGACTTTTTAGCATCCCACTCAACTTAAGAGACTCTAGGTCAATGCACCTTGATATGTTGCTTGTATAACCATCGGGAACAGTGACATTTTTCAAAGTTGTCAAGAATCTCTTCTTACCCAAATTGTTCAGAGTATAAATTGCCGGAGGACACTTTCCATTTTCCCTTGGCCACAGATCAGGCTTGATACCCATTTCTTGAAGGTCTCTTCGAGCATTTATGTGATCTTTTGACTTCGAACTATCATTTAACAAAGTATATAGCACGTTGTCACATACATTTTTCTCAATATGCATCATATCGAGATTGTGACGCAGCAAATTAGACTTCCAATATGGTAACTCAAAAAAAATGCTCTTCTTTTTCCATTGTTGAGTACCACCTCCTTCAACAGTTCCACCAGTGCGTAATCTTTTACCACTTCTTCCTATTTCTTCTCTTCGGCCAAAGGTGACATTAATATTCTCAACTTATGAAAGGATTTCACTGCCAGATAATGTTCTTGGTGGAAGCCTTGTTTCTTGTCTTCCATTAAATTGAACGGTGTTTAATCTAAACTTGTGTCTCTGATCCAGAAAGCGATGATGACCCATAAAACAATACTTTTTGCTATGATTGAGACGATGAGGGATGTTATCGAAGTTGCAAGATGGGCAAGCAAGTCCTGTTTATGTATTCTATCCAGAAAGAGTCCCTAACCCAGGAAAGTCACTAATTGTCCACAAAAAAGCTGCGTGCAACTTAAACACTTCTTGTGTTAAAGCATCATATGCATCACAACCCTCAACCCATAACTCCTTTAACTCTTTTATTAGAGGTTACAAATAAATATCTATGTTATTTCCTGGCATTTTCTTGCCAGGAATTATCATTGAAATTATGAATGATGTCGATTTCATACACGTCCATGGAGGAGTATTATACGGAATGAGAATGACAGGCCAAATACTATGATTTGCACTCAAAGTTCCATGTGGATTGAAGCCATCAGTAGCTAATGCAAGACGCACATTTCGTGGATCGGATGCAAAGTTGGAGTGCTCCAAATCAAACCTTTTCCAGGCCTCAGAGTCTCTTGGATGTCTCATTGCGTTATCCTTATTCTCAGCTGTAGCATGCCATCGCATATCAGCAGCAGTCTTTGACGAGTAGAACAATCTTTTCAATCGAGATTTTAAAGGAAAGTAATGAAGAACTTTTGCTGGATGCATCTTCTTTTTGTTACCAATAATACTTGATGCCTCAACTGGACCTTTTTTCTTATATGTCTTCCATCTAGACCTATTACAGACCTTACATGTCTCCCTGTTCTCATCTTCGCCCCAATACAACATACAATTGTTTGGGCAAGCATGTATCTTCTTGCAATCCAAATTGAGTTTAGAAATGATCTTTTTTGCCTCAAAAAGAACTTGGAATCCTTGTATATTCGAATGCGTCACTCAATAGTTCTAAAATCATCTTCATGGACTTGTCGGTCATACCACAAAGGGATTTAATATGGAACAACTTCAATAGAAAAGATAACTTCGAGTATCTCGTACACCCTTCATATAACGGCTCTTCTCCATCCTTAAGCAGCTTGCTAAACCCTTTCACTTCAAGAGTTGCATGAGATTCACTAGGATCTAATCTTTGAGCACCACCATCAATGACTTCATTTGCTATGACGGGTGTTTCATTTCTGATGTTCCCACCAACTCCTAGACCTTCACTAATCAAGTTTCGAATTGAATCAACCTCGACAATAGGATGCTGCTCGTCGGCCATAGAATTTTGTTGTAAGTCTGAAAAAAATACTATTTGAGACGTTGCTAGTTTCTCCTATCGAGCGCTCTCCATGGTAAAACCAAAATGTATATCCTATTAGGAATTGTGTACAAATCAAATGATCGTACACCTCGTCCCTTGTTAGCCACTTCTTAAAAGCACATGCATTACATGGACATATGATTGTTCCATCGGCATAGTGATGTGCAAAAGCAAACTCAATAAATCTTGACACACCTTGTGCATACTCAAGAGAATTTTGTGGTCTCTTAATCCACGATTTATCCAGAACTTCCATAGATTTAAAGTGTTTTGTTCTGGTTTAAAGCCATGTGCACTATTTAGTAACAACTATGTAAATATATATTTTTTAAAAATACTAATCTACCAACCATAGGGAAAAAGATGTTACTTACTTGTTTTTCAAAAAAAATAGTAGATAAGTAAAATGGAATAGGTAGGTATGTTACTTCCAAACAAAACAGCCTTCACTGCGAAAGAAAAATAATAAAATAAGAATTAGAATTAGAATCAGAAAAATGAATTAACATGGATGAAAGATAGTAGCTATGTAGGTTGGCAAAAACCACAAGAGGTTGGCTTGTTATCCTGCCAAACGCACCTTAAAAATACAATTCCAAAAACCAGCTCAAATCATAGTTTTCCCCTGCCCCCTCCCCCTCTCTTAAAATAATAAAAATTGGATATCATTGCATGCATTTACTGCTCTTATGGGTTGGAATAAAAATTCTGTTACTTAGCACCAATTTCAGACATAAAACGCAATAGTTCCACATGCAGTTGCATTTGCAGTTTCACAAAGAAAGTAAGAGAGAGATGGTACTACTCTTAAGACTTAACTGTTAATGCATCATCACTATTTACTATACATTCTCCATTCTTTCAATTCCATCCAAAAAAAAGTTCATAATTAGTTAGCTAGCTATGCACTCAAAACTAGACAATTTAACTTCAAGACCATCTAAACAACAAAATAAATATCTCTATAGCAAATGCATGAAAATATGATCAGAAATAATGCACGTCCGGTGTTGTTTACAGCAAGTGAAACTAAATAATCGCAGACCACGGAGAACACACTAATGAACGATTATATAAATTAATTTATGATCTAGAGTTTTTATGCAAGTTGACTAATTTTTACGATCCATTACCAGGCTATCTGTCATGTTTAGAAGTTAGGTACCCATTCGGATTTACCTTTGATTAAGTACTAATTATATTCAAAACTAGTCTGGAGTCCTTAGTCAACCATATAAGATGTAATTTTACTCATGGAGCTCTCATTCATGAAAAGTCCTAATGTAAAAGTATACAAAAATGTCAATGATATCACTACGTGTGAATTTTAAATAGACACAAACCTATTGCACAAAATAGCCCAAAGCATGCTTCAACTATTGAATTCCTGATCTACTTCAACTATTGAAAAACAAAGATATCAGAAATGCCCTTGATATCTTTGTTTTTCAATTAATTATCACTCATCTTCAATTTAATACTAATAAAATAATAAGTGAATCAATCTTAAAAATAAAAAATACTATTTCTCTTTTATTTCTAGTATTCTCTAGCTAAATCTTTAATTTTTTCCTAACAAATATAATAATAAATTAAAAATAATTTAATGAATATATACTTTAAAAACACTTGATAAAATTACTAATTAAATCAGTTTATAAAAAAAGAGGGTAATCCCCATCACCAACCAACTTTGATGAGGATGTCTCCATTAAACTACGCAGTTAGCATAATACTAATTGTTTTAGTCAAATTCGCCATGTAAAGTTGAATGGTCTATGCTTCAATAGACTAATGCTTATTGTTCTCTGTATGGAGTCTCTGCATCATATAATCTATTATTGAAGCATATGGTAAAATGTCAATAAAGAAAGTGCACAACACCAAACATGGAAGAGAAGTAGTGGATAAGAAATCAGCTGTTTTAAGTTTATGCAAAGAACTAATTTCATCTATCTTATTTGAGTACTCATGAACTATTTTAGTTTATAAAAATTTGTAAAAGCTAAATGACTCACATATATATGTATAAAGAGGCACCAAACTAACAAATAACTATATAATGATTCAAGCCTTTTGGACCTTTAAATGTGTGTGCATGTGTTCTATTTCTAATCAAAGAAAAGCATGTAAAGTAATAATAAAAAAATCAGGTTAACTTATTCTTTATCTTGCACTTATTTCCAATTCCTTTTCTTGGGTTGTTTTAGTTGTCAATTAGTTTAAATCCTGAAATCTTTCATAACATCTTTTTGGTTTCAGCTAAAGACCACAGCAGATACATGTGTGCTTTATGACATCAATAAAAAACAGAAGCAATCATTTTTCATCCATGGACATGAATCTCTTGTCTTTGCCATTTATCAAGTTTTTAACTCTTGATGGTAGTATAAATTATTATCTTAAAGGGAAATTTTGTTTAAATTGTCCATGTTTTCTTTTTTTTTTAATTTACAGAAATAGAGAAGGGATAAACTAGAGAAGGGATAAGCTAAAGAATATCAATTGTCGCTTGTTACATGAACAATGGACCCCTTGCCTATTGTTGTATGTGCTAATACTTTCAAAAACTTGCCAAATCATGTTTATGTCATTGTGTTTATTAGATTCAACAATTATAATGGTGGGTGCACACACTTACTTCCCTTGAATAAGTAGCAAACAAAAGAGGTCAAGAAACAAATAAACATTCATATCAGCTAATCAGATCTTTGTCAAAACATTGTTTTTAAATATTTGAAAATGTTTCATTAAAAGAACTCATTATTAGCTAAACTTTAATAATAATCAATAAAGAAATAGATAAATAAATAGCACGCAACAAACTTAACTAACTTACCTTCCAGAGATGAGCTGTAAGAACCTCAAAATTTGAGAATGGAAGAGATCCTGTCTTGATGCACTACAACAAAAAGTTTTACCAAAGTTTTACGAAGTATAGACGAGACAAACATAAAGGGGTAGTAGCTATTTACTTGATTGATAGGGGAATTAGTAAACGACATTTTATTGGTTACTTGCATGTGTTCAGTGGTGGAATAGGAATAATATAATCTATACTTTTAGTATTGGCACTTGGCAGTAGCTATTTGACTATAGAAGTATGAATACATCAGAAAACAGGGCTAGCATTCATAGTAAAATAAATAATCCATTTTTTAACTTTAATTATTAATATTCATCAACAAAATTAGACAAATCTTAAAATACTAATAATTATTACCTGTGCCAAAGTTGGTCTTGACTCAATTTGGCTTCCTTTGCTAAGAATATAAACCAGAGAGGATAACTATTTCAGCTTAAGACCTGCAAAACCCAATTAATCAATTAATCAAACAAATCAAATACCTCTCTGATATGCATGCATGGTGGTTTCTTTGGAGTTTTATTATTCCATTGTAGTCAGATTCTACTTGCAATCAGTTTTGGGTCTATTTCTTCTTGTGTTTTGTATCTCAAATTTTGTTTATTTTTTTATTTGTCATGATTATTGTTCTATGTAGAATTTTTACTTAGCTCACAAACAAACAAACACACCCTCCTTTCTTCTCTTAGTTGCTTATTTTACTTCATAATTTAAACCTCAATTGAGAACTAATTTAAACAGAAAATATGATCAAATATGCAACTCCGATCCCAATGATGAATTCATCAATGAAATTACACAGATTGCATACAAATTAAATCACATAAAGAACTTCTTCAAGCGTACTACTTCATCGGACAATTTCCTGTTATTAGTTTCAAGCTAGATTGTCTTTTAATCAAGACATTATTAAGTAATAAGTATGAATTCCTCTTTACAATTTATATCCAATAAACCCCTAAATTTCTAATAGTAGAGAAAGAGACAGAGTAACCTTAAATTGCAGAAATTTGCACTTCCAGAAGAGAAATTCGTGCGTTCTCACAGTGATGAACAAGAAGGAGAAACAACTAAATAATAAGATAATGGATTATTAGTGATTATTAACTAGAAGAAGTATAAAATTGAATCGAAAAAGAACAAAGAAAAATACAATTAGCTTACCAGAGACAGGAACAAATGCGTATAGTTTTGCTAAACCATGATTCCTTGTAGATTTTCGTTCTGCACGAAGAGGTTTTGTTCACTGGAATTGGGGTTCTGGGCACCAAGCTAGGTTTTGGAAAAATGAAGAACTGAGGTAATGGCGGATAGTGGGTAGTGGAGCTAGCGAGAAGTGCGAACGAAAGAGAAATTAGGCGGTTTAAGCATAGAATGGCGCGAATTCCATGAATCGCCGTGGAGTGAAAACGATGGCCGCCGCCGGATTTATTTTTCAGAGGCAGGTTGCTCTCAACCGCGGGAATATGAAATTAGGGTAGCAGCGACGGCGGTTCTAATTGACCGCTCCCCTAATATAGCCGCTGAAATTAGGTTTCCTTGTAGTGGTTGCTCATGGTGGAATGAATACAAAACTATAAAGTGTGGTGTGTGGTATATGATGATCAATCCCCTTGTTTGTGGACAAGGACTTATTTAAAACCTAAACAATAACTTAGAATTCAAACTAAATAAAAATAGAATCAAATCTAATTCAAATCAAATCTTTTCTTAATAAATCTTAATTAGCTAATGATCTTTCTTGCAATTGAAATTCAAAACTTGGTGCCTTTCTTAATTGAAATCATGGGCTTGAAACTTAATCTTGGGCTGACAAAGCAATCACTTGAAGTTGGAGAGATTAGTGAAAGAATGAGATGTCCCTGGAGGTGTTTTTGGCCCATGCATTATACGGATGGTTCCTCAAGTATATACCCATGGTTTCCAAGCATTACGCATGAAAGGAGTTGGCCACTGGAGGTGCATTTTACTTGTGCGTATATACGCCTGGTGAAGCACGTAGAACGCATTGCAATTTGGCGTATATACGCATAAGCTTTGGCGTATATATGCATGGGTTGGTTGGCTACTAGAAGGGCTTTTGGTTGTGCATATATACGCCTGGTGAGGCAAGTAGAACACATGGCAATTTGGCATATATACGCCCAGACTTTGGCATATATACGCATGGTTGGAATTTGGCTCCTAGAGGTGCTTCTCTTTTTGCTTGTTATGTTGTCTAGAAGGTTCTCTGTTTGCTCTTCTGTTTGTTCATTCTATGTCTTGCTCTTTAGTGCTATGGTTGCTTACTCCTTTTCATCCTTGTTCTTACTCATTTTCAACACTTTCCTACACATACCATAGCTTAAAGCAACTTCAAAAAATATTGATTAAAACACTAAAATCTCAATTAAGAATAAGAAATTCACTAACTTTACTAAAAGAAATACTAAAAAAAACAACTAAAGATGCTCATGCATCATTATCCTTGATTGTTCACGAGCTTAAGAGATTTTGGGACCCTGACGTGAGCCGTGTTAACACCAGGCCAGGAGGACAACCTACAAAGGCACTCCGATGCTTAAGTCAGTAGTGCTTTTATGATGATTGTAGTAAAAAGAATGTAGCTTACCCCGAGGTTCCCTTCTCCCGGTATTATACTGTCATGAAGTAATCGTTAGGCATTTACAACCTTGAGTATACGTTTCGTTATCCTTGTGTTAAGCTGATAACATAGCAATTTTATTTACACTACAAGAAAAGCGTTGAGTACCGTCGGATTGAATTTGACGGTATGAACGGTGCCAAAAATTGTTTACTAGCAGATTATTTCGTCCAATGCTAATTACCAGCGGATATTTCGTCAGTTTTTTAATAAATTTGCCAAGACTAAGTTGCTGATTATCATCAAATTATTCCGACGGTAACTTTGGCTCCATATTATGTGTTTTGCTGCCTAATTACTGTCGAATTTTTGTGCCAGTAAATTCTACGGTAGTTTTTTTCCACAATTAAGCCACAATTAGTAGTCAAATTAAAATTCTTGTTAACATAATTAGGGAAAAAATTTCAAATTACCAGAAATCAACTAATAATTTTATTAAATATCAATTGTCTCAATATAATAAAATGTCACAGAAGTAGAATACAATGAAATAGGCATAAAATAAAGTATATCCCTAAACTTATAGATCTCGGTAATCGTTATCGCTGTTGTCTTCTCCCTACTGAGGCGGCAGAGTAAGTGCTAATGTCGATGCCCTACTAGTAGCGCCGTTGCCTCCAGCGCGCATCTGCACGTTGTACACCTCCATATGCTCTCACAATGCTCTAGCCGCTCCAGCTTCTCTGTCATCTACGAGTTGATGGCTGTGGTGTCTCCCATGCGTGCAAGAAGCTCGTTGTACCTCTGCTCAGACTGTTGAGCTTGTTGGTAAAGCTCTTGTGTGAGCTTCTACACCACCTTCCTCAGTTCAACAACTTCCTCGGGATCGACAGGGCTGGTAGTAGAGGCAGAGACAGATGAAGCTGCCAATGTGGAGGTGCGAAGGCCGCTGGCTAAGAATGACCCCAACCCGAAGATGCGATTCTTGTGGGGTTTAAAGGCGTTGTTGCGCCGAACCCTATCAAGATCTACCATTAAGGTATCGGAGCCGATGTCATCGTTTTCACTAGGCGGCTGAGATTGCTAGGTCATGGCACCCAATCTCTGCGTGTAGTCCTCCTATGTAACACACGTTGTGATTAGGATAACAGTTAATCGACTGTAAACCGAATAAATTTCAAACTTAGAATTAATTGAAACTCACATAATGAACCGCATACCGCTCATCAGCAAATCTCTCCTTGTTGGCCTTCAACATATGGGTATACTTGAAGGTCTCCACCAGTGTCACCTCACGATCCAATAACTTAAACTACACATATTGAAATCAACCAATAAATTAAATCAAGAAACATCTAATTCAAGTAATAATTAACAAACAATAGCAAACTACTTACTAGCCTACTCTTCGTCTTCATGAAGGTAGTCGACCCACCTGTATACTTTGACGATCTCAATGAAACCTGTTAGCAGCGTTTGTCAGATGGCGACGCTTGAACCCATCATCAGTTCTAAAATGGGCCTCTAGTTCCTTCTTGATAGATGGATGGATCTACATTGTTACGTGGTTGCGCCCTCATCGAACGTCGCTCATCATCTGCTAAAGTCGTTTAGCTACCCGGTGGTCGTAGATATTCCTAACCATTAGATCATGTTCCATATCCCATATAAATTTCAAGTGAACAAAGTGATTCAACAACATTATTTAGTTAAAATAAAATACAATTTAAATATAGTTAATTCAACAACATTTAGTTCTTACCGCCCACTTTTAAAACCATCACTCTTTAGTCTCAACAGGGATCTTCGTGTAGCTCCACCATGGGTAGTCATACATTGAATTAATCACACACACACACACACACACACACACACACACACATACACACACACACACACACAAATCTTATCCGTATAAAAGATATTAAAATCGTAATAACTCACGTTTGCATGCCATTAGGCCAAACCCTCATCCGTATGACGGGCGGTGGTAGAGGGGCATCCTGTTGGGACGCATTAAACGAACCACCCACCACGGGCTCTGTCGCTGGATTTGTAGAGGAGCGTAGAAGAAGGAGACACGTAGTTCGGATTCGGGACTATGATGAACTGCTGATCCGCTGGACCCATCTATGACGTCACATGGATTGACGGGATAGTCGGGGTAGAAGGCGACGATTGAGCAGTCCCTGGAGATTCGGTGAAAATCTTCCCTCTACCACGATCATGAGACCCACTCGATCTACCTCTGTTACCTATCGTCATATCTGCAAAGAGACTGTATTATTAACACTAATCAACATATATACTACACAAATCCTTCAATATTTATATTATTTCAAAAAAAAAAATTGACATAACCTGCCTTAAATTTGGACATATATCCATCTTTACGGATTTCACAGCATCAGTCAAAACTCAATTAAATTCGTAATAATTAAACTCAATTAAACAAGAAGTCTTCATGATTCAAATCTAAAGCAATAATCCTTAATCTCATGAAGGTTGGAGATATAACATGTAAGTTAGAAGACCAAAATTTTATACCTTAGAGTGATAAATAAGCCTTGAACATGACTAATTTAAAATCTAGAACATCCATGTTGATGCATGATTAACAACATAACAAATATGGTACTAGTATATACATATGTCTTGCAAGTTTAAAATCATATACAAATGAAATTATAAACACAAGTTCTATTTCAAACATTTTAAAACCTTTAAATCTAGGATAATTAATTTTTCTTACTTTCACAATTAGTCAACAAATTAACATAATCAAGTACAATAAGATGTGCATATATAAATCTAATGCAAAACCAATATGCAAAATTGTAAATATGAATTTGGTTGAGTGAATGGGATTGTGCCATGAACTACTACAACTTAACAATTCAATCTACAGAGATATGCCTAACAAGTTATTATTTAAACTTGTAATGACCTATATCACATGGAAACACATTATTATAAAACACAATTAGATTGTTATAAGATTAGATTTGTGCAAAATAAAAGTTCAACTATTTATTCTTAATGGCTAACTAGAAATTATAGTTAAAAAAAGTTTTATTTTAATTTCATAATTTATAGATCAAATAACAAAATTAATTTATCAAAAACATACACACAACAAATAATGAATATACTAGTATTATAATCAAATTCGCATGTTTATATCTCGAGTCTTATACTAATTTTTTTTAATATAACTATTTTTATTTGACACCCTTACATAAAAACCCATCAATTTTCTTAAATAACTAAAGTCGTATTCCTAGAACAAACTTTTTTTGTTCTTATATTAAGTTTATAATTAATATAAATACAATGAAATAACATACCTTATTATCATATTATTATCAATAATATTGAATGATTAATTGAATTGTTACAAAATTCTAAAGTAACAAAATTCAAACTCTAAACCCAATTTCACAGTCATTAATTCCAAACCCTAAACCCAATTTCATGGTAACATAATTTAAACTCTAAACACTAAATTTACATAAATTTGTTCAATTTGTTCATAGAACATATATTAAAATCTATTTCACAGTAAAATCCAAACATTAATGGTAGAAACGACCAACTTACTTGAAATGGAAGAGGTGGTCGGTGGCGTAGCAGACTCCTCATCGCAGTGGCGAGGTGGTGCAGATTCTTTACAGGGCAGAGGCGCAGCTTGAGCAATTCTCTAGTCGCGGAGAAGGGATAGTGCAACGAGAGGAGGGAGGCGGCAACAGTGCTGACGAGGTAGCGCGAAAAGGAGACGGGTAGAGAGAGAGTGGGAAAAGAAAGCGTAGAGAGAGAGAGAGAGGAGATTTTGAAATGAAGGGGGAGAGAGTTCGCGCTTTGAATTTTAGGGTTCTTTACCGGCGGATAAATCCGACGGTAACGCATTGCGGTCACCAAAATGCAGTGTTCTACTAAAATGGATTACCGACGAATTTTTCTACGAGTAAATCCTAAACTAAATTTCGCGTCTATTTTTCTTGTTTTTCCTCAAACTATTACTGAAAAATTTATCGTCAGAAACGGAAATTCGCCGATAATGATTTGACCTGATGAATTCCACATAAAAACCGTCTCTAAATTCGTCGGTAAAACCGACGCTAATATGTGACGCTAAATCCAATGATACTCAGCGTTTTTCTTGTAGTGTTAACTAAATTGTCAGTATATATTTTTTTTGTCTAGAACAATTAGATATTTTTTTTATTTTTTTAATTTTTTTTCTCATAGTTTTATTTTTTGTTTTTATTATTTTAAAGATTATTAGAATTGGTGAGAACTTTGATTTTAAATGTTGGAAACTTAAATAAAAATGTCGAAAATTTTGTTTGGGGTCAACTTGACATTTTATATAATAATAATTTCATTATACATTGTAGAGATAAGTATTAGGATATATAAATTATTATTATCCTTAACATGCTATGACATACACAAAACACTGAGGTTCAAGTGTTCAACGGAAAAATCAAGAACATACATGAATTTTAATTCAGATAAGAAAAAAGAATTCTAACATGTGATGAGGGCTTTATTGTAAATTCCAATTAAAAAAATTAGGCCCTGATAGTTTACAAGGAAAAACAGTAGAATAGTTTTATTTGTAAATATAGTAAATTGACATGTAAACAAATAATTATATTATTTCAAAAAGCTTAGAATCAAAATTGATTTAACAAATATAGTGTCTTATTTTTATTTTTATTGTTATTTAATTTCTTTGGAATTAGGTGTTGGAATGCGTTACTCCATGCTCTCATCATTCTTTTATCATGGCATGGCAAATGAAAATGATGAAGATAAAACTTGGTGAAATTATGAAATTGCATTATAAAATATAAGCGAGATTAACTAAAAGAAAAACAATACTTCAACTAAATATCTATTCACATCGTTGTCAATACTTAATTATGTACCAAATGTTTTGATTCAAAAAGGAAAAGAAAAATTACACGAGCTCAACTGAAAATTGAATGAAAAAAAGGGCATGATTTGAAGTTTGGAATACATGTAGGCCTTGTGTCTTAGACTCTAATCAAACATGCATCCCCATACAATAATACAATACAATACAGTACAAAATAAAAGTAAAACATTTGTGGTACCCCCACCTTTTTCCGAAAAAAAGTCTAGAGCCAGCAATTTTATTAAATTTTAGTCAATATGTAATCAGCAAAAAAAAGTGAATCATTAGATAAAATTTCACACCGATCTCACACCATTAAAATTATTATTTATGGTTACTTGATGACTACAAATCATAAAAGTTGCTGATTCTCTAGTACTCTTCTTTTCAAAAAAAAAAAAAAAGAAAAAGAAAACCATCCACATGCACGTATACATGCATGCAAGCAGTATGCCGAACCCCTTCTTTCTGCTCCATCTTCATGCCAAAGCACCTTTTCTTTTCTGCTTCTTACAATATTCTTTTTTTTTTCCCTTTTGTATTTTCAATTTTTTATTCTGTTTAAAAGTTAAAAAAAATATATAAATATGTATATATATATACTTGCGTATATAAATATTGTCATATATATAACTACTCATCATCCTCACGATCATATAGGAAGTTTTGGGTGGTGGTGGTAATGGTGGAGAAGGATAAGATGAATAATATAAATAAATTGAAGGTCATGTTTTCCTTTTGGCAATAGACTGATGAGGCTTTCCATCAAATAACTCATCAATATAGTTCTCTATATCTTCAGGTTGGTACTTGATATACTTCTCTGTTTGGCGGCCAGGATCCAATACCTGAGCGTATTTTCCAAGAAAAGCCCTGTAAGCGGGGATGATTACAGCGGAGATGGAGACCCTAAGCTCTGATTGGAGCTGCCCGTCCTTCACAACCCACGAGCTCTGTGTCCTGTGGATCTCGTCAAACAAGGCGTTGAAGGTCTTGAACCTTTCCTTTAGTTTAGGTTTATCAACCTTGCCGTTCACCGTCAGCTCCTCATGTTTCAGGGATTCTAACACTTTGTGCCATGTGTCTCTCATATATTTTTTGTGGTATGCTCGAAGCTCTGAGGATCTCTTCCGACACCAGTTGTCTCCCATCACTTGCGCCATCTCAATTGACCCCTTTATCTTTTGCAGAATGTACCTGATCTCATCATACCAATCTAGTTAGTTACCTCATTATGCTTGTCATGCGCCACTCGCTCTATGGACAGTAACTTGCACAAACCATAAAAATTGGATCTCGACGAACATGCAATTACAATTTTAACATGAAAAAGAAAAATTATAGCAACGAGAATAGTAAACAATACAAACAATAGATATATTGATAGTTCAATAGGTATACCAATAATTATATCTATTATTTTTAATTGGATAATTATTTTTTTATTCGATTTATTTATATACAATTAATAATAGTTGGATATTCAATTTACTAGATGTACAGATAATTATCTTAATATTAAGATTTAAGAGATAATTTAAAGTAAAATTTTTTTTATTTTATTGAGTTAATTCTAAAATCTATTATTCATATTATTTACAAAAGTTATTGTTTACCTAATAAAATCTTTTTAACATAACTAAAATATAAATTGTTTTCAACTCTTAAATTTGGTGTAGTGCCAGTCACCTCTTTTGAATGATTAAACATCGACATATTCATTTATCAACAAAGATTTATGTCAACTGTAGAGATGAGAAGCACGATAAATTTATTTTGTGATATGACACCTGAATAAACTATCAAATAAGCAGAAAAGGAAAAAAGGAAATCAACAAAGATTTATGTCAACTGTAGAGGGCAACATCATATGTTGATTTATTTTTGCATTAAATTGTAACTGTGGATATTCTCGTACCGACATCTTTCTATAAAAATAATATTATAAATTATTAGATAATTGAATATATTTAATTAAATATTTAAAAATTTAGAAGATGTTATAATGATGTCATAATATTCCTTGGAAAAAATTGCTGCAAAAAGAGCAATAAAGCTAAGAAGAAGAAGAAAAAAAAAACATATTTTTCATCCTAAATGAGTATCAGACTACATAGAACAATACTTTAATTTCCCTGAAACTACACATAAAAAATTAATGGCAATTATCTTTTAAAAAATTCATGAGTCAAAAATAAAGATTTAGATTTATTGATTGAATCATGTACGTTATATAACTAAAATAAAAATTGAGATTTATTTGATGTTTCCTACCAGAAAAGATAGGAATGGAGAGAGAGAAGATACCTTCCATTGTTCATCATGAAAAAGGAAGTTAGAGAACTATCCTTGTAGAGCTTGGCCTTGGAGTCGAGGTAGGAGTCCAGCAAGTCCATCACCCTCATCACCTGCGCTGCAAACGGCGACGCAGCTGCCTTCTCATCCTCTTTCCCATTCTGCCCCTGACTCTCGCCATGGGGCCTACTGGTGGAATCTGCGCGCTCGATCTTCGAATGCTCCTTGAAAACCTGCTCCAACGTCTCCTTGTAATCACCACTTGTATTAAGGTAGTTCATCACATAGCGCGTCACAGGGTGTACGGCGCCACCTGGCACCGGCGTCTTTCCGGTATCAGACTTTATATTGTTCTCGAAGTCGCCGAAGATGGAGATAGTAGCCTCGCCAAGCCTCGACTTGGCCAGATTCAGCTCCGTCTTCAGCTCTTCCGCCACGTGCTCCTCGGAGAAGAGCTCGTCCATTTTCGGGATCACATCCCGAACGGTCTCATACATGTCGAGGAGCTTGAAGAGCTTCTCCGCCGCGCGCTTTGTCATCGCTGTTCCCTCCAAGAAGTTCAGCAGCTGGATCACCACGCCGCGACAGAGGTTGCTAAAGATCCCCGCTGCCAATTCAGGCCGATCGGCGAACACCTCATCCACCAACCTCCTCTCGCCGGGGAAGTACACGGCGGCGCACTGCTTGAACGTGTTAATCCAAGACGGGATCATCTCCCTCGAAAGAGTCTCCCAATGCGCCTTCTGGACCTCGTCGATGCTAAACTTCTCGAACCCTAATTTTTGCAGAGCATCGTCGAACGCGTTCCTCCTTGAGGTCATATAAACCTGGCAGCACTCAGCGGTGTAACCGCCGGCGACCATTTCGCCGGCAATCTCTTTCAGGCTGGAAATAGTTTCCTCGGAATATCCCGGGAAATCCAACTCGGATTCCTCCGGCGCGTTCTCGGAATCCTCCTGCGGCTGTTCCTCCACGTGCTTCCCCTTGTGGTCATGGCCGCCGGGATCTGATTCCGTAGCGTTTCTATATTGTTCCATCAACAACCGGAAATCTTCCTCCAAGTACGTCATTGCACGCTGCTGGATCGAGCCGATGCGGTTCATGAGCGGTTCTGGTTGGTGCTGAGTCTGTACGGTTTTCATTAGGCTCGAAATCCGGCTCACCGCTTCCAACAACGACGAATCATCCGCTCTATCGTCTCCCGCGTCGTACCTTGCTATCTTGTCCTCCACCAGATCCAAGAACTTGTCAAGGAAAACAGGCATCTCAACCGACGCTTCCTCCTTCTGTTTCAGTGTTTCGAGGAATTGATCCATGTCTTCCTGCGCCTTCTCGAGGCTTAGCGGGGTTGAAAGCGGAGGATCATCAATAACATCCTCTCCGGTCTCTTCCTTCTTCTCTGCGCTCTCTGCATCCTCCCCTCCCTCGTTCGGCGGTGGCTGTGAGTCGGTTTCTGATTTGGTTTCTAGTTTGGGATCGGATTCTGTGGGGTTCGCCATGGGAGAACGTGGCGGTTCGTCGCCGGCGTCTTTGTTGTTCTCCATTATGGTAGTTACGACCGTTATGTTTCCCCTCCTCACAAAAAGAAAAAATGAATAAGCGTTTCCTAATGACAAATGCGAGAACTGAGGAGGATCTCTCTTATTTTTATTTATTTATTTTTTCTTTTTTAAAAATTTAATTAATTTCCCCTTTTCGATGGAAAAAGTTTGACCGTTGACGTTTCTTTTCTTCTGCTACGTCGTTTTGTTTGTGCTCCCCCACTAAGATTCATTGAAAGAGATGTTTCCTTTTTCTGACGGATGCGGTGCGTAATGCGCGCCACTCATTCACACGAGCGGGTTCGGATTCAGATAATGATGGTGCGGGTTAGGGTCGGATATAAACCCGATAGAGGCACGCGTAATTGCCAACACACTTACACACCGAAGAGAAAAAGGAAAAGGAAAAGAAAAAGAAAACACGACACACTTCAGAGTTCAGATCCGTCTTAGCAGGCACACGAAGCTAGCTATGCTAAGCTGAGCTTGTTGAGAAGCTGCAAGAACAACAGAAAAACATTGAGAGAGAGAGAAGATGAGATATGGAGGAGGAAGAAGGAGGCGAATGTTGTTGCAACCGTTTGTGGTGTTGTGTGCGGTGGTGACGGGTTTGGGGCTGTTGATGCTGGCGTTGAGGCCGATGGATCCTCCGATTACCGTCGATTTCCCGCAGGATTTCGAGTTCGAAGAGTCCAATAGCTCCAGTTTAGACGGCATCGGTGGCGATGAGGATGGTGGCGACGATGCCGATGCGACCATCGGAGTGGGGAACGCGGCTGAGGAGGGCGTGGGAGAGAAAACGTGCGCGACGGTAGAGAAGATGGGGAAGGATTTCAGCAGAAGCGTTGGGATTGAAACCCTCAGAGCGAGGAGAATTGTTGAACATCATTTTTATGTGAATGGTTAGCCTCGTTCCCCTTTCTCTCTCTCTCTCTCTCTCTCTCTCTCTCTCTCTCTCTCTCTCTCTCTAAGTTTCTCGCATTTCTTTCTTTTTTTTTTTCTTTCTTTCTTTTATTTTTTCTTGAAAGAAAAATGATGTTTTGGCTGAAGGAGTTAAATATCTGAGTTTTGCATAAAATTGGCTTTAGTGGAACGTAACTTGTGTAGCTCTTACTTGGCTTGTATGTTTCATCAGCGCAGGACTTTGCTAAATACTTCTTCTTCTGTTGTTTGGTGTAATGAAATTTGGAGGACGCTCTCTACAAGACAAGAACTTTGATGTTGTGTAGTTTCTGGACTTCTGATTAGTATTTCAGATTATTCTTACTTAATGTTACTAGATTTTGCACTCAAGACTATGTTCCTAAAGGGAGCACTTGCTAATGGATAATGGCCAGCTATTATCTATGCTATTTTTTAATGATGCTCTTTTATTCCTTTTATTGAAAAAAAAAAGGGAAGAGAAATAGTGATAGGAACCTACAGACATGAACTATGTGCATCTGCAGATAACAATTATGAAATAAGATCCTGTCATTGTTTAACTTTGTTTCAGGAACTTTGGTGCTATGTAGTTTCTGCGCTTGTGATTATGTTTCAGACTTCCCTTACTTAAGTATTCTAGATTTCACACTGAAGACTTTAATTCTGTTGTAAAGGGAGCACTTGGTAATGGATAATAGCCATTTTTCAATGATCCTCCTTTATTTCTTTTTTTGGAAGGTGGAAATAGTAATAGGAACCTACATATAGGAAATATGTGCTTCTGCAGGTAACAGTTATGAAATCAGGACTTGACATTGTTTGATGTTTCAGGTGCTGCAAGAGTCAGGGATTGGCCCCCGGAGCAGTTCTGTAGGCATGGCTTCGTACTTGGAAAGACAGCTGAGGCAGGTTTTGGGAACGAAATGTACAAGGTTTTAACTGCTGCAGCACTGAGTATAATGTTGAATCGGTCCTTGATCATTGGCCAAACCAGGCATATTGGTTCTTTCCCAAGCCTTTCTTTTTCATTTTAAAGAACTAACTTTGCTTTGCTTTTTGGGAAAACACAAGTTCCATCTAGTAGGTCCTTTTTGGTTAATCTTGTATCCTATAATAATGTGGGTGTGAAAATCAAGGACCCGTTCTGCATGAAAAATTATATACAGGAACTAACACCATAATTCTTCTCTGTTAAACTTTAGGTGATAACCAAACTTCCCCTTTGAGCATCCACTATGTCATTGGCTCCAATATTAACTATCTGTGTTAGCTTAAATATGCCTTGTACTAAAAGCATTGTTGAACAGTCAAATAGCAACTTATGTTCACTTTCCATAGTTTACATTCATTAGTAATGACCTTTGAGATGGAATAAATTACCTTTTTTGACCATGAAAGATTCAAATACCGACAATTCTAGCCATGAAAGATATAAACTAATTCAATACTCATCAATGATTGGATTAGTTCGATAAAACTACCTAATGAATCTCCCATGTGGGTAATTTTGTTAAACAAACCCAATCCTTGACGGGTATCAAGTTTGTTTTTATTTTTCATTGTTCAAATAGTTGCCTGCCATTGTTGAATTTGCAAAACTGCTCTGGTTTTGCAGCCTAGCTTCCTAGGATCCTCTTCAGATTTTGCTTAGTGGACATATCTCTATCTTTACACTATCTAATTATCACTTGCTTTTTGCATTTCAGAGGTAAATATCCTTTTGGAGACTACATTTCTTATTCCAACTTTACCTTTACGATGAAAGAAATAAAGCATTTATGGAGACAAAACAATTGTGAAAGCAAATATGGAAGGGCACTGGTTATGAGGACTGATGATTTTGAAAAGCCAACTGAATCAAATGTTCTCTGTAGCAATTGGAAGCAATGGAAGCAACCTATCATATGGTAAAATGAGGTCCTCTTCTACTTATTACTCTCCCAGGCATCATGTAATGACTATTAAGTATTAACCTTACATTTTAGGTTTCAAGGAACAACAGATGCTGTGGCAGCACAATTCTTCCTGAAAAATATACACACTCAGATGAGGATTGCTGCTTCTGATTTATTTGGTGATCCACAAGTTCTAGGATCTAGGCCGAATGTATTTGGGGAGCTCATGAGAGTCCTCATATCCCCTTCAAAAGATGTCGAAGCGGCTGTCGATTGGGTTATTGGTGGTGGGGAAAACCCTGACATCTCATTGCATATGCGGATGCTTATGAATAGGTAATGTGAGTACATGCTAATTTCATTCAAGAGGAATTATCATGTTTGTTTGATGAATGAGGCTGGTGATTGGTGAAGCCTTTCTTTTCTTTTCCTTTTTGAAGTTATACGCTTTTTCAACAATAGAATGTGATAGGACCAGCAATAGCAGTATGGTTAAGCTTTATTGATACACAGGGATGGCCAATTAGCACTCCCTAGAAGGTTCTACACAGTTGGAACTACCAACTCAGGGAGAGAGATTCCCTCCAACTTCTAACAGAATTCACAACAGAAAATACACTCCCCTAAACTAACTATAACCTAGCTATTTATATTCAGTGAGTAATAGACTCTAACAACCTATCAGCCAGCTGGACATGCCTACAACTCCTAAAACAAACCGTTACTTAACCGCCACTTACCTCTCCTTTTGTAACACAGCCCAAACCTGTTAGTAGTAGGCGCCTCTCCATCAATACTCCCCCCTTGGACAACCACCTTGTCCTCAAGGTGGAACTCTGGAAAGGTGGCCCGCCACTCGCTCCCAGCTGTCCTCACAAGGGGAGAGGCCCAGCCAGCGCACCAAATACTCCAGAGCCTCATGCTGCGCCAATGAACCGCTGCTGCCAGCCGCTTATAGGTTCGAAAGAAGCCTGAATGTCCTCCTGCCCCACTATCATGGGACTCAGCCAGCAAAAGTGGGATCTGAGAAGAATTTGCGGGCAACACTGCTCTCCCTTGATAAAACAGCCGACCCTTGTGTAGGGAATACCCCAGATAGTCATCCAGCCCCTGCTGCAGGGGCGACCAGGATCTTTTGCAGCTCTTGGTCGTGAGCCACCTCTTCTTCCACCGTTTCCTAGAGGTTCATATGCACTACCGAGATTGCCCTTGCCATCATTTGTCGTGACAACGCATCTGCTGCCTTATTCTCAAGGTCTGGCCGGTATTGGATCTCAAAATCCAAGCCTAACAATTTAGTGGTCCACTTCAAGTAAGCTGGGTCCACGAGTCGCTGGTCCGTGAGGAATTTCAGACTTGGCTGATCTGTGAGAACAATAAAATGGCGGCCCAACAAGTAATGCTGCCACTTTTGGACAGCGAAGACAATGGCCATCAACTCCGTCTCATATGCAGATTTTTGCCGGGCCCTTGGAGATATTGCTTGGCTTAGAAATGCTATTGGTCTGCCTTGCTGGGACAGCACCGCACCCAACCCCTCACTCGATGCATCAGTTTCCAGCACAGAGTATCGATTGAAATCCGGGACTGCTAGAGTCGGTAGGTCTGCATCAGCCTCTTCAATCTCTCAAAAGCCTCCTGGGCCTTGTCATTCCATTCAAATGCATTTCGCTTTGTCAACTCCATCAACGGCTTGGCGATCACCCCGTATCCTTGCACAAAACGCCTATAATAGCCGGTAAGGCCCAAGAATCCCCGTAAAGCCCGCTAGTCCGTAGGCACCGACCATTCTAGCATCGCTGTGGTTTTGTTAGGATCAGCCGAGACCCCTTGTGCCGAGACAATGTGACCCAAGTAGTAGGCGCCTCTCTATTAGAATGAATGAATGGGATAACAACAAAGCTTTATCCCAATAGGTGGGGCAGCTTTGCAAAAAGAACTAAATAACTTAATTTATCTGTGATAATTTCATTGCATAATGAAGCAAATACACCGCATATATCAGCAGGTGCTTGTAAGTCTTTCCTTGACAGATTAGAAATTAAGGCCAGCCTTAGATATTCCTTATCAACTCAGTGAATTCATACTGTAATTAGGAATAGCAGCAAACGTGCCTTGGTTTGGGAGTATCGTGATTCTTGTTTCTGCTCCATACCTCCATGGACAGTATTCCTGCCTCCTCATCCTGTTTTGATTGTTTCCCTCTCCTCCTATCCAACTATGGCAATGCGAGTCTTAAATATTGCAAGGCAATTTGAAGAGATTTCTGTTTATAAAATCTTAAACTGGTTTTTCAACCACTGTTCAAACTGGCAATTAACACCTCGGAACACATCAAAATGTGAATAATATTTTTGGGGCAATGGTTATATTTTGAATGATCCTGGTTTTCATCCCGTCTGGCCACCATTCTGATCTGTACCCATTCAACTTCTATATAAATCAAGGCAAACAAGTCAAGAGAAACGTCTACTGTGTCCCTTAACAATGTAAAATAACTTAGCTTTCTTGTTAGCTTATTATTTCATTTGTACCATTTGTTGAAATTTGGCATCTTCCATCGAGCTTTCAACTGTTTTCCTGACTTCTGTTCAGCAATAGGCAATTTCAACCTCGACAATGAAATATGGCCTTAATTGATAGATACAATTTCTTCCATTTTTCAGGTCTATAAGAGCTGTACAGGCAGCATTGCGCTGTATAAAAAAAGCCATAGAGAGTCAACACCCAACATCAAGACCAAAGGTGGTGGTTGTGTCAGATACACCTACCCTCGTTAAAAGTATCATAGCCAATATAAGTGAATTTGCTGAGGTAAGTTTCAGTTCTTAAGTGTGAAATTTCTTGTCAATGTAATGTGTTAAGTAATTGTTTCCTCCATCTAGTTTAATACTTTTCTGAATATGATGTATGAGGTAGCCATCAATAGACGCAGCAAAATTCATGTGCCTTTGATTATATGCTTGACCAGGTTATTCATTTTGATTATGAAAACTTCAAGGGAAGTATGTTTCAAGGATTGCAGAAGGCTGATTTTAGAGTGAAGGATTGGGGCCCAGCTCCCAGATGGGTTGCTTTTGTTGATTTTTTCCTTGCATCTCGCGCTAGATATGCTGCTATTTCCGGAGCGCACCGGCGAGTTGGTACTACCTATGCTCAGTTAATTGCTGCCCTCGCTGCAGCACAAAATCTAGGTGCTTGCACAACACAACCTCCGTCCCTTCTATTGATTTTTCTTTCATTATTAACTATGCAGAATAATGTCTAAATATCATTCCACAACTTAATGATCTGACAATTGTTTTTTTTTTTTTTTTTCTTTAGGAAACAACTCAACCGGTTCAAATTTTGCATTCTTTAGCAGCTTCCAAAGTAATTTGTTGAATGATGGTTTGAAAAACCAGATTGGTTGGGGCCATGTTTGGAACAGATATGCCGGGCCATTGAGTTGTCGCCGTCAGCCCAATCAATGCGCCTTCACGCCACTTCTCCCTCCTGCCTGGTGGGATGGCCTTTGGCAATCTCCTCTTCCAAGGGACATCAATAGACTCGCTTCCTTTGGCATCAAACTATCTGCCATGGGCACAGTTGATACCGATTCCCTTCAGAATCATTGTAATTCAAAGAAACCTGTCGTGAGAACTGTTAAATTCGATTTGTAGTTTTTGGAAGTCGTATTTAATTGTATTCTTTTTTGAATATTTATAATAATTATTAGTATAGAATGTTGTATCATTTGTTTAATTTGCATCCAAGTATTCCTAGTCTCGTTTCTTCAGTGTTGCTGCTTATCTGTATAAATTCAATCCAATATGATTCTAACTTATTATGGGTCAAATATCAAAATTTAAAAGACCATATTAAGTTAAAGTCAATTTATGAGTATCACTATGGATGTTGCAAAGAATCGAGTCAACCAAACTAGGGGAGAGCCGGGTGAAATTGGGTTTGTCTTAACCTAAATCCGACTCTAAATATATACAGGATATATTTTTTAAATCCTAATCCGACCTTAGATTTGATGAAAATTGGATCTTTAAAGCTAATAATAATTTATAAAAAAAATTATTTATGATGTATTTATTTATAAAGAAGTAACTTGTTACTGAGAATTTCAATTTGAATTTGTCTATAAATTCTAATTTGATGTTTCTTTGATTTTTTTTCTAATTTAACAAGTGTGATTAAAAATAAAATAATAAATTTATAATTAATATAACATAATTATTTTTATTGATTAAATTATATTTTTATAAGAAAAAAATTATTTTTTTTAATGATCAAATTATTTTTTTCAAAAACACAAATAACAGTCACTCTTATTTCTGAAGATTGTCATTGAAAAATCCATACTTCTCCTTCTCCATATTACTTTCTTTTTAGATTTTCTTAATTTTTTTAAAAATATTTTTGTATAAATACAATTTAATCAATAGAAAAATAATTTATTAAAGGATATTTTGAAAAACAAAATTTAATCACAAAAAAATAAAATTTTTGTTAAAAGATATTTTTGTAAAAAATAATTTATTTTTTTTAAAATGGATAAAATTAACGTTAGTTAATACAAAAATTTAAAATGGATTAAAGATGAAGTTTTTTAAATGTTATAAATGAAGAAAGTGTATATTTTATAAATAGAGGAGATGGACTTATCATTTTAGTTTTTAGCATCTCTGAGAACTCAGGACTCAGGATAGAATGGAATTTTTTCAATAAAACATGTTGAAGGGTCAGATTTTGTCGAATATTTTTGACGTGATGATGTGATTATGCACAGCATTGTGAGTGGCTTACTGGATGTTCCCGTAACCAAAGCATGTAGATTGAAAATTCTGGGTGGATGCCCTGAGTGTACAACGGTACAACCCTTACGACGGCGGCTTAGCGGCTCAGTGTATGGTCAGCTGTGTTATGAAATTGGGGATAAGGGGCCATAGTGCTTGTGCCTTTTCTGGACACTTGAGTATGAAATTTGAAACTGCTGCATAATGTGAACGATCATTTGGACGAGTCATAAGAGCAACTCCAACGCTCCGGTTCTAATAACACTTTTTTTTGGCAAATAGAGAAATCAACCATTGGAGGGAAGAGAAGAAGGGTCTCGATTTTTGAGAGAAGAGAGTTCTTTTGAATGGAGACTTGTAATAACTTGTCAAGTGGCAAATGATTATAAAAATAAATAATTGTATAAAATTTTAATTAATTAAATAATTATATTTTTATTTAATTAATAATTTATATTAATTATTTATATCATAATAAATATTGAATATTATTTATATTATTATATTAAATTATAATTAATTAAATTTGTTTATATAAAAAAATAATTTAATTTTTACACTTTATAAAATAATTTTGGATGGGTTGCTTATTTTTATCAATTATAGAGTTTAATTATGTTTTTCTTTGTATTAAGTAATTTTATAAATTAGTATAATCTCAAATTATATATTGTGTATTATTGTTATATATGATTTTTTTTAATATTAATATCTTATAATAGTAAATTATTTTTGAATTTATAAATTTAAATAATATTATTGAAAAAAATAATTACATTAATTTTAAGTATTTTAATAAATTAATTAAGTGGGACTACAACAAGGACTAAAGTTAGTTCCTCCTAATAGAGAAGAGATAGATGCTTTGAGTTCCTATTTACTATTTAGGGTTAAGTACGATTTTGGTTCCAAATGTAGAGGCCAAAAATTTATTTCGTCCCCAACCTTTTTTTCGTTACAAAATGGTCCCAAAGGTTCCAGTTTGTTTTAAAATCGTCATTCAGACGAAAATACCCTCCTCATTCTTCTTGAAAATCCACCAAAAACAGAAGCTGAAGTTGAAGCTAAATCAGAAGTGGAAGAACAACAGAAGTAACAACAACAACCAGACGCAGAAGAACAACAACAACAATAGATTATGTATACAGTTTAACTACATAAATTCAATAACCTCAGCTAATTCTATCAAATCTAAACTAAGTCAACAACAACAATTCAACAGCAACTTTTAGCAATTCAATACCCACCTAAAATCAACTAACAGAAAATCAAAATTCAGCTAAACAAATCCAAAATCAAATCAAGGAACTAACACTAACCAAAAACAGAAATTGAAAGCAAAATGGTAACCTGAATTATGAAAATAGAAAACAGAAAAGAGGAAACAGGGGAGGCAGTGGTGGAGCGCCGGTGGTCTGGGCAGACGGGAAGGGGCTGGAGGTGGCTGAAGAATGTGTTAGCCGAAGCAGAAAAGGTGGCCGGCCCAGAGGCGGTTGTGAGTGGCTAGAGAATTAAAAATAGAGGTTGGGCCCTGTTTCACTTGTCAAAGCCACGAAGAACTGGGAGTGGCCAAACAGAAGTAGGGCAGAGATGAAGTGCGAAAAGGAGAGAGAAGAGGAATGTGATGGGTTCGCCGGCGGCACGGCGACGACGGGCTGGTTGTGGCGAAGGCACAGAAAAAGGGGAAAGGGGAAAGAGAGAGAGAAGAAGAAAGAAAGAAGGACGAGGAAGAAAGAGGGGAGAGGAGCAGCAGCGGCGGCGGCGAGGATCAGTGGAGGTCACTGGTGCAGAATTTATAATCCACAAATTAACCGGCAAGTGCACCGAGCCATACCAAGTAATACCTCAGGTGAGTGAGGGTCGATCCCACGAGGATTGATGGATTAAGTAACAATGGTCAAGTGATTTGCTTACTTAGACAAATAGAAAATGGTGTTTGAGAGTTCAATTGTATTAAACAGTAAATTTAGATTATCAGAAAGCAAGCAGTAAATAAGTTGTGAATAATATATGGAGAAAACAGTTAAGGCTTGAGAGTTATCTATTTTCCGGATTGACTTTTCTTACTAACTATTTTAATCATGCAAGATTCAATTCATGGCAAACTATATGTGACTAAACCCTAATTCCTTAGGCCTTTTTAGTCTCCTCTAGCTCTCATCAACCGCCAATTCCTTGGTCAATTAATTTCAATTAAAGGGTGAAGTTCAATTCTAGTTTATATGCCACAAAAACCCTAATTACCCAAATATAAGAGGATTATATGTCACGTATCCCGTTAAGTTCAGATAATTAGAAGTTTAGGAGAATATGTTTTCAAGCTGTTGTTCAAGTACAGAGCTTTTCCAAGTTATATAAGAACGCAATTAGAACAAGGGTCGTACTTCCGTTCCACCCAAATTCATAAGATAAAGAACGAAAACAATTCTTGAATTATAAATCAGTACATGAATTAAAACAAAAAAATAATAGTATCAATCCATACAATAGACAGAGCTCCTAACCTTAACAGTGGAGGTTTAGTTGCTCATGGTTTAGAGAGAAAACTAGGATTCTGTAAAACTGTAAAGTGCGGAATGAGGTAGAAGAGAAGAAGAGAAGAACCCTAAGGGCTGATTCTTTTCCCTTTTATATCTAATCCTAATTAATGTAAAATATATTTTCTCAAAATTAAATAATATCTTTTCCTATTTATAAAAGAAATAAAGTTTAATCAAAATTTATTAAATGCTTCTTGTGCAGCCTCTGGACGTATTGGGGACCACTTGTGTATTAATGTCCACGCTGAACTTGGAAATTCTCAAGTTCAGCGTGGATGAGACAGTGTGTTTCCTTTGTGCTTTTCTTGAGTCCACGCTGAACTTGAGAAAGCTCAAGTTCAGCGTGGAGAAGGCCATACAAAATGGATAAAAAGGATATACTATTATATATCGTTGGAAAGCTATAAAAGTTAGCTTTCCAATGTCACTAGAATCACGTCAATTGGATCTCTGTAGCTCAAGTTATTCTTGTTTGAGTGCAAGGAGGTCGGGGTTGACAGTATCATTCGCTTCCTTCCTTTTCTGCTACAAAACTCCATCAAATCCATCCGAATGCTACCTGAAATAAACCAAATTGCGCACAACTAAAAGTAGAATTCATAGTTTCTCAAAAATACTTAAATCTTGATTAAACTTAACAATTCAAGTGCAAATTCACTAGGAAAAGATAGAGAAGATGCTCACGCATCACAACACCGAACTTGAATTGTTGCTTGTCCTCAAACAACCAAAATTTATACATGATTAAGATGTGAATTTGCATGAGAAGTGAGAGTTCAGTTATGCTCATGTCTATTCTTAAAGTGGGTCTTATCTCCTATAATTTTGAACAGTTTTGGCATCTCACTCTCCTTTGAATCAGAGGAGTGTCACTGTCATTTGGAATTAGAATCCGGATTATATTATGAATTCTCTGATCCTTAAACTTTAGTTTAATCCTTAAACACATCAGATATCCTTTAATTCTCATGACACTGGTGCTTTGCACCTTGAGCCTAGCCGTGACTTTAAATGTTCTGTCTCAATGGTTAGTTGACACGAGAACACCACAAGCACTTAATTGGGAAACTCTCTTTAAGTTCTGAATATTTTTTTTCTTTCATCTACTCCCAGATAATGGTGCTCAAAACCTTTGGTATACTCTGCTAAATGTATCTGGTCTCAACTCTAAATATTCTGTCTTAAGGATTACTTGACACAAGAACACCACAAGCATATGACTAAGGAAACAACTCTTTGAGTTTTTAATCATGTCTGATCTCCTTAGTCATTGATGCTCAGAGCCTTGGACCTTGCTTTTATTTTTCTTTTGTTGTTTCTTTTTCTTCAAGGATCAAGCTTTCACTAATTTCAGAGAAGTCATAATAGTTCTCTTTCATCTTGTTCCTTATACATCAACATTCCTTGATTCAAATTCAAATATACACTATTCATGTCATGCATTCAAAATCACAGATAATACCACCACATTTAAGTAAATAAGACTACTCTTAAATATAAACTCAATTTCTCATGCAATACATCACTTTTTTTCTTTTCTTTTTAGATTCAAGCTCAGTGAGTGGTACATGAGACAAATTTTTTTTAGCTAAAAGCAAATAACAAAATGCAACTAAATCTAAGAACTGAAAGCACTAAAGATCATGCAGGCAATCAAAGCAACAGAAAATAGAAGACAACAAAATAAGAACGGAAGGGAAAATAGAATGAAAGGAACTCAACCACCTCAGTTATGCTGGTGGCAATCACATTCCTCCGGTTGTGCTCTTCCATGAAGAACATTCATCTCCCATGGTGCCACTGATGATAAGCTAAACAGAGAGCTCACTCTACAATACCAAACTTAAAAGTTTACTTGTCCCTAAGCAAAGAAAAACTCCAGGGTGTCAAAAATTCATTTTTAATTGCTCCTGTTCTTATTCTAACCACTCTGCATGACCAAAACACATGTAAACATGAAAATTTCTAAAAAAAATTGAGATAAAGTAATTTAAAACCAAAACTAAAATAACTATAATGCTAAAATCAAAATAACTATAAAATAAAACTAAAGTAACTGCAAAACCAAGGATACTAGTAGTTGGGTTGCCTCCAAACAAGTGCTTCTTTAGTGTCACTAACTTGACACTTGATTGTTGAAGTTTCTTCCTCTTCTTCCAATTGGTTAAAAGAAATGTCTCCAAGGGGGGAGAGGTGAAAATTAGTGCCCCCTGATATAAATTCCTCCTAACAAGCTTTCTTTTATTGTGATTTGATTGATTCACCTTGCTTGTTGGGGTAGAGGTTGGATTATTTTTTTGCTGACCTTTTCTTTTTCATGGATATTTTCTTCTGTTTCTTGGTCACAATCACTTTTTCAGTGCTTTCCTTGGTTGCCCTCACTTCTTTGATTTCAAAATTTGGGTGTTGTGGGATGGTTAGAGTGTACCCTTCATCAATAACTTCTTGAATTGGTGGTTCAATAAACTCACCCTCTATGCCACTCTCTGCTTCATTGGAGTGTAGATTCCCATAATTATTTTAATCCCTTACAACCTCCTTTGTTTGTGCATCTTCCTTTTTTGTTGGTGCATCTTCCTCCTTTGTTTTTGTATCTTCCTCTTCTTCCATGTGTGAGCGTGGAAAGTTCTCTAATTCACTGGAGTATGAACTCCTTTGATTGATTTTCTCACTTTCTTCCATAGGATCTTGCATTATATCTCTTGGGAAGGAATTTGCTTGTTCCTCTTCCTGGGGATTGATAATCAACTGCACATATTTCTTTACATTTTTGACACTCGTCCTTATATCATGTATGAATTCTTTCATGAGAAGCTCAAGAGCTGATGGTTCTTGATATGAATAAGGAGATGGTGGCTCTTGATATGAATAAGAAAGAGATGATGATTCTTGATAAGAGTAAAAAGAGGATGGTTCTTGGTATGAATAGGGAGATGGTGGCTCTTGATATGGGTAGAAAGATGATGGTTCTTGATATGGATAAAGAGGTGGTGGTTCTTGGTATGAATATGGATATGGTAGTTCTTGATAGTTCGAACATAGAGTACTGAAGTTTCTTTGGTTTTGACTTTGCCTACCAAAATTTGGGTACTTGCTCCATCCACAATAATATGAATCACTCCTTGGGTGTGAGTAGTAACCCATGTAATCTCTTTCCATTATATTTTCTTAGCAAAAAATACCAAACAGAATTAAACGCACCATGTGGTAAACAGGCAAGTAAAGAAGAAACAACATAAAGGAAAATAAAATAAAATATAAAAGAAAATGAAAACAAAAAAATATAAAATAAAAAAATAAACTAAATAATTAAGAAAATAAAATAACTAATAAGCAAAAAGGAGTATAAAATTTAAACTAAATAAGTAAAATAGCTAGGAAGAATAAAACAACTAAGGGGATATCAAACTTATTTTCAGAAATTAAGAAAAAAAAATATATAAGATGCAACTTTTTTTTTAAAAAAATTAAAGACAAAAATAGAATAAAACTAATAAAATATAAAAAGTAAAAAAAAAAAGGAATAAAAAATAAAATAAAAATACAAAAAAATAAAAATAAAAAGAAAAATTAATAAAAGAACGGACGAGAGTTAAATGAAAAAAATAAAAGGAAGTAAAAAAAAGAAAACAGGGGACAGGGGGATGGAAACGAAAGGCAAGGAAAAAAAATAAAGGAAACAAAAGAAATAAAAAATAAAAATTAGGGTAAAGAACTAATTTGGTCCCTTACGTTTGAGGTGAATTCTGTTTTAGTCCCCAACGTTTAAACTGTTCTATTTAAATCCAAAAAAAATTTGATTTGCATCAATCAAGTCCTGCCGTTAAGTGGGTGTGAAATTCTTAACGTCGCATCCGACGTGGCAAACTCGGTAGTGTAGCTACAGTTAACAGTTAGAAGCACGAAAAAAAAGGAAATGAAATTTGGTCCAATAAGTAAACCTTAATCCCCAAAATTGATGTTCTTCGTTTGTTGAGAATGGCCCTTAGTCGTCTTTCCAAAGTTCGGGTAGCAGCAGCAAGAATCGTGGGAGAAGGAGGACGTGCTTCTGTGGAGAGAGACCATCATTGCAGACATCATGTACAGCGGAGAACCCAGGAAGAAGATTTTGGAGCTGTGTCAACTATCAGGTGAGTCTCCTCTTTTCTGTCTCTTGTTTCAAAATTGCGTTGGGTGTTAGTGTTTAGAGGATCTGAACTGTTTGATGTCTTTGTTTTGGTTTGGTTAAGAACAGATAGGAGAAGGATGCGATTATTTTTCTTGGGCAGAGCCTGAAGGGCAAGATCCACAAATTGAAAGATTGAAGAACAAAGCAAGTTCGTTGAAACAAGAACTGCAGAAAGCTGAAAGAAAATTTGTATTGGCACTTGCTGTTGGAATTCTTGGATGGATAATGCTGGGCTGCTGCTATATGATCGACTTAATTGAGGTTTAGGGGGTTATCAGTTATGTTTGTTTGCTTTGCTGTTGTTGTCCCTAGTTTGGTGGGAATGTGAATTATTTACGGGATTGAAAAAATTGACATACAATTAGGGTGATAACAGTGATGTGTTAGTTGAAACTTTTTGGAAGTTGTATGTGTAAAGGTATTTGCTGTAAACATTATCAAGTTTTTTAGTGAAATGAAAAGCCATGAGTTCCTGTATTTTGACATGCATTATTTGGCTCTGTAAAAGTTTATTTCAGTTTGATCTACCAATAAATAGAAGGCTTAATTTGCCAATTCACATAACTATGCTGCTGAAAATTCATTTAAATCATTAGATAATGGAGAAGTCTTAAAGTAGCTTCTCTTAACCATTATAATATCCAAACAAGTCTTAAATATAACCATGAAAAGATAACAACACAAAAGAGATCAACATGAAAGTAGTAGTCTTAAAGTAGGGTGTCTAAAGTATCACAGGGACATTAGCCCTTGGTCATTGCCACTTTCATTACAAAACAGAAGGTAAACACTAAAATCTACTATGTTCTTCATCCCAATGCTTTCCAGACCCTAGGTGGTGTTTTTGCCATGAACTTCAAGGTCCTCCTTGATGGGCTAGTGACTGTTGCTGTCGATGGCTGGGGTTGACTGGTGCTGCTGCTGCATCTAGGTCTCTTGGAGGATGTTTGTGACTCTTGGCTCCCTCCAACTTGTGTATTGCTCTTTCTCTTTGGCTGAAGTTTTGTTGCTGGTTGTGTTGCTGTCTTGGCTGGGATCTTGCTAGGGTTTGGAGTCCTAGTTGTGCCAGCACCTTTCTTGGCTTGTGGAGCTGCTTTATTCTATAAACAGTAACAACAAACAGTGACATCAGGGGATTTAGTTCAATAAATTGGGTTCATCAGACAGTAACAACAATCACATAGGGGTCCCATCCAATGGCTGTTAGAAGTTGACCCCTATATGGAGTCTTGATAAAGCATCCATCAAGGTCGATCATGGGTCTGCACACCATGAAACTCCGTTTGCAAGCATCTAAGCAGATATAGATCCTCTCAAATTGTGGTCTCATGTCCTTACCAGGAATTGGTGTCTCCAATTGAAATTTAGGGGGTCTCTCCACTTGTATCTGAACAGTGGAACCCGGATTTGACCTCAGTAACTCGGCAGCATAGTCATGAATCCTCTTATATTGCTCTCCATAAGTACCATTAATCTCATCCAAGACTTGCTGCTTTACTCTGGCAGCTTTGGTCATTGTGAGATCAACATTCCACTTGCTATGAGCCTTC
Source organism: Arachis hypogaea (assembly GCF_003086295.3). Lineage (NCBI taxonomy): Eukaryota > Viridiplantae > Streptophyta > Magnoliopsida > Fabales > Fabaceae > Arachis > Arachis hypogaea. The sequence goes on along the minus strand of NC_092041.1, from coordinate 101,015,604 downwards.
TTTATCAAAGTTCTCAACTTGATTTTAGGGTTCTCACAGATCTTCTTCATAAAAGCCTTACTCAACCACTGAGAACTCATGATACCAATCTTGGTTGCCTTACTACATCTGTGTTTTTTGTAACAGCTGGTCAATTGCCATGTATCCTCTCTCTTCATCTTATGACAGTAAGCAAACCACTTGCATCATCACTTACAGGGACATCCCACAACTCCTCACTCTCATACCCATCATCTTCATCCCTTAGTCCAGCAGCCACCACTTTCTCCTTACTCTTATTAACACTGCCACTAAATTCTCCTTGTACTCTCCCAGTTGGAACACTCTGTTTCATCTTTTGGGAATCTTTCATGGTTGTGAGTTCAACATCATACAAACCCCCATCACCATTCCAATCATCATCGCTGTCATCAAATGCAACCTCCAGATCACTATCTCCAGAGCCGTTTTCACTCCACTATTTATCACTGTCTCCTTCATTATCATTTCCTGGCTAGTAGTCATCATCCTCAGATTCATCATCACCTAAAAAATCTGACCTCTCTGACCTCTCTTCATCATCATCCTCCAACATATCATTCTGGGCTTCTTTCACCATTGTGGGCTTCTTACCCACTTTGGCCTGAGCAAATGATTGGGCCTTGTGCAGCACAATTGGACCAGGCCCAACAGTGTCTGCAGTGGGTGCAGCAGCCTCACCAGCATCTATGTCTTCAACTTCCTCAATGGTGCAGCCTTTCTTAGTAGTAGCACCATCTTTGTGAACAACAAAAAGCTCTACCATGTTATCCCTCATTCCAATTCTGGCCATGTCCATTACATCCTGGTCTGTGTGAAGCATCCTTAGTTCTACATTTGTTTAATCTTTCAGAGACTTATACCACATTGCAGCAATGTTCTCTGCCACATATCCCTGTTCGACCACTATCTCCATGGCCTCAAACCTACTACACCTATCTTCATCACAGTAGTCTACTATGGAAGTCTCACCCCCACATAGTGTAAAGGTTCACCATCAAACCCAAACTTTTCCCCATGGTGTATCTTGACACTAAAATAACTCATTTTCTGAAAAATCTGTTAGACAAACACAGTAGACTTCATAAATTTCTCACATTGATCAAGAACAACAGAAATACATAAATGCAATCACTAGGGCAAAATAAAAACTTCCAAACCAAAACAAGAAATGAATATGAAACTATAAAACAAAAAAATCACACATCAACATGCTTCATTACATATCAACATGCATTAAGATGATTAAAACCAAATGGGTTGAGAAGATTTGATAACGGAATACCTGATACGATATTCTTCTGGAAAGCAAGGCTTTCAAACTAACTGCTACCGTGGACCTTTAACGTTACTGAAGGACAATGTCACTTCTCTGGCTGCGAATCACAACCCTTCAGTGTCGATCGGTAGGGTTTGTTGCCTTTGGTTATCGTTTCGTGCTTCACAAGAAGAAGAAGAAGAGTCAGGGTAAGCATGCGTTCTGTCCAAAGGCGGGAATGATAACACGTCTATTAACCACTGTCCCCTCTCGCTTGCCACGTCGGATACGACGTTAAGAATTTTACACCCACTTAACGGTAGGACCTGATTGATACAAATCATAACTTTTTTGGATTTAAATAGAACAGTTTAAACGTTGGGGACTAAAACAGAATTCACCCCGAACGTAGGGGGACCAAATTAGTACTTTGCCCTAAAAATTAATAATAATAAAAAAAATTAATTAAAAGAAAAATTATCTAATCTAAGCAATCAAACAACGAATAGTTGTCAATCACAGTCAAACCCCGGCAACGGCGCTAAAAACTTGGTGCGGAATTTATATCCCACAAACTAACCAGCAAGTGCACCGGGTTGTACCAAGTAATACCTCAGGTGAGTGAGGGTCGATCCCACGAGGATTGATGGATTAAGCAACAATGGTCAAGTGATTTGCTTAGTTAGACAAACAAAAAATGGTGTTTGAGAGTTCAATTGTATTAAACAGTAAATTCAGAATATCAAAAAGCAAGCAGTAAACAATTAGTGAATAATATATGGAGAAAACAGTTAAGGCTTGAGAGTCTACGCTGAACTTGGGAATTCTCAAGTTCAGCGTGGAGTGATGCGCGTGATGTTCCTTTGGTGCGTTGAGTTGACGCTGAACTTGAGAAAGCTCAAGTTCAGCGTGGAGAAGGCCATACAAAATGGAAGAAAAGGGTATACTATTATATATCGTTGAAAAGCTCTGGAAGTTAGATTTCTAATACTAATAGAATCACGTCAATTGGATCTCTGTAGCTCAAGTTATTCTTGTTTGAGTGCAAGGAGGTCGGGATTGACAGCATCATTCGCTTCCTTCCTTTTCTGCTATAAAACTCCATCAAATCCATCTGAATGCTACCTGAAATAAACCAAATTGTACACAACTCAAAGTTGCATTCATAGTGGCTCAAAAATACTTAAATCTTGATTAAATTTAGGAATTCAAGTGCAAATTCACTTGGAAAAGATAGAGAAGATGCTCACGCATCACAACACCAAACTTGAATTGTTGCTTGTCCTCAAGCAACCAAAATTTGTACATGATTAACATGTGAATTTGTATGAAAAGTGAGAGTTCAGTTATGCTCATGTCTATTCTTAAAGTGGGTCTTATCTCCTATAATTTTGAACAGTTTTGGCATCTCACTCTCCTTTGAATCAGAGGAGTGTCACTGTCATTTGGAATTAGAATCCGGATTATATTATGAATTCTCTGATCCTTAAACTTTAGTTTAATCCTTAAACACATCAGATATCCTTTAATTCTCATGACACTGGTGCTTTGCACCTTGAGCCTAGCCGTGACTTTAAATGTTCTGTCTCAATGGTTAGTTGACACGAGAACACCACAAGCACTTAATTGGGAAACTCTCTTTAAGTTCTGAATATTTTTTTTCTTTCATCTACTCCCAGATAATGGTGCTCAAAACCTTTGGTATACTCTGCTAAATGTATCTGGTCTCAACTCTAAATATTCTGTCTTAAGGATTACTTGACACAAGAACACCACAAGCATATGACTAAGGAAACAACTCTTTGAGTTTTTATTCATGTCTGATCTCCTTAGTCATTGATGCTCAAAGTCTTAGACCTTGCTTTTATTTTTCTTTTGTTGTTTCTTTTGCTTCAAGGATTAAGCTTTCACTAATTCCAGAGAAGTCATAATAGTTCTCTTTCATCTTGTTCCTTATACATCAACATCCCTTGATTCAAATTCAAATATGCATTGTTCATGTCATGCATTCAAAATCACAGATAATACCACAATATTTAAGTAAATAAGATTACTCTTAAATATAAACTCAATTTCTCATGCAATACATCACTTCTTTTCTTTTTTTTTTAGATTCAAGCTTAGTGAGCGGTACATGAGACAAATTTTTTTTCACTAAAAGCAAATAATAGAATGCAACCAAATCTAAGAACTGAAAGCACTAAAGATCATGCAGGCAATCAAAGCAACAGAAAATAGAAGACAACAAAATAAGAACGGAACGAAAAATAGAATGAAAGGAACTCAACCACCTTGGTCTGGTGGCCATCTCATTCCTCCGGTTGTGCTCCTCCATGAAGAATATTCATCTCCCCATGGTGCCACTGATGATAAGCTAAATAGAGAGCGCACTCTACAACACCAAACTTTAAAGTTTGCTTGTCCCCAAGCAAAGAAAAACTCCAGGGTGTCAAAAATTCCTTTTTAATTGCTCATGCTCTTATTCTAACCACTCTACATGACCAAAACACATGTAAAACATCAAAATTTCTAAAAAAAATTGAGATAGAGTAATTTAAAACCAAAACTAAAATAACTATAAAATTAATACTAAAGTAACTGCAAAACCAAGGATACTAGTAGTTGGGTTGCCTCCCAACAAGCGCTTCTTTAATGTCACTAGCTTGACACTTGATTGTTAAAGTTTCTTCCTCCTCTTCCAGTTGGTTAAAAGAAATGTCTCCAAGGGGGGAGAGGTGAAAATTAGTTCCCCATGATATAAATTCCTCCTAACAAGCTTTCTTTTATTGTGATTAGCTTGATTCACCTTGCTTGTTGGGGTAGAGCTTGGATTGTTTTTTTGTTGACCTTTTCTTTTTCATGGATATTTTCTTTTGTTTCTTGGTCACAATCCCCTTTTTAGTACTTTTCTTGGTTGCCTTCATTTCTTTGATTTTAAAATTTGGGTGTTGTGTGATGGTTAGAGTGTACCCTTCATCAAGAACTTCTTGAATTGGTGGTTCAATAAACTCACCCTCTATGCCACTCTCTGCTTCATTGGAGTGTAGATTCCCATAATTGTTTTCATCCCTTACAACCTCATTTGTTTGTGCATCTTCCTTCTTTGTTGGTGCATCTTCCTCTTCTTCCATGTGTGAGGGTTGAAAGTTCTCTAATTCACTGGAGTATGAACTCCTTTGATTGATTTCCTCACTTTCTTTCAAAGGATTTTGCATTATATCTCTTGGGAAGGAATTTGCTTGTTCCTCTTTCTGGGGCTTGATAATCAACTGCACATATTTCTCTATATTTTTGACCCTCGTTCTTATATCATGTATGAATTCTGTAACACACTACCATACAGAGTCTTATGCTTAAGTCATAATTCAGAGATGGCAAGGTATTACGACCTCTAAAAATAAAAATTTAGTACGTATAGTAGTATGAATAATTGATTATAACTAGGAGCCTTTGTAGAAAAGGGGTAAACAAAAACCGCAACTCGAAAGCGTAACACTCCGATCGATAACGTAACGAACAAGGATAACCAACACGTGATTATATATGTGCAAAGGAGTGTCAAAACAGGAATATCAAGACTCAAGATCCGGCTGCGAAGATAACCGATCCGAGCATAACAATATATACATATGATATAATAAGGAAAACCCCAAAGGAAACCCAAAGGGACACAAATACATAAAACCTATTCTCCAAAATTCTCCCATAAGAGGAGTCATCACAGTTTGTATTATTTAATGGAGATAAAAGTATCTAAGCAAAACATATAAACCGAAACATAGCCCCGAGAACAAAATCCGCATCGGAAACATAGTCAGCGGGAAACCTCACGTCCTGCATCTGAAAACCACAAAATCCGCATGGGTGAGAACCAGAGGTCCCCAGCATGGTAACAGCTTCCACATATATAATACATAATAATGGAGGAAAGCCAAAGGCAATCCTAGAACTTCCTCCAGATAATATCAAAGCTTATAGACAAGCTAAACCATAAAGGGCATCTGACTAAAGATACTTCAGTCTAACTAATACTTCCCTTTCCAATTCCTTCAGACCTCCCAACCACCAGCAGGAGTATAATATAGCAAACACAGTTATATCAAGCAAGAAATATACAATTAGGAACAAGTAAGGCATTTAGACAATTAGCAAGTAATATGCAGTCAAATAGGCAATCTCAAACAATTCATATAGTATGCATATGATGAATGCCTGTCCCTAGTGGCTGATGATATCATCTGTCGGTTATAGAGCCAACCCGACAAGTCCTGGTAGCTAACCATTGGACTGTCCCTCTGTCATGCATCCCCAACTCGAGTTATACTCATCATAAACTTGATCATAATCATGATCTATATCCATCACCCTCACTGGTGAATATTTACGGGGGCGAGCTCATCCGGGTCTTTCACAGTGCCCGGCCACACTTATGACATAGGGTCAAAAGAGTATCAAGTCTCAACCTGGAGCACGTGGTGGCTAGCCACTGCTACTACCCAGGGAAACTCGTATCTCCGATAGTGGAAGTGCAAATCACAATTATCAATAATTCAGCATAAACATGCATGAATTCTCATCCATGGATCAACATCCATATCAGCCATTCCGGCTCACGGTTAAATCCATAACCAGCCAATATTCATAGCATACACAGCTATTCCGGCTCATGGTTCAGTCCAGAACCAGCCAATATTCATAGCATACACAGCTATTCCGGCTCACGGTTCAATCCAGAACCAGCCAATATATAAACAATTACAGCCCTTCGGCCAATGGCATAACAAGCACTGCCACCACCATCCTCCACATCTCACATAATCATCAATGATCCTCATTGATTATTCATTTTCCCTTGCTTCACTCGCAAGTTACCACATCCACTAGCTCCTTCTCTCATAGCTAGGCATATCATAATGATTTAAGATATAAGTGGTGAGATCGGAGGCTTAGAAGTATGAAATTTGGCTTTTAAAACTCAAAAATCAACTTTGGGATGAAAACAGGTCCACGCGTACGCGCACTCCACGCGCACGCGTGGATGGCCTCAGAAACTTCATCGACGCGCAAGCGTCATGCACGCTAACGCGTGGATTAAAAAATTGTCAATCGGCGCGTACGCGTCAACCACGCGTACGCGTGGGTGTTCTCGTGCCCCAGGCACAACACTGGCACAGTTCTGGCATAACTCTCTGGAAAATGGCTGGGCATTGGGTGCAGCACAATCGGCGCGCCCGCGCACATCACGCGCACGCGTGGATGGCATTTTCGGGAAGAACGGCGCGCACGCGCCAAGTGCGCCCATGCGCAAGGGGTCATTCTGCTAAAAATTTTCTAAGTTAAAAGCTGCAGAATTCACCAATTTAAACCCCAATCTTCCAACGGACATAACTTTCTCATTTTAAATCGTTTTTCACCCGTTCTTCGAACGGCATGGACATCTCGGATCCAATTTCATTTCTAAATAGATTTGGCACAAAACAGAGATCCGTAGTCCAAGTTATGTCCCACCAAAGTATGCCCAAAAACCATGTTTTTCATAAAAACCACAAAGTGCCATTTTCAAAACAAGCCATTTCCAACTCTTTTCTAAATCAATCAAAACATGCCATTTTCATCCCTTTTTCTTGAAATCAATCAAAATACATCAATTTCAACATCAAGCCTCCTCAACTCACACATTGACACTTTACCATAAATTACAAAATCACTATCTCATCATTTTAACCCACTTCACCCAAGTGGCTCAAACTCAAACATATTGACATATCATATACTCTTCCTCATGCCAAATCCAACAACACCAATCCCAATAATTCATTATTATACACAATAAACATCATGCTCACCATAAACATGGTTCAACCCACAATTCAACCATAACCAATCATCAAGCATATATCACAACATGCATATTTCTCATACATCATACCACCAAGGCATCATTAATCATCATCACATATATGACCACATCGTATATATCAACAATTCAACAACACCAACCATTCAATGCCTATCTTAGGGCCTCTAGCCTAAGTATTTCCTACCACATTACATATTAGATACGGGAAACCGAAACCATACCCTAGCCGATTTTCCCAAGCTCCACCGGAGCACTTCCAAATCACTTATCCACAAGCTCTCAAGGCCTCAACACCTCCAAGAACAGATTTTTCACCACCAAACCCTCTCCAAGCTTTTCAAAATCACCAATCAAGCTCCAATATTCACATATACACAACCTAAGCCACAATCATCATACCCATACACAACATCTCAAAACCCAAACATCATAAAACAACAAAATACACTAGGGTTGAGAATCTTACCACACCCAAGATCCAAGGAGACAAGATTAACCTTCTCCTTCAAGAGAGTTGGGTCCTATAACATCAAAGAACCCAAAATCTCAACATTTCACCCATGAAACTCGAAAATAAGGGCTGGAATTTCGAACATAAACTTGTGGCTTACCTCAAGATTGATTGTATGAGTTTTGTAGAGCTCTCCGCGGTGAACGCGTGGCCGCAAACGGAGCGGCAATCGGAGCTCTAGATCAAAAGTTATGGTGGTTTGAAGATCAAGTGAGAGATAGAAGTTTGAGAGAGTGTTCTTCCCCCATTCCCTTTACTTTCAGCGTGTTTTTGAGTGTTGTGAGGAGAGAGAGTGCTGAAAACTAGGGTTTTGGTCTAGTTATGTTGGGCCAAGGGCCCACTTTGGGTCCGGTTGACCCGGTTTGGCCCGTTCGGTCCAATCTTGGTCCGATTTCTATAAAATTGGTACCGAAATTCTCGTCTCAGTCTCCTCTATCATATTTAGCCACAAAAATCACATTTTGGGCTTTCTAGAATAAATTCTCATTTATAGGCTAATTAGCCGTTAATTAACCGGGTTTTACATTCTACCCACCTAATTGGGAATTTTGCCCACAAAATTCAAATGCAATTACCTGAGAATAAATGCGGATAATCCGTTCGCATCTCCGACTCAAGTTCCCAAGTGTGTTCCTCAACATCGCCTCGACTCCATGCCACTTTGACCAATGAAACCTTCTTTCCACGCAACCGTTTGATACTAGTATCATCAATTCTGACTGGAGCCACTGGAAGCGTCAAATCTTCCCTTAACTGAACCGATTCAGGTTCCAACACATGGCTAGCATCAGGAGTGTACTTCCGAAGCTGCGACACGTGAAACACGTCGTGCAGATTCGAAAGATGAGGTGGTAGAGCCATCCGATACGCCACGGGTCCAATCCTCTCCAGGATTTGAAATGGACCAATGTATCGAGGATTCAACTTCTTTGCCTTAATCGCCCTACCTACTCCCGTGGTCGGAGTAACCTTAAGGAAAACATGATCTCCTTCCTCGAATTCTAAGGGCTTTCGCCTCTGATCGGCGTAACTCTTTTGACGACTCTGCGCCGTAAGCATCTTATCACGGATTTTCTTGACTTGTTCAGTAGTCTCAGCTATCATTTCCGGTCCTAACAAGCTTTTCTCTCCAACTTCATACCAACATAGCGGAGATTGACATTTCCTCCCATACAAGGCCTCATACGGAGCCATTCCGATGCTCGCATGATAACTATTATTGTATGCAAACTCCACTAATGGCATATACCGATCCCAACTCATCGGTTGGTCCAAAACACAAGCTCTCAACATATCCTCTAGTGTTTGGATCGTCCTCTCGGATTGACCATCTGTTTGAGGATGGTAAGCCGTGCTCAAGCTTAATCGGGTTCCAAAAGCTTTCTGAAATGCACCCCAAAACCTTGAAGTGAAACGAGGATCTCTATCAGAGATTATAGTAGCAGGTACACCATGAAGTCTCACAATCTCCTTTATGTATAACCGTGCTAGCTCCTCAAGGGTGTAAGTCATACGAATGGGTAAAAAGTGAGTTGACTTCGTCAGTCGGTCCACAATCACCCAAATAGCATCAAAACCAGCCCTAGTCCTTGGCAATCCCGACACAAAGTCCATTGCAATACTTTCCCACTTCGATTGTGGAATCTCTAAAGGTTACAACATCCCGGAAGGTCTTTGATGTTCAATCGTTACCTTTTGACAAGTTAAGCACTTTGATACATATTCCGCCACATCATTCTTCATACCCGGCCACCAAAACATCGCCTTTAAATCATGGTACATCTTAGTACTTCCCGGGTGAATGGAGAATCCGCTTTTGTGTGCCTCCTTTAAAATATCTTGCCTCAAAGTGCCAACATCCGGCACAATGATCCTACCCTTGAATCTCCATAACCCATCTTTTTCTTCCGACACTCTCCACCGTTTTCCTTGCTCAATAGCCGGTAACACCTTCCATAACGCTTCATCATTTTGATGAGCCTTTAGGAGTTCGGACTTAAAGTCACTTGAGATTTCTAATCGGCTTAAACACAAAGTTCCGGATACTTCTCGAGCACCAAGTTTCAGACTCTCAAATCCCTTGAGCAACTTCTCCTCTTGAAGCATCATCCAAGCCGCATATAACGACTTCCGACTTAACGCATCCGCCACTACGTTTGCCTTTCCCGGATGGTAATGCAACTCAAAGTCGTAGTCCTTCAACAATTCCATCCACCTTCTCTGCCTCATATTAAGCTCTTTCTAATCAAAGAGGTACTTCAAGCTCTTATGATCAGAGAAAACTTGGAACTTAACCCCATAGAGATAATGCCTCCACACCTTCAAGGCAAACACAACCGCAGCGAGTTCCAAATCGTGCGTAGGGTAACTAACTTCATGAGGTCTCAACTGTCGTGAGGCATACGCCACCACATTATGATGCTGCATCAGCACGCACCCTAGACCCTTCAATGAGGCATCACAATACACCTCAAATGGCTCATTCGGCTCAGGTAACACTAACACAGGTGCAGTGGTCAACTTTTTCTTCAATATCTGAAAGCTCTCCTCGCACTCAGGAGTCCAAACAAACGGAGTATCTTTGCGGGTTAACTTTGTCATTGGCAAAGCTATCTGTGAAAAGCCTTTGATAAACCTTCGGTAATAGCCAGCTAAACCCAGAAAACTCCTTATCTCTGTTACGGTGGTTGGTTGCTTCCAATCCATCACAACCTCTACCTTAGTTGGATCTACGGCTATTCCCTTCTTACTCACCACGTGACCCAAAAACTTCACCTCACTCTTCCAAAACTCACACTTAGACAGTTTTGCATAGAGTTTCTTCTCCTTTAGAATCTGCAACATGGTCCTCAAGTGTTCCGCATGCTCTTCTTCAGTCTTGGAATAAATCAGTATGTCATCAATGAAGACAACAACGAATTTATCCAGAAACGGATGAAAAACTCTATTCATGTAGTCCATAAACACTGCAGGAGCGTTCGTCAACCCGAAAGACATTACAGTGTACTCGTAATGACCATAACGAGTCCTGAAAGCGGTCTTAGGGATATCCTCACCCCTCACCCTTATCTGGTGATAACCGGATCATAAATCGATCTTGGAGAAAACTCCAGCTCCTTGTAACTGATCCATGAGATCATCAATTCTCGGCAATGGGTACTTATTCTTTATTGTAACCTTGTTCAGCTGCCTGTAATCCACACAAAGCCGCATACTCCCATCCTTCTTCTTCACTAGTAACACTGGAGCACCCCACGGAGAGACACTTGGTCGTATAAAATTCTTTCCCAACAAATCCTCTAACTGAGACTTTAGCTCGTTCATCTCTAATGGTGACATCCTATAAGGAGCACTTGAGATTGGTCCCGCCCCGGGTACCAACTCAATAGCAAACTCAACCTCTCGGTTAGGTGGAAACTCATCAATATCATCAGGAAACACTTCCGGAAACTCACACACAACCGGAATCTGTTCCAACCTTTGATCATCACCCGAAACACCCGCGGTTAACAACATGATACCCTGACATTCGGTTCCGGAACAGTTCACCATCACCGAATTCAAGTAATAATTATTCACCACGACCGGCCCTTCAGTATCTTCCGGCATAAAGTACACCGACTTTGTAGAACAATCTAGCAGAACATGGTTCTTAGATAACCAGTCCAATCCCAAGATAAGATCAAGACAAATCATCGGTAAGCAGATTAAATTATGAACAAAATCACGCTGCTTGAACCTAAAGGAAACTTCCGGGCATCCTAGCCTAGTTACCATGGCTTCATGGGTAGCATTGTACACTCTTAGATCGTAACCTAAGGTTACAACCTTCAATCCTAACTCATGGGCTTTCTCAAATGCAATGAATGAATGCGATGCTCCCGAATCAAATAAAGCATTTAAAGTTTGTCCAGCCATTTCACAGTTACCTCGAATAAGTGTCTCAGATCCCTCAGCTCCTACAGCTGAAGTGGTGAACACCCGACCAGTCTGTTGTGCCTTTCCAGCACCTTGTTTCTGCTTCTCCGGACAATTTGCGGCTTTATGCCCCGCCTTTCCACAAGTGTAGCACAAACCCCATCTGGCCATGCATGGTGCTCCCGGATGGAGACTTCCACACCTAGTACAAGCTTGATCATTCTGAGGCTGCTTCCCAAACTTCTTCCATTGGGAGTTGTTGTTGTTGTTGGGCCTCCTAAAAGAGCTTCCCCTCTTGAAAGACGGACCTCTAGGTGCAAAACTCTTCCCTCGGTTCTGTGGGAATAATCCTCTGTGAATCCCTTTCTCAGCAGTTGCCCTTTTCACACACTCCTCAGCAACCCTACACTTGTTTACTAGCTCGGAGAAGGTCCTAATCTCCATTGGTCCCACTGAACTGAAAATATCACTCCGGAGTCCTCCTTCATACTTAACACACTTCCATTCCTCATATTCCACCGGAGTCCCTTGGCACATATGAGAGAACCTGAACAGCTCCTCAAACTTGTCAGTATACTCTGATATGGACATAGTACCCTGCTTCAGCTGTAACAATTCAAGTTCCTTAGCCGTCCTAGCAGAAGTCGGAAAGTACTTCTTATAGAACTCCTCTTGGAAGACATTCCAGGTGATATAGTCATCACCCTGCTGCAGAAGACGTCGGATACCTTGCCACCAATGCGACGCTTCACCGACAAGCATATAGGTAGCAAACTCGACACGCTGTCCTTTAGGCACCACTTGCGCTTGCAGCGCTCGCTCTATAGCCTGAAACCATGTATCAGCCTCAGTCGGGCTAGTAGTTCCCTTGAACTTAGGTGGATTAACCTTCAAAAAGTTTGCCAGTGTCATCGGGCCCTGAACTCCACCTCCATCATTACCATGGTTGTTCATCTGTTGACCAAGAGCCTCAGCAGTGGCTTGCATAGCAGCAGCCATGTTCTCCAACGCAGTCATAAAGTTCACCGGGTCATGAGGGTTATTCTCTGGCGCACGAGCATTCGTACGACCTCTCACACTACCTCTACCGCGTCCACGAGGCGCCATCTGGTTCCTATACATACCAAACAATCGATATTAAGTTGATCAGTCTCAATATCGGAAGTCTAGTACTTCAAAGTCCCAAATGCATGCTCATGAACGTTTATGCCAATTATATCAAGCAGATATACTAATAGCACATAACACACACACAGAGAATGCACAGAAGCATAATCAGTCCATCCCTCAGGCTCTACAGGAACGAACTGCTCTGATACCATAATGTAACACCCTACCATACAGAGTCTTATGCTTAAGTCATAATTCAGAGATGGCAAGGTATTACGACCTCTAAAAATAAAAATTTAGTACGTATAGTAGTATGAATAATTGATTATAACTAGGAGCTTTTGTAGAAAAGGGGTAAACAAAAACCACAACTCGAAAGCGTAACACTCCGATCGATAACGTAACGAACAAGGATAACCAACGCGTGATTATATATGTGCAAAGGAGTGTCAAAACAGGAATATCAAGACTCAAGATCCGGCTGCGAAGATAACCGATCCGAGCATAACAATATATACATATGATATAATAAGGAAAACCCTAAAGGAAACCCAAAGGGACACAAATACATAAAACCTATTCTCCAAAATTCTCCCATAAGAGGAGTCATCACAGTTTGTATTATTTAATGGAGATAAAAGTATCTAAGCAAAACATATAAACCGAAACATAGCCCCGAGAACAAAGGATCTTCGCAATTATAGAAGTCTCCAGCATGCCTCAGCGGGAAACCTCACGTCCTACATCTGAAAACCACAAAATCCGCATGGGTGAGAACCAGAGGTCCCCAGCATGGTAACAGCTTCCACATATATAATACATAATAATGGAGGAAAGCCAAAGGCAATCCTAGAACTTCCTCCAGATAATATCAAAGCTTATAGACAAGCTAAACCATAAAGGGCATCTGACTAAAGATACTTCAGTCTAACTAATACTTCCCTTTCCAATTCCTTCAGACCTCCCAACCACCAGCAGGAGTATAATATAGCAAACACAGTTATATCAAGCAAGAAATATACAATTAGGAACAAGTAAGGCATTTAGACAATTAGCAAGTAATATGCAGTCAAATAGGCAATCTCAAACAATTCATATAGTATGCATATGATGAATGCCTGTCCCTAGTGGCTGATGATATCATCTGTCGGTTATAGAGCCAACCCGACAAGTCCTGGTAGCTAACCATTGGACTGTCCCTCTGTCATGCATCCCCAACTCGAGTTATACTCATCATAAACTTGATCATAATCATGATCTATATCCATCACCCTCACTGGTGAATATTTACGGGGGCGAGCTCATCCGGGTCTTTCACAGTGCCCGGCCACACTTATGACATAGGGTCAAAAGAGTATCGAGTCTCAACCTGGAGCACGTGGTGGCTAGCCACTGCTACTACCCAGGGAAACTCGTATCTCCGATAGTGGAAGTGCAAATCACAATTATCAATAATTCAGCATAAACATGCATGAATTCTCATCCATGGATCAACATCCATATCAGCCATTCCGGCTCACGGTTAAATCCATAACCAGCCAATATTCATAGCATACACAGCTATTCCGGCTCATGGTTCAGTCCAGAACCAGCCAATATTCATAGCATACACAGCTATTCCGGCTCACGGTTCAATCCAGAACCAGCCAATATATAAACAATTACGGCCCTTCGGCCAATGGCATAACAAGCACTGCCACCACCATCCTCCACATCTCACATAATCATCAATGATCCTCATTGATTATTCATTTTCCCTTGCTTCACTCGCAAGTTACCACATCCACTAGCTCCTTCTCTCATAGCTAGGCATATCATAATGATTTAAGATATAAGTGGTGAGATCGGAGGCTTAGAAGTATGAAATTTGGCTTTTAAAACTCAAAAATCAACTTTGGGATGAAAACAGGTCCACGCGTACGCGCACTCCACGCGCACGCGTGGATGGCCTCAGAAACTTCATCGACGCGCAAGCGTCATGCACGCTAACGCGTGGATTAAAAACTTGTCAATCGGCGCGTACGCGTCAACCACGCGTACGCGTGGGTGTTCTCGTGCCCCAGGCACAACACTGGCACAGTTCTGGCATAACTCTCTGGAAAATGGCTGGGCATTGGGTGCAGCACAATCGGCGCGCCCGCGCACATCACGCGCACGCGTGGATGGCATTTTCGGGAAGAACGGCGCGCACGCGCCAAGTGCGCCCATGCGCAAGGGGTCATTCTGCTAAAAATTTTCTAAGTTAAAAGCTGCAGAATTCACCAATTTAAACCCCAATCTTCCAACGGACATAACTTTCTCATTTTAAATCGTTTTTCACCCGTTCTTCGAACGGCATGGACATCTCGGATCCAATTTCATTTCTAAATAGATTTGGCACAAAACAGAGATCCGTAGTCCAAGTTATGTCCCACCAAAGTATGCCCAAAAACCATGTTTTTCATAAAAACCACAAAGTGCCATTTTCAAAACAAGCCATTTCCAACTCTTTTCTAAATCAATCAAAACATGCCATTTTCATCCCTTTTTCTTGAAATCAATCAAAATACATCAATTTCAACATCAAGCCTCCTCAACTCACACATTGACACTTTACCACAAATTACAAAATCACTATCTCATCATTTTAACCCACTTCACCCAAGTGGCTCAAACTCAAACATATTGACATATCATATACTCTTCCTCATGCCAAATCCAACAACACCAATCCCAATAATTCATTATTATACACAATAAACATCATGCTCACCATAAACATGGTTCAACCCACAATTCAACCATAACCAATCATCAAGCATATATCACAACATGCATATTTCTCATACATCATACCACCAAGGCATCATTAATCATCATCACATATATGACCACATCGTATATATCAACAATTCAACAACACCAACCATTCAATGCCTATCTTAGGGCCTCTAGCCTAAGTATTTCCTACCACATTACATATTAGATACGGGAAACCGAAACCATACCCTAGCCGATTTTCCCAAGCTCCACCGGAGCACTTCCAAATCACTTATCCACAAGCTCTCAAGGCCTCAACACCTCCAAGAACAGATTTTTCACCACCAAACCCTCTCCAAGCTTTTCAAAATCACCAATCAAGCTCCAATATTCACATATACACAACCTAAGCCACAATCATCATACCCATACACAACATCTCAAAACCCAAACATCATAAAACAACAAAATACACTAGGGTTGAGAATCTTACCACACCCAAGATCCAAGGAGACAAGATTAACCTTCTCCTTCAAGAGAGTTGGGTCCTATAACATCAAAGAACCCAAAATCTCAACATTTCACCCATGAAACTCGAAAATAAGGGCTGGAATTTCGAACATAAACTTGTGGCTTACCTCAAGATTGATTGTATGGGTTTTGTAGAGCTCTCCGCGGTGAACGCGTGGCCGCAAACGGAGCGGCAATCGGAGCTCTAGATCAAAAGTTATGGTGGTTTGAAGATCAAGTGAGAGATAGAAGTTTGAGAGAGTGTTCTTCCCCCATTCCCTTTACTTTCAGCGTGTTTTTGAGTGTTGTGAGGAGAGAGAGTGCTGAAAACTAGGGTTTTGGTCTAGTTATGTTGGGCCAAGGGCCCACTTTGGGTCCGGTTGACCCGGTTTGGCCCGTTCGGTCCAATCTTGGTCCGATTTCTATAAAATTGGTACCGAAATTCTCGTCTCAGTCTCCTCTATCATATTTAGCCACAAAAATCACATTTTGGGCTTTCTAGAATAAATTCTCATTTATAGGCTAATTAGCCGTTAATTAACCGGGTTTTACAAATTCTTTCATGAGAAGCTCAAGAGCTGATGGTTCTTGATATGAATAAGGAGATGGTGGCTCTTGATATGAATAAGAAGGAGATGATGATTCTTGATAAGAGTAAAAAGAGGATGGTTCTTGGTATGAATAGGGAGATGGTGGCTCTTGATATGGGTAGAAAGATGATGGTTCTTGATATGGGTAGAGAAGTGGTGGTTCTTGGTATGAATATGGATATGGTAGTTCTTGATAGTTAGAACATGGAGTACTGAAATTTCTTTGGTTTTGACTTTGCTAACCAAAATTCGGGTACTTCTTCCATCCACAATAATATGAATCACTCCTTGGGTGTGAGTAGTAACCCATATGATCTCTCTCCATTATGTTTTCTTAGCAAAAAATACCAAACAGAATTAAATGCACCATATGGTAAACAGGCAAGCAAAGAAGAAAGAACATAAAGAAAAATAAAATAAAATATAAAAGAAAATAAAAATAAAAGAAATATAAAATAAATAAATAAACTAAATAATTAAGAAAATAAAATAACTAATAAGCGAAAAGAAGTATAAAATTTAAACTCAATAAGTAAAATAACTAGGAAGAATAAAATAACTAAGGAAAAACCAAACTTAATTTCAGAAATTAAGAGAAAAAAATATAAGATGCAATTTTAAAAAAAAATTAAAGACAAGAATAAAATAAAACTAATAAAATATAGAAAGTTAAAAAAAATAATGAAAAAAATAAAACAAAAATACAAAAAAAAGAAAAAAAAAGACGAGAGTTAAATAAAAAAAATAAAAGGAAATAGAAAAAAAGAAAACAGGGGGACGGAAATGAAAGGCAAGGAAAAAAACCTTTTTATATAATTAAATATCTGAGAAACTTTTATTCCCAAAATACGCACCCGTTGAAAATGCTCCTGAAAAATGCATGCCCAATTCATGCCTGGCGATCGCGAAATGGAATTTGGCATCACTTCAGGGGTGATGCCAATGAAATGGTGCATGCACGGCAGCTTTCTTCATTTTGTTGCTGCCATAAACGAAATGGAGCAACCTCAATGACGGGGCACATGAGGTGGTGCACATCAGGGCCAGCGCATGCGAATTGTACCAAGCTGCTGGCAGCGCCAATGAAATGGAGAACCTCGTGCGTGGCGCCCACGAAAAGGTGGTCAAGGTAGCAGCTGCAGGAACCGTATCTCACATGCATTGGCTATGTTGGGAGGTAGGAGACACTTAGGAAGGGAGCCAAGACCATTATAAAAGGGTTGTGGGGAGGGGACCTCATGCACGGTTGAAGGGAACATATGGTAAAATTTTTTTTGTATAAGTGGTAAAAGGAAGCTAGGAGGAGGTGGGAGGGCAGTGCTGGAAAAAAATTTAAATATGAGTGGGGGAGGGGTTAACGCAGAGGAGAACTTGAACCGGTTGGACGGACATCATATAGCGGCACATTTATTCCATAAGGTTAGTTTACGTCATTAAGCTGATTGTTGTTGTTAGCGATTATTAGACATAATTTATTACATCTTTAAAAAGTTTTGTAGAGTATTTTGAACTGTTGTATTTCTTGCTACCTTATGTTGTAGCCGACATGTGTCCTTACTCCTCATGGCACGCTCGTCGATGTTTTCATGGTAGATCCTGCGGATCCAAGCATGGAAATTAGGCGGCAGAGGCTTGAGCCTTATCTGAGACGCATGGGATTTTACCACGCCTCTTTGATCAAGCGCTTCGAGTACGACAATCCACTTATTAGTGTCTTTGTCGAACGATAGCGACCGGAAACACACAGCTTCCACCTCCCTTGGGGCGAGTGTACGATAACCCTGGAGGATGTAGCGATGCAGTTAAGGTTACCTATTGATGGTCAGCCTGTTAGTGGTACCTTGAGGTCATGGAGCAAGTTTCACCAAAGAGATATTTGGGAATGGTGTCATGAACTTCTAGGTGAGGTTCCCGCCGGCCACGTAGGGACAACGAAGTTCAACATAAAGCTGAAGTGGCTCATAACTCGTCTTCAACAAATGCCACTTGACTTAGAAGATAATGGCCTCATGCAGTATGCACGGTGTTACATAGTTTACTTTTTGGGAGGCGTGCTTCTTCCAGAAAAGGTGAACAACACGGTGCATGTTCGATATCTGCAGTTATTGGCTGACTATGATGCCATCTGCACCTACAGTTGGGGTAGCGTCGTCCTCTGTTGGTTATATCGTGCTATGTGCTTAGCAACATATTACAATGTTGAGGGTATGGCCGGTTGTCATACGTTGCTCATGTCGTGGATATACTACAGATTACCTTTCTTGGCACCAAATGTCACGACACCTATAGTTTTCCTTTAGCCACGAGGTATGGTATATGTCTTCCCACTTTGTGACTTTTATCAGATATTCTTTGCGGTTGGAAATTCCCTTTTTTTGTTAATTTTGTCGTTGTCCAACAGGTGGGTAGGCAAAAAAGGACAAAATGACTATGCTGAGCAGCGCTTATTGAGGCACCGTCTGAGGTTGGACAATCTGCAGGTGGATGAGGTTGGTGCTGGTTGTTATTAATATGTTTCCAACAACTGTGTATATGCTTTTAGTGACGGGGTTTCTTTTATATGTAGTTTGTTTAGCAACTGTACATGGACCCCCAGATTCTCTCTAGAGTTCTGGCTGAATTCCTCGGCCACCCACATGGAGATTTTTATACCGCCGTTGTGCCTCTCATATTTTTCAGGTGGATTGAGATCTTAAATGTTGATCGAGTGTTGCATCAATTTGTGGGAAAGCAAGGACCTCCAAACCCTCTACTTAATATTGATACCTTCCATTGACAGTCGGCCCGTAATGATGATGGATGGTGGTCGGTTAGACTATCCGAGTGGTTTGAGGTATAGGCAAACTGGCGAAGTGATGCATACAGGCTGCACATTGATCGTGCAGATACATTGCGTCCCAGTCAAGATTACTATAGGTGGTACTGCGACAGAACAAGGAGGTTTTTGTCTGCCCCTAATGCATTCCATGATTCGAGGCAGGAAGTTGTCCCGCAGGCATACCGAAAGAGTATGGAAGAGGCCCCGTGGTTAATTTACCGCCGGTTCCCCGAGACCATCGTCGTTGCCGTCCTCGCAGAAGCAGTGTTGAAGAACATGCTGACCCTGGGGAGGATAGGCCGGATTTACCAGTGGAAGACCGCCCCGGTTTTGAGCCAGACATGGGTTACCATGCTCCACCACAGCCTCCTCCAGTTCCTGGGGACTACTACTATCCACAACCTTTTGTTTAAGCGGAGCCTAGCCAGCCATCTTCCATTCAGCATTTTATGCCATATCAGAGTAGCTACGAGGTTGGGAGTTCATCACAGGGAGGTACACAGGACTTAATTGATTCTATGGACAGAGTTTGGTGGACAAATTTCTCTTCGTTTTTCGACGGCTTGGACCATTTCATCCCTCAGCAAGTATCCCCGCATACACCAACAGATCTTGCACTCGCCCTGCCCCGATCCGACATTGACACAACAGACTGGGGCACGAGCACCATTAGCGTTTTGTTAGATGTTCTCTGTTATATGTTTTACGGTTTAGTTATCTTGTTTCCGTTCGTTGTTATATGTTTTACCGTTTAGTTATCTTGATGTACTCATACCATTATGTATTGTTCTATTTGTTTGTGTTATGTATTGGTTTGTTTTCATCTATCATGTATTTTTATTAACGATCATACGACGTTTTATTATGATATTAGTTTGTGTACATAAACAACAGACGCGGACCGAACTCAACAAATCAAGAAGAAACAACAGAGATTCTTTAGTACAATAAAACTCAAATAACTGTAAAAAAATACAGTAAACCAAGCTGGTGGCATTCTAGGTTGTAGAAGCGTGGGGACAATGTCGCCTTGTATGTCCTGGTTGCCTGCAAAGACCACACTGCTTATTGGGTCCCGGCTCAACCTCGTCCATCTCATTCCAAATTTGCGTAAACACTGGACGTCCTTCAAGTGTGCGTCGTAGGAGGGGGTTGGGACGGACACGTGGTTCTTCATAAGGGGGCCACATCTCCTCATCCGGCATTGGCTGGAATTCCATTTCATAGACCCGAAACACGCTCTCAACCCAGTAAACCAAGTCAACATACTATTTCCACTCTAGTCTCGCGTAGGCGCAAGCGGCTAGAGCATGAGCACATGGGTAGTGTAATGCCTGGAAGTATCCACAGTCACATCTACGAGCCTGAAGGTTAACCCTAAACAGAGACTGCACCCCTACAGCAGCTATCTCATCGACTGTGAATACGGTAGTGTCTCTATCGTACGACATCACTAGCATCTGAGAAATTCCCTCACGGTTCGCTAATATGGCTTTCTGCAGGAATTGTGAGAACACCTGACCGCTTGCAATCTGCACTTGTGCTTGCCAACCCTTGATGACGAATAACTCATTTAGGCGATGGTAGGTAGACTTGAAAATTGCACAGATGGGTAGATTTCTAGTGCCTTTCAGGACGGAGTTGATACACTCAGAAAGATTGGTCGTCATGTGACCATATCGTCGGCCCTCATTAAGGTGCTGCATCCATTTAGGTGGCTCTAACCCTCGTATGCAACCCATCATCTGCGGCGATGCTACATGATCCTCGCTGCTAATTAACTCAAGGTAGTACTGCGCCTGCTCTTGCGTCTTCGAATAAGCGGCATTAACCAGGTGTCTTTTAGCTTCCTTACTCTTGAAACTTGTTGCGAAGTTGGAGGCAATATGTCTTACATAGTAAACATTGTGATCCCAGCCACATCCTTTACGCTCCAATGCGGCCTTTATTGCAGCATGCTTGTCAGAGATAAGAACTCCTGGCCTAGTCGCTACATGTCTCCTCAAATTGGTCAGGAAGAAGTACCATGAATCTGTGTTCTCTTTTTCGACGAGGGCAAAAGCGACGGACAGAATGTTGTTGTTTCCATCCTGTGCTATGCCCATGAGAAGTGTGCCAGCGTACTTACCGTACAGGTGTGTTCCGTCTACTGAAACCAGCGGCTTGCAATGCCTAAACTCTTGAACACATGAAGGGAACAACCAGAAAACCTGGTAAAACATGACACTATCACGGTCAAGGGTGTTTCCGACAAAGTACAGAACCATTTGGAGGTCAACAATTGTCCTTGTTGCGAAATTGTTTTACTTAGTCAAAGTTGTTAAGGAGTAAATGGACAACGAAGAGCAAAGACCATACGAAGTAAAATGCAAGGAATACCTGGGACGAAAGCTTGGAGCGCATTAAAGTATCTGCGCAGCTGGTCATACGACTCGTCCCAATCACCATAGATCCTTGCGATTGCCTTCTGCTTCGTGTGCCACACCTTCTTGTAAGACACCTTGTACCCGTACGCTGACTCTACCGATCCTTGCAACACCTTTACACAAATAGTCGCATCAGCATGCACCATGGGGAATATGTGCTGGCAAATCACATTGCTATCTAGTTGAGCATGGTCTTGAGACATCGAACTTGCCAAGTAACTATGAGGTCCTTCGTATTTTCGAATTTCCCAAAATCTGGAAGACCTTGTCTTCGCAAGCCGTACCATCCAACGACATTGATCACCGAACTACTTGCATCGACATACATACCTCCTTTGGTCTGACTCTACGACCTTATACTCCGCACTCCTATGGATGTTGTAGTTTTTGACTACCAGCATCGCTGTTTCCCGGTTCAGAAACTTTAACCCAATCTCGAGCTCCATCTCACCTGACAGAGCGTAGTTGCTAGGTCTGTCCTCTGTGTTACTCGAATGCATTGCTCCAAGATTTAGGGACAGATAGTGTGCAAGTGTGCTGGAGGATACACCTCCACCTATCGATTCGACAGGTGTTGGAGGAATAGAGTCGCTATGCAGAGGTTGTGTTTTCGGAACGGCTTCTGCCTCATCACCACTGAATTCTTCAATGTCATTCTCGTCAGAAGTTTCAGCGATGCCAACATCGGGATGCCTATCGAACCCAAGTAAGGAATTGAAGCTTGGACTAAGGGCCCTACTTATATCCGGACCCGGTACAAAATCAGCCGGTCCCAGATTTCTCACACCATCCACATTATATGAACTGGACGAGCTTCCGCCAATATCCTGAATATTCAGACAAAGCTCCAAAATATATGGTACCTATGCTGTGATGATAAGAGAACATCATCGACACCTGCTGATCAGATTTTATCTGCATTTTTTGATACGCAAACGAGTTGGCCACTGCAACCGGCATCCTGTAAGTCAGCTTCGTGATTTTTTTCCCAATCATTCCAGTATGAACCAGAATCAGATTCTTCAGATCTTGAAATGATGTCTGTGGCGGAATCATTATCCATAATGGATCATCGCAAACGAATGTAATACCTTCTACTGTATGAGAAATTTTTCCATTGGGATATATAATTAAATACATGTTCTCCGAAGCCATGCACAAAATAACCCAATCTGAATACCCAAAAAATTTTTAAGAGAGAAAGAAGCTTCTGAACTTTAGATAATATGGAGAGTAGGAGGAGAATAGATACAGAATGGCTTCTTCCGTGGTTAATCCAGTATCGTTTATATAGGCACACCACGATAGCAATTCGTGGCTAGTACACCAGAAGTGTTCCAACTCGCGTGCGCTGCAGTTGAATTGGAGCCAACTCGTGGCCGCCGTCCCAGATGTCCCCCATTTCGTGGGTGACAGCCACATAATGGCTCCTGGCCCATTTCGTGGCCGCCGCTATTGAGTTGGAACCTGCTGCTTCTTGTTCCATTCCGCGGGTGCTACACCTGATATGACGAGGAAACCCATTTCACGGGCGGCGGCCAAGACTTGGGCCTGCATATTTCAGTAACATTTTCCTTCCGTGCGTATTCTGAGAATTAAATATTTTAGCATATTTAATTATATAAAAAAGCCCAAGGAAAAAAAATAAAGGAAACCAAAGAAATGAAAAATAAAAATTAATAATAATAAAAAATTAATTAAAAGAAAAATGATCTAATCTAAGCAATCAAATAACGAATAGTTTTCAATCACAGTCAACCCCCGACATCGGTGCCAAAAACTTGGTGCGAAATTTATAACCCACAAACTAATCGGCAAGTGCACCGGGTCGTACCAAGTAATACCTCAGGTGAGTGAGGGTCGATTCCACGAGGATTGATGGATTAATCAACAATAGTCAAGTGATTTGCTTAGTTAGACAAACAGAAAATGGTGTTTGAGAGTTCAATTGTATTAAACAGTAAATTCAGAATATCAGAAAGCAAGCAGTAAACAAGTTGTGAATAATATATGGAGAACACAGTTAAGCCTTCAGAGTTATCTATTTTTCGGATTGACTTTTCTTACTAACTATTTTAATCATGCAAGATTCAATTTATGGCAAACTATATGTGACTAAACCCTAATTCCTTAGACATTTTTAGTCTCCTCTAACTCTCATCAACCGCTAATTCCTTGGTCAATTAATTCTAATTAGAGGGTGAAGTTCAATTATAGTTTATATGCCATAAAAACCCTAATTATCCAAATATAAGAGGATTATATGTCACGTATTCCGTTAAGTTCAGATAATTAGAAGTTTAGGAGAATATGTTTTCAAGCTGTTGTTCAAGTAAAGAGCTTTTCCAAGTTATATAAGAACGCAATCAGAACAAGGGTCATACTTCCGTTCCACCCAAAATTCATAAGATAAAGAACGAAAACAATTCTTGAATTATAAATCAGTACATGAATTAAAATAGAAAAATAATAGAATTAATCCATACAATAAACAAAGCTCCTAACCTTAACTGTGGAGGTTTAGTTGCTCATGGTTCAGAGAGAAAACTAGAATTCTGTAAAACTGTAAAGTGCGGAATGAGGTAGAAGAGAAGAAGAGAGGAACCCTAAGGGCTGATTCTTTTTTCTTTCATATCTAATCCTAATTAATGTAAAATATATTTTCTCAAAATTAAATAATATCTTTTTCTATTTATAAAAGAAATAAAGTTTAATAAAAATTTATTAAATGCTTCTCGTGCAGCCTCTGGACGTATTGGGGACCACTTGTGTATTAATGTCCATGCTAAACTTGGAAATTCTGAAGTTCAGCGTGGATGAGACAGTGTTTTTCCTTTGTGCTTTTCTTGAGTCCACGCTGAACTTGGGAATTCTCAAGTTCAGCGTGGAGTGATGCGCGTGATGTTCCTTTGGTGCGTTGAGTTGACGCTGAACTTGAGAAAGCTCAAGTTTAGCGTGGAGAAGGTCGTACGAAATGGAAGAAAACGGTATACTATTATATATTGTTGGAAAGTTCTGGAAGTTAGCTTTTCAATACCACTGAAATCACATCAATTGAATCTTTGTAGCTCATGTTATTTCTGTTTGAGTGCAAGGAGGTCGGGGTTGATAACTCATTCGCTTCCTTCCTTTTCTGCTACAAAACTCCATCAAATCTATCCGAATGCTACCTGAAATAAACCAAATTACACACAACTCAAAGTAGCATTCATAGTGGTTCAAAAATCCTTAATCTTGATTAAACTTAGCAATTCAAGTACAAATTCATTAGGAAAAAATAGAGAAGATGCTCTCGCATCGGTCGCCCTTCCCCTTACCTTCTCCCTCTTTTGAACCAACTCCCCCCTCCAGCGTATGTGATTCTCTTCTCGCTTTCTCCCTTATTTACATTTTCTTATAGTTAGGAGTATTTTTGGAATAAAAATTAAAATAAAAATGATAATTTTAAAACTAACTGAAATTTTCGGGATCATTTTGTAGCGAAAAAAAGATTGGAGATGAAATGAAATTTTGGCCTCTATTTTATGGACCAAAATCGTACTTAATCCTACTATTTATAACGCAAAAATTGATGTGGAGTTACTTTTTATAACAGGTGGGCCATAAATAGAAATTGAGATGAGTTTTCTATTGGAGATGGTCTAATGACCAAAGCATTAATTATTGACAAAGAAAAATAGCGTTAGAGATAGGAAATATATATAATTATAGGGATAGATGATTATGTGACCAAAAATGGGGAAGGAAAGTAGCATTGATTGAAAGTGAAAGGAAAAAAAAGTCAAGTAAAAGGAAAAAATAAAGAAAAAGAAGAAGCAATTACTTGACAAAAAAATTGGATTAATTATCCAAATCAGTCTTCAAGAATTTAAAAAGTGGATATTTTAGTCTCAAAAAAATTTAATACATAGATCAATTCTCAAGGTTTTACTCCGGCAGACAAATAAGTCTCCAATTCATTTTTCGGTAGAGTAATTACCCAAATCAGTCCCCAAAGATTTTAAAAATAGACATTTTATTCCCAAAAAATTAATGTACAAATCAATCTCCAATGTTTCTCTTCGTTAGACATAACAGTCCTCCGTCCAAAAATAAAATAAAATAAAATAATAATTATTATTATTAATTGCATAATAATATTGTACTATAATTTTTTGTATTTTTTGGACAAAAATAATAATAAATTTATTCATTAGATTCTTATATATATATATATATATATATATATAAAAACATATTTTTTTTAAATAAGACATCTTTTGATTATATTAAATACAAAAATATCAAATAATTTTAATATTGAATTTCTTGTAGAATAATCTCTAATAATTTTATTAATTATTATTATTATTATTATTATTATTATTATTATTATTATTATTATTATTATTATTATTATTATTATTATTATTATTATTATTATTGAGTGACTATATATATATACCTAATGAATAAATTTATCATTATTTTTGTCTAAATATTACAAAAAATATAGTATAATATTATTGTGTAATTAATAATAATAATTAATTTATTTTATTTTATTTTTGGATGGAGGATTGTTATGTCTAACAGAGAGAAACGTTGGGATTGATTTGTACATTAATTTTTTTTGGGACTAAAATGTCTGTTTTTAAAATACTGGGGAACTGATCTGGGTAATTACTCTGCCGAAAAATAAACTAGAGACTGATTTATTTATCAAAATAAAACCTTAGAAATTAATCTGTGTATTAATTTTTTTTAGGGACTAAAATATCTACTTTTAAAATTTGGACTAATTTAGATAATTACTCAAAAATTTATCAAATATAAGAATATTGTTAGAGGTTTAGGGTCAAGATGGATAGTAATTGGTGTTTTATGGTTTTATCCTGCTGCACTTGATGGTTAAGGTCAGGGACGGATCCAAAAATGTTGTTATGGGGGGCCAATAATATATATAATATAAAAAAATATATGCAAATAAATTATAGTGTAAGATGTATTAAAAAAATATATAGATAGAGAATATATATTTAAAGTATAAAAAAATGTGTACTTTTTACTAACGAAGTGGTACACGTCGATTTTTCATATCATAAAATTCATCGATAATAAAATCTGTGTCAAATTTTTTAGCAATCTTCTTCTCAATGTAAATCAAAAGACAATTAGCAAGCGATTCATCTTCCATTTTATTCATGAGTCTATTCTTCACAATATTCATAGCTGAAAAAGCTCTCTCAGTTGTAGCAGTTGAAACAGGGAGAGTTAATACCAAGCGAATCAAACGATCAATCAAAGGATATGTTAAAGACTTTCCTGTCTTCGTTAATCCTTGACATAACTCCGAAATCGTGCACAAGTTAGTTAATTCAGTATGATTAGGAACATCAAGTTCATAATGTTGAGCTTACATTCTAATGTGAAATTTCTCTTGGTCACTGAAGTCACCTGGATAAAACCGTTCTACTAATTCACATACTTTTTTGACACTGAAGAACTTATAATTATCTCTGGGATCTAAAGTTGAACTTAAAGTAAGCAATTCCACCATATTATCGTTGAATCTTCCATTAAGCTCTTGCAATTGTGTATCAATTACAGCCAGAAATAAATTAACACGGTAATGATGCTCCACTGAAATTTGATCAACAATTTTGCGAGTTCGGC
The DNA here is from genome assembly GCF_003086295.3 of Arachis hypogaea. Classification (NCBI taxonomy): domain Eukaryota; kingdom Viridiplantae; phylum Streptophyta; class Magnoliopsida; order Fabales; family Fabaceae; genus Arachis; species Arachis hypogaea. Next base: position 100,988,191 of record NC_092041.1, on the reverse strand, counting down.
CTCTTCTAGGAATATGCAATGCATTCATATCAGAAACTTCAACTTCATGTTTCTCACAAAATAGTATAACTTCTTTTATGAAAGCCTCCCAACTTGATTCTCTCATTCTTTGGATTAAAGTCTTGGTAGTAGAAACCAGAGTTAAAGCATTCAATATGTCTTGATTTTTCGTTGCAAAGCTTGACAAAGATCATGACTAACTTTCAAAATATTTCTCATCAAATGCAAAACAAAGACAAATTCAAAGGATGTGATAGCATCATAAGCAGCACTAGCATCACCACGAGATTATGACGAGAAAGAACTGATGAAATTTCTGTTTTCAATGTCAAAGAACATGTATCAGAAACATGTATAAGATCAAAAAATCTTTCTTGAACACAACCGTGCTTGTCTATAAATCTCAAAACCACAGACATTTGTTCTCGCTTTGACTCTTCTCTTGCTTCATCAATAATTATACAAAACTTAGAATCACCAATTTCTTCTCGAATTGTTGCACGCACTTTTCTAGCAAAGATATGCAATATATCTTTCTGAACACCGGGAGATATATATTGAGCATTTCTAGGAGCATTTTCAAGGACAACACTATTAACATTCTGATTACAGGAAGCTAAAAGCTTAATTAACTCAATAAAATTTCCCCTATTCAAAGATCCAGGACTTTCATCATCGCCTCTAAATGCACATGCTTGAAATGCAAGCCATTGAATAGCATTAATAGATGTCTTCAACCTTAAACGGTTATTTGCAATAGTTTCATCACTATGCCTATCAAGAACTTTATCTATATGCTTAGATTGAGCCATTAAATCATCACAAGATTTCACACATAAATTATGGGGAGAATTAGGAATAGAACCCTCGTGACATACAAATGCACAATTTACCCCATTGTTTATTTTCTTCCAATTACTAAATCCTAACTCTGAAAATACATTTTTTTCATCATTGCGAGCACCATAATGTTTACCAAACAAGTAGCAAGGCAAACAATAAGTAGCATCTTTTTCTGGTGAATATTCTAACCAACTTGAAAATTTCTTAAACCAAGAAGATTGAAAATATCGACGGTGATTGTTATTACCAGAAGCTGGATAGCTAATATTAGTTGGTTGGTATGGCCCAGCTATTATGTATGCTCTACGAATCTTATCACGTTCATTGACATTATACTGCCAAATTGGACGTCGCTTTCCTGGATCCCTTTCTAGTAAAGAGATATCAACATCTCTTTCTAATCTTGGTACTTTGGTTTCATGTTGATGTGTATTTTGAGTAAGATTAGAGAACTCACTTACTTGAACTTCTTGTGAAATAAGATTAGAGGGTTGACTTGTTTAAACTCCAACATTATCAGTAGCTTTTCTCTTAAAAATTGCATCAATTTTACTTTGCTTTTTCATCATAAAATGTTCTAATTTCTTTTTACCTAAAAAAAAAACTCAAAAAATTATATACTTACATAAATAAATAAAATCTAAATATTTTTTATTAATTAAATATCAATAATAATAATTTTTTTACTAAATTACTATCAATTTCATTAAAAAATAAAATAAAAAAATAAGAGAAAATAAATCTCAAAAATAAAATGAATACCTTGCGTTTGATATGAATATATTATATATGATTGAAATATAAAAATAACACTAGATACTTACCTTAGCTTGGGAATGGCAGTGACGCTGTAACACTGACTTGGTGAGCGCCGCGTGACTTGTGAGGAAACAACACAGAAATAGGAAACGTGAAGAAACAAAATTAGTTTTAGGTATTTAAAAAATTTTAAAAGCATTTATGTTTTATTTGGGTTGGGTTAAGTTTTCTACTATTTTTTTTAAAGTTGGAGGGCCAGGTCTCCACTTGCCTCCATACATCCGTCCCTGGTTAAGGTGAATAAACAACCTTGCAATATAGAAGTAGGTGAGTGATGATGCGAATGTACTAATAAGCCACGAAATATATGAAATTTGCGTTGATAACATTATCCATGAAGGGTGTGATCAAATAAGGCAATTAAGGAATTAGTTGGAAATATTTAGTGGAAAAAAGTAATTCATACATTGATTGAGAACGTAATTGAGTAATCATAGTGTTTTTCTTGATTTTTTAGTAATTTTGATTGGATGTTGAATCAAACTTGTATTAAGATCTTAATTCGAAAAAATTTGACTCCTTTCAAAAGTGTAAATTCAACCCAAAATTTACTTAGTGTTTGTGTCGAAATTAAATAAATAAATAAAGTTTAAAATGGACAAGAAAGGAAATAAAATTTAAAAATAAAATACATGAAAAAAAAGAATAAAATAACGTAAAGATACGAAGACAAAACAAATAAAAAGTTGACAAATAAATGATAAATTTAAATAAATAGAAAAGTGAAATAATAATCGAAAAAAAAACGAAATACTTAAAAAAAAGAAGATAAAAATATTTAAAGAAAAGAAAACAAAGGAAATAAAATAAAAGTTAACTCCAGATACTCACTGTAACACCCTACCATACAGAGTCTTATGCTTAAGTCATAATTCAGAGATGGCAAGGTATTACGACCTCTAAAATAAAAATTTAGTACGTATAGTAGTATGAATGATTGATTATAACTAGGAGCCTTTGTAGAAAAAGGGGTAAACAAAAATCGCAACTCAAAGCGCAACACTCCGATCGATAACGTAACGAACAAGGTTAACCAACGCGTGATTATATATATATAAAGGAGTGTCAAAAACAGGAATATCAAGACTCAAGATCCGGCTGCGAAGATAACCGGTCCGAGCATAGCAATATATACATAGGATAAAATAAGGAAAACCCCAAAGGAAACCCAAAGGGACACAAATACATAAAACCTATTCTCCAAAATCTCCCATAAGAGGAGTCATCACAGTTTGTATTATTTAATGGAGATAAAGGTATCTAAGCAAAACATATAAACCAAAACATAACCCCGAGAACAAAGGATCTTCGCAAATCTAGAAGTCTCCAGCATGCCTCAGCGGGAAACCTCGCGTCCTGCATTTGAAAACCACAAAATCCGCATGGGTGAGAACCAGAGGTCCCCAGCATGGTAACAGTTTCCACATATATAATACATAATAATAGAGGAAAGCCGAAGGCAATCCTAGAACTTCCTCCAGATAGTATCAAAACTTATAAACAAGCTAAACCACAAAAGGGCATCTGACTAAAGATACTTCAGTCTAACTAATACTTCCCTTTCCAATTTCTTCTCACCTCCCAACCACCAGCAGGAGTATAATGTAGCAAACACAGTTATATCAAGCAAGAAATATACAACTAGGAACAAGTAAGGCATTTAGACAATTAGCAAGTAATATGCAGTCAAATAGGCAATCTCAAACAATTCATATAGTATGCATATGATGAATGCCTGTCCCTAGTGGCTGATGATATCATCTTGTCGGTTATAGAGCCAACCCGACAAGTCCTGGTCGCTAACCATTGGACTGTCCCTCTGTCACGCATCCCCAACTCGAGTTATACTCGTTATAAACTTGATCATAATCATGATCTATATCCATCACCCTCACTGGTGAATATTTACGGGGGCGAGCTCATCCGGGTCTTTCACAGTGCCCGGCCACACTTATGACATAGGGTCAACAGAGTATCAAGTCTCAACCTGGAGCACGTGGTGGCTAGCCACTGCTACTACCCAGGGAAACTCATATCTCAGATAGTGGAAGTGCAAATCACAATTATCAATAATTCAGCATAAACATGCATGAATTCTCATCCATGGATCAACATCCATATCAGCCATCCGGCTCACGGTTCAGTCCAGAACCAGCCAATATTCATATCGTACACAGCCATTCCGGCTCACGGTTAAATCCATAACCAGCCCATTGGCATCACGGTTAAATCCATAACCAGCCATCTCATTAACAAATACGGCCTTTCGGCCCATGGCATAACAGGCACTTCCACCACCATCCTCCGCATCTCACATAATCATGCTTGATTCTCAATGATCATTCATTTTTCCCTTGTTTCACTCGCAAGTTACCACATTCACTAGCCTCCTTCTCATAGCTAGACATATCATAATGGTTTAAGATATAAGTGGTGAGATCGGAGGCTTAGAAGTATGAAATTTGGCTTTTAAAACTCAAAAATCAACTTTGGGATGAAAACAGGTCCACGCGTACGCACACTCCACGCGCACGCGTGGATGGCCTCAAAACTTCATCGACGCGCAAGCGTCATGCACGCTAACGCGTGGATTAAAAATTTGCCAATCGACGCGTACGCGTCCACCACGCGTACGCGTGGGTACTCTCGTGCCCCAGGCACAAAACTGGCACAGTTCTGGCATAACTTTCTGGAAAATGGCTGAGCATTGGGTGCAGCACCATCGGCGTGCCCGCGCACATCACGCGCACGCGTGGATGGCATTTTCGGGAAGGATGGCGCGCATGCGCCAAGTGCACCCACGCGCAAGGGGTCATTCTGCTAAAAATTTTCTAAGTTAAAAGCTGCAGAATTCACCAATTTAAACCCCAATCTTCCATCGGACATAACTTTCTCATTTTAAATCGTTTTTCACCCGTTCTTCGAACGGCATGGACACTCCGGATCCAATTTCATTTTTAAATAGATTTGGCATAAAACAGAGATCCGTAGTCCAAGTTATGTCCCATCAAAGTATGCCCAAAAATAATGTTTTTCATAAAAACCACAAAGTGCCATTTGCAAGCAAGCCATTTCCAACTCTTTTCAAAAATCAATCAAAACATGCCATTTTCATCCCTTTTCTTTTGAAATCATTCAAAATACATCAATTTCACATCAAGCCTCCTCAACTCACACATTGACACTTTACCACAATTTTACCAAATCACTATTTCATCATTTTAACCCACTTCACCCAAGTGGTTCAAACTCAAACATATTGACATATCATATACTCTTCCTCATGCCAATTCTCAACAACACCAATTCCACTAAATCATCATTTTACACAATCAATATCATACTCACCATCAACATGGTTCAACCCACAATTCAACCATAACCAATTATCAAGCATATATCACAACATGCATATTTCTCATACATCATACCATCAAGGCATTATTAATCATCATCACATATATGACCACATCGTATATATCAACAATTCAATAACATCAACCATTCAATGCCTATCTTAGGGCCCCTAGCCTAAGTATTTCCTACCACATTACATATTAGATACGGGAAACTGAAACCATACCTTAGCCAACTTTCCCAAGCTCCACCGGAGCACTTCCAAATCACTTATCCACAAGCTCTCAAGGCCTCAACACCTCCAAGAACAGATTTTTCACCACCAAATCCCTTATTCAAGCTTTTCAAAATCACCAATCAAGCTCAAATATCCACACACATATACAACCTAAGCCACAATCATCATACCCATACACAACATCTCAATACCCAAACATCATAAAATCACAAATTACACTAGGGTTGAGAATCTGATGAGCGGATAATTTGTACGCTTTTTGGCATTGTTTTTAGTATGTTTTTGATATGATATAGTTAGTTTTTAGTATATTTTTATTAGTTTTTAGTTAAAATTCACTTTTCTGGACATTACTATGATTTTGTGTGTTTTTCTGTGATTTTAGGTATTTTCTGGCTGAAATTGAGGGACCTGAGCAAAAATCTGATTTAGAGACTGAAAAGGACTGCAGATGCTGTTGGATTCTGACCTCCCTGCACTCGAAGTGGATTTTCTGGAGCTACAGAAGCCCAATTGGCGCGCTCTCAACGGCGTTGGAAAGTATACATCCTGGGCTTTCCAGCAATATATGATAGTCCATACTTTGCCCAAGATTTGATGGCCCAAACCGGCGTTCAAAGTCACCCTCAGAAATCCCAGCGTTAAACGCCGGAACTGGCACCAAAATGGGAGTTAAACGCCCAAACTGGCACAAAAGCTGGCGTTTAACTCCAAGAAGAGTCTCTACACGAAAATGCTTCATTGCTCAGCCCAAGCACACACCAAGTGGGCCCGGAAGTGGATTTTTATGTCATTTACTCATCTCTGTACACCCTAGGCTACTAGTTTTCTATAAGTAGGACCTTTTACTATTGTATTTTCATCTTGGTTCTTCTGGTTCCCTCTCTGGGACCGAAGCCAATGATCACTTTTGTTCTTATGTATTTTCAACGGTGGAGCTTCTACACACCATAGATTAAGGTGTGGAGCTCTGTTGTACCTCGAGTATTAATGCAATTACTATTGTTCTTCTATTCAATTCCGCTTGTTCTTGTTCTAAGATATCACTTGTTCTTCAACTTGATGAATGTGATGATCCGTGACACTCATCATCATTCTCACCCATGAACAAGGTGACTGACAACCACTTTTGTTCTACAAGCAACCAAGGCTCTAGTGAATATCTCTTGGATTCTTTAACCGGAATCTTCGTGGTATAGGCAAGAACTGATGGCGGCATTCAAGAGAATCCGGAAGGTCTAACCTTGTCTGTGGTATTCTGAGTAGGATTCAATGATTGAATGACTGTGACGTGCTTCAAACTCCTAGCGGGCGGGGCGTTAGTGACAGACGCAAAAGAATCGATGGATTCTATTCCGGCCTGACCGAGAACCGACAGCTGAATTCCGCGTGCTGTGACAGAGCATATGCAATCGTTTTCACTGAGAGGATGGGAGGTAGCCATTGACAACGGTGAAACCCTACACAAGCTTGCCATGGAAAGGAATAAGAAGGATTGGATGAAGACAGTAGGAAAGCAGAGAGACGGAAGGGAAGGCATCTTCATGCGCTTATCTGAAGTTCCTACCAATGAATTACATAAGTATCTCTATCTTTATCTTTGTGTTATTTTCGTTCATCATCATATCCATTTGAGTCTGCCTGACTAAGATTTACAAGATGACCATAGCTTGCTTCATACTAACAATCTCCGTGGGATCGACCCTTACTCGCATAAGGTTTATTACTTGGACGACCCAGTGCACTTGCTGGTTAGTTGTGCAAAGTTGTGTAATGCCATGGTATTGAACACCAAGTTTTTGGGGTTCATGACCGGGGATTATGAGAGTTGTGAAAAGTATTGTTCACAATTTCGCGCACCAAGTTTTTGGCGCCGTTGCCGGGGATTGTTCTAGTTTTGAGCAAGCTTTTGGTAACATCAGTGCCAAGATCCGGCAACAACACCAAGTTTTTGGCGTTATTGCCGGGGATTGTTTGTGTATGGACAACTGACGGTTCATCTTATTACTTAGATTAGGTATTTTTCTTCAGAGTTCTTAAGAATGAATTCTAGTGTTTCAAGGTGATGTTCTTATCATCACCAAAGCTGATTGATCCTCATCAATTTAGCTCTTGAATGCAATGTCCTGCTGAAGCTTAGCCGGCCATGTCTAATTTCTTTAGACTAAAGCTTTAGACTAACATTGCATGATTCCTGGAATTCTCATTAAGAATTTTGATACCTTTATTTTCTTTTTCTACATAATTTTCAAAAAAAAAAAAAACACAAAAAACACAAAAAATTATAAAATCATAAAATCCAAAAATATTTCTTGTTTAGAGTCTCATCTTAAGTTTAGTGTCAATTGCATGTTTCTGCTCTTTTTGCATTCATGCATGTATCTTCATTAATCTTCAAGTTGTTCTTGATGATTTTATTACTATGATTTTTAATTCTCTTGACTTGAGTGTTTATGTGTCTCATATGCATTCACATTTTATTAAGTGTCAGTAGTATACAAACTGCTAAGTTTGGTGTGTTGCATGCATTATTATTTGATTTTAGTTGCATTTTGATTATTCCTTATTATTAAAAATCCAAAAATATTTTTAATTTGTGTCTTTTCAAGTCAATAATACAGAGAATTGAAGACTCATAACATACAGCAGAGGAATTACACAGAAAAAGCTGGGCGTTCAAAACGCCCAGTGAAGAAGGACAGACTGGCGTTTAAACGCCAGCCAGGGTACCTGGTTGGGCGTTTAACGCCCAAAAAGGTATAGTTTTGGGCGTTAAACGCCAGAATGTGCACCATTCTGGGCGTTTAACGCCAGGATGGCACAAGGGGGAAGATTCTGTTTTTCAATACAATTTTTTTTCAGCCTTCAAAGTTTTTCAAAATCAAATCTTTTTCAAATCATATCTTTTCAATCAAATCTCTTTTAAATTCAATTTCTTTCTATTTTCAAAGATACTTGCCATCAATTAATGATTTGATTCAACATTTCAAGTATGTTGCCTTTTCTGTTGAGAAAGGTTTAATGTTTGAATCATATCTTTTCTTGTTAGCCAAGTTTTTAATTTTTCAAAATCAAATCTTTTTAAAATGTTTTTCAAATCATATCTTCTCAATCACATTTTTTTAAAACCAATCATATCTTCTTAACCACATCTTTTTCAAAATAATTTTCAATCAAATCCCTTTGATTTCTAATTTCAAAATCTTTTTCAAAAATCACTTTACTTCTTTCCCACTCTTCATTTTTCGAAAATTAAGTAATGTTTTTCAAAAATATTTTCAAAACTTTTACTTAATTTTCGAAAATCACTTCCCTTCTTTTCACATCCTTCTATTTATGGACTAACACTGTTCCTTAATGCAAAATTCGAATTCCATCTCTTGTGATAAGTTCGAATTTTCTACTACTGTCTTCTACTCTTCTTTTCCTCTGACACTTCAAGGAATCTCTATACTGTGACATAGAGGATTCCACATTTTCTTGTTCCCTTCTCTTTCATATGAGCAGGAGCAAAGACAAAGGCATTCTTGTTGAGGCCGATCCTGAACCTGAAAGGACCTTGAAGAGAAAGCTAAGAGAAGCCAAAGCACAACTCTCTTTAGAGGACCTGACCGAATTCTTCAAAAAAGAAGAACACATGGCAGCTGAAAACAACAATGCCAACAATGCAAGGAAGGTGCTGGGTGACTTTACTGCACCTACTCCCGATTTCTATGGGAGAAGCATCTCTATCCCTGCCATTGGAGCAAACAACTTTGAGCTTAAGCCTCAATTAATTTCTCTAATGCAACAGAATTGCAAGTTCCATGGACTTCCACTGGAAGATCCTCATCAATTTTTAGCTGAGTTCTTGCAAATCTGTGACACAGTCAAGACTAATGGGGTTGACCCTGAGGTCTACAGACTTATGCTATTCCCTTTTGCTGTAAGAGACAGAGCTAGAACATGGTTGGACTCACAACCTAAAGAAAGCCTGGACTCTTGGGAAAAGCTAGTCAATGCCTTCTTGGCAAAGTTCTTTCCACCTCAAAAATTGAGTAAGCTTAGAGTGGAAGTCCAAACCTTCAGACAGAAGGAAGGAGAATCCCTCTATGAAGCTTGGGAAAGATACAAACAATTAATCAGAAAGTGTCCTTCTGATATGCTTTCTGAATGGAGCATCATAGGTATTTTCTATGATGGTCTCTCTGAACTGTCCAAGATGTGTTTGGATAGCTCAGCAGGAGGATCTCTTCATCTGAAGAAGACGCCTACTGAAGCTCAAGAGCTAATTGAAATGGTTGCAAATAACCAATTCATGTACACTTCTGAAAGAAATCCTGTAAACAATGGGACTAGTCAGAAGAAAGGAGTTCTTGAGATTGACACTCTGAATGCCATATTGGCACAGAACAAAATATTGACTCAACAAGTCAATATGATTTCTCAAAGTCTGTCTGGAATGCAAAATGCACCAAGCAGTACTAAGGAGGCTTCATCTGAGAAAGAAGCTTATGATCCTGAGAACCCTTCAATGGAAGAGGTGAATTACATGGGAGAATCCTATGGAAACACTTATAATCCTTCATGGAGAAATCATCCAAATTTTTCATGGAAGGATCAACAGAGACCTCAACAAGGTTTCAACAATAATAATGGTGGAAGAAACAGGTTTAGCAATAGCAAGCCTTTTCCATCATCTTCTCAGCAACAGACAGAGAGTTCTAAGCAGAATACCTCTGACTTAGCAACCATGGTCTCTGATCTAATCAAAACCACTCAAAGTTTCATGACTGAGACAAGGTCCTCCATTAGAAATTTGGAAGGACAAGTGGGTCAGCTGAGCAAGAAAATTACTGAACTCCCTCCTAGTACTCTTCCAAGCAATACAGAAGAAAATCCAAAAGGAGAGTGCAAGGCCATCAACATGGCCGAATTTTGGGAGGAAGAAGAGGCAGTGAACGCCACTGAGGAAGGCCTCACTGGGCATCCACTGGCCTCCAATGAGTTCCCTAATGAGGAACCATGGGAATCTGAGGCTCAAACTGAGACCATAGAGATTCCATTGGACTTACTTCTGCCATTCATGAGCTCTGATGAGTATTCTTCCTCTGAAGAGGATGAGTATATCACTGAAGAGCAAGTTGCTAAATACCTTGGAGCAATCATGAAGCTAAATGACAAGTTATTTGGAAATGAGACTTGGGAGGATGAACCCTCTTTGCTCACCAAAGAACTGGATGACTTGTCTAGGCAGAAACTGCCTCAAAAGAGACAGGATCCTGGGAAGTTTTCAATACCTTGTACCATAGGCACCATGACCTTCAAGAAGGCCTTGTGTGACTTAGGGTCAAGTGTAAACCTCATGCCTCTCTCTGTAATGGAGAAATTAGGAATCTTTGAGGTGCAAGCTGCAAAAATCTCACTAGAGATGGCAGACAACTCAAGAAAACAAGCCTATGGACTTGTAGAGGATGTTCTGGTCAAAGTTGAGGACCACTACATCCCTACTGATTTCATAGTCCTAGAGACTGGGAAGTGCATGGATGAATCCATCATCCTTGGTAGACCCTTCCTAGCCACAACAAAGGCTGTGATTGATGTTGATAGAGGAGAGTTGATCATTCAAGTGAATGAAGAATCCTTGGTGTTTAAGGCCCAAGGATATCCCTCTATCACCATGGAGAAGAAGCATGAAGAGCTTCTCTCAAAGCAGAGCCAAACAGAGCCCCCACAGTCAAACTCTAAGTTTGGTGTTGGGAGGCCACAACCAAACTCTAAGTTTGGTGTTGAACCCCCACATTCAAACTCTAAGTTTGGTGTTGGGAGGTTCCAACATTGCTCTGAGTATCTGTGAGGCTCCATGAGAGCCCTCTGTCAAGCTACTGACATTAAAGAAGCGCTTGTTGGGAGGCAACCCAATGTTATATTTTATATATTTTCCTTTGTTATTTTATTTTATTTTGTAGGTTGATGATCATGAGAAGTCACAAAATCAATTGAAAAAGAAAAAACAGAATGAAAAACAGGAAGAAAAATAGCACACCCTGGAGGAAGAACTCACTGGCGTTTAAACGCCAGTGAGGCTAGCAGTTGGGCGTTTAACGCCCAGTCTGGCACCATTCTGGGCGTTTAACGCCAGAAAGGGGCACCAGACTGGCGTTAAACGCCAGGAAAGGGCAAGAACCTGGCGTTAAACGCCAGAAATGGGCACCAGCCCGGCGTTTAACGCCAGAAATGGCTCAAAACGTGATTTTGAATGCCATTTGGTGCAGGGATGACTTTTCCTTGACACCTCAGGATCTGTAGACCCCACAGGATCCCCACCTACCCTACCACTCTCTCTCTCTTCTTCACCCATTCACCAATCACCTCAACACCTCTTCCCCAAAAACCCTTCACCTATCAAATCCCATCTTTCTCTTCACCACTCACATCCATCCTTCATAAAACCCCACCTACCTCACCATTCAAATTCAAACCACTTTGCCACCCGAACCCACCCTAAAATGACCGAACCCTACCCTTCCTCCTCTCCTATATAAACCCTCCTTCACTCCTCCCCCTCCACACAACCTAAACACCGTTTCTCCCCCCCTTTTGCCGAACACAAAGCCATTCCCTTTCTCCTCATTTCTTCTTCTTCTCCTCTCTTCTTTCTTCTTTTGCTCGAGGACGAGCAAACATTTTAAGTTTGGTGTGGTAAAAGCATTGCGTTTTGTTTTCCCATAACCATTTATGGCATCCAAGGCCGGAGAAACCTCTAGAAAGAGGAAAGGGAAGGCAAAAGCTTCCACCTCCGAGTCATGGGAGATGGAGAGATTCATCTCAAGAACATTCCATCATCCTCCATGAAATTAGAGAAGATCAAAGAATCATGAGAGAGGAGCAACAAAGACAAGGAAGAGACATTGAGGAGCTCAAGCACTCCATAGGATCTTCAAGAGGAAGAAAGAGCCGCCATCACTAAGGTGGACCCGTTCTTTGATTTCCTTGTTCTTTATTCTTCTGTTTTTCGAATTTTATGCTTATGTTTGTCCATGTTTGTGTCTTGTGATCATTAGTGTCTTAGTGTCTATGCCTTAAAGTTATGAATGTCCTATGAATCCATCACCTTTCTTAAATGAAAACTGTTTTTATCACAAAAGAACAAGAAGTACAGGATTTCGAATTCATCTTTAAAACTAGCTTAATTAGTTTGATGTGGTGACAATACTTTTTGTTTTCTGAATGTATGCTTAAACAGTGCATATGTCTTTTGAATTTGTTGTTCATGAATGTTAAAATTGTTGGCTCTTGAAAGAATGATGAAAAAGGAGACATGTTACTGAGGATCTGAAAAATCATAAAAATGATTCTTGAAGCAAGAAAAAGCAGTGAATACAAAAAAAAAAGAGAAAAAAAGAAAAAAAGGGGAGACAAGAAAACGAAAAAAAGAAAAGAGAAAAAGGGAAATAAAGATGTGATCCAAGGCAAAAAGAGTGTGCTTAAGAACCCTGGACACCTCTAATTGGGGACTCTAGCAAAGCTGAGTCACAATCTGAAAAGGTTCACCCAATTATGTGTCTGTGGCATGTATGTATCCGGTGGTAATACTGGAAGACAGAGTGCTTTGGGCCACGGCCAAGACTCAATAAGTAGCTGTGTTCAAGAATCATCATACTTAACTAGGAGAATCAATGACACTATCTGGATTCTGAGTTCCTAAAGAAGCCAATCATTCTGAATTTCAAAGGATAAAGTGAGATGCCAAAACTGTTCGGAGGCAAAAAGCTACTAGTCCCGCTCATCTAATTTGGAGCTAAGTTTCATTGATAATTTGGAGTCTATAGTATATTCTCTTCTTTTTATCTTATTTGATTTTTAGTTGCTTGAGGACAAGCAACAATTTAAGTTTGGTGTTGTGATGAGCGGATAATTTGTACGCTTTTTGGCATTGTTTTTAGTATGTTTTTGATATGATATAGTTAGTTTTTAGTATATTTTTATTAGTTTTTAGTTAAAATTCACTTTTCTGGACTTTACTATGAGTTTGTGTGTTTTTCTGTGATTTCAGGTATTTTCTGGCTGAAATTGAGGGACCTGAGCAAAAATCTGATTTAGAGACTGAAAAGGACTGCAGATGCTGTTGGATTCTGACCTCCCTGCACTCGAAGTGGATTTTCTGGAGCTACAGAAGCCCAATTGGCGCGCTCTCAACGGCGTTGGAAAGTAGACATCCTGGGCTTTCCAGCAATATATGATAGTCCATACTTTGCCCAAGATTTGATGGCTCAAACCGGCGTTCAAAGTCACCCTCAGAAATCCCAGCGTTAAACGCCGGAACTGGCACCAAAATGGGAGTTAAACGCCCAAACTGGCACAAAAGCTGGCGTTTAACTCCAAGAAGAGTCTCTACACGAAAATGCTTCATTGCTCAGCCCAAGCACACACCAAGTGGGCCCGGAAGTGGATTTTTATGTCATTTACTCATCTCTGTACACCCTAGGCTACTAGTTTTCTATAAGTAGGACCTTTTACTATTGTATTTTCATCTTGGTTCTTCTGGTTCCCTCTCTGGGACCGAAGCCAATGATCACTTTTGTTCTTATGTATTTTCAACGGTGGAGCTTCTACACACCATAGATTAAGGTGTGGAGCTCTGCTGTACCTCGAGTATTAATGCAATTACTATTGTTCTTCTATTCAATTCCGCTTGTTCTTGTTCTAAGATATCACGTGTTCTTCAACTTGATGAATGTGATGATCCGTGACACTCATCATCATTCTCACCCATGAACAAGGTGACTGACAACCACTTTTGTTCTACAAGCAACCAAGGCTCTAGTGAATATCTCTTGGATTCTTTAACCGGAATCTTCGTGGTATAGGCAAGAACTGATGGCGGCATTCAAGAGAATCCGGAAGGTCTAACCTTGTCTGTGGTATTCTGAGTAGGATTCAATGATTGAATGACTGTGACGTGCTTCAAACTCCTAGCGGGCGGGGCGTTAGTGACAGACGCAAAAGAATCGATGGATTCTATTCCGGCCTGACCGAGAACCGACAGCTGAATTCCGCGTGCTGTGACAGAGCATATGCAATCGTTTTCACTGAGAGGATGGGAGGTAGCCATTGACAACGGTGAAGCCCTACACAAGCTTGCCATGGAAAGGAATAAGAAGGATTGGATGAAGACAGTAGGAAAGCAGAGAGACGGAAGGGAAGGCATCTTCATGCGCTTATCTGAAGTTCCTACCAATGAATTACATAAGTATCTCTATCTTTATCTTTGTGTTATTTTCGTTCATCATCATATCCATTTGAGTCTGCCTGACTAAGATTTACAAGATGACCATAGCTTGCTTCATACTAACAATCTCCGTGGGATCGACCCTTACTCGCGTAAGGTTTATTACTTGGACGACCCAGTGCACTTGCTGGTTAGTTGTGCGAAGTTGTGTAATGCCATGGTATTGAACACCAAGTTTTTGGGGTTCATGACCGGGGATTATGAGAGTTGTGAAAAGTATTGTTCACAATTTCGCGCACCAGAATCTTACCACACCCAAGGCCAAGGAGATAAGATTAACCTTCTCCTTCAAGAGAGTTGGGTCCTATAACATCAAAGAACTCAAAATCTCAACATTTTACCCATGAAACTCGAAAATAAGGGCTGAAATTTCGAACAGCAACACGTGGCTTACCTCAAGATTGATTGTATGGGTTTTGTAGAGCTCTCCGCGGTGAACGCGTGGCCGCAAACGGAGCGACAATCGGAGCTCTAGATCAAAAGTTATGGTGGTTTGAAGATCAACCAAGGGAGAGTACTTGAGGGAGTGTTCTTCTCCTCCCTTACTCTATTTCAGCTTGTGTGTGTAACAAATGAGGAGAGAGAGTGCTGAAAACTAGGGTTTTGGTTAAGTTATGTTGGGCCAAGGGCCCACTTTGGGTCCAATTGCCCCGGTTTGGCCCGTTCGGTCCAATCTTGGTCCGAATTCTATAAAATTGGTACCGAAATTCTCGTCTCAATCTCCTCTATCATATTTAGCCACAAAAAATCACATTTTTGGGCTTTCAAGAATAAATTCTCATTTATGGGTTAATTAGCCGTTAATTAACCGGGTTTTACACTCACATACACTTATACTCAATGATTCTCTTTGGCGTTAAAATTTTTGCAGAATTTTGTGTGATGAAGTGTTTAGATTGAAGACCCTTAGCTTTTCCAAATTTTTTCTATTTATAGATCACAAGAAAAAACTTGCAGAATGCTTCTCTCTTTTTTTCATGCTCTCACAACTCACGACCTTGTCTTAACTGTGAAGAACTTTATTCTCCACGGTGAACACCTCACGTCCTCACGTTTACCTTAGTCTCCAAGACTTACATTCAATCAAATTAAACCACGTGCAATTAACATATTTTTACCTTAGTGATTTCTCGACTCAATTCATCTCATAATCGACACTTTAATTTGTTTTACTCACGATCGAGCTTTTATAATAATAAGTTGAAAATTTTGCACTAACACTTAGGGATAAAAGTATGTAGACGAAAGGTTTTGTGTTTCTGTGGTGCGTAGAGGTTAAGTTATATTAAATTGTCCAGAATATTCGAAAGAAGTTAATATGCAAGTAACAAAAGTAATGTAGTTAACATGGGGTTTTGAGGGAAAGTTTGAAAGTGGAACTTGGTTGGTTTCAGAGAAAGCTAAAGATGTAGAGTTTGATCCGTTTTCATGAGAAGTGAAAATGTGAAATGTTATTAATGTAAATGCGTCGAGAAGATTATCGCTGTAAGAAAGGTCGTAACTAGTAAACAATAAATTAAGTACCATAAGTTAGGGACATTAAAACAGAACAAGAAGGTTTTTTTCGTCGTGAAA
The DNA here is from genome assembly GCF_003086295.3 of Arachis hypogaea. Lineage (NCBI taxonomy): Eukaryota > Viridiplantae > Streptophyta > Magnoliopsida > Fabales > Fabaceae > Arachis > Arachis hypogaea. The sequence continues at coordinate 100,972,088 of NC_092041.1, read as the reverse complement.
GTTTTTGGTTTTTTAAAAGTAAACAACTAAAATAGTATTGCATCACTGATAAAATGAATCCTAAAAAATGCTAATCACAAATAAATTTTCGAAAGATTTAAAAATACGACAAAAAGAATTAGATATTAAACATATATTCTAAAAAATAACTTTAGAGATCAAATTTTGATATAAATTTTTACAATCATTATTAAAAAAGTAAGATATTTTCATCCTTAAAATTTGGTAATTTTTTTATCAAGTAAATTTTAAAAAAATGATTGTGAATGACCACGTTTTTTGGAAAAAAAATATAAAGATCAAATTTTACTCCGTTTTTTTATGCACATTCTAAATATTTATTTAAATATTACCACAAAAATTTAGATCTCATGAATAAAATGTTTGCTAAATATAAAAGTCTTTTTTGTTACTTACAAAATATATAATATTTATTGATTTTTTTATCGTATTTTCAAATCATTTATTAGCTGTTTTATCGATAACATCTATCAGAAATTTTTTGGATACTAAATTAGTAGGTAACCATTTTTTTTAAATTTCTATCTTTTCGACAACCAAATTTTCTATTTATTTTTTATTTTTTATTTTTTGGTGTAAATCAAATTTTTTATTCTCATTCAACATAAACCATTTTTTTCCTCGTCAAATCCATTTCATCAAATACTCATGAATACCAAAAAAAAAAAAAATGAAGACATAATCTAAATGTTGTTTTAGGTCCAGCTTCAGTTTTCGTTCATATTCAATGATGGCTTGCACCAAACAGCCTATCAGCTTCAACCGATTTTTGTACGTCAGGTGTTCAGCTTCATTCCTCCTTTAACCACATAGTTGCTTATTTTCACTACCTTTCAGTCCTTCTAACATAAATAAAGGATATTTTGGATATTCAGTCTCATACAATAAGATAAAATGTCTAACCGATATTGATACGTATCTGATATAGTACTATACCAATAAAATGGCTGCCACGTGTGAAAGTTTTTCACTAGTATATATCTTAATTCTAACTATATAGCAAAACTAATAAGTCGATGATATGGTTCAAATATGCATGCCAACGGTAAAGATAAGAATTAAACATTTGGGAGCCGATGGTGCTTCGTCATGTTGGTCCAAATTTGTCACATCTATGCTTCGCTAATGATAACGTTTTGTTTGGTAATCTATGGAGTATGTGAAGCTTATGAAAGGTATCTTGGATTTTTGTTGATTTAATAATGAATTACGAAATGTTATGGTTGTTAAAATTTTTTTCTTAATTTATTAAAATTAGAATTTTTTTCAGAAGTAATTCATGGGATTATATATTTTTTTTATTTATATATATAAAAAAAAGTGCAGTTGGTTCGATCCAACCTATTCTTGAAATAAACAACTCGTACACACTCCCTTTCTAAAAAAACTAATACACCGAGTACTATATTTAAATTTATTGAATTTGTTACTAAAATATCAAATTTGTCGTAGCTCTGGACAAAAAGTGAGCTATGAAAAGTCTTGTATTTTTTTATTTGACAATGTATCCTTTAATAGTTTAATAGGAACTTCGATCTCTATGAGGGACTTGGAATGACACTAACCTCAAACTTGAAAAAATATCTAGACGTCTCTGCTTCATGGGCGCTCAAAGCAAGAGGACTGTCATTTTATTTGGGAAAGGATGAAGTAGAGTGAGTGTTTAAAAGGTGAGAATTTTATCTCTAGCGGGAAGAGTAACGCTAACATAATCAATTTTAGTTATTATTCCATCATATATTATGTAAACTATGAAGTTTTTTTTTAGTATTTGTGAGAAAGAGTAAAATATCATTTTTATTTTTAACGTTTGGGATAAGTTTTAAAGTTGTCCCTAATGTTTAAATTATCCTATTTAAGTCTCTAATGTTTCAAAATTGACTCAATGTTGTCCTGCCGTTAAGGATATGTTAACCGAATTGACGGCAGGACAAAATTGAGACAATTTTAAAATGTTAGTGACTTAAATAGGATAAATACGTTGGGGATAAAAACAATACATAGAAATACATTTTAATTTTATCCTTCAATAATATTAATTTTTTACTGTACATAGTTATTCAATTATTTTTTAATCACATCTAAGTAAAATGAACAAGTTATTCGGAGAGAAAGCTAAATGCATACATATATACATAAACTATATTGCAAAAGAAACCCAGAAACCATTCCGCTTCAGAAGTCCAGATGCCTACCGAGTAGCCTCCCGACCTGCACTTGAAAAAACAGCAACACAATATGGGGTGAGAACCGGAGTTTCTCAGCATGGTAAAGGTGCCACGCACATAATATATAAGGTCCTGGGAATGTCAGAGGCAATCCTAGAATGCCGACTCTCAGATTGAAAAGCTTAAAAGTCTTAAACAGAAACCATGAAAAGAGGGTAGGTATCTAGGGAAATTCTAACTCAGCTTAAACTTATACTTAACACTTAACCTGTCCACCTTTCCTACGTTCCTCCATCTCCAGTGAATTGCAAATATAGATAAACAGATAAATGCAAGTACAGGTAGGAGACAAGTAGTGCAAGTAGCAATTATTACAATTAACATAATACATTCAGTTAGGCATTTCCAAATAAGGCATAGCAAATAAACAAACAAAATGCACATGATGTATGCCTGTCCTATGGATGATGAGACTTATCTGTCAGTTATCAAGCCAACCCGACAAGTCCGAAACCCGTGGACTATCCCCCGTCGTGCATCCCTATGAGTCTATGCATAGCTTTTTCTCATTTCATTCATAAATCATACATCCATATATAATTTTACTCAATGGGGGATAACTATTCCCGAAAATTTATACGTGCCCGGTCACCTTTACGACGTAGGGTCAACAGAGTATCGAGTCTCAACCTGGTACACGTGGTGGCAAGCCACGGTATTCTACCCAGAAAAACTCGTATCTCAGATAACATTAAATGCATAAGCCACATAAGTATTCATAATCATTCATATTCATTACATAATTGTTCATCATAGCTAATGAGCGGATAATTTATACGCTTTTTGACATTGTTTTTAGTAAGTTTTTAGTATGATTTAGTTAGTTTTTAGTATATTTTTATTAGTTTTTAAATAAAAATCATATTTCTGGACTTTGCTATGAGTTTGTGTGTTTTTCTGTGATTTCAGGTATTTTCTGGCTGAAATTGAGGGACTTGAGCAAAAATCTAATTCAGAGGCTGAAGAAGGACTGCAGATGCTATTGGATTCTAACCTCCCTGCACTCGAAGTGGATTTTCTGGAGCTACAGAAACCCAATTGGCTCGCTCTCAATTGCGTTGGAAAGTAGACATCCAGGGCTTTCCAGCAATATATAATAGTTCATACTTTGCACAAGTTTAGACGACGCAAACTGGCGTTCAAACGCCAACTTCCTGTCCTATTCTGGAGTTAAACGCCAGAAACAGGTTGCAAATCAGAGTGAAACGCCAGAAACAGGCTATAACCTGGCGTTTAACTCCAAAAAGAGTCTCTACACATGAAAGCTCAATGCTCAGTCCAAGCACACACCAAGTGGGCCTGAAAGTGGATTTCTGCATCATTTACTTATTTTCTGTAACCCTAATCACTAGTTTAGTATAAAAACTACTGTTAGTGATTTATTTTAGATCTTTTGGATGTTTGGTCCTTAGACTTTTATGCTTTTGTACACGTTTGGAGGCTGGCCATTCGGCCATGCCTGGACCCTCATCATTTATGTATTTTCAACAGTAGAGTTTCTACACACCATAGATTAAGGTGTGGAGCTCTGCTGTTCCTCATGAATTAATGCAAAGTACTATAGTTTTTCTATTCAATTCAAGCTTATTCTTATTCTAAGATATTCATTTGCATACAAGAACATGATGAATGTGATGATTATGTGACACTCATCACCATTCTCACTTATGAACGCGTACCTGACAAACACTTCCGTTCTACATGAAAACAAGCTTGAATGCATATCTCTTAGCCTCCTGGTTCACGATCAGAGTCTTTGTGGTATAGGCTAGAATTATTGGCGGCCATTTTTGAGATCCGGAAAGTCTAAACCTTGTCTGTGATATTTCGAGTAGGATATGGGAAGGGATGACTGTGACGAGCTTCAAACTCGCGAGTGTTGGGCGTAGTGACAGACGCAAAAGGATCACTGGATCCTATTCCAACATGATCAAGAACTGACAGATGATTAGCCATGCGGTGACAGCGCATTTGGACCATTTTCACTGAGAGGACGGGATGTAGCCATTGACAACAGTGATGCCCAACATACATCTTGCCATGAAAAAGGAGTATGAATGATTGGATGAAGACAGTAGGAACGCAGATGTTCAGAAGGAACAAAAGCATCTCCATACCCTTATCTGAAATTCTCACCAATGGATTGCATAAGTATCTCTATCCTATTTTATATTTTAATTATATTTTAATTATCAATTCACCATAACCATTTGAATCTGCCTGACTGAGATTTGCAAGATGACCATAGCTTGCTTCAAGTCGATAATCTCCGTGGGATCGACCCTTACTCCGTAAGGTTTATTACTTGGACAACCCAGTGCACTTGCTGGTTAGTTGTGCGAAGTTGTGAAGAATAATTAAGATTGTGAACGTGCGTACCAAGTTTTTGGCGCCGTTGCTAGGGAATGAACAATCACGATTTCATGCACCAAGTTTTTGGCACCGTTGCCGAGGTTTGTTCGAGTTTAAACAACTGACGGTTCATCTTGTTGCTCAGATTAGGTAATTTTATTTTAATTTTAAGTTTTTGTTTTAATTATTTTTATTTTTCAAAAAATTTTCAAAAAAAATTTTTTAATAATAAATTATTTTATGTTCTTCAACTATCCTTAGAAGAGCTTCTTTGTCTTTCTCAGCAATTTAGCTTTTGTATGTAATGTTCTGTTGAAGCTTGGCTGGCCATTGGCCATGTCTAGTGTTTTGGACCGGAGCTTTCACTGAAAGCTTGGCTGGCTAGTAAGCCATGTCTAATTCCTGGACCGGAGTTTTAGACTAACATTGCATGATTCTTGTAATTCTTATTAAAAATTTTGAAATCCTTATTTTTCTTTTTCACATTAATTTTCGAAAAATCCAAAAAAAAATTTAATAAAATCATAAAACCAAAAACAATTTAATGTTTCTTGTTTGAGTCTAGTGTCAATTTTTAAGTTTGGTGTCAGTTGCATTCTTTTTTTTAATTTTCCTTTAATTTTCAAAAACTCATGCATTTGTTCTTTATAATCTTCAAGTTGTTCTTGATTATTTTCCTTGTTTGATCTTTGCATTTTCTTATTTTGTGTCTTTTCTTTTTTTTCATATGCATTTTCAATTTGTTAGTGTCTAAATATTGAAAATTTCTAAGTTTGGTGTCTTGCATGTGTTTCTTTTCTTAAAAATTTTCAAAAACATGTTATTGATGTTCATCTTGACATTCGAAGTGTTCTTGGTGTTCATCTTGACATTCAAAGTGTTCTTGCATGCATTGTGTGTTTTGATTCATAATTTTCATGTTTTGAGTCTTTTTGTTGTTTTTCTATTTCTTCATTAAAAATTCAAAAATAAAAAATATCTTTCCCTTATTCTTCTCATAAATTTCGAATATTTGAGTTGACTTTTTCAAAAAAATTTTAAAATTAGTTGTTTCTTATGAGTCAAATCAAATTTTCAATTTAAAAATCCTATCTTTTCAGAACTTTTTCAAAAAAAAAATCAAATATTTTTCATTTTTTTTATGATTTTCGAAAATTTTAAAGATGATTTTAAAAATCTTTTTCTTAATTTCATGATTTCAAAATCTTTACTAACTATTAAGAAATGTTCAATCTTTAAATTTTAGAATCATATCTTTTGGTTTCTTGTTAGTCAAGTAATCAACTTTAATTTTCAAAATCAAATCTTTTTAAATTTCTTTTTCAAATTAATTTTCAATCATATCTTTCAATCATATCTTTTTCAAAACTTAATTTCAAAATCTTTTCTAACTTCTTATCTTTTCAAAATTGATTTTCAAATCTTTTTCAATTAACTACTTGACTTTTTATTTGATTTTAAAAGTTTTCTATTTCAATCATATCTTTTCCAAAACCACCTAACTAATTTTCTCTCTCTAATTTTCAAAAACTCCCCCTCTTTTTTAAAATTCCTTTTTAATTAACTAATTGTTTTAAATTTTAATTTTAATTTTATTTCTCTTTTTAATTTTCGAATTCTAACTAATATTTTAAAATAAAAACAAAATAATTTTTTTATTTTATTTAATTTTCGAATTCTTCCCCCTCTCATTTCTTTCTATTCATTTATTTATCTACTAACACCTCTCTTCTTCTCATAATTCGAACCCACTCTTCTCCTCTGTGTTCGAATTTTTTTTCTCTTCTCCTTCTTCTATTCTTCTATTCTTATACTCACATAAAGGAATCTCTATAATGTGACATAGAGGATTCCATATTTTTTTTCTGTTATCTTCTTTTTCATATGAGCAAGAACAAGGATAAGAACATTCTTGTTGAAGCTAACCCTGAACTTGAAAGGACTCTGAAGAGAAAGCTAAGGGAAGCTAAAGCACAACTCTCTGGAGAAAACCTGACAGAAATTTTCGAAAAAGAAGGAGACATGGCCGAACCTAATACCAATGGTGGAGATGCAAGGAAGATGCTTGGTGACTTTGTTGCACCCTCTTCTAACTTCTATGGAAGAAGCATCCCACTTCCTTCAATTGGAGCAAACAATTTTGAGCTTAAGCCTCAATTGGTTTCTCTAATGCAGCAGAATTGCAAGTTTCATAGACTTCCAATGGAAGATCCTCATCAGTTTTTAGCTGAATTCTTGCAAATCTGTGACACTGTCAAGACCAATAGAGTTGATCCCGATGTCTACAGGCTTATGCTTTTCCCTTTTATGATAAGAGACAGAGCTAGAATATGGTTGGATTCACAACCTAAGGATAGCCTGAACTCTTGGGATAAGCTGGTCAGTGCTTTCCTGGCCAAATTCTTTCCACCTCAAAAGATGAGCAAGCTTAGAGTGGAAATCCAAACCTTCAGACAGAAGGAAGGAGAATCCCTCTATGAAGCTTGGGAAAGATATAAGCAACTGATCAAAAGGTGTCCTACTGACATGCTTCCAGAATGGAGCATCATAAGTATATTCTATGATGGTCTGTCTGAGTTGTCAAAAATGTCATTGGACCATTCTGCAGGAGGATCTCTTCACGTGAAAACCCCTGCAGAAGATCAGGAACTCATTGAAATGGTTGCAAATAACCAGTTCATGTACACCTCTGAGAGGAATCCTGTGAACAATGGGACGCCTCAGAAGAAAGGAGTTCTTGAAATTGACACTCTGAATGCCATATTGGCTCAGAACAAAATACTGACTCAGCAGGTCAATATGATTTCTCAGAGTCTGAATGGATTGCAAGCTGCATCCAACAGTACTAAAGAAGCATCTTCTGAAGAAGAAGCTTATGATCCTGAGAACCCTGCAATAGCAGAGATGAATTACATGGGAGAACCCTATGTAAACACCTATAATCCTTCATGGAGAAATCATCCAAATTTCTCATGGAAGGACCAACAGAAGCCTCAACAAGGCTTCAATAATAATGGTGGAAGAAATAAGTTTAGCAATAGCATGCCTTTTCCATCATCTTCTCAGCAACAGACAGAGAATTCTGAACAGAGCCATTCTGGCCTGGCAACCATAGTCTCTGATCTATCCAAGACCACACTAAGTTTCATGAATGAAACAAGGTCCTCCATTAGAAATTTGGAGGCACAGGTGGGTCAGCTGAGTAAGAAAATACTGAAACTCCTCCCAGTACTCTCCCAAGCAATACAGAAGAAAATCCCAAGAGAGAGTGCAAGGCCATAACCTTACTTGGTGTGGCCGAATGCCCAGAGGAGGAGGAGGACGTAAATCCCAGTACAAAAGACCTCTTGGGACGTCCTCTGAACAGAAAAGAGTTCCCATTTGAGGAACCAAAGGAATCTGAGGCTCATACAGAGACCATAGAGATTTCAATGAACTTTCTTCTGCCATTCATGAGCTCTGATGAATAAGAGGATGAAGATGTCACTGAAGAGCAAGTTGCTAGGTATCTAGGAGCAATCATGAAGTTGAATGCCAATTTATTTGGTAATGAGACTTGGGAGGATGAACCCCCTTGTTCACCAATGAGCTGAGTACATTAATGAGGCAAACATTACCTCAGAAGAAACCGGATCCCGGAAAATTCTTCATACCTTGTACCATAGCCACCATGACCTTTGAGAAGGCTTTGTGTGACCTTGGGTCAGGGATAAACCTCATGTCACTCTCTGTAATGGAGAAACTGGGAATCTTTGAGGTACAAGCTGCAAGAATCTCACTAGAGATGGCAGACAAATCAATGAATCAAGCTTATGGACTAGTAGAGGACGTGCTAGTTAAGGTTAAAGGCCTTTACATCCCTGCTGATTTCATAATCCTAGACGCTGGGAAGGATGAGGATGAATCCATCATCCTTGGCAGACCCTTTCTAGCCACAGCAAAAGCTGTGATTGATGTTGACAGAGGAGAGTTGGTCCTTCAGTTAAATGAGGACTACCTTGTATTTAAGACTCAAGATTCTCCTTCTGTAACCATGGAGAGGAAGCATGAAAAGCTTCTCTCAATACAGAGTCAAACAAAACCCCCACATTCAAACTCTAAGTTTGGTGTTGGGAGGCCACAACCAAACTCTAAGTTTGGTGTTGAGAGGCCACAACCAAACTCTAAGTTTGGTGTTGAGAGGCCCCAACATTGTTCTGATTTTCTGTGAGGCTCCATGAGAGCTCACTGTCAAGCTATTGATATTAAAGAAGCGCTTGTTGGGAGGCAACCCAATGTTATTTAATTATATCTATTTATTTTCCATTGCTATTGATGGGGTGCAGAAATTGGCAAATTAAAAATTATTAAGATATATACGTTGCAAGTATAGTTCTTAACTTGCCAGAAATCCGCTCATCAATTTAGAAAGGTATCACAGAAAATTGAAATTTAAAATACTGGGAGTATGAATCCCAGGTTGTCTCCCAACGAGTTGCAGAAAAGTGTGCTATTTTATTAACCAGAGGTTTTCAAAGAAGTGAGTTGAGTAAACAGGAAATTAAAATTGATGAAATTGAATAATGTAAATAAAAGCCTTGACTGGGAGTTGATTAGTTGGAATCTCTAATATTGTTGGAATGCTCTTAAGAGTAATTGATAATTAAAGGTTGGCCTGTTTAGTTATCCTTTACTAGGTAAGGGAAAGTCAAACAAGTTAGAATGCTACGTCTGTTCACAAGTTGCAACCCACTTAGTTCAAACGGATTGGTGTTAGTGACTAGAGAGCAATCCAACAGTTAACCCAATTACAATTTCTCTTTCAATCCTTCCAACTCAAGAATTCCTTTCAATCAACTCCCCATCAAGTTAGGGAACTACTCGCTCATTGTGAATAATAAATCCATAACATATGAAAGGGAATTAAAATAGGACATGATAAATAGAAATTAAAATGATTAATTAAAAATAAAAATAATCTTTGTATTAAATAATCCTAAGAGTATTCCAATGGTAAAATTGAACAAAGCAAAGAACATGGAAGAGTAAAGCCAAGTAAAGAAAACGAACTAGAATGACGAAGTTTTGATGAGGTAATAACTCTTCTCAGTGTTCCGATGCAAAGACCAATCGAAATTAAAATCCTAAAAACTATGAAAGTCTAGAGAGAAAACCTAGAGGAGGAGTAAAACTAGATCTAAAACTAAAAACTGTGTAGAATGAATGTATCGCCTGGTTTCTGTATGTTCTCTGGCTCTAGTCTGTTGTTCTGGGCCAAAAATTGGGTCAAAATATGGCCCGAAATTACCCCCAGCGATTCTGCAAATTATGCAGATCGCGCATGTCACGCGATCGCGTCGCTCATGCGGACGCGTCATTCGCGTTTCGCTTTACCACGCGGGCGCGTCATCCATGCGGCCGCGTTACTCGTGCTGTTCCATGCCGTGCGGTCGTGTCATCCATGCGGCCACGTCACTGCAATTTGCTCTCTTCTACGCGGTCGCATCGTCCATGCGGCCGCGTCGCCTCTCGCTGGTCATCTCCTCAATTTCTTGTGTTCCTTCCATTTTTGCTAGCTTCCCTTCCAATCTCCAACTCATTCATGCCCTATAAAGCCTGAAACACTTAACACACAGATCACGGCATCGAATGGAATAAAGGAGAATTAAAATGCATAATTAAAAGTCTCTGGGAAGCAGTTTTCAATCATGTACTAATTCCAGGAAGGAAATATAAATGCATGCTAAATTAATGAATAAGTGGGTGAAGATTATGATAAAACCACACAATTAAACACAATATAAACCATAAAATAGTGGTTTATCAGCTATTTTATATTTTCTTTATGTTGATGATCATGTGAAGTCACAAAAACAACTGAAAAATAAAAAATAGTATGAAAAACAGAATTAAAAAAATAGCTCACCCTGGAGGAAGAGCTTACTGGCGTTTAAACGCCAGTAAGAAGCATCAAGCTGGCGTTAAACGCCAGAAACAAGCACCAAACTGGCGTTTAACGCCAGAACAGAGCATGGAATTGGCGTTTAACGCCAAGAATGGGAGAAAAGCTGGCGTTAAACGCCAGAAACAAGCAGCAAGCTGGCATTTAATGCCAGACATGCATTCTAAGGACGTTTTGCACGCCTAAATGGAGCAGGGATGCTAAGTCCTTGACCCCATTGGATCTGTGGACCCCACAGGATCCCCACCTACCCCACTTCTTCTTCTCTCTTCTTCACACCTTTTCATAACACTCTTCCCCAAATACCCTTCATCAATCACCTCCATACCTCTTCCCCAAATACCTTTAACCACTCACATCCATCAACTCTTCCCCATAAACCCCACCTACCTCCAGATTCAAATTCTTTTCCCTACCAAACCCAACTCTAATGGCCGAAACCTACCCTCCCTCCCTATATAAACCCCTTAACACTACTCCATTTTCACACATCACAAACACCACTTCTCCCCCTTGGCCGAATACACTATCTCACTCCATCTCCTCCATTTTCTTTTTCTTCTACTACTTTCTTTCTTCTTTTGCTCGAGGACGAACAAACCTTTTAAGTTTGGCATGGTAAAAGCATTGCTTTTTATTTTTCCATAACCATCAATGGCACCTAAGGCCAGAGAAACCTCAAGAAAGAGGAAAGGGAAGGCAATTGCTTCCACCTCTGAGTCATGGGAGATGGAGAGATTCATCTCAAAGGTCCATCAAGACCATTTCTATGAAGTTGTTGCCAAGAAAAAGGTGATCCTTGAGGTCCCTTTTAAGCTAAAAAGGAGCGAGTATCCGGAGATCCGACAAGAGATTAGAAGAAGAGGACGGGAAGTTCTCTCTAATCCTATTCAACAAGTCAGAATCTTAATGGTTCAAGAGTTCTATGCAAATGCATGGATCACAAGGAACCATGATCAAAGTATGAACCCAAACCCAAAGAATTGGCTTACAATGGTTCGGGGGTAATACTTAGATTTCAGTCCGGAAAATGTAAGGTTGGCGTTCAACTTACCAATGATGCAAGAAAATGCACGCCCTACACTAGAAGGGTCAACTTTGATCAAAGGTTAGACCAAGTCCTCATGGACATATGTGTGAAAGGAGCTCAATGGAAAGTTGACTCAAGAGGCAAGCCGGTTCAATTGAGAAGACCGGACCTTAAGCCTGTAGCTAGAGGATGGTTGGAGTTCATCCAACGCTCTATCATTCCTACTAGCAACCGATCGGAAGTAACTGTGGATCGGGCCATCATGATCCATAGTATTATGATTGGGGAGGAAGGAGAAGTTCATGAGATTATACCTCAAGAATTCTACAAGGTGGCTGACAAGTCCTCCACTTTGGCAAGGTTAGCCTTTCCTCACCTCATTTGTCACCTCTGTAATTCAGCTGGAATTGACATAGAGGGAGACATCCTCATTGATGAGGACAAGCCCATCACTAAGAAAAGGATGGAGCAAACAAGAGATCGTGGACCTCAACAAGAGCATGAGGAAATTTTTCACCATGAAATCCCTAAGATGCCTCAAGGGATGCACTTCCCTCCACAAAACTATTGGGAGCAAATCAACACCTCCCTAGGAGAATTAAGTTCCAACATGAGACAACTAAGGATGGAGCACCAAGAGCACTCCATCATTCTCCATGAGATTAGAGAAGATCAAAGAGCTATGAGGGAGGAGCAACAAAGACAAGGAAGAGACATAGAGGAGCTCAAGAACACCATTGGTTCTTCAAGAGGAAGAAGATGCCACCCTCACTAAGCTGAACCCGTTCCTTAATCTCCTTGTCTATTTTTTTTTCTTCTCTTTTTCGTTTACTATGCTTTATGTTTATTTATGTTTGTGTCTTATTACATGATCACTAGTGTCTAAGTGTCTATGTCTTAAAGCTATGAATGTCCTACGAATCCATCACCTTTCTTAAATGAAAAATGTTTTTAATCATAAAAGAACAAGAAGTACATGATTTCGAATTCATCCTTGAAAATAGTTTAATTATTTCGATGTGGTGACAATACTTTTTGTTTTCTGAATGAATGATTGAACAGTGCATATTTCTTTTGAATTTGTTGTTTATCAATGTTAAAATTGTTGGCTCTTGAAAGAATGATGAAAAAGGAGAAATGTTATTTGATAATCTGAAAAATCATAAAATTGATTCTTGAAGCAAGAAAAAGCAGTGAAGAACAAAGCTTGCAAAAAAAAAAGAAAAAAACAAGCAGAAAAAGCCAATAGCCCTTTAAACCAAAAGGCAAGGGTAAAAAGGATCCAAGGATTTGAGCACTAATGGATAGGAGGGCCCAAAAGAATAAAATCCTGGCCTAAGCGGCTAAACCAAGCTATCCCTAACCATGTGCTTGTGGCGTGAAGGTGTCAAGTAAAAAACTTGAGACTGAGCGGTTAAAGTCGAGGTCCAAAGCAAAAAAAAAAGTGTGCTTAAGAACCCTGGACACCTCTAACTGGGGACTCTAGCAAAGCTGAGTCACAATCTGAAAAGGTTCACCCAGTTATGTGTCTGTAGCATATATGTATCCGGTGGTAATACTGGAAAACAGAGTGCTTAGGGCCATGGCCAAGACTCAGAAAGTAGCTGTGTTCAAGAATCAACATACTGAACTAGGAGAATCAATAACACTGTCTAAATTCTAAGTTCCTATAGAAGCCAATCATTCTGAACTTCAAAGGATGAAGTGAGATGCCAAAACTATTCAGAGGCAAAAAGCTACTAGTCCCGCTCATCTGATTGGAGCTTAGTTTCATTCATAGTTTGGAATTTATAGTATATTCTCTTCTTTTTATCCTATTTGATTTTCAGTTGCTTGGGGACAAGCAACAATTTAAGTTTGGTGTTGTGATAAGTGGATAATTTATACGCTTTTTGACATTGTTTTTAGTACGTTTTTAGTATGATTTAGTTAGTTTTTAGTATATTTTTATTAGTTTTTAAATAAAAATCACATTTCTGGACTTTGCTATGAGTTTGTGTTTTTTTCTGTGATTTCAGGTATTTTCTGGCTGAAATTGAGGGACTTGAGCAAAAATCTGATTCAGAGGCTGAAGAAGGACTGCAGATGCTGTTGGATTCTGACCTCCCTGCACTCGAAGTGGATTTTCTAGAGCTATAGAAACCCAATTGGCGCGCTCTTAATTGCGTTGAAAAGTAGACATTCAGGGCTTTCCAGAAATATATAATAGTCCATACTTTGCACAAGTATATATGATGCAAACTGGCGTTCAAACGCCAACTTCCTATCCTATTCTGGAGTTAAACGCCAGAAACAGGTTGCAAATCAGAGTTAAACGCCAGAAACAGGCTACAACCTGGAATTTAACTCCAAAAAGAGTCTCTACATATGAAAGCTCAATGCTCAGTCCAAGCACACACCAAGTGGGCGCGGAAGTGGATTTCTGCATCATTTACTTATTTTTTGTAACCCTAATCACTAGTTTAGTATAAAAACTGCTGTAGTGATTTATTTTAGATCTTTTGGACATTTGGTCCTTAGACTTTTATGCTTTTGTACATTTTTGGAGGTTGCCATTCGGCCATGCCTGGACCCTCATCATTTATGTATTTTCAACAGTAGAGTTTCTACACACCATAGATTAAGGTGTGGAGCTCTGCTGTTCCTCATGAATTAATGCAAAGTACTATTATTTTTCTATTCAATTCAAGCTTATTCTTATTCTAAGATATTCATTCGCACACAAGAACATGATGAATGTGATGATTATGTGACACTCATCATTATTCTCACTTATGAACGCGTGCCTGACAAACACTTCCGTTCTACATGAAAACAAGCTTGAATGCATATCTCTTAGCCTCCTGGTTCACGATCAGAGTCTTTGTGGTATAGGCTAGAATTATTGGCGGCCATTCTTGAGATCCGGAAAGTCTAAATCTTGTCTGTGGTATTCTGAGTAGGATCTGGGAAGGGATGACTATGATGAGCTTCAAACTCGCGAGTGTTGGGCGTAGTGACAGACGCAAAAGGATCACTGGATCCTATTCCAACATGATCGAGAACCGATAGATGATTAGCCATGCGGTGACAGCGCATTTGAACCATTTTCACTGAGAGGACGGGATGTAGCCATTGACAACGGTGATGCCCAATGGTGGACGAAATTGTGATCACTACAACTTCGCACAACTAACCAGCAAGTGTACTGGGTCGTCCAAGTAATAAACCTTACGCGAGTAAGGGTCGATCCCACAGAGATTGTTGGTATGAAGCAAGCTATGGTCACCTTGTAAATCTTAGTCAGGCAGACTCAAATGGATATGAATGATGATATACGAATAAAACATAAAGGTAAAGATAGAGATACTTATGTAATTCATTGGTAGGAATTTCAGATAAGCGTATGAAGATGCTTGTCCCTTCCGTCTCTCTGCTTTCCTACTGTCTTCATCCAATCCTTCTTACTCCTTTCCATGGCAAGCTTATGCAAGGGTTTCACCGTTGTCAGTGGCTACCTCCCATCCTCTCAGTGGAAATGTTCAACGCACCCTGTCACGGCACGGCTATCCATCTGTCGGTTCTCAATCAGGCCGGAATAGAATACAGTGATTCTTTTGCGTCTGTCACTAACGCCCCGCCTTCAGGAGTTTGAAGCACGTCACAGTCATTCAATCATTGAATCCTACTCAGAATACCACAGACAAGGTTAGACCTTCCGAATTCTCTTGAATGCCGCCATCAGTTCTAGCCTATACCACGAAAACTCTGATCTCACGGAATGGCTGGCTCGGTTGTCAGGCGAGCACTCGGTTGTCAGGCGATCAACCATGCATCGTGTATCAGGAATCCAAGAGATATTCACCCAATCTAAGGTAGAACGGAGGTGGTTGTCAGGCACACGTTCATAGGTGAGAATGATGATGAGTGTCACGGATCATCACATTCATCAAGTTGAAGAACAAGTGATATCTTGGAACAAGAACAAGCGGAATTGAATAGAAGAACAATAGTAATTGCATTAATACTCGAGGTACAGCAGAGCTCCACACCTTAATCTATGGTGTGTAGAAACTCCACCGTTGAAAATACATAAGAACAAGGTCTAGGCATGGCCGAATGGCCAGCCTCCCAAAGAGGGTTCAATCATAAAAACATGATCAAAAGCTCCCAATACAATAGTAAAAGGTCCTATATATAGAGAACTAGTAGCCTAGGGTTTACAAAGATGAGTAAATGACATAAAAATCCACTTCCGGGCCCACTTGGTGTGTGCTTGGGCTGAGCATTGAAGCATTTTCGTGTAGAGACTCTTCTTGGAGTTAAACGCCAGCTTTTATGCCAGTTTGGGCGTTTAACTCCCATTCTTGTGCCAGTTCCGGCGTTTAACGCTGGGAATTCTGAGGGTGACTTTGAACGCCGGTTTGGGCCATCAAATCTTGGGCAAAGTATGGACTATCATATATTGCTGGAAAGCCCAAGATGTCTACTTTCCAACGCCGTTGAGAGCGCGCCAATTGGGCTTCTCTATCTCCAGAAAATCCGCTTCGAGTGCAGGGAGGTCAGAATCCAACAGCATCTGCAGTCCTTTTTAGTCTCTGAATCAGATTTTTGCTCAGGTCCCTCAATTTCAGCCAGAAAATACCTGAAATCACAGAAAAACACACAAACTCATAGTAAAGTCCAGAAAAGTGAATTTTAACTAAAAACTAATAAAAATATACTAAAAACTAACTAGATCATACTAAAATCATACTAAAAACAATGCCAAAAAGCGTACAAATTATCCGCTCATCACAACACCAAACTTAAATTGTTGCATGTCCTCAAGCAACTAAAAGTCAAATAAGATAAAAAAGAAGAGAATATGCAATGAATTCCAAAAACATCTATGAAGATCAGTATTAATCAGATGAGCGGGGCTTTTAGCGTTTTGCCTCTGAACAGTTTTGGCATCTCTCTCTATCCTTTGAAATTCAGAATGATTGGCTTCTTTAGGAACTCAGAATCCAGATAGTGTCATTGATTCTCCTAGTTAAGTATGATGATTCTTGAACACAGCTACTTATTGAGTCTTGGCCGTGGCCCAAAGCACTCTGTCTTCCAGTATTACCACCGGATACATACATGCCACAGACACATAATTGGGTGAACCTTTTCAGATTGTGACTCAGCTTTGCTAGAGTCCCCAATTAGAGGTGTCCAGGGTTCTTAAGCACACTCTTTTTGCCTTGGATCACAACTTTATTTCTTTCTTTTTCTTTCTTTTTCTTTTTTTCTTTTTCTTTCTCTCTTTTTTTTTCGAAATTTTTTTTTGTATTCACTGCTTTTTTTCTTGCTTCAAGAATCATTTTTATGATTTTTCAGATCCTCAGTAACATGTCTCCTTTTTCATCATTCTTTCAAGAGCCAATATTCATGAACCACAAATTCAAAAGACATATGCACTGTTTAAGCATACATTCAGAAAACAAAAGTATTGCCACCACATCAAAATAATTAAACTGTTATAAAATTCAGAATTCATGCAATTCTACTCTTTTTCAATTAAGAACATTTTTTATTTAAGAGAGGTGATGGATTCATAGGACATTCATAACTTTAAGGCATAGACACTAAGACACTAATGATCACAAGACACAAACATAGACAAACATAAGCACTAAAATTCGAAAAACAGGAAAATAAAGAACAAGGAAATTAAAGAACGGGTCCACCTTAGTGATGGCGGCTTGTTCTTCCTCTTGAAGATCCTATGGAGTGCTTGAGCTCCTCAATGTCTCTTCCTTGTCTTTGTTGCTCCTCTCTCATGATTCTTTGATCTTCTCTAATCTCATGGAGGAGGACAGAGTGTTCTTGGTGCTCCACCCTTAGTTGTCCCATGTTGGAACTCAATTCTCCTAGGGAGGTGTTTAGTTGCTCCCAATAGTTTTGTGGAGGAAAGTGCATCCCTTGAGGCATCTCAGGGATTTGATGATGAGAGGGGTCTCTTGTTTGCTCCATCCTCTTCTTAGTGATGGGCTTGTCTTCATCAATAGGGATGTCTCCCTCTATGTCAACTCCAACTGAATAACAGAGGTGACAAATGAGATGAGGAAAGGCTAACCTTGCCAAGGTAGAGGACTTGTCCGCCACCTTATAAAGTTCTTGGGATATCACCTCATGAACTTTTATTTCTTCTCCAATCATGATGCTATGAATCATGATAGCCCGGTCTATAGTAACTTCGGACCGGTTGCTAGTAGGAATGATTGAGCGTTGGATAAACTCCAACCATCCTCTAGCCACGGGTTTGAGGTCATGCCTTCTCAGTTGAACCGACTTCCCTCTTGAATCTCTCTTCCATTGGGCGCACTCTTCACATATGACTGTGAGGACTTGGTCCAACCTTTGATCAAAGTTGACCCTTCTAGTGTAAGGATGTTCATCTCCTTGCATCATGGGCAAGTTGAATGCCACCCTTACATTTTCCGGACTAAAATCCAAGTATTTCCCCCGAACCATAGTAAGCCAATTCTTTGGATCCGGGTTCACACTTTGGTCATGGTTCTTGGTGATCCATGCATTGGCATAGAACTCTTGAACCATTAAGATTCCGACTTGTTGAATGGGGTTGGTAAGAACTTCCCAACCTCTTCTTCGGATCTCATGTCGGATCTCCGGATATTCACTCTTTTTGAGTGAAAAAGGGACCTCGGGGATCACCTTCTTCAAGGCCACAACTTCATAGAAGTGGTCTTGATGCACCCTTGAGATGAATCTTTCCATCTCCCATGACTCGGAGGTGGAAGCTTTTGCCTTCCCTTTCCTCTTTCTAGAGGTTTCTCCGGCCTTGGATGCCATAAATGGTTATGGAAAAACAAAAAGCAATGCTTTTACCACACCAAACTTAAAAGGTTTGCTCGTCCTCGAGCAAAAGAAGAAAGAAGAGAGGAGAAGAAGAAGAAATGAAGAAGGGAATGGCTTTGTGTTTGGCCAAAAAGGGGGAGAAGTGGTGGTTTGGTTGTGTGAAAATGAAGGAGTGAAGATGGGTTTATATAGGAGTGGGGGGGCTCATGGTTCGGTCATGTATGGGTGGGTTTGGGAGGGAAAGTGGTTTGAATTTGAAGGGTGAGGTAGGTGGGGTTTTATGAAGGATGGATGTGAGTGGTGAAGAGAAAGATGGAATTTGATAGGTGAAGAGTTTTTGGGGAAGAGGTGTTGAGGTGATTGGTGAATGGGTGAAGAAGAGAGAGTGTGGTGGGGTAGGTGGGGATCCTGTGGGCTCCACAGATCCTGAGGTGTCAAGGAAAAGTCATCCCTGCACCAAATGGCATGCAAAAATGCGTTTCTGGCCAATTCTGGCGTTAAACGCTGGGCTGGTGCCCATTTCTGGCGTTTAACGCCAAGTGCTTGCCCTTTTCTGGCGTTTAATGCCAGTCTGGTGCCCCTTTCTGGCGTTAAACGCCCAGAATGGTGCCAGACTGGGCGTTAAACGCCCAACAGCTAGCCTTACTGGCGTTTAAATGCCAGCATGCTCTCCTCCAGGGTGTGCTGTTTTTCTTTCTGTTTTTCATTCTGTTTTTGCTTTTTCAATTGATTTTGTGACTTCTCATGATCATCAACCTACAAAAGAACATAAAATAACAAAGGAAAAATAGATAAAATATAACATTGGGTTGCCTCCCAACAAGCACTTCTTTAATGTCAGTAGCTTGACAGAGGGCTCTCATGGAGCCTCAGAAATACTCAGAGCAATGTTGGAACCTCCCAACACCAAACTTAGAGTTTGAATGTGGGGGTTCAACACCAAACTTAGAAGTTAGTTGTGGCCTCCCAACACCAAACTTAGAGTTTGACTGTGGGGGCTCTGTGTGGCTCTGTTTTGAGAGAAGCTCTTCATGCTTCCTCTCTATGATGACAGAGGGATATCCTTGAGCCTTAAACACAAAGGATTCTTCATTCACTTGAATGATCAATTCTCCTCTATCAACATCAATCACAGCCCTTGCTGTGGCTAGGAAGGGTCTGCCAAGGATGATGGATTCATCCATGCACTTCCCAGACTCTAGGACTATGAAATCAGCAGGGATGTAATGGTCTTCAACTTTTACCAGAACATCCTCTACAAGTCCATAGGCTTGTTTTCTTGAATTGTCTGCCATCTCTAGTGAGATTTTTGCAGCTTGCACCTCAAAGATCCCTAACTTCTCCATTACAGAGAGAGGCATGAGGTTTACACTTGACCCTAAGTCACACAAGGCCTTCTTGAAGGTCATGGTGCCTATGGTACAAGGTATTGAAAACTTCCCAGGATCCTGTCTCTTTTGAGGCAGTTTCTGCCTAGACAAGTCATCAGTTCCTTGGTGAGCAAAGGGGGTTCATCTTCCCAAGTCTCATTCCCAAATAACTTGTCATTTAGCTTCATGATTGCTCCAAGGTATTTAGCAACTTGCTCTTCAGTGACATACTCATCCTCTTCAGAGGAAGAATACTCATCAGAGCTCATGAATGGCAGAAGTAAGTCCAATGGAACCTCTATGGTCTCATTTTGAGCCTCAGATTCCCATGGTTCCTCATTGGGGGACTCATTGGAGGCCAGTGGACGTCCATTGAGGTCTTCCTCAGTGGCGTTCACTGCCTCTTCCTCCTCTCCAAATTCGGCCATGTTGATGGCTTTGCACTCTCCTTTTGGATTTTCTTCTGTATTGCTTGGAAGAGTACTAGGAGGGAGTTCAGTAATTTTCTTGCTCAGCTGACCCACTTGTGCCTCCAAATTTCTAATGGAGGACCTTGTTTCAGTCATGAAACTTTGAGTGGTTTTGATTAGATCAGAGACCATGGTTGCTAAGTCAGAGGTATTCTGCTTAGAACTCTCTGTCTGTTGCTGAGAAGATGATGGAAAAGGCTTGCTATTGCTAAACCTGTTTCTTCCACCATTATTGTTGTTGAAACCTTGTTGAGGTCTCTGTTGATCCTTCCATGAGAGATTTGGATGATTTCTCCATGAAGGATTATAGGTGTTTCCATAGGGTTCTCCCATGTAATTCACCTCTTCTATTGAAGGGTTCTCAGGATCATAAGCTTCTTCTTCAGATGAAGCTTCCTTAGTACTGCTTGGTGCATTTTGCATTCCAGACAGACTTTGAGAAATCATATTGACTTGTTGAGTCAATATTTTATTCTGAGCCAATATGGCATTCAGAGTGTCAATCTCAAGAACTCCTTTCTTCTGATTGGTCCCATTGTTCACAGGATTCCTTTTAGAAGTGTACATGAATTGGTTATTTGCAACCATTTCAATCAGCTCTTGAGCTTCTGTAGGCATCTTCTTCAGATGAAGAGATCCTCCAGCAGAGCTATCCAAAGACATCTTGGACAGTTCAGAGAGACCATCATAGAAAATACCTATGATGCTCCATTCAGAAAGCATGTCAGAGGGACACTTTCTGATTAATTGTTTGTATCTTTCCCAAGCTTCATAGAGGGATTCTCCTTCCTTCTGTCTGAAGGTTTGGACTTTCACTCTAAGCTTACTCAATTTTTGAGGTGGAAAGAACTTTGCCAAGAAGGCATTGACTAGCTTTTCCCAAGAGTTCAGGCTTTCTTTAGGTTGTGAGTCCAAGAAAATGTGGAATCCTCTATGTCACAGTATAGAGATTCCTTGAGGTGTCAGAGGAAAAGAAAAATAGAAGGCAGAAGTAGAAAATTCGAACTTATCAAAGAAGATGGAGTTCGAATTTTGCATTAAGGAATAGTGTTAGTCCATAAATAGAAGGATGTGAGAAGAGGGGAAGTAATTTTCGAAAATCAAGTAAAAGATTTTGAAAACATTTTGAAAAACACTAATTGATTTTCGAATATAAAAGTGGGAAAGAAATCAAGTGATTTTTGAAAAAGAATTTGAAATTAGAAATCAAAAAGATTTGATTGAAAGTTATTGTGAAAAAGATGTGGTTAAGAAGATATGATTGGTTTTAAAAAGATGTGATTGAGAAGATATGATTTGAAAAACATTTTTTTTAAAAAAAATTGATTTTGAAAATTAATGACTTGGCTATCAAGAAAAGATATGATTCAAACATTAAACCTTTCTCAACAGAAAAGGCAACATACTTGAAATGTTGAATCAAATCATTAATTGATAGCAAGTATCTTTGAAAATGGAAAGAAATTGATTTTGAAAAAGATTTGATTGAAAAGATATGATTTGAAAAAGATTTGATTTTGAAAAGATTTTGAAAACTTGAAAAAAATTTGCATTGAAAACAAAATCTTCCCTCTTGTGCCATCCTGGCGTTAAACGCCCAGAATGGTGCACATTCTGGCGTTTAACACCCAAAACTCTACCCTTTTGGGCGTTAAACGCCCAACCAGGCACCCTGGCTGGCGTTTAAACGCCAGTCTGTCCTTCTTCACTGGGCGTTTTGAACGCCCAGCTTTTTCTGTGTAATTCCTCTGCTGTATGTTCTGAATCTTCAATTCTCTGTATTATTGACTTGAAAAGACACAAATTAAAAATATTTTTGGATTTTTAATAATCAAAATGCAACTAAAATCAAATAACAATGCATGCAAGACACCAAACTTAGTAGTTTGTATACTACTGACACTAACAAAATGAGAATGCATATGAGACACATAAACACTCAAGTCAAGAGAATTTAAAAATCAGAGCAATGAAATCATCAAGAATCAACTTGAAGATTAATGAAGATACATGCATGAATGCAAAAGGAGCAGAAACATGCAATTGACACCAAACTTAAAATGAGAATAGAGTCTCAACAGGAAAAATATTTTTGGTTTTTATGATTTTGTAAATTTTTTTGTGCTTTTTTTCGAAAATTAAGTGGAAAAAGATATCAGAATTCTTAATGAGAATTCCAGGAATCATGCAATGTTTAGTCTAAGACTCCGGTCCAGGAATTAGACATGGCTTCACAGCCAGCCAAGCTTTCAAAGAAAGCTTCGGTCCAAAACACTAGACATGGCCAAAGGCCAGCCAAGCCTTAGCAAATCACTGCTCCAATAGCAAGATTGATAGAAATCAACAAGCTCTTGTGATGATAAGTTGAAACCTCGGTCCAATGAAATTAGTCATGGCTTCACAGCCAGCCAGATTTCAACAGATCATCATGAAACTCTAGAATTCATTCTTAAGAACTCTGAAGAAAAAAAAATACCTAATCTAAGCAACAAAATGAAACGTCAGTTGTCCATACTCGAACAATCCCCGGCAACGGCGCCAAAAACTTGGTGGACGAAATTGTGATCACTACAACTTCGCACAACTAACCAGCAAGTGTATTGGGTCGTCCAAGTAATAAACCTTATGCGAGTAAGGGTCGATCCCACAGAGATTGTTGGTATGAAGCAAGCTATGGTCACCTTGTAAATCTTAGTCAGGCAGACTCAAATGGATATGAATGATGATATACGAATAAAACATAAAGGTAAAGATAGAGATACTTATGTAATTCATTGGTAGGAATTTCAGATAAGCGTATGAAGATGCTTGTCCCTTCCGTCTCTCTGCTTTCCTACTGTCTTCATCCAATCCTTCTTACTCCTTTCCATGGCAAGCTTATGCAAGGGTTTCACCGTTGTCAGTGGCTACCTCCCATCCTCTCAGTGGAAATGTTCAACGCACCCTGTCACGGCACGGCTATCCATCTGTCGGTTCTCAATCAGGCCGGAATAGAATACAGTGATTCTTTTGCGTCTGTCACTAACGCCCCGCCTTCAGGAGTTTGAAGCACGTCACAGTCATTCAATCATTGAATCCTACTCAGAATACCACAGACAAGGTTAGACCTTCCGAATTCTCTTGAATGCCGCCATCAGTTCTAGCCTATACCACGAAAACTCTGATCTCACGGAATGGCTGGCTCGGTTGTCAGGCGAGCACTCGGTTGTCAGGCGATCAACCATGCATCGTGTATCAGGAATCCAAGAGATATTCACCCAATCTAAGGTAGAACGGAGGTGGTTGTCAGGCACACGTTCATAGGTGAGAATGATGATGAGTGTCACGGATCATCACATTCATCAAGTTGAAGAACAAGTGATATCTTGGAACAAGAACAAGCGGAATTGAATAGAAGAACAATAGTAATTGCATTAATACTCGAGGTACAGCAGAGCTCCACACCTTAATCTATGGTGTGTAGAAACTCCACCGTTGAAAATACATAAGAACAAGGTCTAGGCATGGCCGAATGGCCAGCCTCCCAAAGAGGGTTCAATCATAAAAACATGATCAAAAGCTCCCAATACAATAGTAAAAGGTCCTATATATAGAGAACTAGTAGCCTAGGGTTTACAGAGATGAGTAAATGACATAAAAATCCACTTTCGGGCCCACTTGGTGTGTGCTTGGGCTGAGTATTGAAGCATTTTCGTGTAGAGACTCTTCTTGGAGTTAAACGCCAGCTTTTATGCCAGTTTGGGCGTTTAACTCCCATTCTTGTGCCAGTTCCGGCGTTTAACGCTGGGAATTCTGAGGGTGACTTTGAATGCCGGTTTGGGCCATCAAATCTTGGGCAATGTATAGACTATCATATATTGCTGGAAAGCCCAGGATGTCTACTTTCCAACGCCGTTGAGATCACGCCAATTGGGCTTCTGTAGCTCCAAAAAATCCGCTTCGAGTGCAGGGAGGTCAGAATCCAACAGCATCTGCAGTCCTTTTTAGTCTCTGAATCAGATTTTTGCTCAGGTCCCTCAATTTCTGCCAGAAAATACCTGAAATCACAGAAAAACACACAAACTCATAGTAAAGTCCAGAAAAGTGAATTTTAACTAAAAACTAATAAAAATATACTAAAAACTAACTAGATCATACTAAAAACATACTAAAAACAATGCCAAAAAGCGTACAAATTATCCGCTCATCACCCAACATACAGCTTGCCATGGAAAGAAGTATGAATGATTGGATGAAGACAGTAGGAACGCAGAGGTTCAGAAGGAACAAAAGCATCTCCATACGCTTATCTGAAATTCTCACCAACGGATTGTATAAATATCTCTATCCTATTTTATATTTTAATTATATTTTAATTATCAATTCACCATAACCATTTGAATCTGCCTGACTGAGATTTGCAAGATGACCATAGCTTGCTTCAAGCCGACAATCTCCATGGGATCGACCCTTACTCACGTAAGGTTTATTACTTGGACAACCCAGTGCACTTGCTGGTTAGTTGTGCGAAGTTGTGAAGAATAATTAAGATTATGAACGTGCGTACCATGTTTTTGGCACCGTTGCTAGGGAATGAACAATCACGATTTCGTGCACCAATAGCCATGGCATTATATATCCTTCATGCATACATATTCTCCCCATACACTCATCACTTTTAACCTTTACTTTATTCCCAAGTTATCTCTATTACCTAGATCCAAGTTATTTCTAGGCCTATCATTATGTTCTAGGGATAAAAAGGGTGAAAATAGAGGTTTGGGGGTTTAAAATTGAGCTTTAAACACAAAATACCTTTGCTGAAAATAGAGGAGTCACACGTACGCTTGGGCCACGCGTACGCATGGGCGTGCAAATGGGCCATTACGCGTACGCATCCCCTATAGACGCGTACGCATGGGCGCCCAATAGAAGCGCACAGATGCGCATGGAAGTTTCGCATACGCAAGCACCTCATGTCACGCGCATGCATGGACATGCATCCTGGCCCATTATGCGTACGCATATGCTTTCTTGTGTATGCATGGGGAAGAGGCAATGGCGACAGTCCGCGAATGGGGTGTATGCGTGCGCAAAATGTACATGCCAAGCGTACCCGTAGGCGTACATTTTTCCAAAAATTTTACTAAGTGTCAAAAGCTGCAGAATTTCAGTTTTTAACCTCAAACTTCTGACGCACATAACTTTTTCATTTTAAATCATTTTTCCTCCGTTTTTCAAACGGCGTAAACTTCACGGATCTAATCTTTGTATAAAATAAGTTTGAAATCATTTGGGGGTCCGGAAGCCAAGTTATGGCGTGCCAAAGTTCGTCCAAAAAAATAATTTTTCACAAAACCTTCCAACCTCTATTTCAATGATTCACCATTTAAATATTAACCATTCCACACTTAACATCAGTCCTAAAACATGAAATATCACAATAACATAATACTACAACCTGGTATCATCCATCAATCATCAATATTATACAATTTTGCTCCCGAATTCCTACTTTAAATAACAAAACTATAAACAATCCATCAATTATGCACAAACATCCTTACCAACAAACCCATCATTAATCAAATACCACTCTAGCATTCAGATTCCAACATAATTACAACTACCAACACATACTCAATCTATGTCATCAACCATTATCACAAACCCTAACATTCAACATGCTTAATCATTCCAACTTATCCTATGGTCCTCTAGCCTAAGGTTTCACAAAACATTATATATTAAATATGCAAAATCTAAACTATACCTTAGCCAATTTCCACGTTCGGTCCAAGGCAACCCACGAGGCAAGAAGCAAGTCCTCTCACCATAATTCCAGCTTTAAGACCAACCCAAGCTTCCACCAATCACCAATGTCCACAATTCAAGCTCCAATTACATATACACAATCCTAATTCATATATACATAACATACATATACTCAAATTCAATATCTAACATACTAACTAAAGAAATTGACTAAGGTTAGAGATCCTTATCGCACCCACGGACAAAACAATCCAAGCCCGATAAGTTTCGCAAGCTAAATCGAACCTAGAATACCAAAATCGACAAAATCTCAACATAAAGGCTCACAATTTCGAAAATCAAAGGGGATTGAGAAACTGAGATGAGATTGTGGCTTACCGATGAAATTGTTCAGATAGATTTGTAGAGCTTGACGCGATGAACGCATGGTCGCGAACGGTGCGGCGATCGGATCTCGGATAGAGGAGATATGATGGTTTGAATGAGGATTAAGGGTTTAGGAGCCTCCTCTTCCCCTTGGCTGTTTCAGCGCCCCTTTTGCTGACTGGGGAAGAAGGAAGCTCTTCCTTCGTTAAGTGTTGGGCCATTGGGTTGGGCCACGGGCCCCTTTTGGGCTCGGTTTAACCAGTTTGTTCCATTTGACTCATTTTGGATCAAAATCTTTGTGTCAAAATTCTTGTTTTAATGAGCTCTATCCTAATTTAATATAATTTTCATATTTTTAATTTTCCTAATTAAAATTTAATTTATTGACTAATTATTTACTAATTTAGTGGGATTTATATTTATATAGTATATTTTTAGTACTCTTAGTATTCTTTTTTAGTATACTATAATTTTTTTATTATTATTTACAATTAATTTTTTGTTTAATTTACTTTACCTGATAGGATCAATAAATTATATTATAAAAAGATAATAAAAAATAATACAAAAAATTACAATTATAAAATGTATAATGTCAAACAAATAATTAATAAAAAATATAAATAATAAATAATAGAAAAAAAGAGTTCATATAAGCAAAAATAATAAGAATTCGATGAATAATACAATAACATGCATGAAAGATAAAGTTAGTAAAAGGTAAATAAAGATTGAGTATTGATGGCTAAAAGTCTGTTGGTGAAACGCAGAAACTCAAAATTATTGTTTCTTGTAAATGTGATTTTGAATACAAAATCATTATAAAAAATTTGCTAAACCAAAAATTAAAATTTTCAAGAAGTCTAAACGTACTTTTTTTAACGCGTTTGTCAAGAAGTCTAAACGTACTTTTCAAGAAGTCTAAACTCATGCTCTTTCCATTTGCTGTGAGGGATAGAGCAAAGCTGTGGTTAGATTCTCAACCCAAGGAGAGTCTAGATACTTGGGATAAGGTTGTCATCGGATTTCTGACTAAATTTTTTCCACCTCAAAAGCCGACTAAGCTAAGGGTGGAGGTTCAGATGTTCAGACAGAAAGATGGTGAGACCCTTTATGAAGTTTGGGAGAGATTTAAGCTATTGACTAGGCAATGCCCTCCGGACATGTTCTCTAGATGGACTCAGCTGGATATCTTTTATGAGGGCTTATGTGAAATGTCCAAGATGCGCTTGAATAATTC
Organism: Arachis hypogaea; assembly: GCF_003086295.3. NCBI lineage: Eukaryota > Viridiplantae > Streptophyta > Magnoliopsida > Fabales > Fabaceae > Arachis > Arachis hypogaea. Next base: position 100,944,488 of record NC_092041.1, on the reverse strand, counting down.
TACAAGTGGTTCTTTGCACATGAAGAAGACACCAGAGGAGACTATTGAGCTTATTAAATTGGTTGCTAATAACCAATATTTATATTCCTTCAACAAAAATCCGTTGCACTCTGAGACCTCTCAGAAGAGAGGCGTGTTGGAAGTGGAAGCTGTTAATGCTCTTCTTGCTCAGAACAAGCTTTTGTCTCAGCAAATAAATCTGATTACTCAACGGTTGAGTGGAATGCAAAGTTCAGCTATCAACACTCAGAATGCCCCCCAAGAAGCCTCTTATGACATGACAGGTAATTTAATGCAAAATAAAAATTATGATTATGCTCAATTTTCTTCTGAACAGGTCAATTATATGGAGAGTGCTCCTAGAAATCCCAATAATGATCCCTATTCTAAGACCTACAATCAGGGGTGGAGAAATCACCCAAATTTTGGGTGGAGAGAGCAACCTCAGAGGCCACAAAATTTTAATAATAATTCTCAGGGTGGTTTTCAACAGAATAATTTTAATAACCACCAGTTTCAGTCATCTCAGCAAGCAACTTCTCAGTCCCAGCAAAAAAATATTTTGGAAGCAATATTGGCAAGTTTTAGACAGAAAACCAGAGCATCAATCAAGAACTTGGAGATTCAGATGGGTCAATTAGCCACAAAAGTTAATGAAATTGATCAGAGGACCACTAATAGCCTTCCTGATAACACAATTCCAAATCCAAGAGAGGAATGCAAGGCTATTACCTTGATAAATGGACAAGTGGCTAGTACGGAAGCACAAGCTAATGAGGAGCCAGTTGAGAAAGAAGCTCTAGAGGAGAAGAAGGAAGAAGTAGAGCACGTCCCTCCAAAACAAAGCGACAACACCAAATAAATAATTACATAAATAAATACATAACTATTTATATATATATATATTCAAAAAACAAAAAAAACAAAAAAAATAATACAAAAAAATTATATATATATATATATTAATTAATTTTAACCTCTCCTGTCCTTTTATTATTTTTCTTGTTCTTTTGCAATAATATTTATTTTTACTCCTCCATACGTCTTTTTATGTCCCTCCCTGTTTCAGTTTTTCTTTGCTTGAGGACAAGCAAACTTTTAAGTTTGGTGTTGTCGCTTTGCTTGTGGAATTTCTGTTTATTTTAATGGCACCAAAGGGAGACGAATTATTTTCACGGAGGAGCACAACCTGAAGAATGAGACGGTGAAGAACTGAAGATTGATGGTTTAGAAGTTATAATAAATTCTCGTTACAAATATAGTTTCCAAACCAAGTAATCAACCTTTCTTACAAACGTTTGGTTGTCACAAGTAACAAACCCCTTTAAAATTGATAACCGAAGTATTTAAACCTCGGGTCGTCTTCTCAAGGAACTGCAGGGAGGTGTTCTTATTAATGGTTATGAGTCTTGTAAATTGGGGGTTTTGAAAGTAAGGGACAAGTAATTTAAATGACAAGTAAAATAAATAAATAACTATAAAATAAACTCTTGGTAAGTTATGAAAATTCGGAATTCCTATCCTAGTTATCCTTATCGATGGTGATGAGAATTGAGTTTTAATCCCACTTAGTTAACCTCTTCTAAAGCAAAGGAAAGTTAAGTGGACTAATTAGTTAGATCCCCAAGTCCTAGCCAACTCCTAAGGAAAGACTAGAGTTAGCGGGATTCAATTCAATTAGCAAAAATAACAATTAACAACCACGATAAATTTGATAACTCAAGAATCTCCAGTTAATCAATTAAAGCCAAGAATATAAAAAGCTAAATAAGAGTCATAAATTTGAAATACCTCAATTGCATTAATAAGAGAAAATCAATCTAAACATAAAGAGTTCATAAGCCAATTTGGTGACATAAGTAATTAAATAAAAGTATTAAAGTATCTGAAGTAAAAGAGAAATATAAAATAAAAGGAATATTGAAACAGATAAAGAGTTGAAATCCTAAATCCTTTAAGAGAAATCCTAATCCTAAAACCTAAGAGAGATGAGAGAACCTCTCTCTCTAAAAACTACATCTAAACTATGAAAAGTGAATATTGAAGGCATGTTCATGAATGAATGGATTCCCCCACTTTATTGCCTCTAATTTGTGTTTTCTGGGCCGCAAACTGGGTCGAAAACAGCCCAAAAATCGCTGGAGAAGAAATCTGCCACACTGATTTTCGTCACTGCGACGCGTCCGCGTGAACCGCGCGTTCGCGTCACCTTGAGTCAGGGCAACTATGGCATATTATATATCAAATCGAAGCCCCGGACATTAGCTTTTCAATACAACTGGAACCGCGTCATTTGGACCTTTGTAGCTCAAGTTATGACAGTTTTAGTGCGAGAGGGTCAGGCTGACAGCTTTGCAGTTCCTTCAACTTCTTGTATTCTTTCCACTTTTGCATGCTTCCTTTCCATTCTCTAAGCCATTCCTGCTCTGTAATCTCTGAAAACACTTAACACACATATCAAGGCATCGAATGGTAATAAGAGAATATTAAAGACATCAAAATTAAGACCAAAGAAGCATATTTTCAATCATAGCACAAAATCAGGAAGAAAAACGTAAACTCATGCCATTCATATGAATAAGTGTATGAAAGATTGATAAAATCCACTCAATTGAGCACAAGATAAACCATAAAATAGTGGTTTATCAACCTCCCCACATTTAAACATTAGCATGTCCTCATGCTAAGTTCAAGAAAAGCTATAAAGAAGTGAAGAGGAATGATAAAGAGTATGCAATGTGGTGCACGAAATTGTGATCACTACAACTCAAATAATCCCCGGTAATGAATCCAAAAACTTGGTGTTCAATACCATGGCATAAACACAACTTCGCACAACTAACCAGCAAGTGCACTGGGTCGTCCAAGTAATAAACCTTACGCGAGTAAGGGTCGATCCCACAGAGATTGTTGGTATGAAGCAAGCTATGGTCACCTTGTAAATCTTAGTCAGGTAAACTCAATTGGTTATGAATGATGTATGAATAAAACATAAAGATAAAGATAGAGATACTTATGTAATTCATTGGTGGGAATTTCAGATAAGCGTATAAAGATGCTTGGTCCCCTCCGTCTCTCTGCTTTCCTACTGTCTTCATCCAATCCTTCTTACTCCTTTCCATGGCAAGCTGTATGTAGGGTTTCACCGTTGTCAGTGGCTACCTCCCATCCTCTCAGTGAAAATGTTCTACGCACCCTGTCACGGCACGACTAATCATCTGTCGGTTCTCAATCAGGTTGGAATAGAATCCAGTGATTCTTTTGCGTCTGTCACTAACGCCCAGCCTTCAGGAGTTTGAAGCTCGTCACAGTCATTCAATCATTGAATCCTACTCAGAATACCACAGACAAGGTTTAGACCTTCCGGATTCTCTTGAATGCCGCCATCAATTCTAGCTTATACCACGAAGATTCCGATTAAGGGATTCAAGAGATAAACATTCAAGCCTTGTTTGCTTGTAGAATAGAAGTGGTTGTCAGGCACTCGTTCATAAGTGAGAATGATGATGAGTGTCACATAATCATCACATTCATCATGTTCTTGGGTGCAAATGAATATCTTAGAACAAGAATGAGCTAAATTGAATAGAAGAACAATAGTAATTGCATTAATACTCGAGGTACAGCAGAGCTCCACACCTTAATCTATGGTGTGTAGAAACTCCACCGTTGAAAATACATAAGAACAAGGTCTAGGCATGGCTGTGAGGCCAGCCTCCCAGTGATCTAAGAACTAGATGTCCAAAGATGATCAAAGGATCCAAAGATAATCCAAAGATGATCAAAGGATCCAAAGATGATCCAAAGATTCAAAGATTAAAATACAATAGTAAAAGGTCCTATTTATAAAGAACTAGTAGCCTAGGGTTTACAGAGATGAGTAAATGACATAAAAATCCACTTCCGGGCCCACTTGGTGTGTGCTTGGACTGAGCATTGAAGCATTTTCGTGTAGAGACTCTTCTTGGAGTTAAACGCTAGCTTTTATGCCAGTTTGGGCGTTTAACTCCCATTCTTGTGCCAGTTCCGGCGTTTAACGCTAGGAATTCTGATGGTGACTTTGAACGCCGGTTTGGGCTATCAAATCATGGGCAAAGTATGGACTATCATATATTGCTGGAAAGCCCAGGATGTCTACTTTCCAACGCCGTTGAGAGCGCGCCAATTGGGCTTCTGTAGCTCCAGAAAATCTACTTCGAGTGCAGGGAGGTCAGAATCCAACAGCATCTGCAGTCCTTTTTAGTCTCTGAATCAGATTTTTGCTCAGGTCCCTCAATTTCAGCCAGAAAATACCTGAAATCACAGAAAAACACACAAACTCATAGTAAATTCCAGAAAAGTGAATTTTAACTAAAAACTAATAAAAATATACTAAAAACTAACTAGAACATACTAAAAACATACTAAAAATAATGCCAAAAAGCGTATAAATTAGCCGCTCATCACAATGCAACCTATCTATGTGAATGCAACTACATACAAAATGTTTCTACCTACTTGGTTAAAATTAAATAAGTTCTCCAAGACAAACATAAGTTAGATTTCACTAATTTAAATCATACAATAAAAGACAAGTAAACTTGTAAGAAGATAGCTCATGAAAGCAGGGGACATAGAATCAAGCGTTGAACCCTTACTGGTAGTGTATATGCACTCTAATCTCTCAAGTGTATAGGGTAATCACTCTACTCTTCTCTAGTCATGCTTTATAGAACTTTGTTCTTCATCTAACCAATCAACAAATATTTAGCATATCAATGCAAACATCATGAGGTCTTTTCAGGGTTGTAATGGGGCTGAGGTAAATGTAAGGATATATGTATGGCCAAGTAAGCTAACAAAGTGAATCCTTGATTAGTCTAAGATCTCACCTAACATATACATACTTTATATAATTTAAAATGTTTTACCTAACTACCCAAATTTTTTCCACTTTTGTATTACATGCTCATGTATCAAACTTATTTTTGAATTTTGTCCCATGTACATTGATCCTTTTTATTTTGCATTTGGGGTACTTCATATATATATTTTTTGTATCCCCTTATTTAATTACTTAATTTTTTTATCAATGCACATGGTAATTTAATTATTTTGATTTCATATGAGCATACTTCCCAAATTTTCAAATAACTTATTCAATTTAATTCCCTGCTTTTTTTTCTATCATTCCATGTTCCCGTGAAATTCTCCACACTTAAATTATACACAATATCTATCTTAAGCTAACCAAGGATTCAAATTGGAATTTTTATTTTGTTTTTCTGCTTAAGGCTAGTAATGTGGTTATGAAATAGAAGGGGGTTAAAAGGCTCAAGGGGGCTAACAAAGATGGCATAAAAGGTAGGTTTATTTGGGATAAGTAAGCAAAAATACAAATAATGGCCTCAATCATATGCAAGCATGTAAATACACTAAATAATGGACATATAGAGTGGAACAAAGTAAAGATTGCAATTATAGAGAAGAAAACACACAAGAATAAAAATTTATGGTTAAATAATGTAACCATATAAATAAGCTCAAAATCTCACAGGTTGTGTGTTCTTTGGCTCAAAAACCATGTTCCAAATACAAATTCCAAACAAGTTTAACACAAATTTTTCAATTTAAATTAGTGAAATTTTTTTCAACCAAGTAGCAACTAAATGCATAAAATCAAACAAATATGCAATCAAATATGCAAATGCAACAATGAACAAACAAAGAAAATAGAGTATTAGTGTTGAAAAGAAGGTAACTAACCCCTGGAAGTCGGTATCGACCTCCCCACACTTAAAGATTGCACCGTCCTCGGTGCATGCTAAGATGTGCAAGTGGACGGGGGTTGTGGTTCCTCAGCTGGGGCTCTTTTTGTTCCTTTCCTTGCCGGTGGTTTGGGGGTAGCTTTCTCTTTACCCTTCTTGGTGGCTATCCTGAAAAGAAAAAAAGAAAGTAACTTTTAAAGCTAAGGGTTAGAGCAAGGAAGAGAGCGGAAAAGGTGGTAATCAATGCACAATAAAGAAGAATGACGTTAACACATGGTCATGACTACATGTGAAAAGTTCATCAATGGAAATATAGCAAGTGCATGCAATGACAATTAAATGCAAGATGTTTATTGACATGCTGGCAAAGGCATGAGTGGCATAGATCAAGCATTCAATGTCCAAGTTAGATTACCAAGTCTTTCAAACTAACAATATATTTGTAATAACAATTATATTTAATTAATAAAATATAATAAGGGTTTTGTGAAAAGTAAGCATTTAGAGTAGTAGAATTAAAGGAAATATAAAAATAGTGCATAATGCCATACGGGCGTTTTCACAAACACATAGCATGCATGGTAAATAAGTTATTGAATGTATTAAATTGAACATGCAAGCAACCCTTTAAAAAGTAATATATAATTGTCAAACAATTCCTTTAATAATCCACAAGAAAAATATAGAAAATAATGACCCAAATAAATTTCTAACACCAATGAAAATAATGCAATAAATGAAAGTATGCAAATAAATTAAATGAAATAGAACGGAAGTGAAGAGGGATGAGAAGTTAAAGAGATGAAGAAGAAGAAAGTAAGAAAAGATGATTAGAAAAGAAAAGATAAGATAATTGGCGCTGATCTGGATAAGTTGTGCGGCGCAGGCGACGCAGACGCGTGAGGGACGCGGTTGCGTGGTGTGCGATAAGGTCAGGTGACGCGGACGCGATCGCCTGGTCTGATTTGTGCGATTGGCGCGAGTGCAGCCTCGCGTTCGCGCAACTCTCTGTTCGAAACTCTTTTTGCCAAAAAATTTTTTAGAGTGACGCGATCGCGTGAATGGCCTTATTTCCAATATGACGCGGGCGCGTGGGTGACGCGTTCGCGTGGTGGGGCTTGTGCTGCTAGCACCATTCCAGTCCCGCTTCATCATAACTCCCTGCCATGCACCCCCTTTACGTCGATTTTACAGAGCCACGCATTCGCGTGGGTGACGCGGACGCGTGGGGAGGCTATTTTTCAGAATGACGCGGCCACGTCGGCGACGCGGTCGCGTGGGGCAATTTGTGCCAAAGGCACGCCTCCAACCACGCTCTCGCGTGACTCTCTATTCGATTTCTTTTTCTTCCTTGAGGCACATATGACGCGGACGCGTCGTCGACGCTGTCGCGTCGCGTGCGAAACCTTTTTTTTCTTTTTTTTATATATGCAATTATGCAGTATGCAGTATGCAGATGTTATGAATAATTCCAGGTTCAATGAAATAAAATAAAATTCAAAAACAAACAAAAATAAAATTATAGTTGAAAAAGGAACGATTATACCATAGTGGGTGGTGCACGAAATTGCAATCACACTTTTTGCAATCCCGCACAACTAACCAGCAAGTGCACTAGGTCGTCCAAGTAATACCTTACGTGAGTAAGGGTCGATCCCACGGAGATTGTCGGCTTGAAGCAAGTTATGGTTATCTTGTAAATCTTAGTCAGGATATCAGAAATTATCAGGATTGATTGTGAAGAGTAAAAGAACATGAAATAAGTACTTGTTTTGCAGTGATAGAGAATAGGTTGAGGTTTTGGAGATGCTACATCTTCTGAATCTCTGCTCTCCTTCTGTCTTCTTCTTCAAACACGCAAGGCTCCTTCCATGGCAAGCTGTATGTAGGGTTTCACCGTTGTCAATGGCTACCTCCCATCCTCTCAGTGGAAATGTTCAACGCACCCTGTCACGGCACGGCTATCCATCTGTCGGTTCTCAATCAGGCCGGAAAAGAATCCAATGATTCTTTTGCGTCTGTCACTAACGCCCCGCCTTCAGGAGTTTGAAGCTCGTCACAGTCATTCAATCATTGAATCCTACTTAGAATACCACAGACAAAGTTTAGACCTTCCGGATTCTCTTGAATGCCGCCATCAGTTCTAGCTTATACCACGAAGATTCTGGTTAAAGAATCCAAGAGATATCTACTTAATCTAAGGTAGAACGGAGGTGGTTGTCAGGCACACGTTCATAGTTGAGAATGATGATGATTGTCACGGATCATCACATTCATCCGGTTTAAGAACATGTAATATCTTAGAATGGAAGCAAGCATGATTGAATGAAAAACAGTAGTAATTGCATTAATCCATCAAGACACAGCAGAGCTCCTCACCCCCAACCATGGGGTTTAGAGACTCATGCCGTAAGAAGTACAATGAGAAACGTGTAAAGTGTCATGAGGTACAGATACAATGTCAAAAGATCCTATTAATAGTAAACTAGTAACCTAGGGTATACAGAAATGAGTAAATGACGTAAAAATCCACTTCTGGGTTGGTGTGTGCTTGGGCTGAGCAATGAAGCATTTTCGTGTAGAGACCTTTTCTGGAGTTAAACGCCAGCTTTTATGCCAGTTTGGGCGTTTAACTCCAAGTTTTATGCCAGTTCCAGCGTTAAACGCTGGAATTTCTGAGGCTGTTTTGCCACGCCGGTTTGGGCCATCAAATCTCGGGCAAAGTATGGACTATTATACATTGCTGGAAAGCCCAGGATGTTTACTTTCCAATGCCGTTGAGAGCGCGCCAATTGGGCTTCTGTAGCTCCAGAAAATCCACTTCGAGTGCAGGGAGGTCAGAATCCAACAGCATCTGCAGTCCTTTTCAGTCTCTGAATCAGATTTTTGCTCAGAACCCTCAATTTCAGCCAGAAAATACCTGAAATCACAGAAAAACACACAAACTCATTGTAAAGTCCAGAAAAGTGAATTTTAACTAAAAACTAATAAAAATATACTAAAAACTAACTAGATTATACTAAAAACATACTGAAAACAATGCCAAAAAGCGTATAAATTATCCGCTCATCACAACACCAAACTTAAATTGTTGCTTGTCCCCAAGCAACTGAAAATCAAAATAGGATAAAAAGAAGAGAATATACTATAGACTCCAAAATATCAAGGAAACTTAGCTCCAATTAGATGAGCGGGACTAGTAGCTTTTTGCCTCCGAACAGTTTTGGCATCTCACTCTATCCTTTGAAGTTCAGAATGATTGGTATCTATAAGAACTCAGAACTCAGATAGTATTATTGATTCTCCTAGTTAAGTATAATGATTCTTGAACATAGCTAGTGTATGAGTCTTGGCTGTGGCCCAAAGCACTCTGTCTTCCAGTATTACCACCGGATACATACATACCACAGACACATAATTGGGTGAACCTTTTCAGATTGTGACTCAGCTTTGCTAGAGTCCCCAATTAGAGGTGTCCAGGGTTCTTAAGCACACTCTTTTTGCCTTAGATCACAACTTTATTTCTTTCTTTTGCTTTCTTTTTCTTTTTCTTTCTCTTTTTTTTCGAAATTTTTTTTTCACTGCTTTTTCTTGCTTCAAGAATCAATTAAATGATTTTTTTAGATCCTCAATAACAGTTCTCTTTTTCCTCATCCTTTCAAGAGCCAACACTTTTTTAACATTCTCAAAACAACAAATTCAAGAGACATATGTACTGTTCAAGCATTCATTCGGAAAACAAAAATTATTGTCACCACATCAAACTAATTCAACTAGTTTCAAGGATAAATTTCGAAATCCTGTACTTCTTGTTCTTTTGTGATTAAAGCATTTTTCATTTAAGAGAGGTGATGGATTCATAGGACATTCATAGCTTTAAGACATGAATTTTAAATTTCATTAATTATGAATTAAAAACAAGACTCAAAAATAAATATAAGATGAGACTAGAAAATAAAAATAAAAATAGAAAACAAAAATTTAAATAGGCTCCTAATGATAGAGGTTTTCACAGAGTTAGGACTCAACAACCTTAATTTTGAGAAGTGGATGCTCCCTCAACTTGAGATGAAAGCTTTTGGTGTTTCAACTCTTGGAGTTCACGCCCCTGCTTCTCTTGTTCCTTCAGCAATTTGCAGAGCATGCAGTTTTGATTCTGCTGTTCTTCCTTCAGTTGCTCCATAGTCTCTTGCAACTTGTTGATAGATGCTTCTAGGCTGGCCCAGTAGCCAATTTCAGGGAATTCAGGGAGGAACTCCTGTGCCCTCCTTTTGATAGAGTTGTCTTGCATTTGTCCTTCCATTGACTTCTTGGTGATTGGATGTTCAATGGGTATGAATTCATCTACTCCCATCTTTACCCCAGCCTCTTTACAGAGCAAGGAGATTAAGCTTGGGTATGCCAATTTGGCTTCAGTGGAATTTTTATTTGCAATTGTGTAGATCTCACAAGCAATCACATGATGAACCTCCACTTCTTTTCCAAGCATAATACAATGAATCATCACTGCTCTCTTGATAGTGACCTCAGAACGGTTGCTAGTGGGCAATATGGAACGCCCAATAAAGTCTAGCCAACCTCTTGCAATTGGTTTGAGGTCTCCCCTCTTGAGTTGGTTTGGGACACCCTTAGAATTGGTTATCCACTTAGTTCCAGGGAGGCATATGTCCTCTAGAACCTGATCCAACCCTTTATCTGCTCTCACCATTCTCCTATTAAAGGATTCAGGATCATCTTGCAGTTGAGGTAATTTGAAGATTTCTCTTATTTTGTCCAGATGGAAGTACATAACTTTCCCTCTGACCATGGTTCTATAGGTATGGTAAGCAGTTCCAGTCATTCTCTGCTTATCTGTTAACCACAGATTTGAGTAGAATTCCTGAACCATATTCCTTCCAACCTTTATCTCAGGATTGGTTAGAACTTCCCATCCTCTGTTTCGAATTTGCTCTTGGATCCCCGGATATTCATCTTCTTTCAGATCAAATTTAACTTCCGGGATCACTGACCTCAGACCCATTATTTTGTGATAATGGTCTTCATGTTCTTTGGTTAAGAATTTCTCTTGATTCCAAAGATTCTTTGGATTATTCTCTTTCTTTCCTCTTAAATTGGTTTGTTTTCCCTTAAGAGCCATGATCTTGATGAATCTTGGCTTAGTGATCACGGAAAAGCACACCAAACTTAGAGGTTTGCTTGTCCTCAAGCAAAAGAAAGGAAAGAAGAGAGAGAGAGGAAGAGCAAATTCGAATGGTGTGGGGAATGAGGGGTGCCAAACGTGTATTTATAAAGTGGGGAGGAGAGATTTCGAAAAAAGAAAAGTTTGAAAGGAGATTTGAGAAGATATGGAAAGAAATTGAGAGAAGTGTAAGTTTTTGAACAAAATTTGGGAATGATTTGAGAGATTTGAAGAATGATTTTAGATTTTTGAAAATTTGAAAGTGAATTATGAGAGATTGAAATTTGTTTTTGTAGAAAAATATGGGTAAGAAAAGGAAAGTTTGAAAAAAATTTGATTTGAAAACAAAATTGTGGTCCCCCCACCTTTCTGGCGTTAAACGCCCAGAATGGCACCCATTCTGGCGTTTAACGCCCAATTGTTGCCCCTTTTGGGCGTTTAACGCCCAGCCAGGTGCCCTGGCTGGCGTTAAATGCCAGAATTCCTTTATCACTGGGCGTTTTTCTAAAACGCCCAGGATGCTGCACACCTGGCGTTAAACGCCCAGAATGGTGCCCATTCTGGCGTTTAACGCCCAAAATGGCACCATTCCTGGCGTTAAACGCCCAGAATGGTACCCATTCTGGCGTTTAACGCCCAAAATGCCCCTTACTGGCGTTTTTCGCCAGTAAGCTCTTTTCCTCTACTTTTTGAGCTGAATCATTCTGTAACTCTGTGAATTCCTTCATTTTTGATATTTGCCTCTGTAAGACAAATCATATAACCTCCTAATGACTGGGTTGCCTCCCAGCAAGCGCTTCTTTACTGTCTTTAGCTGGACCTTTACTGAGAATCACTCAAGTCTCAGTTTTGAGCATTCCTGCTCAAAATTGCCTTCAAGATAATGCTTGATTCTCTGTCCATTAACAATGAATCTTTTGTCAGAATCAGTATCCTGAAGCTCAACATATCCATATGGTGACACTCCTGTAATCACATACGGACCCCTCCACTGGGATTTGAGTTTTCCTGGAAACAATTTGAGCCTAGAGTTGAAGAGCAGAACTTTTTGTCCTGGCTCAAAGACTCTGGTTGACAACTTCTTGTCATGCCACTTCTTTGCCTTTTCCTTATAATTTTTTGCATTTTCAAAGGCATTGAGTCTGAACTCTTCTAGCTCATTTAGCTGGAGCAATCTTTTTTCACCAGCTAACTGAGCATCCATGTTTAGGAATCTGGTTGCCCAGTAGGCTTTATGTTCCAGTTCCACGGGCAGATGACAGGCCTTCCCATACACCGGTTGGTATGGAGAGGTTTCTATAGGAGTCTTGAATGCTGTTCTGTATGCCCACAGAGCATCATCCAAGCTCTTCGCCCAATCCTTTCTCCGGGCTATCACAGTCCGTTCCAGGATTCTTTTTAGCTCTCTGTTAGAGACTTCAGCTTGCCCATTTGTCTGTGGATGATATGGAGTTGCCACTTTGTGGCTAATTCCATATCTAACCATAGCAGAGTATAGCTGTCTGTTGCAGAAATGAGTGCCCCCGTCACTGATTAGTACTCTGGGAACACCAAACCTGCTGAAGATGTGTTTCTGGAGGAATTTCAGCACGGTCTTGGTGTCATTAGTGGGTGTAGCAATTGCTTCTACCCACTTAGATACATAGTCCACTGCCACCAGAATGTAAGTGTTTGAGTATGATGGTGGAAATGGACCCATGAAGTCAATTCCCCATACATCAAACAATTCTATCTCTAATATCCCTTGTTGAGGCATGGCATATCCGTGAGGCAAGTTACCAGCTCTTTGGCAACTGTCACAGTTACGCACAAACTCTCGGGAATCTTTATAGAGAGTAGGCCAGTAGAAGCCACATTGGAGGACTTTAGTGGCTGTTCGCTCACTTCCAAAATGTCCTCCATACTGATCCATGGCAATGCCATAGGATCCTTTGTGCTTCTTCTCTGGGTACACATCTTCGGATCATTCTGTCTGCACATCTCTTAAAGAGATATGGTTCATCCCATAGGTAGTACTTGGCATTTGAAATTAATTTCTTTCTTTGCACTCTGCTGTACTCCTGGGGTATGAACCTCACAACTTTATAGTTTGCAATATCTGCAAACCATGGAGCTTCCTGAATGGCGAAGAGTTGCTCATCTGGAAAGGTCTCAGAGATCTCAGTAGAAGGGAGGGACGCCCCAGCTACTGGTTCTATTCGGGACAGATGATCAGCTACTTGGTTCTCTATCCCTTTTCTGTCTCTTATTTCTATATCAAACTCTTGCAGAAGCAACACCCATCTTATAAGTCTGGGTTTTGAATCCTGCTTTGTGAGTAAGTATTTAAGAGCAGCATGGTCAGTGTACACAACCACTTTGGATCCCACTAGATAGGATCTAAACTTGTCAATGGCATAGACCACTGCAAGTAACTCTTTTTCTGTGGTTGTGTAATTCTTCTGTGCGTCATTTAGAACACGGCTGGCATAATAAATGACGTGCAGAAGCTTGTTATGCCTCTGTCCCAACACTGCACCAATGGCATGGTCACTGGCATCACACATTAGTTCAAATGGCAATGTCCAATCTGGTGCAGAGATGACTGGTGCTGTGACCAGCTTAGCTTTCAGGGTCTCAAATGCCTGCAGACACTGTGTGTCAAACACAAATGGTGTGTCAGTAGCTAGCAGGTTACTCAAAGGTTTTGCAATTTTTGAAAAATCCTTTATGAACCTTCTGTAGAATCCTGCATGCCCCAGAAAGCTTCTGATTGCCTTAACATTGGCAGGTGGTGGTAATTTTTCAATTACCTCTACCTTTGCCTTATCCACCTCTATTCCCCTGCTTGAAATTTTGTGCCCAAGGACAATTCATTCAGTCACCATAAAGTGACATTTCTCCCAGTTTAAAACCAGGTTAGTCTCTTGGCACCTTTTCAGGACAAGTGCTAGGTGGTTAAGACAGGAGCTGAATGAGTCTCCATATACTGAGAAGTCATCCATGAAGACTTCCAGGAATTTCTCCACCATATCAGAGAAGATGGATAACATGCATCTCTGAAAGGTTGCAGGAGCATTACACAGACCAAAAGGCATCCTTCTGTAGGCAAACACGCCAGAAGGGCAAGTAAATGCTGTTTTCTCTTGGTCCTGAGGATCTACTGCAATTTGGTTGTAACCTGAATAGCCATCCAAAAAGCAGTAGTAATCATGACCAGCTAGTCTTTCTAGCATTTGGTCTATGAATGGTAAAGGAAAATGATCCTTTCTGGTGGCTGTATTGAGCCTTCTGTAGTCAATACACATGCGCCACCCTGTGACTGTTCTTGTAGGAACCAGTTCATTTTTTTCATTATGAACCACTGTCATGCCTCCCTTTTTTGGGACAACTTGGACAGTGCTCACCCAGGGGCTATCTGAAATAGGATAAATAATCCCAGCCTCTAGTAATTTAGTGACCTCTTTCTGCACCACCTCCTTCATGGCTGGATTTAGCCTCCTTTGTGGTTGAACCACTGGTTTGGCATTATCCTCCAACAGGATCTTGTGCATGCATCTAGCTGGGCTAATGCCCTTGAGATCACTTATGGACCACCCAAGAGCTGTCTTGTGTGTCCTTAGCACTTGAATCAGTGCTTCCTCTTCCTGTGGATTTAAAGCAGAGCTTATAATCACTGGAAAAGTGTCGCCCTCTCCCAGAAACGCATACTTCAGGGATGGTGGTAGTGGTTTGAGTTCAGGTTTTGGAGGCTTATCTCCCTCCTGAGGAATTTTCGAAAATTCCTTTGTTTCCACTGATTCTTCTTGATCAGGTTGAGCATCTTTGAAGATGTCCTCAAGCTCTGATTCTAGGCTTTCAGTCATATTGATCTCTTCCACCAGAGAGTCAATAATGTCAGCACCCATGCAGTCATTTGGTGTGTCTGGATGCTGCATAGCTTTTACAGCATTCAACTTGAACTCATCCTCATTGACTCTCAGGGTTACTTCCCCTCTCTGTACATCAATGAGAGTTCGTCCAGTTGCTAGGAAAGGTCTTCCTAGAATGAGAGTTGCACTCTTGTGCTCCTCCATTTCCAGCACTACAAAGTCAGTTGGAAAGGCGAATGGCCCAACCTTGACAATCATGTCCTCTATTATGCCTGATGGATGTTTAATGGAGCCATCAGCAAGTTGGAGGCATATCCGGGTTGGTTTGACTTCTCCATTCAAGCCAAGCTTTCTGATAGTGGATGCAGGTATTAGATTGATACTTGCTCCCAGATCACACAGGGCTGTCTTGGTGCAAGCACCTTCTAATGTGCATGGTATCATAAAGCTTCCTGGATCTTGAAGCTTTTCTGGTAAGCTTTTTAGAATGACTGCACTGCATTCTTCAGTGAGAAACACTTTTTCAGTTTCTCTCCAATCCTTCTTATGACTTAAGATTTCTTTCATGAACTTAGCATAAGAAGGTATTTGCTCAAGTGCCTCTGCAAACGGAATCTTTATTTCAAGAGTTCTTAGATAGTCTGCAAAGCGGGCAAATTGCTTATCCTGTTCCGCTTGGCGGAGTTTTTGAGGATAAGGCATCTTGGCTTTATATTCTTCAACCTTAGATGCTGCAGGTTTATTCCTTACAGAAGTGGTTGAAGAAGCCTTGTTAGAGGGATTACTGTCAGCACTCTCAGGTGTCTGATCTTCCCTTGGCGTCTGAACGCCAGGATTGGGTGGAAAATGGGCGTTTAACGCCAACTTTTCCCCCTTTTCTGGCGTTTGAACGCCAGAACTGGGCAAGGAATGGGCGTTTAACGCCAACTTTCCTTCCCTCTCTGGCGTTTGAACGCCAAAAGTATTCCTCTCTGGGCTCTTACTGTCCTCAGAGGGATTTTGAACAGTGGGTTGGTTATCCTCTGTCAATTGTTCCTTATTTGGCCTTTTGCTCTTTTGAGCAGTGTTATTCAGTGTCTTCCCACTCCTCAGTTGAACTGCTTGACATTCCTCTGTTATCTGTTTAGATATTTGCTGTTTTGCTTGATTCAACTGCAGTTCTATGTTCTTGTTAGCAACTTTAGTTTCATGAAGCATCTCTTTAAATTCTGCTAACTGTTCTGTCATCAGGAGCAATTGTTGATTAAGCTCAATCATTTGTTCTTGAGGATTAGGGTCAGTGACTACTGTCATGACTTCCTCTTTTGGAGAGAACTCATTGCTAGAGTACAAATATTGATTTCTAGCAACAGTGTCTATAAGCTCTTGAGCTTCTTCAATTGTCTTCCTCATGTGGATAGATCCACCAGCTGAGTGGTCTAAAGACATCTGAGCTTTTTCTGTAAGCCCATAGTAGAAGATGTCTAACTGTACCCACTCTGAAAACATTTCAGAGGGGCATTTTCTTAGCATACCTCTATACCTCTCCCAGGCATTATAAAGGGATTCATTATCCTCTTGTTTAAAGCCTTGGATGTCCAGCCTTAGCTGTGTCATCCTCTTTGGAGGGTAAAAGTGATTCAGGAATTTGTCTGATAACTGTCTCCATGTCTTTATGCTTGCTGTAGGTTGGTTATTCAACCACCTCTTAGCCTGATCTTTTACAGCAAATGGAAACAGTAATAGTCTGTAGACATCCTGATCTACCTCTTTATCATATACTGTGTCAGCAATTTGTAAGAATTGTGCCAGAAACTCAGTAGGTTCTTCCTGTGGAAGACCGGAATACTGGCAATTTTGCTGCACTATGATAATGAGTTGAGGATTTAGCTCAAAGCTGCTTGCTTTGATGGGAGGTGTACAGATGCTACTCCCATATGCAGCTGTAATGGGGTTAGCATATGACCCCAGAGTCCTTCTGGACTGATCAATTCCACTTAGGTCCATAATGGATAAAGGGAAATGATATGGATTGCAAATAGATAAAATATTTTGTTTTTTTTTTGAATTAAACGAAAAAATAAAATAAAAGGAAATTAAGATAAAAATTCGAAAATTAAAAAGAAAATAAGATCAAAGCAAATTGAGAACTGAATCAATTAGTTAATTAAAAAGATTTTGAAAAGAGCAATTAAAAAGATATGATTGAAAAATTTTTATGAAAAAGATTTGATTTTTGAAATGAGGAAAGAGAAAAACAACAAAATGACACCAAACTTAAAATTTTTAGAAAATCAAACACTAGTTTTCGAAAATTTTTAAGGGAAAAACACAGAGGACACCAAACTTAGAATTTTTAAAGATCAAAAAGGGACTAAGGACATGCAAATTCGAAAAACTAAAAGAAAAGCAAAAGCATGCAATTGACACCAAACTTAAAATATGAAACTAGACTCAACTAAAAGACTCTAAACCAACAAAAACAAAACAGTCCTAATCTAAGCAACAAAATAAGCCGTCAGTTGTCCAAACTCAACAATCCCCGGCAACGGCGCCAAAAACTTGGTGCACGAAATTGCAATCACACTTTTTGCAATCCCGCACAACTAACCAGCAAGTGCACTGGGTCGTCCAAGTAATACCTTACGTGAGTAAGGGTCGATCCCACGGAGATTGTCGGCTTGAAGCAAGCTATGGTTATCTTGTAAATCTTAGTCAGGATATCAGAAATTATCAGGATTGATTGTGAAGAGTAAAAGAACATGAAATAAGTACTTGTTTTGCAGTGATAGAGAATATGTTGAGGTTTTGGAGATGCTACATCTTCTGAATCTCTGCTCTCCTTCTGTCTTCTTCTTCAAACACGCAAGGCTCCTTCCATGGCAAGCTGTATGTAGGGTTTCACCGTTGTCAATGGCTACCTCCCATCCTCTCAGTGGAAATGTTCAACGCACCCTGTCACGGCACGGCTATCCATCTGTCGGTTCTCAATCAGGCCGGAATAGAATCCAATGATTCTTTTGCATCTGTCACTAACGCCCCGCCTTCAGGAGTTTGAAGCTCGTCACAGTCATTCAATCATTGAATCCTACTTAGAATACCACAGACAAGGTTTAGACCTTCCGGATTCTCTTGAATGCCGCCATCAGTTCTAGCTTATACCACGAAGATTCTGGTTAAAGAATCCAAGAGATATCTACTTAATCTAAGGTAGAACGGAGGTGGTTGTCAGGCACACGTTCATAGTTGAGAATGATGATGATTGTCACGGATCATCACATTCATCCGGTTTAAGAACAAGTAATATCTTAGAATGGAAGCAAGCATGATTGAATGAAAAACAGTAGTAATTGCATTAATCCATCAAAACACAGCAGAGCTCCTCACCCCCAACCATGGGGTTTAGAGACTCATGCCGTACGAAGTACAATGAGAAACGTGTAAAGTGTCATGAGGTACAGATACAATGTCAAAAGATCCTATTAATAGTAAACTAGTAACCTAGGGTATACAGAAATGAGTAAATGACGTAAAAATCCACTTCTGGGTCCACTTGGTGTGTGCTTGGGCTGAGCAATGAAGCATTTTCATGTAGAGACCTTTTCTGGAGTTAAACGCCAGCTTTTATGCCAGTTTGGGCGTTTAACTCCAAGTTTTATGCCAGTTCCAGCGTTAAACGCTGGAATTTCTGAGGCTGTTTTGCCACGCCGGTTTGGGCCATCAAACCTCGGGCAAAGTATGGACTATTATACATTGCTGGAAAGCCCAGGATGTCTACTTTCCAATGCCGTTAAAAGCGCGCCAATTGGGTATCTGTAGCGCCAGAAAATCCACTTCGAGTGCAGGGAGGTCAGAATCCAACAGCATCTGCAGTCCTTTTCAGTCTCTGAATCAGATTTTTGCTCAGAACCCTCAATTTCAGTCAGAAAATACCTGAAATCACAGAAAAATACACAAACTCATAGTAAAGTCCAGAAAAGTGAATTTTAACTAAAAACTAATAAAAATATACTAAAAACTAACTAGATTATACTAAAAACATACTGAAAACAATGCCAAAAAGCGTATAAATTATTCGCTCATCAGTGGGTTGTCTCCCACCTAGCACTTTTAGTTAAAGTCCTTAAGTTGGACATTTGGTGAGCTCCCTGTTATGGTAGCTTGTGCTTGAACTCGTCTTGAAACTTCCACCAATGCTTGGACTTCCAATAAGTGGTACGTAGAATTGTGATCTCTGGTAATGGCTCCAAATAAACTTGGTGCTCTAATCTTAATTCATAATTTGTCACAACTCCGTGTAGCTGACCAGCAAGTGCACTGGGTCGTCCAAGTAATACCTTACGTGAGTAAGGGTCGATCCCACGGAGATTGTTGGTATGAAGCAAGCTATGGTCATCTTGTAAATCTCAGTCAGGCGGATTCAAATGTGATTGGATTAGATAATTAGATAATTAAAAGATAAATAAAATAGGATAGAAATACTTATGTAGATTCATTGGTAGGAATTTCAGATAAGCATATGGAGATACTGTATGGCTCTAGAACGTCTGCTTTCTTACTGCTTCCATCCAATCCTTGTTACTCTTTTCCATGGTAAGCTTTGTAGGGCATCACCGTTGTCAATGGTTACATCCCATCCTCTTAGTGAAAAAGGTCCAAATGCTCTGTCACGGCACGGCTAATCATCTGTCGGTTCTCGTTCATACTGGAATAGGATTCACCCTCCTTTTGCATCTGTCACTACGCCCATCACTCGCGAGTTTGAAGCTTGTCACAGTCATTCGATCATTGAATCCTACTCGGAATACCACAGACAAGGTTTAGACTTTTCGGATTCTCATGAATGCCGCCATCAATTCTAGCTTATACCACGAAGACTTTGATTCCACAGAATGTGAAGCTCGGTTGTCAGGCGAGGCGACCATGCATCTTGGGTCAACAATCCAAGAGATATGCATCCGGTCTAATGTAGAACGGAGGTGGTTGACAGGCACGCGTTCATAGGTGAGAATGATGATGAGTGTCACGGATCATCACATTCATCAAGTTGTAGTGCAACAAATATCTTGGAATAAGAACAAGTTAAATTGAATAGAAGAAAATAGTAATTGAATTAATACTCGAGGTACAGTAGAGCTCCACACCTTAATCTATGGAGTGTAGAAACTCTACCGTTGAAAATACATAAGTAAAAGGTTCAGGCATGACCGTGAGGCCAGCCCCTCCTAAATGTGATCAATAGTCTCCTAAGATGAATAATGGAATAAAACTGAGACCAAAGATGTAAATACAATAGTAAAAAGTTCTATTTATACTAAACTAGTTACTAGGGTTTACAGAAGTAAGTCTAAGTGCAGAAATCCACTTCCGGGGCCCACTTTGGTGTGTGCTTGGGCTGAGCTTTAGCTATCCACGTGCAGAGGCTATCTCTGGAGTTGAATGCCAGGTTGTAACCTATTTTTGGCGTTCAACTCTGGTTCGTGACGTGTTTCTGGTGTTTAACTCCAGACTACAGCGTATAACTGGCGTTGAGCGCCAGTTTACGTCGTCAATTCTCGAACAAAGTATGGATTATTATATATTTCTGGAAAGCCCTGGATATCTACTTTCTAACGCCATTGGAAGCGCGCCATTTGGAGTTCTGTAGCTCCAGAAAATCCATTTCGAGTGCAGGAAGGTCAGAATCCAACAGCATCACCAGTCTTTTGTCAGCCTTTCTTTCAGAGTTTTGCTCAGGTCCCTCAATTTCAGCCAGAATTTTTCTGAAATCACAGAAAAATACACAAACTCATAGTAAAGTCCAGAAATGTGAATTTAGCATAAAAACTAATAAAAACATCCCTAAGAGTAACTAGATCCTACTAAAAACATACTAAAAGCAATGCCAAAAAGCGTATAAATTATCCGCTCATCACAACACCAAACTTAAATTGTTGCTTGTCCCCAAGCAACTGAAAATCAAATAGGATAAAAAGAAGAGAATATACTATAAATTCCAAACTATCAATGAATATTAATTCTAATTAGATGAGCGGGACTTGTAGCTTTTTGCTTCTGAACAGTTTTGGCATCTCACTTTATCCTTTGAAGTTCAGAATGATTGGCATCTATAGGAACTTAGAATTTCAGATAGTGTTATTGACTCTCTTAGTTAAGTATGTTGATTCTTGAACACATTTACTTTTGAGTCTTGGCCGTGGCCCAAAGCACTCTGTCTTCCAGTATTACCACTGGATACATACATGCCACAGACACATAACTGGGTGAACCTTTTCAGATTGTGACTCAGCTTTGCTAGAGTCCCCAATTAGAGGTGTCCAAGGTTCTTAAGCACACTCTTTTTGCTTTGGATCACGACTTTAACCGCTCAGTCTCAAGCTTTTCACTTGATACCTTCACGCCACAAGCACATGGTTAGGGACAGCTTGGTTTAGTCGCTTAAGCCAGGATTTTATTCCTTTAGGCCCTCCTATCCACTGATGCTCAAAGCCTTAGATCCTTTTTATTACCCTTGCCTTTTGGTTTTAAGGGCTATTGGCTTTTTCTGCTTGCTTTTTCTTTTTCTTTCTATTTTTTTTGTATTCACTGCTTTTTCTTGCTTCAAGAATCAAATTTATGATTTTTCAGATTGTCAATAACATTTCTCTTTGTTCATCATTCTTTAAGAGCCAACATATTTAACATTCATAAACAACAAATTCAAAAGACATATGCACTGTTCAAGCATTCATTCAGAAAACAAAAAGTATTTGCCACCACATCAATATAATTAAATTAAATTCAAGGATAAATTCAAAATTCATGTACTTCTTGTTCTTTTGAATTAAAATATTTTTCATTTAAGAGAGGTGAAGGATTCATGGAATTATTCATAGTCTTAAGACATAGCTACTAAATACTAATGATCATGGAGTAGAGACACAAAACATAAATAAACATTTAACATAAAGAAACAAAAAAAAATAGAGAAATTAAGAACAAGGAATGAGTCCACCTTAGTGATGGTGGCGTTTCCTTCTTAAGGAACCAATGATGTCCTTGAGCTCTTCTATGTCTCTTCCTTGTTTTTGTTGCTCCTCCGTCATTGCTTTTTGATATTCTTGAATTTCATGGAGAATGATGGAGTGCTCTTGATGTTCCACCCTTAGTTGATCCATGTTGTGACTCAAATCTTCAAGAGAAGTGTTGAGTTGCTCCCAATAGTTGTTTGGAGGAAAGTGCATCCCTTGAGGTATCTCAGGGATTTCTTGATGATGATGAGCTTTCTCATGCATTTCTTGGGCTCCATGAGTGGGCTCTCTTGTTTACTCCATCCTTCTTTTAGTGATGGGCTTCTCTTCCTCAATGGGAATGTCTCCTTCTATGAAAGCTCCAGCTGAGTAACATAAATGGCAAATAAGATGAGGAAAAGCTAGCCTTGCCAAGGGAGAGGACTTCTCGGCTATTTTGTAGAATTCAAGGGAGATGACTTCATGAACTTCTACTTCCTCTCCAATCATGATGCTATGAATGATGATGGCCCGATCCACAGTAACTTCAGATCGGTTGCTAGTGGGGATGATGGAGCGTTGGATGAACTCCAACCATCCTCTAGCCACGGGCTTGAGGTCCAATCTTCTTAGTTGAACCGGCTTGCATTTGGAATCTATTTTCCATTGAGCTCCTTCCACACATATGTCCCTAAGGACTTGGTCCAACCTTTGATTAAAGTTGACCCTTCTAGTGTAAGGGCATTCATCTCCTTGCATCATGGGCAAGTTAAACGCCAATCTCACATTCTCCAGACTAAAATCTAAGTATTTCCCCCGAACCATTGTAGTGTAATTCTTTGGGTTTGGGTTCTTACTTTGATCATGGTTCCTAGTGATCCATGCATTGGCATAGAACTCTTGAACCATTAGGATGCCGACTTGTTGAATGGGGTTGGTTAGAACTTCCCAACCTCTTTTTTGGATTTCATGTCGGATCTTCGGATACTCATTTTTCTTGAGTTTGAAAGGGACCTCGGGGATCACCTTCTTCTTGGCCACAACATCATAGAAGTGGTCTTGATGGGCTTTGGAGATGAATCTTTCCATCTCCCATGACTCGGAGGTGGAAGCTTTTGCCTTTCCTTTCCCTTTTCTAGAGCTTTCTCCAGTCTTAGGTGCCATCAATGGTAATGGAAAAATAAAAAGCTATGCTTTTACCACACCAAACTTAGAAAATTGCTCGCCCTCGAGCAAGAGAAGAAAGAATAGAAGAAGAAGAAGAAGAAAATATGGAAGAGAAGGGGAGAGGTGTGTTCGGCCAAGGTGTAGAAGAAAGGGTTGTGTTGTATGCAAATGGAGTAGAATGGAATGGTTTATATAGGGAGGAGAGGGATGGTAGGTTTGGTCATTTAGGGTGGGATGGGTGGGAAATTGATTTTGAATTTTGAAGGTAGATGGGGTTTATGGGAAAGTGAGGATGGATGTGAGTGGTGAAGAGATGATGGAGAAGAGAGATTGAGGTGATTGGTGAAGGGTTTTTGGGGAAGAGTGTTTATGGGATTGTGTGAAAAAGGGTTGAGAAGAGAAGAGCGGAGGTAGGTGGGGATCCTGTGGGGTCCACAGATCCTGAGGTGTCAAGGATTTACACCCCTGCACCAATTAGGCATGTAAAATGCCTTTGCAAACAATTCTGGCGTTTAAACGCCGAATTGATGCTTGTTCTGGGCGTTGAACGCCCATCTGTAGCATATTTCTGGCGTTGAACACCAGTTCCATGCTTGTTTCTGGCGTTCAGCACCAGCTTCTCCCAGGGTGTCTTCCTGGCGTCTGAACGCCCAGATGCTGCTTGTTTCTGGCGTTCAGCGCCAGAACCATGCTCTGTTCTGGCGTTGAACGCCAGCCAGATGCTCCTTACTGTCGTTTAAACGCCAGTAAGGCCTTCCTCCAGGGTGTGAATTTTTTTCTGCTATTTTTGATTCTGTTTTCATATTTTCTATTTTTTTCGTGACTCCACATGATCATGAACCTAATAAAACATAAAAGAACAATAAAATAAAAATAAAATTAGATAAATAAAAATTGGGTTGCCTCGCAACAAGTGCTTCTTTAATGTCAATAGCTTGACAGTGGGCTCTCATGGAGCCTCATAGATGTTCAAAGCATTGTTGAGACCTCCCAACACCAAACTTAGAGTTTGGATATGGGGGTTTGACACCAAACTTAGAGTTTGACTGTGGGGGCTTTGGTTGACTCTGCAGTGAGAGAAGCTTTTTATGCTTCCTCTCCATGGGTACAGAGAGAGATCCTTGAGTTGTAAACACAAGGTTGTCCTCATTTACTTGAAGGGTCAATTTTCCTCTGTCCACATCAATCACAGCTCTTGCTGTGGCTAGGAAGGGTCTTCTTAGGATGATAGATTCATCCTCATCCTTTCCAGTATCCAAGATTATGAAATCAGCAGGGATGTAAAGGCCTTCAACCTTTACTAGCATGTCCTCTACTTTTCCATAAGCTATTTTCATGGATCTGTCTGCCATCTCTAATGAGAAATTGGCCTCCTGTACTTCAAGAGTTCTTAGTTTCTTCATCACAGAGAGTGGCATAAGGTTTATCCCTGACCCAAGGTCATACAGAGCTTTTTCAAAGGTCATGGTGCCTATGGTACAAGGTATTAAGAACTTTCTAGGATCCTGTTTCTTCTGAGGCAATGTCAGTTGATCCAGATCACTTAGTTCATTGATGAGCAAGGGAGGTTCATCTTCCCAAGTCTCATTACCAAATAATTTGGCATTCAGCTTCATGATTGCACCAAGGTACTTGGCAACTTGCTCTTCAGTAACATCTTCATTCTCTTCAGAAGAAGAATACTCATCAGAGCTCATGAAGGGCATAAGGAGGTTTAATGGAATCTCTATGGTCTCTAGATGAGCCTCAGATTCCTTTGGTTCCTCAGAGGGAAACTCCTTATTGATCACTGGACGTTCCAGGAGGTCTTCCTCACTGGGATTTACGTCCTCTCCCTCCCTTGTAGATTCGGCCATGTTGATTATATCAATGGCCTTGCACTCTCCTTTTGGATTCTCTTCAGTATTACTTGGGAGAGTATTAGGAGGGGTTTCAGTGATTTTCTTACTCAGCTGGCCCACTTGTGCCTCCAGATTTCTTATGGAAGACCTTGTTTCACTCATGAAACTTAAAGTGGCCTTTGACAGATTAGAGACTGGTGCACGAAATTTCAATCACACTTTTGCAACTCCGCACAACTAACCAGCAAGTGTACTGGGTCGTCCAAGTAATACCTTGCGTGAGCAAGGGTCGATCCCACAGAGATTGTCGGCTTGAAGCAAGCTATGGTTATCTTGTAAATCTTAGTCAGGATATCAGAAGTTATCAAGATTGATTATGAAAAGCAAAAGAACATGAATTGGTTACTTGTTTTGCAGTAATGGAGAATAGGTTGAGGTTTGGAGATGCTCCATCTTCTGAATCTCTGCTTTCCTACTGTCTTCTTCTTCAAACACGCAAGTCTCCTTCCATGGAAAGCTGTATGTAGGGTTTCACCGTTGTCAATGGCTACCTCCCATCCTCTCAGTGAAAGCGATTGCATATGCTCTGTCACAGCATAGCGGAATTCATCTGTCGGTTCTCAATCAGGCCGGAATAGAATCCAGTGATTCTTTTGCGTCTGTCACTAACGCCCCGCCTTCAGGAGTTTGAAGCTTGTCACAGTCATTCAATCATTGAATCCTACTCAGAATACCACAGACAAGGTTTAGACCTTCCGGATTCTCTTGAATGCCGCCATCAGTTCTAGCTTATACCACGAAGATTCCGGTTAAAGAACCCAAGAGATAACTACTTAATCTAAGGTAGAACGGAGGTGGTTGTCAGGCACACGTTCATGGTTGAGAATGATGATGATTGTCACGGATCATCACATTCATCCGGATTAAGAACAAGTATTATCTTAGAATGGAAGCAAGCATGATTGAATGAGAAACAGTAGTAATTGCATTAATCCATCAAGACACAGCAGAGCTCCTCACCCCCAACCATGGGGTTTAGAGACTCATGCTGTGGAAGATACAATGAGAAAGGTGTAAAGTGTCATGAGGTCATTTGGTACTGATACAATGTCAAAAGATCCTATTAATAGTAAACTAGTAGCCTAGGGTGTACAGAAATGAGTAAATGACGTAAAAATCTACTTCTGGGTCCACTTGGTGTGTGCTTGGGCTGAGCATTGAAGCATTTTCGTGTAGAGACCTTTTCTGGAGTTAAACGCCAGCTTTCATGCCAGTTTGGGCGTTTAACTCCAAGTTTTATGCCAGTTCCGGCGTTTAACGCTGGAATTTCTGAGGCTGATTTGCCACGCCGGTTTGGGCCATCAAATCTTAGGCAAAGTATGGACTATCATATATTGCTGGAAAGCCCAGGATGTCTACTTTCCAATGCCGTTGAGAGCGCGCCATTTGGGCTTCTGTAGCTCCAGAAAATCCACTTCGAGTGCAGGGATGTCAGAATCCAACAGCATTTGCAGCCCTTTTCAGTCTCTGAATCAGATTTTTGCTCAGGACCCTCAATTTCAGCCAGAAAATACCTGAAATCACAGAAAAACACACAAACTCATAGTAAAGTCCAGAAAAGTGAATTTTAGCTAAAAACTAATAAAAATATACTAAAAACTAACTAGATTACACTAAAAACATACTAAAAACAATGCCAAAAAGCATACAAATTATCCGCTCATCACAACACCAAACTTAAATTGTTGCTTGTCCCCAAGCAACTGAAAATCAAAATAGGATAAAAAGAAGAGAACATACTATAGACTCCAAAATACCAAGGAAACATAGCCCCAATTAGATGAGCGGGACTAGTAGCTTTTTGCCTCCGAACAGTTTTGGCATCTCACTCTATCCCTTGAAGTTCAGAATGATTGGCATCTATAAGAACTCAGAACTCAGATAGTGTTATTGATTCTCTTAGTTGAGCATAATGATTCTTGAACATAGCTAGTGTATGAGTCTTGGCTGTGGCCCAAAGCACTCTGTCTTCCAGTATTACCACCGGATACATACATGCCACAGACACATAATTGGGTGAACCTTTTCAGATTGTGACTCAGCTTTGCTAAAGTCCCCAATTAGAGGTGTCCAGGGTTCTTAAGCACACTCTTGTTGCCTTGGATCACAACTTTTATTTCTTTCTTTCTCTTTTTTCTTTTCTTCTTCTCTTTTCTTTTTTTTTTTATTTTTTTTCGAAATTTTTTTTTCACTGCTTTTTCTTGCTTCAAGAATCAATCTAATGATTTTTAGATCCTCAATAACAGTTCTCTTTTTCTTCCTTCTTTCAAGAGCCAACAATTTTTTTAACATTCTCAAAACAACAAATTCAAGAGACATATGCACTGTTCAAGCATTCATTCAGAGAGCAAAAAAGTATTGTCACCACATCAAACTAATTTAACTAGTTTCAATGATAAATTTTGAAATCCTGTACTTCTTGTTCTTTTGTGATTAAAGCATTTTTCATTTAAGAGAGGTGATGGATTCATAGGACATTCATATCTTTAAGGCATAAAATTTCAATTTTATTAATTATGAATTAAAACAAGACTCAAAAAATAGATATAAAATGAAACTAAAAAAAATGAAAAATAAAAACAAAACAAAGGAAAAAAAACGCAAACATAGGCTCCTAATGATAGAGGTTTTCACAGAGTTAGGACTCAACAACCTTGATTTTGAGAAGTGGATGCTCCCTCAGCTTGAAAGGAGAACTTTTGGCGTTTCAATTCTTGGAGTTCACGCCCCTGTTTCTCTTGTTCCTTCAGCAATTTGCAGAGCATGCAGTTCTGATTCTGCTGTTCTTCCTTCAGTTGCTCCATAGTCTCTTGCAGCTTGGAGATAGATGCTTCTAGCCTGGTCCAGTAGTCAATTCTTGGGAATTCAGGGAGGAATTCCTGCGCCCTCCTCTTGATAGAGTTGTCTTGCACTTGTCCTTCCATTGACTTCTTGGTGATTGGGTGTTCAATGGGTATGAACTCATCTACTCCCATCTTCACCCCAGCCGCTTTACAGAGCAAGGAGATCAAGCTTGGGTAAGCCAATTTGGCTTCAGTGGAATTCTTATTTGCAATTGTGTAGATCTCACAAGCAATCACATGATGGACCTCCACTTCTTTTCCAAGCATAATGCAATGAATCATCACTGCTCTCTTGATGGTGACCTCAGAACGGTTGCTAGTGGGCAATATGGAACGCCCAATAAAGTCTAGCCAACCTCTTGCAATTGGTTTGAGGTCTCCCCTCTTGAGTTGGTTTGGGACACCTTTTGAATTGGTTATCCACTTAGTCCCAGGGAGGCATATGTCCTCTAGAACTTGATCCAACCCTTTATCTACTCTCACCATCCTCCTATTGAAGGAATCAGGATCATCTTGCAGTTGAGGTAGTTTGAAGATTTCTCTTCTTTTGTCCAGATGGAAGTACATAACTTTCCCTCTGACCATGGTTCTGTAGGTATGGTAAGCAGTTCCAGTCATTCTTTGCTTATCTGTTAGCCACAGATTAGAGTAGAATTCCTGAACCATGTTCCTTCCAACCTTTATTTCAGGATTGGTCAGAACTTCCCATCCTCTGTTTCGAATTTGCTCTTGGATCCCCGGATATTCATCTTCTTTCAGACCCATTTAACTTCCGGATATTCATCTTCTTTGTCAGCCTTTCTTTCAGAGTTTTGCTCAGGTCCCTCAATTTCAGCCAGAATTTTTCTGAAATCACAGAAAAACACACAAACTTATAGTAAAGTCCAGAAATGTGAATTTAGCATAAAAACTAATAAAAATATCCCTAAAAGTAACTAGATCCTACTAAAAACATACTAAAAACAATGCCAAAAAGCGTATAAATTATCCGCTCATCAATAAGCTCTATCAATACCAAGTAAATTCCTCAAGCTTTGATGGAGTTCTTCACAAGCTTTGAGCTCCCAAAATTGATCCTTATATATTCCTGGATCTCGAATCTTGTTTCTGCACCCGTCTTCAAGTTGATTATCATGATTCCATCCGGGTGGTTTAGCCTTAGAATTCTCACTGAAGCGTCCAAACAACTTCCCAGACCCATTCAATTGAGCTCTACACCAACATTTGCGTTTAAACTTAAAGCTTCCAACCATAATGAACCTTGCAGGACAATTCTTACCACTGACCATCTTCCTCTTACTCTTAATGCCATAAAGAGCTCTAAGTTGACCATCCGTCTCCAGTAGCCCATATTCAAGTGGGAAGGTAAAGGTCAAGGATAAGAATTTTACCCACATGAACGTTGTGTTGGACGATAATGGCCTTAGGAGAGGTGTTTCTAATGGACTTGCAAGCTCCACTCCCTTGTGCTCTTCTCTGACAACTTCCACCTCCTTGTAAGCTTCTTCAATTTCGACCTCTTCCTCTTGGTAGCTTTCTTCTAATTCAATCTCCTCTTCACTGCTTTCCAAGGGAATGGGAGGTTGTGCTTCTTCTTCTTGAATCTTCATCTCTTGATCGACCTCTTCCAAGTCCTTAACCATGACATGCCTTGGAGGTTGTACACCCTCCTCAACATCAAATGCAACCGTCTTGGAAGGAGGCTCTATGTCTTGACTTTTCCATGGAGGTTCAGTATCTCCTAAGTCTGCAACCACTTCTTCCTCTGCAACTATTATGGCTTCCTCCACTTGTTCCAATACAAAGCCATGCTCCTCATTGTCCACCGAAGTTTCTAGTGTCTCTTTCATGCTACGCTCTTCTTTTGATTCTCCACATGTAGCCATAGGAGTACTTTGAGTGCTCAGATGTTGGGAAGCTAATTTATTTACTACCTCGGTTAAGGCAGTAATGAGTTCCAGTATGCCCCTTGGCATCTTCGCTTGTCCTTGAAGAAGAACACGAAGTTTGTCATGCATTGGAGATTGGGGTGGATATGGGGGTTCATTATTTTGGAGAAAGGGTTCATGGTAGGAAGGTGTTTCATCTTGATAATGATAAGGAGATGGTGCATATTGAGGTGGTGGTTCATGAGAGTAGTTGTGTTGGAATGGGGGTGGTTCTGTGTATGGTTCATTTGGCTCATAAGGTGGTTGGTATGGTGGATACGGGTTAGGGTCATATGGAGGTGAATGGTGGAAAGAGGCTTGTGAGTATGGTGGTCCAAAGCTATTTTGAGGAGGTGGTTTATTGGCATATGATAGAGCTTGCTGGTAACTACAAGGGGGTCCACCATATCTATTGTCTTGGCATGCATTGTAGGATGGTCGTTGTCCATGGTATCTTGGAAGGTGATGTTGCCGAAAGGGTTGATCAGATCCTCGTGGCTCCTTCCATCTCTAATTGTTTTGACCTTGATGCATGTTCCTGTTATAATTTCCATTCCTTGCAACAGTATTGGGACCAAACTCAAAGCGATTGGGGGGAGAACTCATAATAGCAAATAAAAATTAAAAACGAAAATAAAAACAAATTTAAATTAAAAGGTTATTGAAATTTAAATTTTGAATTTGAAAATTAAATTTTGAATTTTGAATTTTAAATTTTGAATTTTGAAATTTGAAATTTGAAATTTAATATTGAATTTTGAAATTTGATTTTTGAAATAAGATAAGATAATATTTTGAAAAAGATATGATTTTTGAAAAATATTTGAATTTTGAAATTTAAAACTAAGATAAGATAAGATAAAAATTTTAAAATAAAAATCTGAAAATTTTTTTATTTTAATGCAAATTTCGAAAATTCAATTAAAATAAAGAGAAAATATATTTTTGAATTAAATGAGGAAAGAGAAAAATAATAAAATGACACCAAACTTAAAATTTTTAGATCAAAACGAAGAAAACAACTAAGAACAACTTGAAGATCAAGATGAACACGAAGAACAACTTGAAGATCAAGATGAACACCAAGAACAAATTTTTGAAAAATTTTTAATAACTAAATAAAAACCAATAACCTCTTAATTTGCAAAAAAAAAGCAAAAATAAAAACAAAAAAAAAATAAAAACAAATAAAAAAGTAAAAAGCAAATATTTACAATAACCAATAATAAGGCACACGTTTGCAATTCTCCGGCAACGGCGCCATTTTGAAGAACTGAAGATTGATGGTTTAGAAGTTATAATAAATTCTCGTTGCAAGTATAGTTTCCAAACCAAGCAATCAACCTTTCTTACAAACGCTTGGTTGTTACAAGTAACAAACCCCTTTAAAATTGATAACTGAAGTATTTAAACCTCGGGTTGTCTTTTCAAGAAACTGCAAGGAGGTGTTCTTATTTATGGTTATGAGTCTTGTAAATTGGTGGTTTTGAAAGTGGGACAAGTAATTTAAATGACAAGTAAAATAAATAAATAACTATAGAATAAACTCTTGGCAAGGTATGAAAATTCGGAATTCCTATCCTAGTTATCCTTATCGATGATGATGAGAATTGAGTTTTAATCCCACTTAGTTAACCTCTTCTAAAGCAAAGGAAAGTTAAGTGGACTAATTAGTTAGATCCCCAAGTCCTAGCCAACTCCTAAGGAAAGACTAGAGTTAGCGGGATTCAATTCAATTAGCAAAAATAACAATTAACAACCACGATAAGTTTGATAACTCAAGAATCTCCAGTTAATTAATTAAAGCCAAGAATATAAAAAGCTAAATAAGAGTCATAAATCTGAAATACTTCAATTGCATTAATAAGAGAAAATCAATCTAAACATAAAGAGTTCATAAGCCAATTTGGCGACATAAGTAATTAAATAAAAGCATTAAAGTATCTGAAAGTAAAAGAGAAATATAAAGTAAAAGGAATATTGAACTTGATGAAGAGTTGAAATCTTAAATCCTTTAAGAGAAATCCTAATCCTAAAACCTAAGAGAGAGGAGAGAACCTCTCTCTCTAAAAACTACATCTAAACTATGAAAAGTGAATAATTGAAGGCATGTTCATGAATGAATGGATTCCCCACTTTATTGCCTCTAATCTGTGTTTTCTGGGCCGTAAACTGGGTCGAAAACAGCCCAGAAATCGCTGGAGAAGAAATCTGCCACGCTGATTTTCGTCACTGCGACGCGTCCGCGTGGAGCGCGCGTTCGCGTCAGGAAAACTATGGCATATTATATATCAAATCGAAACCCCGGACGTTAGCTTTTCAACGCAACTGAAACCGCATCGTTTGGACCTCTATAGCTCAAGTTATGACAGTTTTAGTGCGATAGGGTCAGGCTGACAGCTTTGCAGTTCCTTCAACTTCTTGTATTCCTTCCACTTTTGCATGCTTCCTTTCCATTCTCTAAGCCATTCCTGCTCTGTAATCTCTGAAAACACTTAACACACATATCAAGGCATCGAATGGTAATAAGAGAAGATTAAACATATCAAAATTAAGACCAAAGAAGTATGTTTTCAATCATAGCACAAAATCAGGAAGGAAAACGTAAACTCATGCAATTCATATGAATAAGTGTATGAAAGATTGATAAAATCCACTCAATTGAGCACAAGATAAACCATAAAATAGTGGTTTATCAGACGGCCACTAGGATAACTGAGGTGGTTGAGTTCCTTTCATTCTATTTCCCATTCCGTTCTTATTTTGTTGTCTTCTGTTTTCTGTTGCTTTGATTACCTGCATGATCTTTAGTACTTTCAGTTCTTAGATTTAGTTTTATTCTGTTATTTGCTTTTAGTTAAAAAAAATGTCTCATGTATTGCTCACTGAGCTTGAAATCAAAAAGAAAAGAACGAAGAAAAAGATGTAATGCATGAGAAATTGAGTTTATATTTAAGATTAGTCTTGTTTACTTAAATGTGGTGGTACTATTTGTGATTCTGAATGAATGACATGAACCGTGCATATTTGAATTTGAATCAAAGGATATTGATGTATAAGGAACATGAATTTAGAGAACTATTATGAATCCTCTGAAGTTATTGAAAGCTTAATCCTTGAAGCAAAAGAAACAACAAAAGAAAAATAAAAGCAAGGCCCAAGGCTCTGAGCATCAATGACTAGGGAGGTCAGATATGATTAAAAGCTCAAAGAGTTGTTTTCCTAGTCATATGCTTGTGGTGTTTTTGTGTCAAGTAAGCCTTGAGACAAAACACTTAGAGTCGAGACCAAGTGCATTTAGCAGAGTATGCCAAAGACTTTGAGCACCACTGTCTGGGAGTAGCTGAAAGAAGAATCAGAACTTCAAGAAAGTTCCCCAGTTAAGTGCTTTTGGTGTTTTTGTATCAAGTGAAACTTGAGACAAAGCATTTAAAGTCACAGCTAGGCTCAAAGTGCAAATCATCGAGGAAAAGAGAATTAAAAGGATATATGTTGTGTTCAAGGATTAAACTGAGGTATAAAGATCAGAGAACTCATAATATGATCCAGATTCTAATTCCGAATGACATTGACATTCCTCTTATTCAAAGGAGAGTGAAATGCCAGAACTGTTTAGAATTGCAAGAGATAAACCCCACTTTAAGTAGTGATATGAGCATAACTGAACTCTCACTTCTCATGCAAATTCACATCTTAACCTTGTATTAGTTTTGGTTACTTAAGGACAAGCAATAATTCAAGTTTGGTGTTGTGATGCGTGAGCATCTTTCCTATCTTTTCCTAGTGAATTTGTATTCAATTTGTTGAGTTTAATCAAGAATTAATTATCTTTTAGCCACTATGGATTCTACTTTGAGTCGTGTGCAATTCTATTTATTTTAGGTAGCATTCGGCTGGATTTGATGGAGTTTCCGCAGAAAAAGAGAAGGCGAATAATGCTGTCAACCCTGACCTCTCTGCACTCAAACCTGAATAACTCGAGCTACAGAGGTTCAATGGATGTGATTCTAGTGGCGTTGGAAAGCTATCTTTCAGAGCTTTCCAACGATATATAATAGTGTATGCACAAACATCCTTACCAACAAACCCATCATTAATCAAATACCACTCTAGCATTCAGATTCCAACATAATCACAACTACCAACACATATTCAATCCACGTCATCAACCATTATCACAAATCCTAACATTTAACATTCTTAATCATCCTAACCTATCCTATGGTCCTCTAGCCTAAGGTTTCACAGAACATTATATATTAAATACGCGAAACCTAAACCATACCTTAGCCGATTTTCACGTTCGGTCCAAGGCAACCCACAAGGCAAGAAGCAAGTCCTCTCACCACAATTCCAGCTCTAACACCAACCCAAGCTTTCACCAATCACCAATGTCCACAATTCAAGCTCTAATTACATATACACAATCCTAATTCAAATATACATAACACACATATACTCAAATTCAATATCTAACATACTAACTCAAGAAATTGACTAGGGTTAGAGATCCTTACCGCACCCACAGACAAAACAATCCATGCCCGATAAGCTTCGCAAGCTAAATCGAACTTAGAATACCAAAATCGACAAAATCTCAACATAAAGGGTCACAATTTCAAAAATCAAAGGGGATTGAGAAACTGAGGTGAGATTGTGGCTTACCGATGAAATTGTTCCAATAGGTTTGTAGATCTTGACGCAATGGACGCATGGTCGCGAACGGTGCGGCGATTGGAGCTCGGATAGAGGAGATATGATGGTTTGAAAGAAGATTAAGGGTTTGGGAGTCTCCTCTTCCCCTTGGCTCTTTCAGCGTCCCTTTTGCTGAATAGGGAAGAAGGAAGCTCTTCCTTCATTAAGTGTTGGGCCATTCGGTTGGGCCACGGTCCTCTTTTGGACTCAGTTTAATCAATTCGGTCTGTTTGATTCAATTTTGGATCAAAATATTTAAAATTGGTGTCAAAATTCTTGTTTTAATGAGCTCTATCCTAATTCAATATAATTTTCACATTTTTAATTTTTCTTATTAAAATTTAATTTATTAACTAATTATTTACTAATTTAGTAAGATTTATATTTATATAATATATTTTTAGTACTCTTAGTATTCTTTTTTAGTATACTATGATTTTTTATTATTATTTACAATTAATTTTTTGTTTAATTTACTTTACCTGATAGGATCAATAAATCATATTATAAAAAGATAATAAAAAATAATACAAAAAATTACAATTATAAAAATGTATAATGTCAAACAAATAATTAATAAAAAATAAAAATAATAAATAATAAAAAAAGAAAGTTCATATAAGCAAAAATAATAAGAATTCGATAAATAATACAATAACATGCATAAAGATAAAGTTGGTAAAAGATAAATAAAGATTGAGTATTGATGGCTAAAAGTCCATTGGTAAAAGGTAGAAATTCAAAATTATTGTTTCTTGTAAACGTGATTTTAAATACAAAATCACTATAAAAAATTTGCTAAATCAAAAATTAAAACTTTCAAGAAATCTAATCGTGTTTTTTTTTTTTTCTAACGCGTTTTCCCCTTAATTTCATTAAATTGAATACAGATGACTCGATTTCAAAGGATGGAAAAGCTGCTTGTGGTGGCATTCTAAAGGATCATGAGAAAAAAAAATGCTTAGCTTATTTTAGTGTTAATTTAGGCTTCTATATTGTAACCATAGCTGAATTATGGAGTATTTTTCTTGGTATGGATTTGGCCACTACAAGGGACATTACCAATCTCTCTATCGAGGTGGATTCAAAGGCTTTAGTTTTACTGTGTTCGCAAGACAATTTTAATCTTTATGTAGCTACTCGAACTCTTATTGCAGTCATTGAAAATACATTTAACAAGTTTTTAAGCTGAGACTTCCATAATGTATTTTGAGAAGTAAATGTTTGTGCTAATCGTCTCACCGCTAAGGATTTGTTTGGATAGATTCATAAGTAATTTATTTTAATTTTTAATTTATAAAAATATATAGTATTAATGTTTGGTATAATTTTTAAAATTAAATTATAACTTTTTAATAAGTTATTTAAGTATTTATGAAGAAGTTAAAAAAATGATTTTTTTCATAATAAATTTTTTTATTATATTTATTTTAAAATAAATACTTTTAGAATTAAAAAATTAAACACAAATAACTTATTTATAAGCTATTTTTAATATAAATATTTATTATTTAAGTTATTTTCTTAAAAAAACAACTTAATTAATCTGTTTATCTAAATTAAACCTAAAGAATATATGTTGCAATTTGGTTGTCATTTTTTTTTATAGTTTACCATCTTATATTTTTTTATGTGTGTTTAATATCATAGACATCTCTTTTTCTAGAGTAATTTTTGTTTAGTGTGTTTGGCCTTTATTAGCTTTGTTGGTCATAAAAAAATAAAGGGTTAACCACCAAAAACGTCCCCGAATTATTCAAACGCCGACAAAAATACACCCAAATTTTACTATCGATAAAAATGCTTTCAAATAATTTAAAAATACGACAATAATACCCAATAGTAAATATATATTTTCAAAAAATACCCTAGATATTGAATTTTGATGCAATTTTTTGCAAGTATGATTATAAAAATAATATATTATTATACATAAAAATTGGTAATTTTTTATTAAGTATATAATTTTTTTATAATTATTTTTGTTAACAACCAATAATACTTTTAAAAAATTATAAAATAATATATACTTAACAAAAAATCACCAAATTTTAAGAATAATAATATCTCATTTTTTTAATTATTCTTGCAAAAAATTACATCAAAATTCAATGTCTAATGTATATTTTGAGAAATACATATTTAATGTTAGTTTTTTTGCAAGATTATCTAACATTAAATATATATTTCTCAAAAAATATATTAGAGATTGAATTTTGATACAATTTTTTTCAAGAATGATTAAGAAAATGAGATATTAGTATCTTTAAAATTTGGTGATTTTTCATTGTGTATATATTTTTTTGTAATTTTTTTGTTAATAACTAATAATACTTTTAAAAAATCACAAAAAAAATATATACTTAGAAAAAAATTATCAAAATTTAAGAATAATAATATCTTATTTTTTTAGTTATTCTTATAAAAAGTCACATCAAAATTCAATCTCTAAGATATTTTTGAAAATATATATTTAGTGTTGGGTATTGTTATTATGTTTTTAAATTATTTAAAGGTATTTTTGTCGATGGTAAAATTCGAGTGCATTTCTGTCAGCGTTTGAATAATTTCGGGGCGTTTTTGGTGGTTAACCCAAAAATAAAACAACCATTTCAAGTATGACTACGAAATAATAGGATATATTTGGAGAAAAAGTAGAACGGAAAAAAAGCAAATAATAATAATAATAATAATAATAATAATAATAATAATAATAATAATAATAAAATCCCACTTTATGTGACAGCAAAACTTCAATTGAAGCTCGATTTAAGGTAAGTTAATTCCTAGTCAATTGAATTGAAATACCGTGAAAGATAAAAAATAATTAAAATATTATTTATACATTAAAATTAATAATTAATTATTATATATTTGTATATAAAAATATATATAATTTAATTTAATTTTAAAATATATTTATATTTTAATATATATTTTATTTTAATAGTTGATTTTGGTTGTCGATACTTAATATGATTGAAAACTAATAATAAAAATATTATTATTGTTATTACTGTTGGTTGTTATTTTTGTTTTATTTATAAACTTTTCTCCATTTTCCGAATTGCTACCATATGATCCAAAGCACCAACAAACCTGAATAACATAAAAGGTTTATAGTACCGAAGGGAAACATGAATCGATACTCGGGGTTGGGGGCGCCATTCATGATCATCATCATCATCAAATTCTTAACGTGTGAGGCTGGTGGGGGCATCACCATTACCAAAATGAGGAGATTCTGTTGAGATCCTCTGTATGAATTTATTTATTTTGTATCATTAATTTCCTTTTGAAAATAGACATATTTTTTGGGAATTGGAACCATTTGTTTCCTTTTGTTGTTTCAAATGGTTGAATTATCTCTATCAATGAGAGTAATCTTATATTTGTGCTTGCATTAGATTAAATTGGTCATATTGACCCGTCGGATAGGAAAATACCGAAGAAAATTCTTTAGATTTTTGCATAATGATAGAGAAAATGACTTAGTTTTTGGGTGTGAATTATAATAGGAGCTGATGGGTCATTGCCCATGTTTTGGGTTTAGAAAGAAGGCCAATAGAGGAGAGAAGCTCAAGTTTCAACAAGAGGAACATAGCAAAGTTATCGAGAAGAAACTCCATTCTCCACACAATGTTTCTGCTGAAAAACCTTCAGGTCACAACGTCAAAATTCATTCATGCTCTTTGAGTTTTTTTTTTTTAATGTTTAAAACCTTGTTTTCATTATAATTTTGCAAGGTTACTATTTTTCCATTCTTTATTATTCTTTTTAAAATGGCTGCGGAATGAGCTACATCACTACTCATTATGATAATTGCCGTTTTAAAGTTTAGGATTCTTATTACTTTTTTGTATTTTTTTCATTCAATTTTTCCATATATATTTTGTAAGAGTTGCCTATTTGGATGATGTTTTTGTTTGCTCTAACTTGGTTTAATTATTCTAACTACTTATGGTTAGAACTTAGAACAGAGTTTAGTTTAAGTACATAGAATTTAAAAATGTTGTAACTAAATCTGCATATTAAATAAAAATTTCAATTAAACTTGTAATCAAAATGAAGAATCTGATGAGATATAAACTTGTGAAAACACACAGGACTATTAACACCTGAGGCAACTTTTGCAACAAAGGAGATTGACCATTCTAATAACAAGGCTCATATATTTACCTTCCGAGAGCTTGCAACAGCAACAAAAAATTTTAGGGATGAAACATTTATTGGGCAAGGTGGATTTGGAACTGTTTACAAAGGAAAGCTAGGTAAACTAAATCAGGTACAATTTGATTTATCAAAGTTTTTAATCTCATTTTCTTTCTTCACAAACTCCCAAGCCTGGCTACTTTTCAAATGGATGGAAGTTGTACTTAATAGTAATACTTATTGGGCACTTGTGAGTAATTAACTAATTATTGATCAGATACTATATTAAAAAAAGTTATATACACACAGATCCTCATATTATATCAAATTTTGTATAATATATATTTCGGCAT
Organism: Arachis hypogaea; assembly: GCF_003086295.3. Lineage (NCBI taxonomy): Eukaryota > Viridiplantae > Streptophyta > Magnoliopsida > Fabales > Fabaceae > Arachis > Arachis hypogaea. The sequence goes on along the minus strand of NC_092041.1, from coordinate 100,905,704 downwards.
CTGTACAGTTGAATTATTATAACACTAGCATATCAATAGATAATTAGATACTAGTATGTCTATTGATATATTTTTTTTATTTATTAAATTTATATAAAAATAAAAGTAAAATTAGTTGGGATAATAAATTACTTATAACTTTACTAGGAGATTAAGTCTTGGGCATATATACATATATATATATATATATATATATATATATATATAATAATAATAATAATAATAATAATAATAATAATAATAATAATAATAATAATAATAATAAATATTTTTAAAAAATTACATAGATTTTTGGATACTACTAATTTATAGTAATTTTGACCGGTATAAATACCAATTTAATTTTAATAAATAAATTTTTTAAATTTTAGATAAATATATATATGTGTAAAATGTATTGATTTATATGTGTAAATTTTAGTAAATATAGATGTAAATTATGTATTTTTTATGTATAAATTTTTGTAAATGTAAATGCTAATTATTATTAACTAAATATTAATTTAAAATGACAAAATTTATTGGTCATATAATATTATTAAAAAAGTTATATATACACCAATGTTTTTCCTATTTTCATTATATAGTGTACCGAAGAAGAATAGAAAGAAAAATATAAAAGCATAGAAGTAGGAGTGTTCAAATTCAAATCGATCTAAATTAAACCGTTTATCCAATCCAATTCAAATCGAAAATCGATTAAAACTGTACTAATTCGGATTTGATTGGATTCTATTTTTTATAAATCGTTGGATCGGATCGAATTTCGAATCTACTTTTCATAACCGATCCAATTTAATCCAAACCGCACAATGTGCTATACTATTATTTTATTATTATATTTATAATTATACTTATAACATGTTCAATTTGTTATACATTTTTATATTATTCATGTATTATTATTATTTAATAAATATTTTATGTTCAAAATGTTATTTATTTATTTTAACTAACCTATAATTTTATTTGTATTGTTATGTTATCGTTGGTTTTTTGAGAAATCGTTGAGATTTGTTATGTCATTGTTGATTATTTAAAATTTGATGTTGAGATTTGTTATATGTATTTAATTTTTTTTAATTTACAAAACCACAAATCCTTCAGATCAGATCAGATTTTTTAAAAAAAAAACCATTCAATCCAAACCGCATCGCAAGTAAAATTAATGTTTGAATCAAACGAATTTTTAATTCAAAACCATAAATAGTGATCGACAACTGCCAGCGGGAGTGAGACCTAATAAAAATTTTGATAAAAAATGAACATCTTAGCATGGAATGAACAGTGGATGTAATGATGAAATATTGTTGGTATGAGCAGGTTGTAGCTGTAAAACGACTTGATACAAGTGGTGCCCAAGGGGAGAAAGAATTCTTAGTGGAGGTTCTGATGTTGTCTCTTTTACGTCATCCAAACCTTGTTAATTTGATTGGTTACTGTGCTGAAGGTGATCAACGTCTTCTTGTCTACGATTACATGCCTATGGGATCCTTAGAATCTCGTCTCCATGGTAATATATTATAACCTTGGCTTTTTTATCATCTACAATGCAACAATTAGTTTCTTTCTTTTCTTAAACTGATTTTCAGCCCTCTTTCAAATGGAATGGTAATGTTTAAGTAGTAACTAGTAAATTGGAATGCATGGAGTATGCATGGACATTATAAAAAATATAAAGATAAAAAATAATAAAAATAAAAAAAATAAAAAATAAAGAAATAAAGATAATTTTTAATGGTCATTACAAACATAATTTTATCTTCAAATACTTGACAATAATAAACAACAAACATTTTTACCAAACATATTTATAAAACAACTAAACATATTCAAAAACTAAAAAATATAATACATCACATTGTAAAAAACATAATTCTCAAACCTTTTTTTTATCTTGTGATGGTAGATTTTGAATTGTTTAAATTCTACATCAAAAAGAAAAAAATTAAAAGTTAAAATCAGAACGATTCACAAAAAATTACAGAAATAACAGAAATCAAATAACAGGAATCACAAAATTAAAAAAAAAAAGAGAGAAAAATCAAATTACAGACAATCACATAAATCATAGAAATATAAATTATAATGAAAAGAATCAAAACTACAAGAATAATCAGAATCAAAAATATAAATTATAATGAACGTAAATCACATAAGTTAGAATAATGCTATAATAATTAACAAATTCTTTAAAGTAAATTAAAATTACAGAGATAATATGATAGATCAGCAACTTATCGAAAGAAAGAGCAGCTAACGGTGAAGAGACGAAGATGTGAAGATCGGCGAAGAGGCTCCGGCACGACGCTGCTGCCTCGGTTAAGGTCAAGCAGTGACGACGATGTTCTCCCCGGTTGGCCAAGAACGACGACGATGTTCTCCATGGAATGACTGATGAGACTTAGGCGCTTAAGGAGAGGGTAGGAGCTTGGCATTGGCGGTGAGGGAGTAGGAGATGGCGGATGGTAGGGGTGAATGATAGTGATAAGACTATGAGAGGATAGGGAGTTTTGCTGAGCAGTGAGGATTGAGGAGAGAATGAGCTTCAGAGTGACGACTAGGTTAGGGTTCTCAAATTCTCAACTATGATATATATATATATATATATATATATATATATATATATATATATATATATATATATATAACAGGGGATATTATTATCTTTTCACATATACGAGATTTAAACGGATCTTCATGGAGTGGGGCCCTCTATCTCCGCCCATGCCTCATAGAATAAGCGGGTCTCCTTTTTCCATCCCTGTGGGTACAAAAAACCCTCCTATATCCATCCCTCAACAGATAAATTTTCGTGGGTACCCGTTCCTTAGGGGATTTTGCGATCCCTAAGTGGGAGGAGAGACGGCGGACGTTGGTGTTAGGGCTAACGGTGGATCGTGGCGATCGGGGAGGGGAGGGTGATTGTTGGGGAGAATGAGAAGGATGAGATGGTGATGATAATGATGATGATTAGGAATGGCAGCGAGTCCTCAGCGGCGAAGACAAGAATATCGCTGATTAGCTACCACAAAAAGAGTCGTAAAATAATCGCTAATCTGATGCAAAATATAATTTGTGACGGATTAGTTACCGTCTAGCAACTAATGCTTTCCTCGCTAATTACAAGTCCCAGATCAGTGAGGCAAACACAATAGACGCTAATTCATTGGAAAGTTTTTTAGCTACCGAATAGATAGTTGCAAATCCGTCACTAAAGTAAAAGCTAATTCCATACAAGAAATAGACTAAAAGGTAGTCGCTAATTAGCAACAAACTCTACTATAGCAGAACCATCGCTAATTCCAAGCTAACTTCGTAGACAAAATGGAATGCTTAGTTGATGCTAATTAGCAAGGAATATTCTGAACCTAATTTGTCACAAATTGTCCGCTAATATGATCGCAAATCTATCACATTTTGTAGCAAATCTATAGTTAATCTTTGAAAATCCTTAATCAAATTTGTAGAAATTTTGTCGCTAAACTAAAGCTATTCTATATGAGAAAATAGAATTATGAAGTACTCGCTAATTTGCTAGGAAATAGTATGTATTTAATTAGTTGAACTACTATTATTTAATTAGTTGAACTACTATCGCAAATGTAATCGCAAATTCTTTTTAACCTAGTAACAAAAAAAATTAGATTTTGTCACGCTTTTAAAGCGTGCCAAAAATACAAAAAATGTAGCGATATCTTTTTACCACGCTTTTAAAGCGTGCTAAAAAGTGGAGATACAACCACGCTTTTAAAAACGTACCATTAGAGTTGGTTTGGACTACGCTTCAAAAGCTTGCCAATAAGAGACATACATCCACGCTTTTGAAGCGAGAAAATAAGAAAGTATAAAAAAATAATTTTTATTAATTTACATAACTATTTACATGCTATAATTATAATTAAAAAAAAATTACAATTCTATAACAAAACTAATAATTTAATCTACACACTGTGAATGTAATGCCAATAAGCCATAACAACCTCTTTGTTTTAAGCTGAAATATGGAGAAAAATGCTTGACCCATTTTTGGAAAATTTACCGAGAAACCATCAATTGAGTGTTAATTACCTCATCAGTTCTGTAGATTACAAAAGAGCAACACAAATCAGTAGAAAAATAGAAAATTTTTTGTCCATACATGAGGTCATAGAACTATAAGTCAAACTAACCCATGATGCAAAATTCTACAACGAATTCATAGAAGAAGATCACCAAAGAAGTAGCAAGAAATTCAACAAAAAAGAAAAGAAAAGAAATTCATAATCATGAAGAATCCAACAGTCAAAATCAAAGGCACTGCACTACACTACACATCATCATGTTATTCTTGTTTGCATGCAAAAGAAATTAATCAAAATAGACCGAAAACTACTCTCCCATGTATAACATCTAAGCTATGTCAAAAAAGCCAACAATAGAATGGTTAGAACTTGATATTTAAGTTAATTTTTTAAAAAAATTTATTATAAAGTTCAAAAGAACATACTTTATAGTGTCCATAGCTGCCAAGACTTCATTCATAAGACCAATTCTCTTGTCTGTACGTTGTAATCCTTCCTTAGACAACTTCTGCATTCTACTGATGATAAATGTCTGCTCCCACAAAATGTAACATTAAATTCAAGGAATCTTATAAAATTAATTCAAGTTTTTTTTGTATGGTTAACAACCCAGACTTTAAAGCCACTGCAACCCAAAATTCGTCCCCTTCCCCATCCCGTTCCCGTCCCATCCCCGTGGGAACCCTGTATCCACCGAGGATTGAGTCTCCGCAGATATCTGTAGATTTAAAAAAAAACTAAAATATATCGAAAAAAAGCCAAAAAATAAAAAAAGAAAATTTTCCCTTAATTTTCATTTATGTTTAAGTGATTTTACACTTTGGATGTTAACTTTCTTTGTCGAACAATACTTGTAGTATTGTTTGTTCCTTCATTAGTAGTTGTTGTATCAGTTGGGGGTTCTTGTGGTTAAGATGGAAGAGGCTGCTGAGTATCTTGATCATTCGTAGCTATAAGTTCTTTCGACGGTGTACTTTTTTCAACAGTATTATTCAAAGTATCGGAAGAATACATTTTGTCAACTCTACAACAATATGATCTCAATAAAATTGCAAAACATAAACTACCAATAATCACAAGCAAGAATTTTTAATAGTATCACACATATGAGGTTTTCAACATTACAGTATAAAAATTGCCGAAATAATGAAACAACAGATTCACAAAAATCACAGATTCACAACAATCAAAGATACACAGAAATACTTCAAGGTAAATAAAAATCACAGAAATTAACTTACTAGAAGGAAGAGGCTCTGATGTGAAAACGGCGAAGCTCCACTGACGCGACGAAGATGGAGACACTTTTACCACAGCTGGGTCAAGCGGCGACAATGATGTTCTCCTCGACTCGGCCAGGCGCACTGAGCGCAAAACGATGCTTTCCAAAGGATGGGACTTGGGTGAGCGACGACGCTGTTGCGGTGAGCTGGTGACCTCGAGGGTGAGAGGGAGGAGCAGTGAAAAGGGAGGAGCTTGGCAGTGAGGAGTAGGAAATGGCAGATGGCAATGGTGACTGGTGAGAGAAGAAGGTTTTAATTTCAATTTTGCTGAAACAAAACTAACGACCAAAGTTTCTATAGCTCATATATACGGGTCCCCACAGAATGGAAACCTCTATTTCCACCTCCAACCTGTTTATTATACGGGTCCTGCCTTCCATTTTTGCGAGTACAAAATTGTTTCTATATGCGGGTAAATTCTTATGAGTATCCACTCCGTCGAAAATTTTTATCACTAACGATGATGTAGTAATGTATAGTTGTATACGGGTAATTTTGAAAAAAAAATTATCTACTTGTTGATGTCAAACAATTTAAAAAAAATATTTTAAAAAGTTGAAAAGTAAAATTAAATTAAATATAATTATACTTTGTATACATTAAAAATAATTATCAATTTATGGTCGATCGAGTATGAAAAATTTAGTTATCATCTCCTAAAAAGTTTTATTATATTATAATAAATTTACTTGATTTCTCAAATACGAAGAGTTTAATTATTCTATTATAATAAATTTGATTATTCTGATATGATTATTTAATAAAAAAAGCATAAATTAATATATAACACTACAAATATACATAAATATAATATATATATATATATATAATATTTTAAAATTAAGTGTCAGAGATGTTTTACTATAATATTTTTAGTTTATGGTTACGATTTCTTTCGCCATGATTTTTTATTGTGACCTAAAAAAATTTTTTGTTCACAATTTTTTTTAAAATCATGACTAAAAAATATTTATAGTCACAATTAAAAAAAACGATGACCTAAAAGAGTTTATAGTCAACGGTTTTAGAAGTGGTCTAAAAATATTTATAGTTACAATTTTAAATAATGACCTAAAAGGGGTCTATAGTCACGATTTTTTAGAAAAGAATGATTTAAAAGAGTTTATAATCATGGTTTTCAGGAGTGACTTTAAGGGTCCATGATCACAGTTTTAAAGAGTGACCTAAAAAGGTCTAAAGTAACGATTTTTCAAAAAATAGTGACCTAAAAAAGCCTATGGTCACGCTTTTTCAAAAAATAGTGACCTAAAAAAGTTTATGGTCACGGTTTTGGAGGGTGACTTAAAAGGGTCTGTAGTCACGGTTTTTCAGAGTGACCTAAAAAGATGACCTAGAAGGAGTCTATGGTTACGGTTTTTTAGAGTGACCTAAAAGTATCTATAGTCACGGTTTTGTAGAGTGATCTAAAAAGGTCTATAATCACGGTTTTACAAAAAGGTGACCTAAAAGGGATCTATGGTCATAGTTTTAGGAGGTGACCTAAAGAGATCTATGGTCACAGTTTTGAAAAGTGACCTAAAAGGGGTATATGGTCACGATTTTAGAGAGTGACCTAAAAGAATCTATGGTCATGATTTTGAAGAGTGATCTAAAAAGGTCTATGGTCATAGTTTTGGACAGTGAACTAAACATATCTGTGGTCATGATTTTGTAGAATGACTTAAAATTCAAAAGAATGACCTAAAAGGTGTCTTTGGTAACAATTTTGGAAAGTGACCTAAAATGGTCTATGGTCACAGTTTTGAAGAGTAAGCTAAAAAGGTCTATGGTAACGATTTTTATGGGTGATCTAAAGGATCTATGATCACAGTTTTGAAGAGTGACCTAAAAAGGTCTATAGTTACAATTTTTGAAAAAATGATTTAAAAGGATCTAAAGTAACAGTTTTAGAATGTGACCTAAAAAGTCTATGGTCATAATTTTGAAGAGTAATCTAAAAGGGGTCTATGATCACAGTTTTACAAAAGGATGACCTAATATATAGGATTCTATGATCACAATTTTAAAGAGTGACTTAAAGATATCTATGGTTACAGTTTTGAATACAAAATAAAAAAAGATATTTAAAAATAATAATGAATTAAATACAAAATAAAACTAAAGAAAAAAATATTTATTATGAAAATAAAAAATAAAATAAAATTTTATATAATTATATAATTATGATTTAAAAGAATTTATGGTTACTCTTTTTACTAGGGATGATTATAATTTTTTACCATGATCATAGACCATTTTTTTTATAGTAATTTTAAATATTTTACAAATATTAAAAAATAAAGTATATTTTATTCTTAATTTTAATATTCTAGATACCAGTTGAAGATGCATGTTTGTCATTATGGGTTTGATAAAAATCATAAAATTGATTGAAGAAAAGCTTACACTTTCCAAAATCATAAGTTGATATTTTTGTAATTGGTAAAACAAGAAGTTCTTATATTTGTACTTTTGACTTTTCAGAGTTAATTTATGTGGTTTAAAATTTTAGTTTTAATATAATGTTATATATCAATAAATATTTAAATTTACTTTTTATTATATTTTTATTTTTATTATGGTTATTTTAAAATTTTATAAGAAATTATATCAATTATTATTTTTATAATAACTTATACTTATTGAAAAAATTTTTTATTACAAATATGAGATGAATGCTTCCTACACATATTGTCAACAATATTTGTCGCCCTGCCATAAATTTTCATATAAAATAGGTTAAATTATTCTATCAATTCTAATAATTTTATTAAATTTATAATTAATTTTTATATTTTAAAAATTTTTAATTAAATTTTTACATCATTTTAAATTTTATAATTAAGTTCTTGTTATGCTAAAAATGTTAGAATACATGAGGGAATTGATATACAATTTAAAAAAATCTTTTTCGTATATAATATATTAAAAATATATTTTATTAAAAAGATATTCTTATTTGATTTTTAAAAAGTAAATTAATAAACACATTAGTATATTTAATAGAAGAATGTTAGAGGAATAGTAAAATTTATTAATTTTGACTATTGGTTAACTATTAGTATTTAAAAATATAAACTATTATAAAATATGATGCTAAATTATTAAATTAAAAAAATTATATTAATAACTAAAAATAATAAATTTTACTAATCTTTGAACATTTTTTTTATTTAATATACTATTATCTTATAATATCATCATAGCAATCATCATCTATAACTTTAAACATAGAATTTTTCAAAAGTCCGGTATTTAAAAAAAAAATCAAAGGAAAAACTATGGGTTAAGACTTAAGATCTCTCCTACATTGGTACATCTCTCTCTCTCTCTGTCTCACACACACACACACATCCTAGAAAATTAATAAATTAAACATATAGAAAGACATTCTAAGTATGAATTAATGTTAAGACTATATATACTTTACAATGTGAATGAATAATTTAAGAATAAGGATCCATGAACTCACAAAAGTGAGTCCCCACTACTTTGTATATTCACTTTAGAAAAAATAAATATGCAAAAGAAAAAACGGAGATAAAGAAAGGAAAGTGACATGGATCCAAATGTGTGGGTTCGTAGATCTCTACTGTTACTTTAATAGTTGAAAAAGCAAACATTCACAATTTAGTTCGGATAAAAGTATAGTCCAACTCATTTTTTAGAGGTTCTAGAAATATTAGGCTAAGAAGAGAAGTTATCAATTCAATATATCATATATTTGGAATCATATTTTAATAATTTTATAACTTTGATGGAATTTTTATTACACCTTTTCTATTCTAAATGCATGCATCCACACTCACTCAAATGCAACTTGATCTTATGCAGACACATAAAAATAGTCACTAAATTAATTATTATGTATTTATTAAGTCATTTAATATATATTTTATTACTTATACTTGTGTCTGATTTAATAATTGATTTAATACGTACATATTGTATTGTGATAAAAATACTCAAAAATGGGATAGTAATAAAAAATAGGCAATTTAAAAGAAAAAACCATGATTTGATTGTGTTTATTTGTAGATCTGCCACATGATAAAGAAGCTCTTGATTGGAATACAAGAATGAAGATAGCAACAGGGGCAGCAAAAGGAATAAATTATCTACACAATGAAGCAAAACCATCGGTTATATACAGGGATCTAAAATCATCAAACATACTTTTAGACAAGGGGTTTGTTCCAAAACTTTCTGATTTTGGGCTTGCAAAATTTGGGCCAACCGGAGACCAATCATATGTTGACACGAGGGTGATGGGAACACATGGTTATTGTGCCCCTGAATATGCCACAAGTGGGAAATTAACCAGGAGATCTGACATATATAGTTTTGGGGTTTTGTTGTTAGAGCTTATAACTGGACGCAGAGCTTATGATGAGAATCGTGGCCATGACAAGCATCTTGTTGATTGGGTAAATTCTTATCTACAATTATCAAAATTTTAAATCTTATTTAAGGTGGATATTCTATAATTATATAGATACGTTCGTATGAAATATATAGTTTGAAAATTATTAAATAATAATTTAGTTGAACATGTTAAATTATCTATTTTATACGAAAATAATATGTTAATTTCCACCCTCATTTAATTGCCAAAAAGAAAAAAAAAAGAGGGTAACTTAGGCTTGTTTTGTAGGCACGACCAAAGTTTAAAGATAGAAAGAATTATTCAAAATTGGCAGATCCAAAACTAGAAGATCATTATTCTGGATCCGGACTAACAATGGCAATTGAATTGGCATCCATGTGTCTCAGAGAAGAGCCACGTCAACGGCCGGACGCGGCGGACATAGTGATCGCTCTCGATTTCTTGTCTTCCAAGCAATACGTTCAGAGAGTACCTATCGATTTTGATGAGAAAGACAAATATACCAATGACTCTCCAAAAGCAATAATGACAGTTTTGACTAAAGATGTTCAAAGAGAGGAAGCTGTTGCAGAAGCCAAACTATGGGGTAAAACATGGAGAGATAGAAAACAAAATGACCAAAGTAGCCTTGAGGAAATAAATAGGTAGTAGTACAATTGATCTTTTGTACTCTTGTAACTGCCTGCACCAAGACGTCAAAGAAGATTCAACATATTTCAAGTGCAGTTGAAAGAAGGTAAAAATAAAAATGAGGTAATTATTTGGTGTTGATTAAAGTGGCTAGTATATAATGCACATGAGAAAAAAACCAAACAAAATTGAAAAATTAAACTATTAAATAGGGCAATTTAGATCTTTAAGTAATCTAAACTCAGTAGAATTAGATTCTCTCAAATTTTGTTTTTCATTAGAAAAGATAAAATATAATTTTTTACTATTCATTTTATATGTGAGACTAAAAAAAACATGAAAAAATATTAAAAAATTAAAGATCATACTTTACATTTCAATTGAAAAAAAATTGAGAGAATCCATTCTTAAACTCAACATCTAAAGTGTTGACATAAGTTTTGAGTATTTAAGATAGAATATAATTATTTTTTAGAAAAACACTCACATACATAGTCAAATTGTATATAGAATACGAAGTATATTTATTGCAAGAAAAAAAAACAAAAGTAAAACAGAAAGAAGAGAAACCACACACATGTTGATTTTTCTTTCTCTGTGTCTATGTAAGTTTGTAATATATATAAAAAAATAATATTCGTACACTAAAATCAGTTACTAAAATTAGCCACTAATATATTTATGTATAAATATATATATATATATATGATTTAATTTATTTTTAATATATATTTATATTGTAACATATATTTTATAATAGTAACTAATTTTGGTGACTAATTTTAGTATACACGTAACATAATCGATAAAAAAAAACTTATTTTTTAAGCTTATAATTTTAAGTTGAACAGTTACTTTAATGATATTTTTATGTGAAAATAATATAAATGATTGAATATATTCTACTAAATTATATATCTAATAATTTACAACGATATCTTTATATGAAGATATCTTCATTAAAATAGTTGCCTTCTTGAGTTTTAACATATTTCATATCAACAGAACCAAATAATTGTTTTTGGTTCTACAAAATAAAATAATTAATCATATATGTGGGAAATTCACACCATGTCCATCGTGCTATTGTGGTTCCTCTTCAACATAACTAGATTCTGCCATTACTATTCTACATATGTCTATTTCCAATTTACGTGCGAATTTGATTCTCATGCACTTATAGATAAAAGAGTTTTACATAAATATCTAATTGTATATTGTTACATAGATAAAAAATTATTTTTTAAAAAATTTATCATTTAAAAAATTTTTTGAATACATAAATTTATGAATAAAATATATTTTTTATTTTTAAATTTATCAAAATTTTAAAAAATATTCATAAATTTTATTTTATTTTAATTTTATTTTTAAAGTTATTGATTTACATCAAATATGTTTTTAACAGTTAGATTTTTTAGAAAGTTTAGGACTAATTATAACGTTCTAATTTTTAGTATATTATGATCGTACTTTGTCACCAATTTGTCACCCAAAAACTTTACTAATATTTATTATTAAACCTATAATCGTATTAGTACGAAATCGTGTTTCAAAAAACTTTTTTCTTTTTAACACAAAAAGAGTCACAAGAAAACCAACTACGCGCAAACAAACGGTGATCTAAAATTAAATACGAAAAACAATAACATGAACGTCATGGACACTATTTATATGCATATATAATTATGAGTTATGCTACGTGTACACTAAAATCAGCCACCGGTATAAAATACATTTTGGGATACAAATACATATTGAAAATAAATTAAACCACACATGTATTTATATATAAATACATTGGTGGCTGATTTTAATGACTAATTTTGATGTACAAATAGCATTTCTCTATAATTATATACTGTCATACAAAACATAGTTAGCATACAACTCTTCACAATTTATTACTATAGACATAACCAACCTTTCGGGTCTTGGTCCATATAGCTAGAAAGCTCCTAATTTGGCGCCCGAAACTATCGTAGTCAAACTAATCATAACTTACTCTCTCAGTAAGTCTAATAAAAAAAGAGAGACTAAATACAAAATCTAGGCTAACAAAAGAAACTCTCAAAATCACGCTGTCAACTCTAATCATCAGAGGAAGAAAGCTCGATCACATCAAGATACTCCTCAAGATCCTCATCATCGTCGTCAGAGATCTCAATAATCTCAAGGAAATCCGGGCACTAATATCACTACTCTGATCCATGCACACAAGCTCACTGACAGAAGTCGTATGCTGATCTTCTATCGAAAGTCCAGATGAGGATGACAAAATCTGCTCTAAAGGAGGATCTCACTCAGGTACATGCTTCGGTAAATACTCCTCCACAAGGTCACGCTCAAGAACAACATGATCCTCAGGCTGAACAGGATGATGATGAAGTCCAGATCCATCGCGGAACAGATGATGATGAGCGTCTGGGTGAAGCCATGCTAAAGGAAACTCGTAAGGCATATCGGAGTTAAAAAGCGGAGTGTTAATCGGATGTCGAAAAGGATGATCACGCAACACGTGCATATGTACCCTAGGTTCAGTGGCTACTATATAAAAACTATGCTGTACAGGGTCCTTAACAAGGGAAGGGGTGAGAATTAGCAAGTTCTTAGTAAGGTTGGGGTAGATAATTAAGTTTAAGTTTGTATTATCACAGGTTTAGTCAATCGTAGCTAAACACAGGAAACCAAGACAATAACCAATCATAGAAATTCAGATTAACAATCAATGAAAATGTTAAACACACTCAAGCAATCACAAACAATAATTCACAACACCGAACCAAATGCAAATGTACAAACAATGATTATGCATGTCTATTCGTATCGCATGTAATGAGATCATTTGTCGGTTTTGACCCGCACTCGACGCAATCCAACTCGCAAGTCGGATAAGGCATTCCAACGACATAACTTCCACAAGTTCTTACTTGTTGCAGGCGCTGGTTGTCCAACTAAAGCATGTGACCCTTTCTTCTAGAAGCCATTTCATATTTACGGGCGTCGTTCCCACACAATCATTCACATTCAAAACCCATGGCTTGTTAACATTTATCCTTCGGCACCATAACCATACTTACCATTACTCTCTGGTGATCTTTCCATAATCACACGTGCCAATTTATCTTCTCTCTTTCTTTAGTCTTTTATTTATTTATCCTTAATAGCTCAAACTATCTTCACATTATTCTCTCACCTTTCACTAAGTATTTTATGAAAAGAGAATCATAAGATTCTTAAATTAACTTTGTGTCTCTAAATCTTTTAAAAGGGTACTCCTATTTATTCTGTTCTATCTTACCATTAATAATATCAAAATAATAATATTAATAATAATTTTTTTAATACAAATAAAATAATTTAAGTAATAAATAAATAGTATTTACAACTTCCTTGAACACTCAACTCTTTTAAGTTTTTCTTCTAAACTTTTTTCAATTATGTTTTAAACCTTAAATTTTTAATTATTTTACTTTTAACCCAATATTTCATAAAATTATATTTGAAACCTCACTTATTTAATTATTTCTAAATTAACCCTAAAATTTTATAAAATATTCATTTTACCCCTGTACTTTATTTATTGTCCAAAATATCCGAAAATTTATATAATTACAAATTTTACTTCAATCTTTTATTAAAATATAATTTTACCCTTCAAACTAAACCTCAAACACTGACCTCTCTTATTTCCCAAAACCAAAACCCTTATTCCTTTTTCTCCAAAAATATTTACTTGAAAATTAATCCGTTTTCAAGTTTTAAGATTACCGATTTTTCACAGCTTTTAATTTAATCTCTTAACCCTTTAACCACACAAATTTTACTCGATTTCAAACATAATTCTATCCCCAAATTATTCAAAATAATTAGGTTCTTGGATGCACTAACATTGTCTTAACCATCATGATCATTAAATAATTAATATATCACAAAAATTAAACATAAATTCACTCAAGCTCAATTAATAATCAATCACAATATCAATTTACTTATCCAATACAGATTTAATTAGTAAAAATTTACCAAAATATTAACTCCGTACGAAACCAAAATAATAGAAACTCTAGAGAAGCTTTCTGACCGAACAGGTGAAGAAGAAAACGTTAGAAATAAGTTACTCTGCCTAAATGCACCTTCGGCCGAACCACAAGGGAGGGGGAGTAACTTTACCGTCAACTTCTGCATAAAAAAATGATGTCAACATGTAGAGGAGGAAGATATGAACACTTTAATCGGATTAGATTTTCTATTGGAGTTACAGATCACAAGAAATTGAAGCTGTAAAACCCGCGAAGTTAGTGAATAATTACTAATAGATCAATTATTAATTAAATAAATTAGAAAATAGAATTTTATGGTTTAGTGAGGTAGAACTAATTAAAATAATAATTTTAATACTAATTTTAAAGAATTTGATCCGAGATTGGGCCGAACGGACCGAACCAGACAAACTGGGCCCCTATTCAGCCCAAGGCCCAACCCATTTCATTAATACTCATGAACTTCAGCTCATTTGCTTTCCAAACACAAGAAATCACACTGGGAAAGGGGGAAGAACAAGGAGGAAACCTAAAACCCTTACTCCCAAATTTCAATTCTTTATAATGTTTGATCCGGAGCTCCGATCGTGGCACCATTTGCGGCCATGCGACTGTAGCGTTGAGCTTTACAAAAAATACCAAAAAATTTAAGAGGCAAGTCACATTTTCTATCCCAGCTACTCACCCCCTCAATTTCAAAATTCAATGAGTAATGATGTTGAATATTGTGTAATTTCCGTGTTTAGGGTCAAATTAGCTTGCAGATTTTTTTGGGTTTGGCTCATTTGAGCTGTGGGCAAGGTAAGAACCCTAACCCTCTTGTAGATTTGTTCAGATTTAGAGTTTGGGGATTAATTATAGTGATATATGTAGATTATATTGAATATTGTTGGTGTAATATCAAATTGGAGGACGAATTTGTGAAATTGGAACTTAATTGAGAAATGGAAGCTCGAGATCAATTTTGGAAGCTAGGTTCGTTGGTGAGAGGCTGTGGTTGATAGCTTGTGGTTCGGGGAATGCTTGAGGTGTTCCAGGTTTATCGAGGAATCGGCCAAGGCATGGTTTTAGTTTCTCGTATCTAAAATATAATGTGTCGTGAAAATGTAGGTTAGTGACCGTAAGATAGGAATTGAATGGTTGATGTTGTTGATTGGTTGAGGTTGATTATTATGTATGTGGTTAATGACTTTGGAGGTTGTGATTGAGGTTCTTGTTAATGATGTATGTAACTTGTATATGATAGTGGTTGATGTGTATAATGGTTAGTGAATTTGAATATTATTTAAATTTGAATTATTGAGTTAAGATTGATGAAAAAGGAGAATTGGTAGGTTGTGGGGTGAATAAGGAGGTTGAAAATATGAATTTGGAGTGCTTAATGCTGTTATGGTAAGATTTGGTTTGGTTTCAAAAAGTTTGAAGTGTGTATTTTTTGAAAGTTGAGGCTTGCAAATTTTATGAAAATTCTGATTTTTGGCCAATTTTGGTGGAGTATAACTTGGCCTCCGAACCTCCGAATTTTATCGAAATTATCTTGAAAGAAAATTTGGTCCAAGAGGTTTACACTGTTAAAATAACGGAGGAAAAATATTTTAAAATAACAAAGTTATGTGCGATCAAAGTTTGGTGTGCAAAACATAAATTCTGGACTTAGCAGCTTTTGAGATTTCTGCTAAGGATGCGTACGCGAGAAACACAAGCGACGCGAGCAGTCCATTCGGGGTGGAACACTCCCGTACGAAAGCAAGTAGCGGTAGTAGCGGTAGTAGTGGCTCTTCCACTCGCTCTGGGTTAAGCGGGTAGTACCAAAGGGGTTGTAGCTCAAATATACTTGCTCTGCAATGAGTGTTTCTGTCCATGATTAGCTACTAAAACGTGTCGGATTGGCTATATAACCGACAGATGATATCATCAGCCATAGGACAGGCATGCATCATATGCATTTGTGTGTCTTGTTTGATTTTGCATTAATTGGCTTGCCTATGTGATTATTATGCCTACTTGCTAAAATTACTACCTGCTGAAATTGTATTCTACTTGTGTTTGCCATTGTCTGCTTGCTTGCCTATGTGGTTCTACCGGAGTTGGAGGTTTTGGAGGAAAGTAGACGACAGAGGGTTTTAGTTAGAGTTTAGTTAAGATTTAGAACCTTAGATGACTTACCCTATTTATGGTTTACAATTTATTGTATTCTACTAATTCCATGCTGAGAACCCCCGGTTCTCATCACATACAATATTGCTGTTTTTCAGATGCAGGTCAAGCGGCACCTCACTGAGGCATTCTAGGAGCATCTATCAGCAACAATTTTTGTGTTTTGGGTTTATGTTTTGGTTATGTTATATATATATATATATATGGATACTCTTATCTCTCCACTTTGTATATATTATGCTTTGTCCCTCCTAGAGGTTGACTTGGAGAAACATGTTTTGTAAATAGTATTTTGAGTATTTTGGGTTTCTCATGTATATATATGTATTCATGTTGATATGCTCTATCCGGCTTTTAACTTCACGAGTTGGGTCAGAAGCTTTGTTATCTATATCTTGGAACTCCATTGTATATACCAAAGTTTTATTTTATTCTTACCTTGCTTCGGTTACGCTAACGTTTATGTGAGTGTTGCGCTTTTCGGTTTAACGTTTTATTTTAACTTTTCTTCAAAGGCTCCTCGATAAAATTTCCTTTCAACTATATTATATATATAATTTTACTTCTAGAGGTCGTAATACCTCACTACCTCAGTTTTATGACTTAAGCATAAGATTAAGCGTGGTATGGTGTTACATTATGGTATCAGAGCAGTTTGTTCTTATAGAATCTGGGAATGGACTGACTATGCTTCTGAGCATACTTTGGCTGTGTGTACATGCTATTTAGGATGTCTGCTTGACATATATAGCAAAAATGTTCATGAGCATTACCTTTGGAGATTTGAAGCACTTGACTTTAGATATTAAGACTTATCACCTTAATATTAATTGTCTGGTGTGGACAAGACCCAAATGGCGTCTAGTGGGCACGAAAGAGGTAATACGGTTGATTCTCTGACTGCTGTTGTTCAAGCTTCTGCTGAAGGGATGGAGCAAACAAACTAGGAATGGCGATGGAGGTAGTAATGGGCCTGGTGATTGGTGCACGAAATTGTGATCACTACAACTCAAATAATCCCCGGTGATGAATCCAAAAACTTGGTGTTCAATACCATGGCATAAACACAACTTCGCACAACTAACCAACAAGTGTACTGGGTCGTCCAAGTAATAAACCTTACGCGAGTAAGGGTCGATCCCACAGAGATTGTTGGTATGAAGCAAGCTATGGTCACCTTGTAAATCTTAGTCAGGCAAACTCAATTGGTTATGAATGATGAATAAAACATAAAGATAAAGATAGAGATACTTATGTAATTCATTGGTGGGAATTTCAGATAAGCGTATGAAGATGCTTGGTCCCTTCCGTCTCTCTGCTTTCCTACTGTCTTCATCCAATCCTTCTTACTCCTTTCCATGGCAAGCTGTATGTAGGGTTTCACTGTTGTCAGTGGCTACCTCCCATCCTCTCAGTGAAAATGTTCAACGCACCCTGTCACGGCACGGCTAATCATCTGTCGGTTCTCAATCAGGTTGGAATAGAATCCAGTGATTCTTTTGCGTCTGTCACTAACGCCCAGCCTTCAGGAGTTTGAAGCTCATCACAGTCATTCAATCATTGAATCCTACTCAGAATACCATGGACAAGGTTTAGACCTTCCGGATTCTCTTGAATGTAGTCATCAATTCTAGCTCATACCACGAAGATTCCGGTTAAGGGATCCAAGAGATATCCACCCAATCTAAGGTAGAACGGAGGTGATTGACAGTCACACGTTCATGGGTGAGAATGATGATGAGTGTCACGGATCATCACATTCATCAAGTTGAAGAACAAGTGATATCTTAGAATAAGAACAAGCTGAATTGAATAGAAGAACAATAGTAATTGCATTAATACTCGAGGTACAGCAGAGCTCCACACCTTAATCTATGGTATGTAGAAACTCCACCGTTGAAAGTACATAAGAACAAGGTCTAGGCATGGCCGAGAGGCCAGCCTCCAAATGTGATCAAAAGATCTAAAATGATCCAAAGATGATCTAGAGATCTAAAGTGATCAAAAGATTTCAAATACAATAGTAAAAGGTCCTACTTATAGAGAACTAGTAGCCTAGGGTTTACAAAGATGAGTAAATGACAGAAAAATCCACTTCCGGGCCCACTTGGTGTGTGCTTGGGCTGAGCATTGAAGCATTTTTGTGTAGAGACTTCTATTGGAGTTAAACGCCAGCTTTTGTGCCAGTTTGGGCGTTTAACTCCCATTCTTGTGCCAATTCCGGCGTTTAACGCCGGGCATTTCTGAGCTGATTTGGAACGCCGGTTTGGGCTATCAAATCTCGGGCAAAGTATGGACTATTATACATTGCTGGAAAGCCCAGGATGTCTACTTTCCAACGCCATTGAGAGCGCGCCAATTGGGCTTCTGTAGCTCCAGAAAATCTACTTTGAGTGCAGGGAGGTCAGAATCCAACAGCATCTACAGTCCTTTTCAGTCTCTGAATCAGATTTTTGCTCAAGTCCCTCAATTTCAGCCAGAAAATACCTGAAATCACAGAAAAACACAAAAACTCATAGTAAAGTCCAGAAAAGTGAATTTTAACTAAAAACTAATAAAAATATACTAAAAACTAACTAAAACATACTAAAAACATACTAAAAACAATGCCAAAAAGCCTATAAATTATCCGCTCATCACAACACCAAACTTAAATTGTTGCTTGTCCTCAAGCAATTGAAAATCAAATAAGATAAAAAGAAGAGAATTTGCAATGAATTCCAAAAACATCTATGAAGATCAGTATTAATTAGATGAGCGGGGCTTTTAGCTTTTTGCCTCTGAACAGTTTTGGCATCTCACTCTATCCTTTGAAATTCAGAATGATTGGCTTCTTTAGGAACTTAGAATCCAGATAGTGTCATTGATTCTCCTAGTTAAGTATGATGATTCTTGAACACAGCTACTTATTGAGTCTTGGCCGTGGCCCAAAGCACTCTGTCTTCCAGTATTACCACCGGATACATACATGCCACAGACACATAATTGGGTGAACCCTTTCAGATTGTGACTCAGCTTTGCTAGAATCCCCAATTAGAGGTGTCCAGGGTTCTTAAGCACACTCTTTTTGCCTTGGATCACAACTTTATTTTTTTCTTTTCTCTCTTTTTTTCGTTTTCTTTTCTCCCTTTTTTTTTCGTTTTTCTCCTTCTCTTTTTTTTTTGTATTCACTGCTTTTTCTTGCTTCAAGAATCATTTTTATGATTTTTCAGATCCTCAGTAACATTTCTCCTTTTTCATCATTCTTTCAAGAGCCAACATTCATGAACCACAAATTCAAAATACATATGCACTGTTTAAGCATACATTCAGAAAATAAAAATATTGCCACCACATCAAAATAATTAATCTGTTATAAAATTCAAAATTCATGCAATTCTTCTCTTTTTCAATTAAGAACATTTTTCATTCAAGAAAGGTGATGGATTCATAGGACATTCATAACTTTAAGGCATAGACACTAAGACACTAATGATCACAAGACACAAACATAGATAAACATAAGCATAATTTTCGAAAAACAGGAAACTAAAGAACAAGGAAATTAAAGAATGGGTACACCTTAGTGATGGCGGCTTGTTCTTCCTCTTGAAGATCCTATGGAGTGCTTGAGCTCCTCAATGTCTATTCCTTGTCTTTGTTGCTCCTCTCTCATGATTCTTTGATCTTCTCTAATTTCATGGAGGAGGATGGACTGTTCTTGGTGCTCCACCCTTAGTTGTCCCATGTTGGAACTTAATTCTCCTAGGGAGGTGTTCAGTTGCTCCCAATAGTTTTGTGGAGGAAAGTGCATCCCTTGAGGCATCTCAGGGATTCGATGATGAGAGGGATCTCTTGTTTGCTCCATCCTCTTCTTAGTGATGGGCTTGTCCTCATCAATGGGGATGTCTCCCTCTATGTCAACTCCAACTGAATAACAGAGGTGACAAATGAGATGAGGAAAGGCTAACCTTGCCAAGGTAGAGGACTTTTCCGCCACCTTATAAAGTTCTTGGGATATAACCTCATGAACTTCTATTTCTTCTCCAATCATGATGCTATGAATCATGATAGCCCGGTCTATAGTAACTTCAGACCGGTTGCTAGTGGAAATGATTGAGCGTTGGATAAACTCCAACCATCCCCTAGCCACGGGTTTGAGGTCATGCCTTCTCAGTTGAACCGGCTTCCCTCTTGAATCTCTCTTCCATTGGGTGCCCTCTTCACAAATGACTGTGAGGACTTGGTCCAACCTTTGATCAAAGTTGACCCTTCTAGTGTAAGGATGTTCATCTCCTTGCATCATGGGCAAGTTGAATGCCAACCTTACATTTTCCGGACTAAAATCTAAGTATTTCCCCCGAACCATAGTAAGCCAATTCTTTGGGTCCGGGTTCACACTTTCATCATGGTTCTTGGTGATCCATGCATTGGCATATAACTCTTGAACCATTAAGATTCCGACTTGTTGAATGGGGTTGGTAAGAACTTCCCAACCTCTTCTTCGGATCTCATGTCGGATCTCCGGATATTCACTCTTTTTGAGTTTAAAAGGGACCTCGGGGATCACCTTCTTCAAGGCCACAACTTCATAGAAGTGGTCTTGATGCACCCTTGAGATGAATCTCTCCATCTTCCATGACTCGGAGGTGGAAGCTTTTGCCTTCCCTTTCCTCTTTCTAGAGGTTTCTCCGGCCTTGGATGCCATAAATGGCTATGGAAAAACAAAAAGCAATGCTTTTACCACACCAAACTTAAAAGGTTTGCTCGTCCTCGAGCAAAAGAAGAAAGAAGAGAGTAGAAGAAGAAGAAATGAAAGAGAAGGAAATGGCTTTGTGGTTCGGCCAAAGGGGGAGAAGTAGTGTTTAGGTTGTGTGAAAATGAAGGAGTGAAGGTGGGTTTATATAGGGGTGGGGAGAGGGGTAGGGTTCGGCTATGGGAGGGTGGGTTTGGGTGGGAAAGTGGTTTGAATTTGAATGGTGAGGTAGGTGGGGTTTTATGAAGGATGGATGTGAGTGGTAAAGAAAACGATGGGATTTGATAGGTGAAGGGTTTTTGGGGAAGAGGTGTTGAGGTGATTGGTGAATGGGTGAAGAAGAGAGAGAGTGGTGGGGTAAGTGGGGATCCTGTGGGGTCCACAGATCCTGAGGTGTCAAGAAAAAGTCATCCCTGCACCAAGTGGCGAGCAAAAAATGCCCTTTGTGCCAATTCTGGCGTTAAACGCCGGGCTGGTGCCCATTTCTGGCGTTTAACGCCAACTTCTTACCCTTTCCTGGCGTTTAACGCCAGTCTGGTGCCCCTTTCTGGCGTTAAACGCCCAGAATGGTGCCAGACTGGGCGTTAAACGCCCATCTGCTAGCCTTACTGGCGTTTAAACGCCAGCAAGTTCTCCTCCAGGGTATGCTGTTTTTCTTTCTGTTTTTGCTTTTTCAATTGATTTTGTGACTTCTCATGATCATCAACCTACAGAAAACATAAAATAACAAAGGAAAATAGATAAAATATAACATTGGGTTGCCTCCCAACAAGCGCTTCTTTAATGTCAGTAGCTTGACAGTGGGCTCTCATGGAGCCTCAAAGATGCTCAGAGCAATGTTGGAACCTCCCAACACCAAACTTAGAGTTTGAATGTGGGGGTTCAACACCAAACTTAGAGTTTGGTTGTAGCCTCCCAACACCAAACTTAGAGTTTGACTGTGGGGGCTCTATTTGACTCTGTTTTGAGAGAAGCTCTTCATGCTTCCTCTTCATGGTGACAGAGGGATATCCTTGAGCCTTAAACACAAAGGACTCTTCATTCACTTGAATGATCAATTCTCCTCTATCAACATCAATCACAGCCTTTGCTGTGGCTAGGAAGGGTCTGCCAAGGATGATGGATTCATCCATGCACTTCCCAGTCTCTAGGACTATGAAAATGGTCTTCAACTTTTACCAGAACATCCTCTACAAGTCCATAACCTTGTTTTCTTGAATTGTCTGCCATCTCTAGTGAGATTTTTGCAGCTTGCACCTCAAAGATCCCTAACTTCTCCATTACAGAGAGAGGCATGAGGTTTACACTTGACCCTAGGTCACACAAGGCCTTCTTGAAGGTCATGGTGCCTATGGCACAAGGTATTGAGAACTTCCCAGGATCTTGTCTCTTTTGAGGTAGTTTCTGCCTAGACAAGTCATACAGTTCTTTGGTGAGCAAAGGGGGTTCATCCTCCCAAGTCTCATTGCCAAATAACTTGTCATTTAGCTTCATGATTGCTCCAAGGTATTTAGCAACTTGCTCTTCAGTGACATATTCATCCTCTTCAGAGGAAGAATACTCATCAGAGCTCATGAATGGCAGAAGTAAATCCAATGGGATCTCTATGGTCTCAGTGTGAGCCTCAGATTCCCATGGTTCCTCATTGGGGAACTCATTGGAGGCCAGTGGACGTCCATTGAGGTCTTCCTCAGTGGCGTTCACTGCCTCTTCCTCCTCTCCAAATTCGGCCATGTTGATGGCCTTGCACTCTCCTTTTGGATTTTCTTCTGTATTGCTTGGAAGAGTACTAGGAGGGAGTTCAGTAATTTTCTTGCTCAGCTGACCCACTTGTGCCTCCAAATTTCTAATGGAGGACCTTGTTTCAGTCATGAAACTTTGAGTGGTTTTGATTAGATCAGAGACCATGGTTGCTAAGTCAGAGTGGTTCTGCTTAGAATTCTCTGTCTGTTGCTGAGAAGATGATGGAAAAGGCTTGCCATTGCTAAACCTGTTTCTTCCACCATTATTGTTGTTGAAACCTTGTTGAGGTCTCTGTTGATCCTTCCATGAGAGATTTGGATGATTTCTCCATGAAGGATTATAGGTGTTTCCATAGGGTTCTCCCATGTAATTCACCTCCTCCATTGAAGGGTTCTCAGGATCATAAGATTCTTCTTCAGATGAAGCTTCCTTAGTACTGCTTGGTGCATTTTGCATTCCAGACAGACTTTGAGAAATCATATTGACTTGCTGGGTCAATATTTTGTTCTGAGCCAATATGGCATTCAGAGTATCAATCTCAAGAACTCCTTTCTTCTGATTTGTCCCATTGTTCACAGGATTCCTTTCAGAAGTGTACATGAATTGGTTATTTGCAACCATTTCAATTAGTTCTTGAGCTTCTGTAGGCGTCTTCTTCAGATGAAGAGATCCTCCAGCAGAGCTATCCAAAGACATCTTGGACAGTTCAGACAGACCATCATAGAAAATACCTATGATGCTCCATTCAGAAAGCATATCAGAGGGACACTTTCTGATTAATTGTTTGTATCTTTTCCAAGCTTCATAGAGGGATTCTCCTTCCTTCTGTCTGAAGGTTTGGACTTCCACTCTAAGCTTACTCAATTTTTAAGGTGGAAAGAACTTTGCCAAGAAGGCATTGACTATCTTTTCCCAAGAGTTCAGGCTTTCTTTCGGTTGTGAGTCCAACCATATCCTAGCTCTGTCTCTTACAGCAAAAGGGAATAGCATAAGTCTGTAGACCTCAGAATCAACCCCATTAGTCTTGACAGTGTCAAAGATTTGCAAGAATTCAGCTAAAAACTGATGAGGATCTTTGGTGCGCGAAATTGTGAACAATACTTTTTCACAACTCTCATAATCCCCGGTCATGAACCCCAAAAACTTGGTGGCTCAATACCATGGCATTACACAACTTCGCACAACTAACCAGCAAGTGCACTGGGTCGTCCATGTAATAAACCTTACGCGAGTAAGGGTCGATCCCACGGAGATTGTTAGTATTGAAGCAAGCTATGGTCATCTTGTAAATCTTAGTCAGGCAAACTCAAATGATAATGGTGATGAACGAAAATAACACAAAGGTAAAGATAGAGATACTTATGTAATTCATTGGTAGGAACTTCAGATAAGCGCATGAAGATGCCTTCCCTTCCGTCTCTCTGCTTTCCTACTGTCTTCATCCAATCCTTCTTACTCCTTTCCATGGCAAGCTTAAGCAAGGGTTTCACCGTTGTCAGTGGCTACCTCCCATCCTCTCAGTGAAAGCGATTGCATATGCTCTGTCACAGCATAGCGGAATTCATCTGTCGGTTCTCAATCAGGCCGGAATAGAATCCAGTGATTCTTTTGCGTCTGTCACTAACGCCCCGCCCTCAGGAGTTTGAAGCACGTCACAGTCATTCAATCATTGAATCCTACTCAGAATACCACAGACAAGGTTAGACCTTCCGGATTCTCTTGAATGCCGCCATCAGTTCTCGCCTATACCACGAAGACTCTGATCTCACGGAATGGTTGGCTCGTTTGTCAGACGAGCACTCGGTTGTCAGGCGATCAACCATGCATCGTGCAATCAGGAATCCAAGAGATATTCACTATGGCCTTGATCGCTTGTAGAACAAGAGTGGTTGTCAGTCACTTTGTTCATGGGTGAGAATGATGATGAGTGTCACGGATCATCACATTCATCAAGTTGAAGAACAAGTGATATCTTGGATAAAGAACAAGCGGAATTGAATGGAAGAACAATAGTAATTGCATTAATACACGAGGTACAGCAGAGCTCCACACCTTAATCTATGGTGTGTAGAAACTCCACCGTTGAAAATACATAAGCATGAGGTCTAGGCATGGCCGAATGGCCAGCCTCCCAATGATCTAAGAACTAAAATGTCCAAAGATGATCTAGAGATCTAAAGTGATCAAAAGATTTTAATACAATAGTAAAAGGTCCTATATATAGAAAACTAGTAACCTAAGGTGTACAGAGATGAGTAAATGACATAAAAATCCACTTCCGGGCCCACTTGGTGTGTGCTTGGGCTGAGCAATGAAGCATTTTTCGTGCAGAGACTCTTCTTGGAGTTAAACGCCAGCTTTAGTGCCAGTTTGGGCGTTTAACTCCCATTTGGGTGCCAGTTCCAGCGTTTAACGCTGGGATTTCTTGAGGTGACTTTGAACGCCAGTTTGGGCCATCAAATCTTGGGCAAAGTATGAACTATCATATATTG
Organism: Arachis hypogaea; assembly: GCF_003086295.3. Lineage (NCBI taxonomy): Eukaryota > Viridiplantae > Streptophyta > Magnoliopsida > Fabales > Fabaceae > Arachis > Arachis hypogaea. The sequence continues at coordinate 100,880,170 of NC_092041.1, read as the reverse complement.
CTGGAAAGCCCAGGATGTCTACTTTCCAACGCCATTGAGAGCGCGCCAATTGGGCTTCTGTAGCTCCAGAAAATCCACTTCAAGTGCAGGGAGGTCAGAATCCAACAGCATCTGCAGTCCTTTTTGGTCTCTGAATCAGATTTTTGCTCAGGTCCCTCAATTTCAGCCAGAAAATACCTGAAATCACAGAAAAACACACAAACTCATAGTAAAGTCCAGAAAAGTGAATTTTAACTAAAAACTAATAAAAATATACTAAAAACTAACTAGATCATACTAAAAACATACTAAAAACAATGCCAAAAAGTATACAAATTATCCGCTCATCACAACACCAAACTTAAATTGTTGCTTGTCCCCAAGCAACTGAAAATCAAATAAGATAAAAAGAAGAGAATATGCAATGAATTCCAAAAACATCTATGAAGATCAGTATTAATTAGATGAGCGGGGCTTTTAGCTTCTTGCCTCTGAATAGTTTTGGCATCTCACTCTATCCTTTGAAATTCAGAATGGTTGGCTTCTTTAGGAACTCAGAATCCAGATAGTGTTAATGATTCTCCTAGTAAAGTATGATGATTCTTGAACATAGCTATTTATTGAGTCTTGGCTGTGGCCCAAAGCACTCTGTCTTCCAGTATTACCACCGGATACATACATGCCACAGACACATAATTGGGTGAACCTTTTCAGATTGTGACTCAGCTTTGCTAAAGTCCCCAATTAGAGGTGTCCAGGGTTCTTAAGCACACTCTTATTTGCCTTGGATCACAACTCTTTATTTCTTTCTATTTTTTTTTTCGTTTTTCTCTCTTTTTCTCTTTTTTTTTTTCGATTTCTCTCTTTTTTTTTTGAATAGTAATGCTTTTTCTTGCTTCAAGAATCATTGTAATGATTTTTCAGATCCTCAGTAACATGTCTCCTTTTTCATCATTCTTTCAAGAGCCAACATTCATGAACCACAAATTCAAGATACATATGCACTGTTTAAGCATACATTCAGAAGACAAAAATATTGCCACCACATCAAAATAATTAAACTGTTATAAAATTCAAAATTCATGCAATTCTTCCTTTTTCAATTAAGCACGTTTTTATTTAAGAAAGGTGATGGATTCATAGGACATTCATAACTTTAAGGCATAGACACTAAGACACTAATGATCACAAGACACAAACATGGATAAACATAAGCATAAAATTCGAAAAACAGAAGAATAAAGAACAAGGAAGTCAAGGAACAGGTCCACCTTAGTGATGGCGGCTCTTCCTTGCTCTTGAAGATCCTATGGAGTGCTTGAGCTCCTCAATGTCTCTTCCTTGTCTTTGTTGCTCCTCCCTCATGATTCTTTGATCTTTTCTAATCTCATGAAGGATGATGGAGTGTTCTTGATGCTCCACCCTTAGTTGTCCCATGTTGGAACTCAATTCTCCTAGGGAGGTGTTTAGTTGCTCCCAATAGTTTTGTGGAGGAAAGTGCATTCCTTGAGGAATCTCAGGGATCTCATGATGAGTGGGATCTCTTGTGTGCTCCATCCTCTTCTTAGTGATGGGCTTGTCCTCCTCAATGGGGGTGTCTCCCTCTATGTCAACTCCAACTGAATAACAGAGGTGACAAATGAGATGAGGAAAGGCTAACCTTGCCAAGGTAGAGGACTTGTCCGCCACCCTATAGAGTTCTTGGGCTATAACCTCATGAACCTCTATTTCTTCTCCAATCATGATGCTATGGATCATGATAGCCCGGTCTATGGTAACTTCGGACCGGTTGCTAGTGGGAATGATTGAGCGTTGTATGAACTCTAACCATCCTCTAGCCACGGGCTTGAGGTCATGCCTTCTCAATTGAACCGGCTTTCCTCTTGAATCTTGCTTCCATTGGGCGCCCTCTTCACATATGACTGTGAGGACTTGGTCCAACCTTTGATCAAAGTTGACCCTTCTTGTGTAAGGATGTTCATCTCCTTGCATCATAGGCAAGTTGAACGCCACCCTCACACTCTCCGGACTAAAATCCAAGTATTTCCCCCGAACCATAGTAAGATAATTCTTTGGATTCGGGTTCACACTTTGGTCATGGTTCTTGGTGATCCATGCATTTGCATAGAACTCTTGAACCATCAAGATTCCGACTTGTTGAATGGGGTTGGTAAGAACTTCCCAACCTCTTCTTCGGATCTCATGTCGGATCTCCGGATATTCACCCTTTTTGAGTGAAAAAGGGACTTCGGGGATCACCTTCTTCAAGGCCACAACTTCATAGAAATGGTCTTGATGCACCCTTGAGATGAATCTTTCCATCTCCCATGACTCGGAGGTGGAAGCTTTTGCCTTCCCTTTCCTCTTTCTAGAGGTTTCTCCGGCCTTGGATGCCATAAATGGTTATGGAAAAACAAAAAGCAATGCTTTTACCACACCAAACTTAAAATGTTTGCTCGTCCTCGAGCAAAAGAAGAAAGAAGAGAGTAGAAGAAGAAGAAATGAGGAAGAGGGAGATGGTGGTGTGTTCGGCCAAGGAGGGGGAGAAGTGGTGTTTAGGTTGTGTGAAAATGAAGGGTTGAAGAAGGGTATATATAGGAGAGAGGGGGGTAATGGTTCGGCCATTATGGGTGGGTTTGGGAGGGTAAGTGGTTTGAATTTGAAGGGTGAGGTTGGTGGGAATTTATGAAGGATGGATGTGAGTGGTGAAGAGAAAGATGGGATTTGATAGGTGAAGGGTTTTTGGGGAAGAGGTGTTGAGGTGATTGGTGAATGGGGGAAGAAGAGAGAGAGTGGTGGTGGGGTCCTGTGGGGTCCACAGATCCTGTGGTGTCAAGGAAAAGTCATCCCTGCACCAAATGGCATCAAAATTCACGTTTTGAGCCAATTCTGGCATTAAACGCCGGGCTGGTGCCCATTCCTGGCATTTAACGCCAGGTTCTTGCCCTTTCCTGGCGTTTAACGCCAGTCTGGTGCCCCTTTCTGGCGTTAAACGCCCAGAATGGTGCCAAACTGGGCGTTAAACGCCCAACTGCTAGGCTTACTGGCGTTTAAACGCCAGCAGCATCTTCCTCCAGGGTGTGCTGTTTTTCTTCCTGTTTTTCATTCTGTTTTTGCTTTTTCAGTTAATTTTGTGACTTCTCATGATCATCAACCTACAAAAAAGATAAAATAACAAAAGAAAATAATTAAATATAAAACATTGGGTTGCCTCCCAACAAGCGCTTCTTTATTGTCACTAGCTTGACAGAGGACTCTCATGGAGCCTCAGAAATGCTCAGAACCGTGTTGGAACTTCCCAACACCAAACTTAGAGTTTGAATGTGGGGGTTCAACACCAAACTTTAGAGTTTGGTTGTGGCCTCCCAACACCAAACTTAGAGTTTGACTGTGGGGGCTCTGTTTGGCTCTGTTTTGAGAGAAGCTCTTCATGCTTCCTCTCTATGATGACAGAGGGATATCCTTGGGCCTTAAACACCAAGGATTCTTCATTCACTTGAATGATCAACTCTCCTCTATCAACATCAATCACAGCCTTTGCTGTGGCTAGGAAGGGTCTACCAAGGATGATGGATTCATCCATGCTCTTCCCAGTCTCTAGGACTATGAAATCAGTAGGGATGTAATGGTCTTCAACTTTAACCAGAACATCCTCTACAAGTCCATGGGCTTGTTTTCTTGAGTTGTCTGCCATCTCTAGTGAGATTTTTGCAGCTTGCACCTCAGAGATCCCTAGCTTCTCCATTACAGAGAGAGGCATGAGGTTTACACTTGACCCTAAGTCACACAAGGCCTTCTTGAAGGTCATGGTGCCTATGGTACAAGGTATAGAAAACTTCCCAGGATCCTGCCTCTTTTGAGGCAGTTTCTGCCTAGACAAGTCATTCAGTTCTTTGGTGAGCAAAGGGGATTCATCCTCCCAAGTCTCATTTCCAAATAACTTGTCATTTAGCTTCATGATTGCTCCAAGGTATTTAGCAACTTGCTCCTCAGTGACATACTCATCCTCTTCAGAGGAAGAATACTCATCAGAGCTCATGAATGGCAGAAGTAAGTCCAATGGAATCTCTATGGTCTCAGTTTGAGCCTCAGATTCCCATGGTTCCTCATTGGGGAACTCATTGGAGGCCAGTGGACGCCCAGTGAGGCCTTCCTCAGTGGCGTTTACTGCCTCTTCTCCCTCCCAGGATTCGGCCAAATTGATGGCTTTGCACTCTCCTTTTGGATTTTCTTCTGTATTGCTTGGGAGAGTACTTGGAGGGAGTTCAGTAATTTTCTTGCTCAGCTGACCCACTTGTCCTTCCAAATTTCTGATGGAGGACCTTGTTTCAGTCATGAAACTTTGAGTGGTTTTGATCAGATCAGAGACCATGGTAGCTAAGTCAGAGGTATTCTGCTTAGAGCTCTCTGTCTGTTGCTGAGAAGATGATGGAAAAGGCTTGCTATTGCTAAACCTATTTCTTCCACCATTATTGTTATTGAAACCTTGTTGAGGTCTCTATTGATCCTTCCATGAAAGATTTGGATGATTCCTCCATGAAGGATTATAGGTGTTTCCATAGGGTTCTCCCATGTAATTCACCTCTTCCATTGAAGGGTTCTCAGGATCATAAGCTTCTTCCTCAGATGAAGCTTCTTTAGTACTGCTTGGTGCATTTTGCATTCCAGACAGACGTTGGGAAATCATATTGACTTGTTGAGTCAATATTTTGTTCTGAGCCAATATGGCATTCAGAGTGTCAATCTCAAGAACTCCTTTCTTCTGACTAGTCCCATTGTTCACAGGATTTCTTTCAGAAGTGTACATGAATTGGTTATTTGCAACCATTTCAATCAGTTCTTGAGCTTCAGTAGGCGTCTTCTTCAGATGAAGAGATCCTCCAGAAGAGCTATCCAAAGACATCTTGGACAGTTCAGAGAGACCATCATAGAAAATACCTATGATGCTCCATTCAGAAAGCATATCAGTGGGACACTTTCTGATTAATTGTTTGTATCTTTCCCAAGCTTCATAGAGGGATTCTCCTTCCTTCTGTCTGAAGGTTTGGACTTCCACTCTAAGCTTACTCAATTTTGAGGTGGAAAGAACTTTGCCAAGAAGGCATTGACTAGCTTTTCCCAAGAGTCCAGGCTTTCTTTAGGTTGAGAGTCCAACCATGCTCTAGCTCTGTCTCTTACAGCAAAAGGGAATAGCATCAGTCTGTAGACCTCAGGGTCAACCCCATTAGTCTTGACAGTGTCACAGATTTGCAAGAATTCAGCTAAAAACTGATGAGGATCTTCCAGTGGAAGTCCATGGAACTTGCAATTCTGTTGCATTAGAGAAACTAATTGAGGCTTAAGCTCAAAGTTGTTTGCTCCAATGGCAGGGATAGAGATGCTTCTCCCATAGAAGTCGGGAGTAGGTGCAGTAAAGTCACCCAGCACCTTCCTTGCATTGTTGGCATTGTTGTTGTTTTCGGCTGCCATGAGTTCTTCTTCCTTGAAGAATTCGTTCAGGTTCTCTAGAGAGAGTTGTGCTTTGGCTTCTCTTAGCTTTCTCTTCAAGGTCCTTTCAGGTTCAGGATCAGCCTCAACAAGAATGCCTTTGTCTTTGCTCCTGCTCATAAGAAAGAGAAGGGAACAAGAAAATGTGGAATCCTCTATGTCACAGTATAGAGATTCCTTTAGGTGTCAGAGGAAAAGAAGAGTAGAAGACAGAAGTAGAAAATTCGAACTTATCAGAGAAGATGGAGTTCGAATTTTGCATTAAGGAATAGTATTAGTCCATAAATGGAAGGAAGTGAGAAGGAGGGAAGTAATTTTCGAAAATTAAGTGAAAAATTTTGAAAACATTTTTGAAAAACATTACTTAATTTTCGAAAATGAGAATGGAAAAGAAATCAAGTGATTTTTGAAAAAGATTTTGAAATTAGAAATCAAAAGGATTTGATTGAAAACTATTTTGAAAAAGATGTGGTTAAGAAGATATGATTGATTTAAAAAATGTGATTGAGAGGATATGATTTGAAAAACATTTTTTAAAAAGATTTGATTTGAAAATTAAAAACTTGACTAACAAGAAAAGATATGATTCAAACATTAAACCTTTCTCAACAGAAAAGGCAACATACTTGAAATGTTGAATCAAATCATTAATTGATAGTAAGTATCTTAAAAATGGAAAGAAATTGGTTTTGAAAAAGATTTGATTGGAAAATTGATTTGAAAAAGATTTGATTTGGAAAAGATTTTGAAAACTTAGAAAAAATTTGATTTGAAAACAAAATCTTCCCCTCTAGCCATCCTGGCGTTAAACGCCCAGAATGGTATCCATTCTGGCGTTTAACGCCCAAAATGCTACCCTTTTGGGCGTTAAACGCCCAACCAGGTACCCTGGCTGGCGTTTAAACGCCAGTCTGCCCTTCTTCACTGGGCGTTTTGAACGCCCAGCTTTTTCTGTGCAATTCCTCTGCTGTATGTTCTGAATCTTCAATTTCTCTGTATTATTGACTTGAAAAGACACAAATTAAAAATATTTTTGGATTTTTAATAATAAGGACAAACCAAAATGCAACAAGAATCAAATAACAATGCATGCAAGACACCAAACTTAGCAGTTTGTATACTACTGACACTAACAAAATGAAAATGCATATGAGACACACAAAACAATCAAGTCAAATTGAATTCAAAGATCAGAGCAAGTAAATCATCAAGAACATCTTGAAGATCACTTAGACATATGCATGCAATTGACACCAAACTTATGATGAGACACTAGACTCAAACAAGAAATATTTTTTTTTTTGGATTTTATGATTTTGTAAAATTTTTTTGTGTTTTTCGAAAATTAAGTGGAAAAAGGTATCAAAATTCTTAATGAGAATTCCAGGAATCAGTGCAATGCTAGTCTAAGACTCCGGTCCAGGAATTAGACATGGCTTCACAGCCAGCCAAGCTCTCAAAGAAAGCTTCGGTCCAAAACACTAGACATGGCCAAAGGCCAGCCAAGCCTTAGCAGATCACTGCTCCAAAGGCAAGATTTGATAAAAATCAACAAGCTCTTGTGGTGATAAGTTGAAACCTCGGTCCAATGAGATTAGACATGGCTTCTCAGCCAGCCAGACTTCAACAAATCATCATGAAACTCTAGAATTCATCTTCAAGAATTTCGAAAAAAAAATAAATACCTAATCTAAGCAACAAGATGAACCGTCAGTTGTCCAAACTTGAACAATCCCTGGCAATAACGCCAAAAATTTGGTGTTGTTGCCGGATCTTGGCACTGATGTTACCAAAAGCTTGCTCAAAACTTGAACAATCCCCGGCAACGGCGCCAAAAACTTGGTGCGCGAAATTGTGAACAATACTTTTTCACAACTCTCATAATCCCCGGTCATGAACCCCAAAAACTTGGTGGCTCAATACCATGGCATTACACAACTTCGCACAACTAACCAGCAAGTGCACTGGGTCGTCCAAGTAATAAACCTTACGCGAGTAAGGGTCGATCCCACGGAGATTGTTAGTATTGAAGCAAGCTATGGTCATCTTGTAAATCTTAGTCAGGCAAACTCAAATGATAATGGTGATGAACGAAAATAACACAAAGGTAAAGATAGAGATACTTATGTAATTCATTGGTAGGAACTTCAGATAAGCGCATGAAGATGCCTTCCCTTCCGTCTCTCTGCTTTCCTACTGTCTTCATCCAATCCTTCTTACTCCTTTCCATGGCAAGCTTAAGCAAGGGTTTCACCGTTGTCAGTGGCTACCTCCCATCCTCTCAGTGAAAGCGATTGCATATGCTCTGTCACAGCATAGCGGAATTCATCTATCGGTTCTCAATCAGGCCGGAATAGAATCCAGTGATTCTTTTGCGTCTGTGGTGCGCGAAATTGTGAACAATACTTTTTCACAACTCTCATAATCCCCGGTAATGGCTCCAAAAACGTGGTAGCTCAATACCATGGCATTACACAACTTCGCACAACTAACCAGCAAGTGCACTGGGTCGTCCAAGTAATAAACCTTACGTGAGTAAGGGTCGATCCCACGGAGATTGTTAGTATTGAAGCAAGCTATGGTCATCTTGTAAATCTTAGTCAGGCAAACTCAAATGGTAATGGTGATGAACGAAAATAACAATAAGATAAAGATAGAGATACTTATGTAATTCATTGGTAGGAACTTCAGATAAGCGCATGAAGATGCCTTCCCTTCCGTCTCTCTGCTTTCCTACTGCCTTCATCCAATTCTTCTTACTCCTTTCCATGGCAAGCTCGTGTAGGGTTTCACTGTTGTCAGCAGCTACCTCCCATCCTCGCAGTGAAAACTAATGCTCATACACTCTGTCACAGTGCGGCTAATCACCGGTTTGGTTCCCTCCCCTACCGGAATAGAATCACTCTTTTGCGTCTGTCACTAACGCCCAGTAGGTTACAGGTTTGAAGCACGTCACAGTCATTCAATCATTGAATCCTACTCAGAATACCACAGACAAGGTTTAGACCTTCCGGATTCTCTTGAATGCCGCCATCAGGTCCTGCCTATACCACGAAGACTCTGATCTCACGGAATGGTTGGCTCGTTTGTCAGGCGAGCACTCGGTTTTCAGGCGATCAACCATGCATCGTGCAATCAGGAATCCAAGAGATATTCACCAAGCCTCAAATGCTTGTAGAACAAGAGTGGTTGTCAGTCACTTTGTTCATGAGTGAGAATGGTGATGGGCGTCAATCATCACCTTCATCAAGTTGAAGAACAAGTGATATCTTGGAACAAGAACAAGCGGAATTGAATGGAAGAACAATAGTAATTGCATTAATACTCGAGGTACAGCAGAGCTCCACACCTTAATCTATGGTGTGTAGAAGCTCCACCGTTGAAAATACATAAGCAAAGGTCTAGGCATGGCCGAATGGCCAGCCTCCCAATGATCTAAGATAGCATAAAAAATGAAGATAGCTATCAAAGTCCTCTTAAGATCTAAAGTGATCAAAAAGATCTCTAATACAATAGTAAAAGGTCCTACTTATAGAAAACTAGTAGCCTAGGGTGTACAGAAATGAGTAAATGACATAAAAATCCACTTCCGGGCCCACTTGGTGTGTGCTTGGGCTGAGCATTGAAGCATTTTTCGTGCAGAGACTCTTCTTGGAGTTAAACGCCAGCTTTGGTGCCAGTTTGGGCGTTTAACTCTCATTTGGGTGCCAGTTCCAGCGTTTAACACTGGGATTTCTTGAGGTGACTTTGAACGCCGGTTTGGGCCATCAAATCTTGGGCAAAGTATGGACTATCATATATTGCTGGAAAGCCCAGGATGTCTACTTTCCAATACCGTTGAGAGCGCGCCAATTGGGCTTCTGTAGCTCCAGAAAATCCACTTCGAGTGCAGGGAGGTCAGAATCCAACAACATCTGCAGTCCTTTTTGGTCTCTGAATCAGATTTTCGCTCAGGTCCCTCAATTTCAGCCAGAAAATACCTGAAATCACAGAAAAACACACAAACTCATAGTAAAGTCCAGAAAAGTGAATTTTAACTAAAAACTAATAAAAATATACTAAAAACTAACTATATCATACTAAAAACATACTAAAAACAATGCCAAAAAGTATACAAATTATCCGCTCATCAGTCTGTCACTAACGCCCCGCCCTCAGGAGTTTGAAGCACGTCACAGTCATTCAATCATTGAATCCTACTCAGAATACCACAGACAAGGTTAGACCTTCCGGATTCTCTTGAATGCCGCCATCAGTTCTCGCCTATACCACGAAGACTCTGATCTCACGGAATGGTTGGCTCGTTTGTCAGACGAGCACTCGGTTGTCAGGCGATCAACCATGCATCGTGCAATCAGGAATCCAAGAGATATTCACTATGGCCTTGATCGCTTGTAGAACAAGAGTGGTTGTCAGTCACTTTGTTCATGGGTGAGAATGATGATGAGTGTCACGGATCATCACATTCATCAAGTTGAAGAACAAGTGATATCTTGGATAAAGAACAAGCAGAATTGAATGGAAGAACAATAGTAATTGCATTAATACTCGAGGTACAGCAGAGCTCCACACCTTAATCTATGGTGTGTAGAAACTCCACCGTTGAAAATACATAAGCATGAGGTCTAGGCATGGCCGAATGGCCAGCCTCCCAATGATCTAAGAACTAAAATGTCCAAAGATGATCTAGAGATCTAAAGTGATCAAAAGATTTTAATACAATAGTAAAAGGTCCTATATATAGAAAACTAGTAACCTAAGGTGTACAGAGATGAGTAAATGACATAAAAATCCACTTCCGGGCCCACTTGGTGTGTGCTTGGGCTGAGCAATGAAGCATTTTTCGTGCAGAGACTCTTCTTGGAGTTAAACGCCAGCTTTAGTGCCAGTTTGGGCGTTTAACTCCCATTTGGGTGCCAGTTCCAGCGTTTAACGCTGGGATTTCTTGAGGTGACTTTGAACGCCGGTTTGGGCCATCAAATCTTGGGCAAAGTATGGACTATTATATATTGATGGAAAGCCCAGGATATCTACTTTCCAACGCCGTTGAGAGCGCGCCAATTGGGCTTCTGTAGCTCCAGAAAATCCACTTTGAGTGCAGGGAGGTCAGAATCCAACAGCATCTGCAGTCCTTTTTGGTCTCTGAATCAGATTTTTGCTCAGGTCCCTCAATTTCAGCCAGAAAATACCTGAAATCACAGAAAAACACACAAACTCATAGTAAAGTCCAGAAAAGTGAATTTTAACTAAAAACTAATAAAAATATACTAAAAACTAACTATATCATACTAAAAACATACTAAAAACAATGCCAAAAAGTATACAAATTATCCGCTCATCAATCTTCCAATGGAAGTCCATGGAACTTGCAATTCTTTTACATTAGAGAAACTAATTGAGGCTTAAGCTCAAAGTTGTTTGCTCCAATGGCAGGGATAGAGATGCTTCTCCCATAGAAGTCGGGAGTAGGTGCAGTAAAGTCACCCAGCACCTTCCTTGCATTGTTGGCATTGTTGTTGTTTTCGGCTGCCATGTGTTCTTCTTCTTTGAAGATTTCTGTTAGGTCCTCTACAGAGAATTGTGCCTTAGCTTCTCTTAGCTTTCGCTTCAAGGTCCTTTCAGGTTCAGGGTCAGCCTCAACAAGAATGCTTTTGTCTTCGCTCCTGCTCATATGAAAGAGAAGAAACAAGGAAATATGTGGAATCCTCTATGTCACAGTATAGAGATTCCTTAAGGTGTCAGAAGAAAAGAAAAATAGAAGGAAGAGGTAGAAGAATTTGAACTTATCAAGAAAGATGGAGTTCGAATTGTGCATTAAGGAGTAGTGTTAGTCATAAATAGAAAGATGTGAAAAAGAGGGGAAGAAATTTTCGAAAATTAAGTAAAAGATTTTGAAAAACACTAATTAATTTTCGAAAACCAAGAGTGGAAAAGAAATCAAGTGATTTTTTGAAAAAGATTTTGAAATTAGAAATTAAAAAGATTTGATTGAAAACTATTTTGAAAAAGATGTGATTAAAAATATATGACTGAAAAGATATAGTTTTAAAAAGATATGATTGAGAAGATATGATTTGAAAAATATTTTAAAAAGATTTGATTTTAAAAATTAATGACTTGGCTAACAAGGAAAGATATGATTCAAACATTAAACCTTTCTCAACAGAAAAGGCAACATACTTGAAATGTTGAATCAAATCATTAATTGATAGCAAGTATTTTTGAAAATGGAAAGAAATTGATTTTGAAAAAGATTTGATTGAAAATATTTGATTTGAAAAAGATTTGATTTTGAAAAGATTTTGAAAACTAAAAAAAAAATTTGATTTGAAAACAAAATCTTCCCTCTTGTGCCATCCTGGCGTTAAACGCCCAGAATGGTGCACATTCTGGCGTTTAACGCCCAAACTACTACCCTTTTGGGCGTTAAACACCCAGCCAGGCACCCTGGCTGGCGTTTAAACGCCAGTTTGCCCTTCTTCACTGGGCGTTTTGAACGCCCACCTTTTTCTGTATAATTCCTCTGCTGTATATTCTGAATCTTCAATTCTCTGTATTATTGACTTGAAAACACACAAATTAAAAATATTTTTGGATTTTTAATAATAAGGAACAATCAAAATGCAACTAAAATCAAATAACAATGCATGCAAGACACCAAACTTAGCAGTTTGTATACTACTGACACTAACACAATGAGAATGCATATGAGAAACAACAAAACATTCAAGTCAAGAGAATTTAAAGATCAGAACAATGAAATCATCAAAAACAATTTGAAGATTACTGAAGACACATGAATAAATGCAAGAAGAACAAAAACATGCAATTGACACCAAACATAAAATGAAACACTAGACTCAAACAAGAAATATTTTTGGATTTTTTTTTTATTTTGTAATTTTTTTGGGTTTTTTTCGAAAATTAAGTGAAGAGAAAAAATAAAAATATCAAAATTCTTAATGAGAATTCCAGGAATCATGCAATGTTAGTCTAAAGCTTCAGTCTAAAGAAATTAGACATGGCTGAACAAGCTTCAGCAGGACATTGCATTCAAGAGCTAAATTGATGAAAATCAATCAGCTTTGGTGATGATAAGAACATCACCTTGAAACACTAGAATTCATTCTTAAGAACTCTGAAGAAAAATACCTAATCTAAGCAACAAGATGAACCGTCAGTTGTCCATACTCGAACAATCCCCAGCAACGGCGCCAAAAACGTGGTGCACGAAATTGTGATCACTACAACTCAAATAATCCCCGGTGATGAATCCAAAAACTTGGTGTTCAATACCATGGCATAAACACAACTTCGCACAACTAACCAGCAAGTGTACTGGGTCGTCCAAGTAATAAACCTTACGTGAGTAAGGGTCGATCCCACAGAGATTGTTGGTATGAAGCAAGCTATGGTCACCTTGTAAATCTTAGTCAGGCAAACTCAATTGGTTATGAATGATGAATAAAACATAAAGATAAAGATAGAGATACTTATGTAATTCATTGGTGGGAATTTCAGATAAGCGTATGAAGATGCTTGGTCCCTTCCGTCTCTCTGCTTTCCTACTGTCTTCATCCAATCCTTCTTACTCCTTTCCATGGCAAGCTGTATGTAGGGTTTCACCGTTGTCAGTGGCTACCTCCCATCCTCTCAGTGAAAATGTTCAACGCACCCTGTCACGGCACGGCTAATCATCTGTCGGTTCTCAATCAGGTTGGAATAGAATCCAGTGATTCTTTTGCGTCTGTCACTAACGCCCAGCCTTCAGGAGTTTGAAGCTCGTCACAGTCATTCAATCATTGAATCCTACTCAGAATACCACAGACAAGGTTTAGACCTTCCGGATTCTCTTAAATGCAGTCATCAATTCTAGCTTATACCACGAAGATTCCGGTTAAGGGATCCAAGAGATATCCACCCAATCTAAGGTAGAACGGAGGTGATTGACAGTCACACGTTCATGGGTGAGAATGATGATGAGTGTCACGGATCATCACATTCATCAAGTTGAAGAACAAGTGATATCTTAGAATAAGAACAAGCTGAATTGAATAGAAGAACAATAGTAATTGCATTAATACTCGAGGTACAGCAGAGCTCCACACCTTAATCTATGGTGTGTAGAAACTCTACCGTTGAAAATACATAAGAACAAGGTCTAGGCATGGCCGAGAGGCCAGCCTCCAAACATGATCAAAAGATCTAAAATGATCCAAAGATGATCTAGAGATCTAAAGTGATCAAAAGATTTCAAATACAATAGTAAATGGTCCTACTTATAGAGAACTAGTAGCCTAGGGTTTACAAAGATGAGTAAATGACAGAAAAATCCACTTCCGGGCCCACTTGGTGTGTGCTTGGGCTGAGCATTGAAGCATTTTCATGTAGAGACTTCTCTTGGAGTTAAACGCCAGCTTTTGTACCAGTTTGGGCGTTTAACTCCCATTCTTGTGCCAGTTCCGGCGTTTAACGCCGGGCATTTCTGAGCTGATTTAGAACGCCGGTTTGGGTCATCAAATCTCGGGCAAAGTATGGACTATTATACATTTCTGGAAAGCCCAGGATGTCTACTTTCCAACGCCGTTGAGAGCGTGCCAATTGGACTTCTGTAGCTCCAGAAAATCCACTTCGAGTGCAGGGAGGTCAGAATCCAACAGCATCTACAGTTCTTTTCAGTCTCTGAATCAGATTTTTGCTCAAGTCCCTCAATTTCAGCCAGAAAATACCTGAAATCATAGAAAAACACAAAAACTCATAGTAAAGTCCAGAAAAGTGAATTTTAACTAAAAGCTAATAAAAATATACTAAAAACTAACTAAAACATACTAAAAACATACTAAAAACAATGCCAAAAAGCGTATAAATTATCCGCTCATCAGTGATGAATGAAACCAAGGGATTAGAACTCGTGCAGCTAGAGTAAAGGTCAATAGTGCTAGTTAGAGAGATAAAGAGACTCAAGGAGTATTCTGAAGAGTAGACGAGTGATTAAGTCCCTAATGGTTTAGAATCAGAGTGGCGCTGTGGAAGCGCAATGATTTTTGGTGAATCTAGAGTTGTAATGATGGGGGGAAGAAATCTTAGGGTATGAGAATGATTCAAGGATTAACATAGGATTAAGGAATGGATAGTGAGAATATGTGGCTTAGGTTATAACAGATTGACTTAGAATAAGAGATTGGAGAATTATTTAGTGATTGAGACAGTTGAGAAAGAATTGAGATTGATTTCATTTAGAGAGAACCCTTGAAGGGTAAGGAAGTTTGTACTCGTTAAGAGAGTTAGACGAAGCTAAGAGTGAGACAAACGGGTTTAGCTTAGGGTTGAAGTGAGAATAGGATATTACATTGATGTCAGAGAATGGCAAAATGAATAGAGATAAGTTGAATATGAGAGAGTGTATATGAAGATTTGAGAGTGATATTTTGAGGACGAAAATTCTGTTAGAGGAGTAAGATGTAAAACCAGCGAAATTAGTGAATAATTAGCTAATAAATTAATTATTAATTAAATAAATTAACAATTGAATTTTATGGTTTAGTGAAGTAGAACTAATTAAAATAAGAATTTTGATACTAATTTTAAAAAATTTGTCTTAAGATTGAGCCAAACGGGGTAAATCGGGCCCGTATTGGGCCCAAGGCGCAACCCATTTCATTAATAGTCATGAGCTTTAGCTCATTTGCTTTCCAAACACAAGAAATCATGCTGGGAAAGGGGGAAGAACAAGGAGGAAACCTGAAACCCTCACTCCCAAATTTCAATTCTTTATAGCTTTTGATCCAGAGCTCCGATCGTCGCACCGTTTGTGGCCACGTGACTGATGATGGATAAATGTCAGTTTAGAATTGCACAAAAATAATCACATTGCAAGTATAGATCCAAACAGAAAAACAACCCTCAATCAAAGTTTAATTTGTTTGTAACAATGCAAACAAAATAAAAACTGAAAATATTTAAACCTCGGGTTGTCTCTCAAGGAATTGCAGGGAAGTATGCATATTATTGGTTATGAAATGTATATTTTGGGGTTTTGGGTTTGTGAACAAGAAAATGAAGCTAACAACTAAGAAATATAAATGCTAAAAATCACTCAAGGCAAGGATCAAGAGTCAAGGTATCCTATCTTGGATTATTGACCATAACGTGGTGATTACAAAGGATTAATTCCACTTAGTTATTCTCTAACAATTGAAGGAAAGTCAAGTGGACATATTGGTCCTAGAACCAATTAACAACCCTAAATCACCAATGGAGCTGAACATCAATAATCTCAAGGGACTTAAGTCCTCAATCACAAGTCAAGAGTACTAAAAATCTACTCTAAAATCCAACCAAGTATTTTGTCAAACACTTGGAAAGCAAAAAAAGAATGCATGGTAAAATTGCAAGAATATAAATTTTACAACTATCCAAAGCAAGAAAATGACAATAACAACTCAATTAAACAATAAGAAAACATAAATTATATTAAAGGGAATCAAAATCCAACAATAGTGCATGAACATAAAAGTGACAAAATAAAGGAAATAACAAATAAAACTAAGAAAGCAAGGATGTAGTAACAAGAAATTGCAAGAAAACTAACATAAAACAAGAATTAAACCTAAATCTAAGGAAGTTCTATCCTAAATCTAACCAGATTCTAGAGAGAAGAGAGAGTTTCTCTCTCCAGAATATATCCTAAAGCATGATACTAAGCTATCCTAATTGCTCTCCCTTTATTCCTTTTGAATTCTGCATCAAATAGCTTCAGAAATGAGTTAGATTGGGCTTCTGCAGCCCCAGAAATCGTCCCCAGCGTGTTTCATTAATGAGGTCACGTGTTGCTTGTCACGCGTACGCGTGGGTCACGTGTACGCGTCATATTGCAATTTCCAGGTCACGCGTACGCCTCGCATGGCAAACTTCCAAAACTTAATTTCTTCATGAATTCTCCATTTTTACATGCTTTTTCTTCATTCATTCAATCCAATCTTTACTTTCTAAGCTTGAAATCACTCAATACACATATCAAGACATCGAATGGAATTAAAGTGAATTAAATGATCAATTTTAGGGCCTAAAAAACATGACAATTTAGGAAGAATTATAAAACCATGCTATTTCATTGAATAAATGTGAAAAAAGTTGATAAAATCCACCAAATTCAATACAAGATAAACCATAAAATTGTGGTTAATTGGTGGACGAAATTGTGATCACATCAATATAGCATCAATATATTTATTGTAGGATTGTGGAACTTAGGATTTTTGGTATGAGTGGGCACAATTCCGTTCAACTGACCAGCAAGTGTACTGGGTCGTCCAAGTAATACCTTACGTGAGTAAGGGTCGAATCCACAGAGATTATTGGTTTGAAGCAATCAATATTTATTTTATTGATCTTAGTCAGGATGTTAATAGGATTATTTGGATTAAAAGTGAAATTATTGGAATTGATAAAAGAGGGAACAATGTTACTTTGATTTGCAGCACTAGGAAATATGTTGGAGTTTTGGAGATGCTTTGTCCTCTGATTTCAACTCTTCCTTGAGATCTTCTTCTCACACGCAGGTTCCTTCCATGGCAAGCTCTATGTAGGGTGTCACCGTTGTCAATGGCTACTTCCCATCCTCGCAGTGAAAACTATGCACGCACTCTGTCACAGTACGGCTAATCACCGGTTGGTTCCCGCTCCTACTGGAATAGAATCACTCTTTTGCGTCTGTCACTAACGCCCAGCAGGTTAAAGTTTGAAGCACGTCACAGTCATTCAATCCCGGAATCCTACTCGGAATACCACAGACAAGGTTTAGACTTTCCGGATTCTCATGAATGCTGCCATCAATCCGGCTTATACCACGAAGATTCTGTTGGGGAATCTAAGAGATATTCATTCAATCTGGTGTAGAACGGATGTGGTTGTCAGGCACACGTTCATGGGTTGAGGAAGGTGATGAGTGTCACGGATCATCACCTTCTCCATAGTTAAGCGCAAATAAACATCTTAGATAAGAACAAGCGTGTTTGAATGGAAAACAAAGGAATTGTATTAAATCATCGAGACGCTGCAGAGCTCCTCACCCCCAACAATGGAGTTTAGAGACTCATGCCGTCACAAAGTATGTAATTCAGATCTGAAAATGTCATGAGGTACAAGATATGTCTGTAAAAGTTGTTTAAATAGTAAGCTAGTAACCTAGGTTTACAGAAAATGACTACACTAAGATAATTGGTGCAGAAATCCACTTCTGGGGCCCACTTGGTGTGTGCTGGGGCTGAGACTAAAGCTTTCCACGTGCAAAGGCCTTTCTTGGCGTCAAACTTCAGGTTATGACGTGTTTTGGGCGTTCAACTCCGGATCATGACGTTTTTCTGGCGTTTAACTCCAGACAGCAGCATGAACTTGGCGTTCAACGCCAAGTTACGTCGTCTATCCTCGCTCAAAGTATGGACTATTATATATTGCTGGAAAGCCCTGGATGTCTACTTTCCAACGCCGTTGAGAGCGCGCCAATTGGACTCCTGTAGCTCCAGAAAATCCATTTCGAGTGCAGGGAGGTCAGGATCCAACAGCATCAGCAGTCCTTTTTCAGCCTAAGTCAGATTTTTGCTCAGCTCCCTCAATTTCAGCCAGAAAATACCTGAAATCACAGAAAAACACACAAACTCATAGTAAAGTCCAGAAATATGATTTTTGCCTAAAAACTAATATTATTTTACTAAAACCTAACTAAAACATACTAAAATCTACATGAAATTACCCCCAAAAAGCGTACAAAATATCCGCTCATCACAACACCAAACTTAAACTGTTGCTTGTCCTCAAGCAACTAGATGAATAAAATAGGTTCTAATAGAGATAAAGAAATAATAATATTCTCGAGTTCCAAATGAGGCTCAGATTCTTATTAGATGAGCGGGGCTTGCTGCTTTTTGTCTCTGAACAGTTTTGGCATCTCCCAGTATCTTTAAATTTTCAGAATGATTGGCATCCTTAGGAACTCAGAATTCAGATAGTATTGTTGATTCTCCTAGTGTAGTATGTTGATTCTTGAACACAGTCATTTTATGAGTCTTGGCTGTGGCCCTAAGCACTTTGTCTTCCAGTATTACCACCGGATACACAAATGCCACAGACACATAACTGGGTGAACCTTTTCAGATTGTGACTCAGCTTTGCTAAAGTCCCCAGTTAGTGGTGTCCAGAGCTCTTAAGCACACTCTTTAGCTTTGGATCACGACTTTAACCATTCAGTCTCAAGCTTTTCACTTGGACCTTCATGACACAAGCACATGGTTAGGGACAGCTTGCTTTAGCCGCTTAGGCCTGGATTTTTATTTCCTTGGGCCCTCCTATCCATTCATGCTCAAAGCCTTGGATCTTTGCTAAAATTTTTGCCACCTTTTTTTTTTTTTTGAACTGCTTTTTCTTGCTTCAAGAATCAATTTCATGATTTTTCAGATCCTCAACAATATTTTTCGTGTTCTTTGTCCTTTCAAGAGCCAATATCCATCAAATTCAAAGTACATATTATGCACTGTTCAAGCATTCATTCAGAGAACAAAAAGTATTGCCACCACATATAATTAATTAAAATTTTATTTATTGATGAACTCGAAAAATATAAATTACTTCTTTATTCTAAAAGAAAGTCTACTATTTTATTCATGCCTAATGATGATGAGAAAAATAAATTATAACTTAATTGGAAATAAAATCAAAATAGACATCCTAATTACTACTAAATATCTTCTAAGGTTAATTTCTAAAAGGAATAATCTCTACTAAGTTGGAACAGAGAAATTGGAACTCAGCAACCTGTTGTTTTGAGGAGTGGATGCTCCTCTGACTCTTTGGGGTGTGGTTCAAGGATTAATTTTTGGCGCTTCAGCTCCCTTAGATCACGCCCTTGCTCCTCTTGTTCCTTGAGCAGTTTGCAAATCATGCTACCTTGATTATTCTGTTCTTCCTTTATTTGATCCATGGCTTCTTGCAATCTGGAAACAGAAGCCTCAAGTTGTTCCCAATATTCATATTGGGGCAGTTCTGGGAGGGCTTCTTGTGCTCTCCTTCTGACAGGATCCTCTTGTTGCTGTTGCCTGACCATTGATATTCCAGTAATGGGCTTTTCAATTGGGATATATTCAGTTATTCCCATCTTTACTCCAGCCTCTTTGCAAAGCATAGAAACTAGGCTTGGATAAGCCAATTTGGCGTCCTTAGAATTCCTGTTTGCTATTTTATATAGCTCACAGGAGATCAGCTGATGGATTTCCACTTCTTTTCCCAACATGATGCAGTGAATCATGACAGCTCTTTTGATGGTAACTTCAGAATGGTTGCTGGTGGGCAAGATGGAACGACAAATAAAGTCCAGCCAGCCTCTGGCTACTGGTTTTAGATCTTCTCTTTTGAGTTGGACTGGGATGCCAGTTGTACTGGTAGTCCACTTGGCTCCAGGGATGCATATGTCCTCCAGAATCTTATCCATCCCTTTATTGACCCTCATCATTCTCCTATTAAAGGAGTCTGGGTCATCTTTCAGTTGAGGGATCTTGAATATCTCTCTAATCCTGTCAGCATTGGTATGAATGATTTTTCCTCTGACCACTGTCTTATGGTCAAAGATAGCAGCTCCAATGATTCTTTGCCTTTCTGTCTGCCATAGATTAGCATAGAATTCCTGAACCATATTCTTCCCCACTTTCGTTTCAGGATTGGCCAAAATTTCCCAATTCCTGTTTCGAATTTGCTCTTGGATCTCCGGATATTCATCTTCTTTCAGATCAAATCTGACTTCCGGGATCACAGATCTGTGACTCATTATCTTGTAGTAATGGTCTGAATGTTCTTTAGTTAAGAACTTCCCTTGGTTCCAAAGTGGCTTTGGAATGCTTTCTTTCTTTCCTCTTGGGGCGGTTTGTTTCCCTTTAGGAGCCATGATCAAGAGACACAATAGTTTTTGTGATCACGGTAAAACACACCAAACTTAGAGCTTTGCTTGTCCCCAAGCAAAAGAGAAGAAAGAAGAGGGATAGGAGGAGAGCAATGTGGAATGGTGATGATGAGGAGGGCGCCGAACACAAGATATAGGGAGGGGGGGTGGGTAATTTTCGAAAAAAAATTTAAGAAAGAGATAAGATAAAAGATATGATTTAAAAGATATGATCAGAAAAAGATATAATTTTAAAAAGGAAAAGATATGAATCATAATTTAAAAGATAATTTTGAAATTTAATTTTGTTTTTTTAAAAAGGATTTTTAAAAGGAGTTAAAGATGTGTTGGAAACAAATTTGAAAAGCTGATGGCTTGAATTGGAAAGCCATTTGGCTTTTGGGTTAAGATAAATCTAAAAAATTTGCAATCATTGGATTTTAGAAATTAGGATAAAAACTTTTGGAATTGAAAGTGATAATTTAAAATATGTTTATGCAAGAAATCATGAATTGAAACATAAAAATTTGAAAAAATACAAAGAAAAACGAAATTGTACCTCCTCCCACCATCCTGGCGTTAAACGCCCACATGGTGCATGGTTTAGGCGTTTAACGCCCAAATGTTGCTTCTCCTGGGCGTTCAACGCCCATGTGATGCTTCTTCCTGGCGTTGAACGCCAGGAGGTCCTTCTTTACTGGGCGTTTTTCTAAACGCCCAGAATGCTAGCAGATTGGCGTTAAACGCCCAGAAGGTGCATCTTTCTGGCGTTTAACGCCCAGAAGATGCTTCTTCTTGGCGTTTAACACCCAGAAGGCTACCCTTACTGGCGTTGAACGCCCAGTGGGTGCTTCTTTTGGGCGTTTAACGCCCAAAGTATTTCTTACTGGCTTTTTCATGCCACTGAGCTTCCAAATTTCTCTGTAACTCTTGGGACTTCAATCAATTACTAATTCACCTTTGAAGATACTTGGACTCAAACCTGTAAAGAAAAGAAAATTTATTTAATCAGTAAATAAACTTTGTAAATGGCTGGGTTGCCTCCCAGCAAGCGCTTCTTTAATGTCATTAGCTGGACTGACACTGATATTCAATGTAATCTCAGTCTTGAGCATTCTTGCTCGAAATTATCTTCAAGATAGTGTTTAACTCTTTGTCCATTGACAATGAACTTTTTGTTAGAGTCACTATCCTGAAGTTCTATGTATCCATATGGTGATACACTTGTGATTACATATGGACCTCTCCACCGGGATTTTAATTTCCCAGGGAATAATTTGAGCCTTGAATTAAATAGCAGAACTTTCTGTCCTGGCTCAAAGACTCTGGATGACAATTTCTTATCATGCCATCTTTTTGCTTTCTTTTTGTAAATTTTTGCATTTTCGAAAGCATTGAGTCTAAATTCCTCTAGCTCATTTAACTGTAGTAATCGTTTTTCTCCAGCTAACTTGGCATCAAGGTTCAGGAATCTGGTTGCCCAATAGGCTTTGTGTTCCAGTTCCACTGGCAAGTGACATGCCTTTCCATACACAAGCTGGTATGGAGAGGTACCTATAGGGGTCTTGAATGCTGTTCTGTATGCCCACAGAGCATCATCCAAGCTTCTTGCCCAATCCTTTCTACGGTTAATTACAGTCCGTTCCAGGATTCTTTTAAGTTCTCTATTTGAGACTTCAGCCTGCCCATTAGTTTGTGGGTGATATGGAGTAGCCACCCTGTGGTTGACTCCGTAACGTACTAGAGCAGAGTAGAGCTGCTTATTACAGAAATGAGTACCCCCATCACTGATTAACACTCTAGGGATACCAAATCTGCTGAAGATATGTTTCTGGAGGAATTTTAACACTGTTTTAGTGTCATTAGTGGGTGTTGCAATCGCCTCCACCCATTTGGATACATAATCCACTGCCACCAGAATATAGGTGTTTGAGTATGATGGTGGGAAAGGTCCCATGAAGTCAATACCCCATACATCAAACAACTCAATTTCCAAGATTCCTTGTTGAGGCATAGCATAACTGTGAGGCAGGTTGCCTGATCTCTGGCAACTATCACAGTTAAGCACAAATGCTCGGGAATCTTTGTAGAGAGTGGGCCAGTAGAAGCCACTCTGGAGGACTCTTGTGGCTGTTCGTTCACTTCCAAAATGTCCTCCATACTGTGATCCATGGCAATGCCAAAGGATCTTCTGTGCTTCTTCTTTAGGCACACATCTACGGATTACTCCGTCTGCACATCTCTTAAAGAGATATGGTTCATCCCAAAGATAGTATTTTGCATCTGTGATTAATTTCTTTGATTGCACCTTACTGTACTCTTTGGGTATGAATCTCACTGCCTTGTAGTTTGCAATGTCTGCAAACCATGGCACTTCCTGGACGGCTAGTAATTGCTCATCCGGAAAGGTTTCAGAAATTTCAGTGAGAGGGGGGGACGCCCCTTCCACTGGTTCTATTCGGGACAGGTGGTCTGCTACTTGATTTTCTGTCCCTTTTCTGTCTCTTATTTCTATATCAAACTCTTGCAGAAGCAGCACCCATCTGATGAGTCTGGGTTTTGAATCCTGCTTTGTGAGTAGATATTTAAGAGCAGCATGATCAGTGTACACAATCACTTTTGATCCTACTAAGTAGGATCTAAATTTGTCAATTGCGTAAACCACTGCAAGTAGCTCTTTTTCTGTGGTTGTGTAATTCTTCTGTGCATCATTTAGCACACGGCTGGCATAGTAAATGACATGCAGAAGCTTGTCATGCCTTTGTCCCAACACTGCACCAATGGCATGGTCACTGGCATCACACATTAGTTCAAATGGTAGTGTCCAGTCTGGTGCAGAGATGATTGGTGCTGTAACCAATTTAGCCTTCAGAGTTTCAAATGCCTGCAGACACTCTTCATTAAAGATGAATGGCGTGTCTGCAGCTAGCAGGTTGCTCAGAGGTTTGGCGATTTTTGAAAAATCCTTTATAAACCTCCTATAGAACCCTGCATGTCCCAGAAAGCTTCTGATTGCCTTAACATTAGCAGGTGGTGGTAATTTTTCAATTACTTCCACCTTAGCTTGGTCCACCTCTATTCCCTTGTTCGAAATTTTGTGCCCAAGGACAATTCCTTCAGTCACCATAAAGTGACATTTTTCCCAGTTTAAAACCAGGTTAGTCTCTTGGCATCTTTTCAGAACAAGTGCTAAATGGTCAAGGCAGGAGCTGAATGAGTCTCCAAATACTGAAAAGTCATCCATGAAGACTTCCAGAAATTTTTCCACCATATCAGAGAAAATAGAGAGCATGCACCTTTGAAAAGTTGCAGGTGCATTGCACAGGCCAAATGGCATCCTTCTGTATGCAAATACTCCAGATGGACATGTGAAGGCCGTTTTCTCCTGATCCTGGGGATCTACTGCAATTTGATTATAACCTGAATATCCATCCAGGAAGCAGTAGTATTCATGACCTGCTAGTCTTTCTAGCATCTGGTCTATGAATGGTAAAGGAAAATGATCCTTTCTGGTGGCTGTATTGAGCCTTCTGTAATCAATGCACATACGCCACCCTGTAACTGTCCTTGTAGGAACCAGTTCATTTTTTTCATTATGAACCACTGTCATGCCACCCTTCTTAGGGACAACTTGAACAGGGCTCACCCAGGGGCTGTCTGATATAGGATAAATAATCCCAGCCTCTAGTAATTTAGTGACCTCTTTTTGCACCACTTCTTTCATAGCTGGGTTCAGCCGCCTTTGTGGTTGAACCACTGGCTTGGCGTCATCCTCCAACAAGATTTTGTGCATGCATCTGGCTGGGCTAATGCCCTTAAGATCACTAATGGACCACCCAAGAGCTGTCTTGTGCGTCCTTAGCACTTGAATTAGTGCTTCCTCTTCCTGTGGCTCTAAGGTAGAGCTTATAATTACAAGAAAGGTTTCACCTTCTCCCAGAAATGCATATTTCAGGGATGGTGGCAATGGTTTGAGCTCGGGTTTTGGAGGTTTCTCCTCTTCTTGAGGGATTTTCAGAGGTTCTATTATCTTTTCTGATTCCTCCAAATCAGGCTGAACATCTTTAAAGATGTCCTCTAGCTCTGATTCGAGACTCTCAGCCATATTGACCTCTCTTACCAGAGAATCAATAAGATCAACACTCATGCAGTCATTTGGGGTGTCTGGATGTTGCATGGCTTTAACAACATTCAACTTGAACTCCTCCTCATTGACTCTCAAGGTTACTTCCCCTTTTTGGACATCAATGAGGGTTCGGCCAGTTGCTAGGAAAGGTCTTCCTAGAATGAGAGTTGCACTCTTGTGCTCTTCCATTTCCAGTACCACAAAGTCAGTAGGAAAGGCAAATGGCCCAACCTTGACAATCATGTCTTCAATCACGCCTGATGGGTATTTAATGGAGCCATCAGCAAGTTGAAGACATATCCTGGTTGGTTTAATTTCTTCAGCTAAACCAAGCTTTCTGATAGTAGATGCAGGTATTAGGTTGATACTTGCCCCAAGATCACATAAAGCTTGCTTGGTACAAACACCTTCTAATGTGCATGGTATCATAAAGCTCCCAGGATCTTTAAGCTTCTCAGGTAAGCTTTTCAGAATGACTGCACTGCATTCTTCAGTGAGGTAAACTTTTTCAGTTTCCCTCCAATCCTTCTTATGACTTAAGATCTCTTTCATGAACTTAGCATAAGAGGGTATTTGCTCAAGTGCTTCTGCAAACGGAATCTTTATTTCAAGAGTCCTGAGATAGTCTGCAAAGCGGGCAAATTGCTTTTCCTGTTCCGCTTGGCGGAGTTTTTGAGGATAAGGCATTTTGGCTTTGTATTCCTCAACCTTAGTTGCTGCAGTTTTATTACCTACAGAAGTGGGTTGGGAAGCCTTTTTAGAAAGGTCAGCACTTGTATGTGACTGATTCCCCACTGGCATTTGAATGCTAGTGGTGGGAGCTGGAGTGGCGTCAAACGCCACTTCCTTGTTTGTTACTGGCGTTTGAACGCCAGAACCATGCTCCTTTTGGGCGTTCAACGCCAGATCCATGCTTGTTTCTGGCGTTGAACGCCAGGAATAAGCATGGTTTGGGCGTTCAGCGCCAGCTTTATCCCTTTCTGGGCTCTGCTTGTCCTCAGAGGGATTTTTAGTAGCCATTTGTTCATTTCCTGTCTTCTTGCTACTTTGAAGTGAGGTATTTAATGTTTTCCCACTTCTTAATTGAACTGCTTGGCATTCTTCTGTTATTTGCTTTGACAGTTGCTTTTCTGTCTGCTTTAATTGTACTTCCATGTTCCTGTTAGCCATTCTTGTTTCCTGTAATATTTCCTTGAATTCGGCTAGCTGCTGAGTTAGAAAATCTAATTGCTGATTGAATTCATTAGCCTGATCCATCGGATTGAGTTCTGCAGTTACTGTTTTAGCTTCTTCTTTCATGGAAGATTCACTGTTTAGATACAAATGCTGATTTCTGGCAACTGTATCAATAAGCTCTTGAGCTTCTTCAATTGTTTTTCTCATGTGTATAGATCCACCAGCTGAGTGGTCTAGAGAAATCTGAGCTTTTTCTGTAAGCCCATAGTAAAAGATGTCTAATTGCACCCATTCTGAAAACATTTCAGAGGGGCATTTTCTTAGCATCTCTCTGTATCTCTCCCATGCATCATAAAGGGATTCATTATCTCCTTGTTTGAAGCCTTGGATGCTTAGCCTTAGCTGTGTCATCCGTTTGGGAGGGAAATAGTGATTCAGGAATTTTTCTGACAGCTGTTTCCATGTTTTTATGCTGTTCTTAGGCTGGTTATTTAACCACCTCTTAGCTTGATCTTTTACAGCAAATGGAAACAGTAGTAATCTGTAGACATCCTGATCCACTTCTTTATCATGTACTGTATCAGCAATTTGCAGAAATTGTGCTAGAAATTCTGTAGGTTCTTCATGTGGAAGACCAGAATACTGGCAGTTTTGCTGCACCATGATAATGAGCTGAGGATTCAGCTCAAAGCTACTCACTCCAATGGAGGGTATACAGATACTACTCCCATATGAAGCAGTAGTGGGGTTTGCATATGACCCCAGAGTCCTCTTGGACTGTTCACTCATACTTACTTCCATAATGGAATACAAGTTGAGAATTTATAGTTTGGAATGTAGCAATGAAATAAATAAAAATGGAATAAATAAAAGAAAGTGGAAATATTTTGAAATTAAAAATTGAATTTTTATAAAAGATTTTCGAAAAAAATTGTTCAAAATTAGTTAGAAAAATAAAAATTTTTGAATTTTGAATTTTATGATGAAAGAGAAAAACACACAAAAGACACAAGACTTAAAATTTTTAGATCTAATGCTCCTTATTTTCGAAAAATTTTTTTTGGAGGGAAAACACCAAGGAACACCAAACTTAAAAATTTTAAGATCAAGACACAAGAAAAACTCAAGAACACCTTGAAGATTCACAAGAACACCAAGAACACAAGGAAGAACACCAAACTTAAAATTTTTAGAAAACTTTAATAAAATTTTCGAAAATTATAAAAATTAACAATAAAACACCAAACTTGGAGTTTGGCACAAAATTAAATCAAGAAAAATTATTTTTGAAAAAGATTTTCAAAAGTACTGGTGCTCCCTTATCAAGAATATAAGCCAATGCTTTAGCCAATTGGGAATAAATATGACACTTGATGCAGATGTTCTTGAAAAGAAACTATCCTATCAAAATTTAATGACTTTATAACAATAAAAATAAAAATAAAAACAAAAATAAATTATTCCTAATCTAAGAAATAAAATAAGCCTTCAATTGTCCAAACTCAATAATCCCCGGCAACGGCGCCAAAAACTTGGTGGACGAAATTGTGATCACATCAATATAGCATCAATATATTTATTGTAGGATTGTGGAACTTAGGATTTTTGGTATGAGTGGGCACAATTCCGTTCAACTGACCAGCAAGTGTACTGGGTCGTCCAAGTAATACCTTACGTGAGTAAGGGTCGAATCCACAGAGATTATTGGTTTGAAGCAATCAATATTTATTTTATTGATCTTAGTCAGGATGTTAATAGGATTATTTGGATTAAAAGTGAAATTATTGGAATTGATAAAAGAGGGAACAATGTTACTTTGATTTGCAGCACTAGGAAATATGTTGGAGTTTTGGAGATGCTTTGTCCTCTGATTTCAACTCTTCCTTGAGATCTTCTTCTCACACGCAGGTTCCTTCCATGGCAAGCTCTATGTAGGGTGTCACCGTTGTCAATGGCTACTTCCCATCCTCGCAGTGAAAACTATGCACGCACTCTGTCACAGTACGACTAATCACCGGTTGGTTCCCGCTCCTACTGGAATAGAATCACTCTTTTGCGTCTGTCACTAACGCCCAGCAGGTTAAAGTTTGAAGCACGTCACAGTCATTCAATCCCGGAATCCTACTCGGAATACCACAGACAAGGTTTAGACTTTCCGGATTCTCATGAATGCTGCCATCAATCCGGCTTATACCACGAAGATTCTGTTGGGGAATCTAAGAGATATTCATTCAATCTGGTGTAGAACGGATGTGGTTGTCAGGCACACGTTCATGGGTTGAGGAAGGTGATGAGTGTCACGGATCATCACCTTCTCCATAGTTAAGCGCAAATAAACATCTTAGATAAGAACAAGCGTGTTTGAATGGAAAACAAAGGAATTGTATTAAATCATCGAGACGCTGCAGAGCTCCTCACCCCCAACAATGGAGTTTAGAGACTCATGCCGTCACAAAGTATGTAATTCAGATCTGAAAATGTCATGAGGTACAAGATATGTCTGTAAAAGTTGTTTAAATAGTAAGCTAGTAACCTAGGTTTACAGAAAATGACTACACTAAGATAATTGGTGCAGAAATCCACTTCTGGGGCCCACTTGGTGTGTGCTGGGGCTGAGACTAAAGCTTTCCACGTGCAAAGGCCTTTCTTGGCGTCAAACTTCAGGTTATGACGTGTTTTGGGCGTTCAACTCCGGATCATGACGTTTTTCTGGCGTTTAACTCCAGACAGCAGCATGAACTTGGCGTTCAACGCCAAGTTACGTCGTCTATCCTCGCTCAAAGTATGGACTATTATATATTGCTGGAAAGCCCTGGATGTCTACTTTCCAACGCCGTTGAGAGCGCGCCAATTGGACTCCTGTAGCTCCAGAAAATCCATTTCGAGTGCAGGGAGGTCAGGATCCAACAGCATCAGCAGTCCTTTTTCAGCCTAAGTCAGATTTTTGCTCAGCTCCCTCAATTTCAGCCAGAAAATACCTGAAATCACAGAAAAACACACAAACTCATAGTAAAGTCCAGAAATATGATTTTTGCCTAAAAACTAATATTATTTTACTAAAAACTAACTAAAACATACTAAAATCTACATGAAATTACCCCCAAAAAGCGTACAAAATATCCGCTCATCATTAATCAATCTCCTCACACTTAAACAATAGCATGTCCTCATGTTAAACCAAGAAAGACAAGAAATGAGGTATGAACTTTTATTTAATGCAAACTATCTATATGCAATCTATCTAAATGTATGCAACTACTCCATCAAAATAAATCGATTTCCAAGACTACATATATGAACATAGGGCTAAGGCAATAAGAATCAAATCAAATTCACATTTGAGTTGAGTTATTGAGAAGAATTTACAAACTTGCAAGATAAGAAATAATAATAGGTGGAAATATGGAATTGAGCAACCGAACCATCACCGGATATGTATCCGCTCTAATCACTCAAGTGTATAGGGTTGATTCTCTCAATGCTCCTCTAATCATGCTTTCCAAGATTTATTTTTTATCTAACAATCAACAATTATTCAATGTATGCATACAAATATCATGGGTACTTATCCATAGGTTGTAATGGGACTAGAGTCAAGGTAAGGATATATATGGTTAAATGAGCTTGAAATTTGAATCTTTGATTAACTTAAGCTCTCACCTAACACATACAACAAGCTACACAATTCATAGCAAATCTAACTACCCATTCTTCACTTTTTCACACATTCATGCATTCTCTTCAATTCACATTCTATATGTATTGTTATTATTATTCTACTTTGGGGGCATTTTGTCCCCTTTTTTATTGCTTTTTTTTTCTCTTTCTCTTTTTCTTTTTCTCTTTTTTATTTTTCTTTTCTTTTTCTCATTTGTTTTCAAACTAAAATATATACAAGAACATCAATGGACATGGTTTAAACATTTAATGTATGAGTATGTACCCAATTTCCAAGATCTTCAATGAAAATTCAAAAATACACTTTTATCTTAACCAATGTCTCCAAACTTTTCCACACTTGAATGATACACATTTTCACTAGTCTAAGCTAATCAAAGATCCAAATTAAGGACATTTATTATTTTCCTCTTTAAGGCTAGTAATGTGCTAAATTTAAGAACAAAAGGGGTTAAAATAGGCTCAAAATTGGCTAACAAAGGTGGATAAAAGGGTAAGGCCATTTGGGTAAGTGAGCTATTTGAAATGAAGGCCTCAATCATATAAATGCATTCATACACAAAATAATGGACACAAAAAATAAAACATATCAAAGATTACAATTATAGAAAGAGAATAATACACACAAGAATGAAAATAGTGGTTATATGATGCAACCATACAATTAGGCTCAAAACTCACATGTTTATGTGTTCTTAGCTCAAAACATATTTTACAATATATAATTCAAGCAAGTTTCATGAAAAATTTTACTCAAATCAATTGGAATGTCAATGCCCTATATAAGAGGAGTTTTCTCGAAAAATTTCATTATTTTGAGTAAGCTTATTATATATATGCAAACCAAAAAAATGCAACTAAAATTTTTAAAAGACCTAAAAATATAATAGAAAAAAATAAAATGCGAAAGTGTTAGGATTAGACATTGTCACCTAAAAATCGTCGATCGGTCGGATGACCTCCCTACACTTAAAAGTTTGCACTGTCCTCCGTGCATTCAAAGATGAGTAAAGGGATACGACGACTTTCTGGATTGCCACCTTCAGCTGGTAGATCAATCGACTATTGCATGTTCTTTCTTCTGCTTCCCTTTTCACTTACAGTGAATCATTCTGAAAGATAGACAACAAGATAGTAAGACGAATAAATGCAAAAGCAAAGAAGCATGGATTGTTGGAATGAGGTATGAATCACTAAAATGAAGTGAGTGAATAAGTGTGTGACATTAATGAACTAAGTGTGTCACAACTACACAAAAGGAGAAGGCACTTCACTCATTTTAGTGTGCTTGAGATGCTTTAAAGGAAACTTGTTGGTTAAGACAACAATAAGGGATAAAGAAGTATGAAAGCATCCAAGCAAGAATCAAGCAACAAAGTATAACCTCAACAATGAAATCCAACAATGACTATTAGCAGCAATGATGCCAAAATAGTATCCTATCAATAATCAACAGCAATAAACAGTAAACAAGATTAATAATCCAACACTTAGTATGAAAATAGAAAATTAAACTAACTAACTAATTAACTACTAACAACTAACAACTAACTAATATAAGAGAGATGATAGTGGATGATAAATGATAGTGCTAGATGATGGTTGGAGAAGGGGAAGTTCTTTTTATACGTATGTTTACAAAGCACTTCCCTAAGTTTCCAAGGAAATACAATCGAATAGGAGAAGAAGAAAAAAATACCATTTGAGAAATACAATTGAGATTTGTGGATTATATATATAATGATTAGAATAGTTCTAATCTATATATATATAATCATTGATATATATTATATATATAAGAAAATTTTGAAATATTCGAAATAGAATTTCTATATTCATTCAATAATTTGAAATTTTCACATATTCAAAAATATTAATATATAATCAATATTACAATAAAATCATATCATATATAATAGAGAATATTATATAATTTCTAAGTTTTCATGTAAAAAAAAAGTTTGAATTTCAATATCTATATCTTTTTTTATTTATTTTTTATTTGCGCACCCAGTCCTTTATAATTCAAAGCCCTCTCTTGTGGCTTTTGTGGAAATATTATCCTTATCCTTGTCTTTGTTTATGTCTTGGATTGGAACAAATTACTAGAATTCTACCTCGTCTATGGATCAATCTACATTCAAGAAAGACAAGAAGAGTTCGGGATAGCAAACTGATGAGCGGATAATTTATACGCTTTTTGGCATTGTTTTTATATAGTTTTTAGTAAGTTTGAGCTACTTTTAGGGATGTTTTCATTAGTTTTTATGTTAAATTCACATTTCTGGACTTTACTATGAGTTTGTGTGTTTTTCTGTGATTTCAGATAAATTCTGGCTGAAATTGAGGGACTTGAGCAAAACTCTGAAGAAGGCTGACACAAGGACTGCTGATGCTGTTGGAATCTGACCTCCCTGCACTCGAAATGGATTTTCTGGAGCTACAGAACTCCAAATGGCGCGCTCTCAACGGCGTTGGAAAGTAGACATCCAGATCTTTCCAGCAATATATAATAGTCCATACTTTATTCGGAGATTGACGACGTAACTTGGCGTTGAACGCCAAGTACAAGCTGCTGTCTGGAGTTAAACGCCAGAAAAACGTCATGATCCGGAGTTGAACGCCCAAAACACGTCATAACTCGGAGTTCAACTCCAAGAGAAGCCTCAGCTCGTGGATTGATCAAGCTCAGCCCAAACATACACCAAGTGGGCCCCGGAAGTGAATTTATGCATCAATTACTTACTCATGTAAACCCTAGGAGCTAGTTTATTATAAATAGAACATTTATCTATTGTATTAGATATCTTTTGACCACTTTAAGTCTTTGATCATTCGGTCACTTGATCATGGAGAGGGCTGGCCATTCGGCCATGCCTGAACCTCTTTCACTTATGTATTTTCAACGGTGGAGTTTCTGCACACCATAGATTAAGGGTGTGGAGCTCTGCTGTACCTCAAGTATTAATGCAATTCTATTCTCTTTTATTCAAATCTCTCATATTCTTATTCCAAGATATTCATTCGTACCCAAGAACATGATGAGTGTAATGATGAAAGTGACGATCATTATCATTCTCACTTATGAACGCACGTGATTGACAACCACTTCCGTTCTACATGCAACCGAGCTTGAATGCGTATCTCTTAGATTCCCCAACAGAATCTTCGTGGTATAAGCTAGATAGATGGCGGCATTTATGAGGATCCGGAAAGTCTCACCTTGTCTGTGGTATTCCGAGTAGGATCCTGGGAATCCGGAAAGTCTCACCTTGTCTGTGGTATTCCGAGTAGGATTCCGGTAATGAATGACTGTGACGTGCTTCAGACTTGCAAGTGCTGAGCGTTAGTGACAGACGCAAAAGAATCAAGGGATTCTATTCCAGTAGGCGCAGGAACCAACCAGTGATTAGCCGTGCTGTGACAGAGTGCGTGAGCGTAGTTTTCACTGCGAGGATGGGATGTAGCCATCAACCATGGGTGATGCCTCCAGACGATTAGCCGTGCGAGTGACAGCCGCATAGGATCATTTTCCCGAGAGGATTGAAAGTAGCCACCGCTGATGGTGAACCCCTATACAAAGCTTGCCATGGAAAGGAGTAAGAAGGATTGAGTTGAAGAAGTGGGAAAGCAGGCGTCCTTGAGCCATACAGTATCTCCATATGCTTATCTGAAATTCCCACCAATGAATCTACATAAGTATTCTATCCCTTTAATTTATTTTATTTATCCAATTTGATTCCATTTGACTCTATGATTCCACTCACTAACTGAGATCTACAAGATGACCATAGCTTGCTTCATACCAACAATCTCTGTGGGATCGACCCTTACTCACGTAAGGTTTATTACTTGGACGACCCAGTACACTTGCTGGTTAGTTGAACGGAGTTGTGAGCTTCTCTAACAGTGCCTGAAACTCTTTTATCACAATTTCGTCCACCAAGTTTTTGGCGCCGTTGCCGGGGATTGTTCGAGTATGGACAACTGACGGTTCATCTTGTTGCTCAGATTAGGTAATTTTCTTTTCAAAAATCTTTTTCAAAAATTTTTTCTTTTATTTTTTGTTTTTCCAAAAATATTTTCGAAAAAAAAAACAATAAAAATCCAAAAAAATTAGAAAATCATAAAAATCAAAAAATATTTTGCGTTTCTTGTTTGAGTCTTGAGTCAATTTTTAAGTTTGGTGTCAATTGCATGCTTTTAAAATTTTTCTTGCATTTTTTTCGAAAATCTCATGCATTCATAGTGTTCTTCATGATCTTCAAGTTGTTCTTGATAAGTCCTCTTGTTTGATCTTGATGTTTTCTTATTTTGTGTCTTTCCTTGTTTTTCTTGTGCACTTTTGCATTCATATTTTCCATGCATTAAAAATTTCTAAGTTTGGTGTCTTGCATGTTTTCTTTGCATCAAAAATTTTTCAAAATTATGTTCTTGATGTTCATCATGATCTTCAAAGTGTTCTTGGTGTTCATCTTGACATTCATAGCATTCTTGCATGCATCTTGTGTCTTGATCCAAAATTTTCATGTTTTGGGTCATTTTTGTGTTTTTCTTTAAAAAATATCAAAAATCAAAAAAATATCTTTTCCTTATTTCCCTCCAAAATTTCGAAATTTTGGGATTGACTTGGTCAAAAATTTTCAAAATTAGTTGTTTCTTACAAGTCAAGACAAAATTTCAATTTTAAAAATCTTATCTTTTCAAAATCTTTTTCAAAAATCATATCTTTTTCATTTTTTTATCATTTTCGAAAATTTCAAAATTATTTTTCAAAATATTTTCAAAAATCTTTTTCTTATCTTTATATCAAATTTTCGAAAATATGCTAACAATTAATGTGATTGGTTCAAAAATTTGAAGTTTGTTACTTTCTTGTTAAGAAAGGTTCAATCTTTAAATTCTAGAATCTTATCTTGTAGTTTCTTGTTAGTTAAGTCTTTTTAAAAATTAAATCTTTTTCAAAATATCTTTTTATTAAAATTTTTATCTTATCTTTTTATCTTTTATCTTATCTTTTTCAAAAATTTTATCTTTTTCAAAATTCGATTTCAAAATATCTTATCTAACTTCTTATCTTCTTATCTTTTTCAAAATTTGATTTCAAATCTTTTTCAATCAACTAACTAACTTTTTGTTTATTTCTTATCTTTTTCAAAACCAACTAACTACCTATCCCTCTCTAATTTTCGAAAATTCTCCCTCTCTTTTTCAAAAATTCTTTTTGTTTTAAATTTTAATTTTAATTATATTTTGTCTTTGATTTTTCGAAAATACTAACCCCTTTTTCAAAAATTATTTTCGAAATCTCCCTTCTCTTTTCTTCTTCTATTTAATTATTTAATTACTAACACTTCTCTTCACCTCTCTTCATCCAAAAATCCGAATCCCCATCTCCATTCTTCTAACCCCTTTCTTCTTCTACTAACATAAAGGAGTCTCTATACTGTGACATAGAGGATTCCTCTTTATTTTCTTGTTTTCTTCTCTTTCATATGAGCAGGAACAGGGAAAAAGGCACTCTTGTTGAAGTTGATCCAGAACCTGAAAGGACTCTGAAGAGAAAATTAAGAGAAGCTAAATTACAACAATCCAGAAACAACCTTTCAGAAATTTTCGAACAAGAGAAGGACATGGCAGCCGAAAATAATAATAATAATGCAAGGAGAATGCTTGGTGACTTCACAAAGCCAACGTCCAAGTTTGATGGAAGAAGCATCTCCATTCCTGCCATTGGAGTCAATAACTTTGAGCTTAAGCCTCAACTAGTTGCATTAATGCAACAAAACTGTAAGTTTTATGGACTTCCATCTGAAGATCCTTATCAGTTTTTAATTGAGTTCTTGCAGATCTGTGAGACTGTAAAGACAAATGGAGTTAATCCTGAAGTCTACAGACTCATACTTTTCCCTTTTGCTGTAAGAGACAGAGCTAGAATATGGTTGGATTCACAACCTAAGGATAGCCTAGACTCCTGGGATAAGCTGGTCACTGCCTTCTTGGATAAATTCTTTCCTCCTCAAAAGCTGAGCAAGCTGAGAGTGGATGTTCAAACCTTCAAACAAAAAGATGGTGAATCCCTCTATGAAGCTTGGGAAAGATATAAGCAGTTGACCAAAAGATGTCCATCTGACATGTTTTCAGAATGGACCCTATTAGATATATTCTATTATGGTCTCTCTGAATTTTCGAAAATGTCATTGGACCATTCTGCAGGTGGATCTATTCATCTGAAGAAAACGCCTGAAGAGGCTCAAGAACTCATTGACATGGTTGCAAACAACCAGTTCATGTATACCTCTGAGAGGAATTTCGTGAATAATGGGATACCTCAGAAGAAAGGAGTTCTTGAAATTGATGCTCTGAATGCCATATTGGCTCAGAACAAAATGTTGACTCAACAGGTCAACATAATCTCTCAAAATCTGAATGGATTGCAACATGCATCTAACAGTACTAGAGAGGTAGCTTCTGAAGAAGCTTATGATCCTGAGAACCCTGCCATGGCAGAGGTTAATTACATGGGTGAACCTTATGGAAACACCTATAACCCATCATGGAGAAATCACCCAAATTTCTCCTGGAAGGATCAACAAAAGCCTCAACAAGGCTTTAACAATGGTGGACGCAATAGGCTGAGCAATAGTAAGCCATATCCATCATCTTCTCAGCAACAGACAGAGAATTCAAGAACAAAACACTTCTAATTTAGCCAATATAGTCTCTGATCTGTCAAAGGCCACTTTCAGTTTCATGAATGAAACAAGATCCTCCATTAGAAATCTGGAGGCACAAGTGGGCCAGCTGAGTAAAAAAGTCATTGAAACTCCTCCCAGTATTCTCCCAAGCAATACAGAAGAGAATCCAAAAGGAGAGTGCAAGGCCATTGATTTAATCAAAGTGGCCGAATGCACTAGGGAGGAGGAGGACGAAAATCCTAGTGAGGAAGACCCCCTGGGACGTCCTTCAAGCAAGAAGGAGTTTCCTATTAAGGATCCAGAGGACTCTGAGGCTCATCTAGAGACCATAGAGATTCCATTAAATCTCCTTCTGCCATTCATGAGCTCTGAAGACTATTCTTCCTCTGAAGAGGATGAAGATGTGACTAGAGAGCAAGTTGCTCAATACTTAGGAGCTATCATGAAGCTGAATGCCAAGTTGTTTGGTAATGAGACTTGGGAAAGTGAACCTCCCTTGCTCATTAGTGAACTAGATGCTTGGATTCAGAAAACTCTACCTCAAAAGAAACAAGATCCTGGCAAGTTCTTAATACCTTGTACCATTGGCACCATGAGCTTTGAAAAAGCTCTATGTGATCTGGGGTCAGGGATAAATCTTATGCCACTCTCTGTAATGGAGAAGCTGGGAATCATTGAGGTACAACCTGCCTTGTTCTCATTGCAATTGGCAGATAAGTCATTGAGACAAGCTTATGGAATAGTAGAGGACGTGCTAGTAAAGGTTGAAGGCCTTTA
Organism: Arachis hypogaea; assembly: GCF_003086295.3. Lineage (NCBI taxonomy): Eukaryota > Viridiplantae > Streptophyta > Magnoliopsida > Fabales > Fabaceae > Arachis > Arachis hypogaea. The sequence goes on along the minus strand of NC_092041.1, from coordinate 100,843,323 downwards.
CATCCCTGCTGATTTCATAATCTTAGACACTAGGAAGGAAGAGGATGATTGCATCATCCTTGGAAGACCTTTCCTAGCCACAGCAGAAGCTGTGATAGATGTCAACAGAGGTGAGTTAGTCCTTCAATTGAATGGGGACTACCTTGTGCTTAAGACACATGGCCATCCCTCTGTGACAGAAGAGAGTAAGCATGAAGAGCTTCTCTCAGTTCAGAGTCAAGAAGAGCCCACATAGTCAAACTCTAAGTTTGGTGTTGTGAGGCCACAACCAAACTCTAAGTTTGGTGTTAAGACCCCATATCCAAACTCTAAGTTTGGTGTTGGGACTACACTAACATTGACCTGATCACCTTGTGGCTCCATGAGAGCCACTGTCAAGCTATTGACATTAAAGAAGCGCTTGTTGGGAGGCAACCCAATTTTATTTATCTAATTTTTATTTTATTGTTATTTTGTGTTTTATTAGGTACATGATCATGAGGAGTCACGGAAAAAAAAAATTAAAAACAGAGTCAAAAACAGAAGAAAAAAATTTTTCACCCTGGAGGACGCATGGGCTGGCGTTCAACGCCAGTAAGGTGCATCTGGCCGGCGTTCAACGCCAGAACAGAGCTCCATTCTGGCGCTGAACGCCAGAAACAAGCAACATCCTGGCGCTGAACGCCAGGAATGTGCCCAGAGAGGACAAACTGGCGCTGAACGCCAGTAACAAGCATGAAACTGGCGTTCAACGCCAGAAACATGCATTACATGGGCGTTGAACGCCCAGAACGTGCACCAATGGGCGTTTAAACGCCAGAATGATGCACGAAGGCATTTTACATGCCTATATGGTGAAGGAATGGTATTTCTTTTCACCTCAGGATCTGTGGACCCCACAGGATCCCGACCTACCTCGCCCTCTCTCTTTCCATTCATGGTCATTCCTTCTATTTTTCATTCACCACCTACATCTATCCACTCTTCCCCATACACCCCACCTACCTTTACAATTCAACTTCTCTTTCCCACCCAATCCCACCCTTATAGCCGAATCCATCTCCCCTCACTCACCTCCATTTTCTTCTTCTTCTTCTTCCTCTCTTCTTTCTTCTCTTGCTCGAGGGCGAGCAATATTTTAAGTTTGGTGTGGTAAAAGCATAGCTTTTTTGCTTTTCCATTACCATTAATGGCACCTAAGGCCAGAGAAACCTCAAAGGGAAGACAAAAGCTTCCACCTCCAAGTCATGGGAGATGGAAAGACTAATATAAGCCGTCATAGCTCAGTGGTAGAACATGTGGCTGCAAATCAAGAGATCCCTGAGATACCTCAGGGAATAAGTTATCCTCCACACAAATATTGGAAGCAACTAAGGGTAGAAACACCAAAATTACTAGGAATCATTCAACAGAAGCAAGGAAGAGACATAAAGGAGCTCAAAAAGCACCATTGGACCTTCAAGAAGGCGCCACCCTCACTCAGGTGGATTCATTCCTTGTTCTTTATTTCTTTCTGTTTTCGGTTTTTAATGTTGTGTTTATCTATGTTTTGTGTCTCTACTTCATGATCATTAGTATGTAACCATGCCTTAAAGCTATGAATAAAATCCATTAATCATTCACCTCTCTTAAATGAAAAATGTTTTTTAAAAAAAAAAGAACAAGAAGTACATAAATTTCGAATTTATCCTTGAATTTAATTTAATTATATTGATGTGGTGGCAATACTTTTTGTTTTCTAAATGAATGCTTGAACAGTGCATATTTTTTATCTTGTTGTTTATGAGTGTTAAAATTGTTGGCTCTTGAAAGAATGATGAACAAAGAGAAATGTTATTGATGATCTGAAAAATCATGAAATTGATTCTTGAAGCAAGAAAAAGCAGTGAAAAAGGAAGCTTGCGAAAAAAAAAAGTGGCGAAAAAAATAGAAAGAAAAAGAAGGAGCAGTAGAAAAAGCCAATAGCCCTTAAAACCAAAAGGCAAGGGTAAAAAGGATCCAAGGCTTTGAGCATCAATGGATAGGAGGGCCCAAGGAAATAAAATCCAGGCCTAAGCGGCTAAATCAAGCTGTCCCTAACCATGTGCTTGTGTCATGAAGGTCCAAGTGAAAAGCTTGAGACTAAGTGGTTAAAGTCGTGATCCAAAGCAAAAGAGTGTGCTTAAGAGCTCTGGACACCACTAACTGGGGACTCTAGCAAAGCTGAGTCACAATCTGAAAAGGTTCACCCAGTTATGTGTCTGTGGCATTTATGTATCCGGTGGTAATACTGGAAAACAAAGTGCTTAGGGCCACGGCCAAGACTCATAAGTAGCTGTGTTCAAGAATCAACATGCTTAACTAGGAAAGTCAATAACACTATCCGAAATTCTGAGTTCCCAGAGACGCCAATCACTCTGAACTTCAAAGGAAAAAGTGAGATGCCAAAACTGTTCAGAAGCAAAAAGCTACAAGTCCCGCTCATCTAATTAAATTAATATTCATTGATATTCTGGAATTTATAGTATGTTCTCTTCTTTTTATCCTATTTGATTTTCAGTTGCTTGGGGACAAGCAACAATTTAAGTTTGGTGTTGTGATGAGCGGATAATTTATACGCTTTTTGGCATTGTTTTTATATAGTTTTTAGTAAGTTTGAGCTACTTTTAGGGATGTTTTCATTAGTTTTTATGTTAAATTCACATTTCTGGACTTTACTATGAGTTTGTGTGTTTTTCTGTGATTTCAGGTAAATTCTGGCTGAAATTGAGGGACTTGAGCAAAACTCTGAAGAAGGCTGACACAAGGACTGCTGATGCTGTTGGAATCTGACCTCCCTGCACTCGAAATGAATTTTCTGGAGCTACAGAACTCCAAATGGCGCGCTCTCAACGGCGTTAGAAAGTAGACATCCAGAGCTTTCCAGCAATATATAATAGTCCATACTTTATTCGGAGATTGACGACGTAACTTGGCGTTGAACGCCAAGTACAAGCTGCTGTCTGGAGTTAAACGCCAGAAAAACGTCATGATCCGGAGTTGAACGCCCAAAACACGTCATAACTCGGAGTTCAACACCAAGAGAAGCCTCAGCTCGTGGATTGATCAAGCTCAGCCCAAACATACACCAAGTGGGCCCCGGAAGTGAATTTATGCATCAATTACTTACTATGTAAACCCTAGGAGCTAGTTTATTATAAATAGAACATTTATCTATTGTATTAGATATCTTTTGACCACTTTAAGTCTTTGATCATTCGGTCACTTGATCATGGAGAGGGCTGGCCATTCGGCCATGCCTGAACCTCTTTCACTTATGTATTTTCAACGGTGGAGTTTCTGCACACCATAGATTAAGGGTGTGGAGCTCTGCTGTACCTCAAGTATTAATGCAATTCTATTCTCTTTTATTCAAATCTCTCATATTCTTATTCCAAGATATTCATTCGTACCCAAGAACATGATGAGTGTAATGATGAAAGTGACGATCATTATCATTCTCACTTATGAACGCACGTGATTGACAACCACTTCCGTTCTACATGCAACCGAGCTTGAATGCGTATCTCTTAGATTCCCCAACAGAATCTTCGTGGTATAAGCTAGATAGATGGCGGCATTTATGAGGATCCGGAAAGTCTCACCTTGTCTGTGGTATTCCGAGTAGGATCTTGGGAATCCGGAAAGTCTCACCTTGTCTGTGGTATTCCGAGTAGGATTCCGGTAATGAATGACTGTGACGTGCTTCAGACTTGCAAGTGCTGGGCGTTAGTGACAGATGCAAAAGAATCAAGGGATTCTATTCCAGTAGGCGCAGGAACCAACCAGTGATTAGCCGTGCTGTGACAGAGTGCGTGAGCATAGTTTTCACTGCGAGGATGGGATGTAGCCATCAACCATGGGTGATGCCTCCAGACGATTAGCCGTGCGAGTGACAGCCGCATAGGATCATTTTCCCGAGAGGATTGAAAGTAGCCACCGCTGATGGTGAACCCCTATACAAAGCTTGCCATAGAAAGGAGTAAGAAGGATTGAGTTGAAGAAGTGGGAAAGCAGGCGTCCTTGAGCCATACAGTATCTCCATATGCTTATCTGAAATTCCCACCAATGAATCTACATAAGTATTCTATCCCTTTAATTTATTTTATTTATCCAATTTAATTCCATTTGACTCTATGATTCCACTCACTAACTGAGATCTACAAGATGACCATAGCTTGCTTCATACCAACAATCTCTGTGGGATCGACCCTTACTCACGTAAGGTTTATTACTTGGACGACCCAGTACACTTGCTGGTTAGTTGAACGGAGTTGTGAGCTTCTCTAACAGTGCCTGAAACTCTTTTATCACAATTTCGTCCACCACAAACATTCTCTAGAATTTCGTTTAAATTCAAACCCATAGCTGATAGTAGAACTAGAATAGATATTTTCTGTTTCCTACTGACACGAGCCCATATCTTTGCTTTTCTATCAATCTCTAGTTCTAATCTCCCTCCCCAATCCGATATTATAGTGCCAGTATAGACCAAAATCCTGTTATAGTCCAATTCCGACCGATAATAGATACCAGGGCTTTCCAATATTTGATTGATTACAATTCTATAAATTCCATTTACTATAGAAGTTCCCAAGGAGTTCATTAGAGGAATATTTCCAATAAAAATTGTTTGTTCTTGGATATCCTTATTGTTTTTCCAAATTAATCCCGCAGATACATATAATTCAGAGGAATATGTAAGTGATCCATATACAGCATCTTTTTCTTTTATCAAGGGTTCTACCAATTGGTATGTTTCCGCAAATAATTGAAATTCGATTTCTTGATCCGGATCTTCCATTTTTGGAAACTTATAAAGTTCTTCTCTTAAGCCCCGATCAATGAACCTACAAAACCCTTCAAATTGTATCTGATTCAATCCCGGTATTGTAGACATTCCCGCATTTTCACCCCCAATCATTTTTTATTTTTCCCTTGTATTTTTTAGAAAATGTCCCATCATTTGCTGTCTCATTATTCATCGAATAACATGAATAAAATTAGCAATAATGGAATTGTTGTTGCTTTTACCGAATCACATGAAATTTTTTTACCAACCCCGTATAGGAAATACCTGTTAGGAAGAAACAAAAAAGGTGGGAATCGAATTTAATACTCAAATTTGAATTTGCAACAAAACAAATGGATAGAATCCAAATGGAAAGGAATTGAAACGATCCAACTCGACTTCTTGGTTTTTTTAGAATATCCAAAAATATTACATATTTCAATTCGATTTGGATACTGGGAAAAAAATCGACTCGGGATTTGTTCGGCTCGATAAAAACCTAATCTAATAATCCTAAACAATATAATATAGAACAATATAATAGAAATCATAGAATTCATTTTAGAATACTTAATCCCTCCCTTTTCAATTTTTTTTTCCAAATTCAAAATTATCAAAATTATATATATAGATTTCTATTATATTAATAGGGAGAATTCGAATTTATAAAGGTGGGAGAGTTTACACACCACCCCTTCTTATTTGAGAATACAATTGGAATACGTAATAAAGCTAGTATATTTATTAAACCTGCACAAATCTAACTTCCGTTGCTATAGCTAGCCATATATCTAGTATCCAAATTAGATACATGTCTCTTCCTTTTATAGCAGTCCTATTTATTCGGTACAGAGCATGTCGTAGTCAATTTTTCAATTTCTATTGAATTTATTTTTTCAAGGAAAACTTCTTTCAATTATGGAAGCACGAGAATCTTATTTCAAATTCTGGTATATACGTATCATATGCGGAATACGGATATGATACCCGATAGATATTATCTCTGTAACAATTTCTAGTTATATTCTAGGGTTTACATATACTGACAATTACTGTTATAATTAAAATGGAGAAGGTTTATTGAATAAAAAAAGCAATATTGATAAATTTTGTATCAAATTGCATTTTTTTATCTCATAACGACAAAACCATCTTCTCATTTCGATTTCAAGAATTGTTCAGGAATTGTATAGTTAACGGTTCCGTTTTGTCCTTCCATTATTGCGTTTGTCGATCAAAGTGCATATCTCTTTTTCAATAAAAAAAAGGGTATTCTCATATATATATCGTTTTGGCGGCAGGGCCGAGCGGTAAGGCGGGGGACTGCAAATCCTTTTTCCCCAGTTCAAATCCAGGTGTCGCCTGATCGACAAGAGAATTGAATTTTGACCTTTTAATTAAAAAATGAGAGGAAAAACAAATTTATCTGTAATGTTTTCCGACTCTACTAGAAATCTTATCAAAACTTGTTTGATGTTCTAATAGAATTTATTGAATTGTTTCGTGTTAATATAATAGTTTTAGTGCAGAATCGAATCCCCTTTGACTCTGTACCAGCAATTTAAATAAATATATATAGTTATTATAGTTTCTAGTATTCTCAGTGATTATATTAATACAAAAAAAAACAACAAGAATTAGTGAACAATAGTAAAATAAATCCTTCATAGTGATTTTTTTTATAGAGATAGGAGAAAAAATTCACATGGATATAGTAAATCTTGCTTGGGCTGCTTTAATGGTAGTTTTCACATTTTCCCTTTCTCTCCGCATTGAATTTCATCAAATCCTAACAAGTCGGAATAGGTACCAGTTAAGTTATGGGATTTATGTTATTTCATTCGTTATACGAAAGAGTAGGTCGAGAAACTATATAATATATAATATAAGTTTATATTAGTATATAAGTATAACTAAATATAAGTCTAACTATATAGATATATAGTTATAGAATAGTTATAGAACAGATATCGAAATGACCGTGTAGATATCCCTTCAACACAACGTAGGTCATCGAAAGGGTCTCGAAGACTCACCAAAGCACGAAAGCCGGGATCTTTCAGAAAAATGGATTCCTATTCGAAGGGTGCATAACCACATGGATAAGCTCACACTAACCCGTCAATTTGAGATCCAATTCAGGATTTTCCTTGGGAGGTATCGGGAAGGAATTGGAATGTAATAATATCGATTCATACAGATACAGAAGAAAAGGTTCTCTATTGATTCAAACGCTATACCTACGAGATAGGGATAGAGAAAGAGGAAAGAAAAAACCAAAGATTTCACACAGTACTTTTGATCAAAAAATCAATCTGATTTATTTCGTACCTTTAGTATAGGTATAACCTTTCGCTTAATACTAAAAATCTATAAATGAAGCATATGAGGCTACATTAATCGGGGATACACGACAGAAGGAATTTCTTTTTTATTTGTAAACTTCACCTTCAGCAAGCGTTGGTTTTTTGCCATTTTTTACGAATAAAATAATGTGTCTTTCTCATAAGACTGAGATCGGTAAAAAAATAATCAAATCGCACCATCTCTGTAATAAGTAAATGCCTCCTTTTCTCCCGAGGTTGTCGGAATTATTCGTAATAAGATATTGGCTACAATAGAAAAGGTCTTGTCAATAAAATTTCCATTTATCCGAGATCTAGGCATAGGTAAGAATCCATTCGAAAATTGAATTCTTTATCGCGTGAGAAAAAAGAATCCCACAAACAAAGGAATTGTACAATACAAATAGTACGAAATAACGTAAAAAAGGAGAAGAAAAAAGAAAAAAAAATGGAGAAAAGAGAAGAAAATAAGAATATATGAAACAGGGGTGCCCAAGCGTATGCGTGGGTCATGTGTAAGCGTGGGGTGGAAGAATAGAATGCGACGCATAGGCGTGGGAAGGGAAAATAGAGGGTCACGCGTACGCGTGGGAAGAATTTGTGCTAGACGCACAGTTTCCGTACCTTTCGTGCATAACTCTTTGTTTGCAGTCATGCAGCAACAACACTCACGCACCATTCCCGCATGGTGGTTTTTCAGGGGTCACGCATACACGTGGGTGGTTGGAATCTTGGGATCACGTGTACGTGTGGCTAGGTACTCTGTTTTTTAAAATTTTTCAAGTTCTAGCACGAAACCAAACATTCCAAACATCCAAACAATCATGTAAGCACCACCAATCCTTATTAAACATACTAAACTACCAAATAAACTTAACCAACTAAACTAAACATGAAATTAAACTAATTTACTAATATATACAAAAGAGAAAAATGAAAAGAGTTTACCATGGTGGGGTGTCTCCCACCTAGCACTTTTATTTATAGCCCTTAAGTTGGACATTTGGGAGGCTCTAATCAAGGAGGCTTGTGCTTGAATTCATCCTTGAACTTCCACCAATGCTTGGATCTCCAAAATGCTCCGAGATTCCAATTTCATTGCACCAAACTTTGATGGAGTTCTTCACAAGTTATGAGCTCCCAAAATTGATCCCCATGATGTATACCGGGATCCCAAATCTTGTTTCTACACCCGTGTTCAAGTTGATCATCATTATTCTACTGGGGTGGCAACTGCGAAGAATTCTCAATTAAGCACACAAGAACTAACATTGGACAATAACAATAACAAGCACACATTGCAATTCCTCGACAACGGCGCCAAAAACTTGATGATGGATAAATGTCGGTTTAGAATTTCATAAAAATAACCACATTGCAAGTATAGTTCCAAACCAATAAATAACTCTCAATCAAAGTTTAATTTGTTTATCACAATGCAAACCCAATAAAAACTGAGAATATTTGAACTTCGGGTCGTCTCTCAAGGAATTTCAGGGAATCATGCATATTATTGGTTATGGGATTTATATTTTGGTGTTTTCGGTTTGTGAACAAGAAAATAAAATTAACAACTAAGAAACGTAAATGCTAAAAATCACTCAAGGTAAGGATCAAGAGTCAAGGTATCCTATCTTGGATCATTGACCACAACATGGTGATTACAAAGGATTAATTCCACTTAGTTATCCTCTAACAATTGAAGGAAAGTCAAGTGGACATAATTGGTCCTAGAACCAATTAACAACCCTAAATCACGAAAAAAACTGGACATCAATAATCTCAAGAGACCTAAGTCCTCAATCACAAGCCAAGAGTACAAAAAATCTACTCTAAAATACAACCAAGTATTTTGTCAAATACTTGGAAAGTATAAAAGGAAAGCACGGTAAAATTCCAAGAATATAAATTCTACAACTAGTCAAAGCAAGAAAATGATAATAACAACTCAATTAAACAATAAGAAATAAGAAAGCATAAATTGCATTAAAGGGAATCAAAATCCAATAATAGTGCATGAACATAAAAGTGACAAAATAAAGGAAATAACAAATAAAACTAAGAAAGCAAGGATGTAGTAACAAGAAATTGCAAGAAAAACTAACATAAAACAAGAATTAAACCTAAATCTAAGGAATTTCTAACCTAAATCTAGGCTAATTCTAGAGAGAAGAGAGAGATTCTCTCTCTAGAATATATCCTAAAGCATGATACTAAGCTATCATAATTACTCTCCCTTTGTTCATTCTTGAATTCTGCAACCCCAGAAATCGCCACCAGCGTGTTTCATTAATGAGGTCACATGCTTCTTGTTACGCGTGATCCACGCGTATGCGTGGGTACGTGTCATATTGCGATTTCCAGGTCACGCGTACGCGTGGGTCTCACATACGCCTCGCATGACAGACTTCCAAAATTTCATTTCTTCATGAATTCTCCATTTTTACATGCTCTTCATTCTTTCTATCCAATCTTTGTTTTCTAAGCCTGAAATCACTCAACACACATATCAAAGAATCGAATGGAATTAAAGTGAATTAAATTATCAATTTTAGGGCCTAAAAAGCATGTTTTAATCATTAAGCACAATTTAGGGAGAATTACAAAATCATGCTATTTCGTTGAATAAATGTGAGAAAAGTTTATAAAATCCACCAAATTCAATACAAGATAAATGATGAGTGGATATTTTATACCCTTTTTGACACTATTTTCTTAGTGTTTTTAGTTATAATTTACTAGGTTCTAGTAAGTTTTAGTGTAAAAATCACTTTTTGGATGCTACTTAGAGTTTTTGTATTTTTCTTATGATTTTAGGTGATTTTTGGGTGAATTTGGCAAGTTTTGGCAAAGTCTGATTCAGAGGCAAAGAAAGGATAGTAGATGCTGTCAAATCCTGACCTCCATGCATTCAAATGAGTATTTCTGGAGCTACAGAAGTCGAATTGACGCGCTCTTAAAGGCGCTAAAAAGCATACTTCTAGAGCTTTCTAGAAATATATAATAGTCTATACTTTACTTTGGAAAGGACTGCCCAAAACGGGCGTTGAACGCCCAACTTACTCCCTTTCTGGCGTTCAACGCCAAAACAGGACCAACCTCCTAAGTTGAATGCCCAGAACTCAAGTTAGACACCAGGCATCAGCCCAAACACTCACCAAGTGGGCCCCAAAGTGGATTTTAACACTTCTTAGATCATTTTATTTTATTTTTTTGTAATTTTTAATTAAAAACAACATTTTTTAGGTTTAGTCTTAGAGTTTTTATTATAAATAAGGGACTTCCTTCCTCCTAAGGATTATGCCTCCCAGGAGGGGAGAAGCACAGGCACATTACTTTGCACTTTCTTTTCTGTAAAACATGAGCAACTAAACCTCCTAAGTTAACGATAGGAGCTCTGTTCATCCCCATGAATTAATATTATTGCGTTTCTACTTTAATATATGTTTGATTCTATTCTATGATACATTTTTGTTCTTCATTCTTATGAATCTGGGGTAGAATGAAAGTATGACAACTTTATCTACATGAGTTCTTGAGAGTCCCTAACAGGATAGTATTGAGCTATAGCTTGAGAATGCATCATAGATTCCAATAGAGTATCTGGGCTAATTGGGATATGTGACATGAAATCTCATTAGTCATGGGTAATTGAGGTTTCTGTGGCGCTAAGGATAGAATCATAGAGCTTTATTCTCTAATCCGGAAGATCTGACCTTGTCTATGGTATTTTGAGTAAGATCATCAGAGATTGAATTGCGTGAGCTTCACCCTCGTTCAGATTAAATGACCACTGACCCTGGCGTTTGGTGTGGATAAGAGGAGTTAATGACCATTGACCCTGGCTTTAATCACTTACAGCCTTGCCATTGAATGAATCATTCGTTGTTAAAGTAGACAATGAGAAGTATTAATCCGGAAGAACAAGAATCTCCTAGGCCTTAACTGATTCTCCATCATCGTTTCTACACCAATTCAGTATTGTTTTCTTTATTATTTCATTTTATGCACATACATCAACAACTCTCTTTTCTATTCGCCTGACTAAGATCTGTAGGATAACCACAGCTTGCTCAATCCGACAATCCTCGTGGGATCGACTCTCACTCACCTAAGGTATTACTTGGACGACCCGGTGCACTTGCCGGTTCAGTTGTGTGAGTTCTAATTTTGCGCACCAAGTTTTTGGCGCCGTTACCAGAAATTGTTTGAGATTGACAAGCTACTGTTTGCCTTGCTACTTAGATCAGGTATCTTTTACTAGTTTTCTTTTAATTGTGTTTCTTATTTTCTTTTTCAAAAAAAGTTTCAAAACTTTTTATCTTTAGGCATCTTTTTCTTCTGTTTGAGTCTAGTATCAATTTTTAAATTTGGTGTCCCTTTGATTTTTCTTTTCTTAATTTTCGAAAATTATTCTTGTTTCCTTTCTTTTTGTTTGAATTTTTCCTTGGTGTTTTCTTTTTATTAATCTCAAAATTGTTAAATTTGGTGTTCGTCTAGTGTTTTTCTTTCCTTTTTAATTTTTTGAGAAAAAAATAATTATTATATATTCACTACTAGAAAACTAGTTATTATAGACGGATATTTCCGACGGATTTTATCCCACTGAAATACAGACAGAATTTCAGAGGGATTTTTTTGTCGGAAAATAAAAAAAATAGATTAGCATAAATTACAAACGGAAAAGAGAATCCGTCTATAATTCTGTCGGAAAAATTAATTTTTTTCCGTAGAATAGTTACAGACGGATTTTCCGTCTGTAATTAAGTAAATAAAATGCGCATTTTATTTACTTAATTACAGACGGAAAATTCGTCTGTAATCTAAAATTTTCTGTCTGAAAATTTTAATTTAGACCTAACCTATACCCTCTTCTCTCTCCGTGGCAGCCCCCGTTCAAACTGTGTTTCGAGCTCCAACACGAGCTTCTTCCTCTCTCCCTGGCACGAGTTACTTTTCTCTCCGTGGTTGCTACTTCTGCTTCTTCCGCCGTGGCCGTTGCCGCTGCCGCCGCTGCTTGCATCGCACAATCTCTCTGTCATCCCTTGCGTCCTACGAGATCCCCCCGCCGCCGCTCTCGTCGCAGAGCTCTCTCTGCCGACGCTCTCATCGCATCTGCTCCCTCTGGCGCCTCTTCCATCTAATCTCAACTCACTCTCTCAGTTCTTCTTGTAACCATCTCAAATTTCAGGTATATAAATCCTGATTTTGTGATTCTGTTCTTTGTGATGAACCTTAGGGCTCAATTTTTCTGTGCAGTTTTAGGTTTATCATACTCTACTTTTGTGCTTCGTTTGAATCTGCGGATTTACTCTGATTTTGATGAATTTTTTCTGCAATCGAAGCTTTCGTTTGAATCATTTGCTTGGACGAATGTTGAATCTGTTCTGTTCTGCTTTGTTCAAGTAATTTGTAATTCAATTTGAGCTATTTGTTTGATAATTATTTACAACTTTCATTATTTGATAATCATTTGCTTGTTATTCAGTGTTACAGCTCAAGATCTTGTTGACACTATGCTTCTAAATTTGCTTCTAAATTTCTGATATCTTCACTCTTAACGATGGATCTGTAACGCCTCTACTCAAAGTTAGGGTTTCATGTCTCTAATTATATGCTAATTATGAGATTATGTTGATAGTAATTGAGATTGTGAATGTTGCAGAGCATGACAGTGCATAATATGTATGTTGGAGAGGGTTCAGACTTCCAATATAATATATAAAAGGGTGGCTGAGCAGTGGGGTTCTCTTGGTGACTTGACTGTGTCTGTTACATCGATTCGATTCGATTGATACAGAAGGAATACTCAGGATCTGCTAGAACTGGCGATGGATCTGTTAGACGAGATCAAGTTGGTCTAGCGGGTCAAAATACTCAGGTAGTCAGGTTAATATTTCAATTGCATAACCCTTATAGAGTTCTATTTTATGTTTTAGAATTGTTATTCTGATAAATAAGGTTTAGTTCAATATTTAATTTGTATTAGTTTCTGTGTTGTTGGCTTATGTATTTTGCAGCTTGTTCATCAGGGTTCACTGAATTATATTAGTTCCCAGGTAAAGCTGGCCCTCCTTGTCTCTCCCAAGTCTTGAAGACATACTTAATCAATTTTTAACCCTTTAATTCTTATCTTCTGTGAGCTCTGAAGCAATGGTAAAAGGATTGGAGGAGTTAGTAATCAATTTTTAACCCTTTAATCTGAGAAGGCTCAAAGTGAGTTGGAGCATAGTCCAATCTTCTCATTCAGAACCAGAGAGTTGGAGCATAGTCCAATCACTAGTCTTCCACTACTTCAGTACTATCGAGAGTACGTTTGAGCCTACAAGCTTCTAAGTAATATTTTTCTCTTCATGGAACAGTTGGTTGAATCTATTTTAAGCAAGGTTGTAGAAGAGTTCAAGCATCAGATTGCAAGCTGAGGAGGTGAACAGTTACAACCAAAAATAACTTCAAGAGATCCTATTTCTCAAAGCAATGGGTCTGCATTGAAGTTTGTTATTGGCCTAGTTGTGTAAGTGCTTATGCTTATACTCAAACTCCGACATATATATAATTATGGTTTAGAGGTTATAAATGCAAGAACTCGGTTTTTCACAGTATCATTTCCATGAACATTGCAGTGGGAGTATCAAGTTGGCCCTTGTGTAGTTATTGAAGCCGCTGATCATATTTGGTGCTCAAGGTACATCCTTGATGTAATTGTAGTTTATTATATCTGGCTTCTAAAATAATCAGTTATAGATATGCTAAGACAACTTAATTCTTTACACTACAGATTAATTAGCTAGCTAGTGATTAATAATGTTTTTCGTGGGATTAAGAAGCTCTCATTAATCATGAATGTTAAAATAACATAGAAGTCTGTGTCCTTTGGTTTAGCACCAATTCTTGATTAGTATGACAAGGAAAGTTTAATGCCGAGTTTAAAGCATCTAATCACTAAAAGCAACCTCTTTCTTCCTGTTTTAAACCGTGGCCATTATTCTTTGCTTACACAGATACGAGATAACAGATGTAAAACAATTTACCTCCCTGCTACAAACCTCTTATCTTATATATTATAAAATGTTAACTGCACTCTTTTGTATGTTAGAATCTATTGCAATTAACCCTTAAAAATTATATCAACAATACTTCAATTCATCACATGTTTAATTTGTATGTTAGAAGCTTTTGTATGAATGTTTGGTTCAATTATTACTATTATTATTATTACAACTCCTCCAAATGCAATGACTTCCACCTTGGTTGCTGAGATAAAAATTACAGTCCAAGTAGAGTGTCTTATGTCTTATTTTAGATACACCCAAATTGACTCACCCTTATTTTAGATACAGTCCAAGTAAATTTTTTTTGTGTATACTATATCGAAAAATAATGTGATGACTAAAATGAGAGTGGGATGAAAAGATTTTGTATTCTTATTGTTCAGTTAATGCTACAAGAACTTCACTCCACTCTCCTTCTCAAGCTTCTATATGAAGCAAAGCGCATGCTTGATAATGAAAACCAGCTGAAACACGATCATATATTTATTTGGTTTTGAAGATTTTCTTTTCTGATGAATAAAATATCTGTTCAAGGTCTCTTGCATCTTGTTGTTGTGACTGAATATGCAAAAAGATTGCAGGTTTCATGTTATCAGCCAGTAGTCTCAGTAATTTCATTAAATAAGCACATAAACTAAAAGAATGTTATGATTTTTCCAAAATGCATTTAGTATTCTTATGTTTTGATATTCTTATTAGGCAGATGCTATTGTGCAAAAGCTACTAATTGGAAGTAACTTGGAGAAAGATGGTCCCACCACTTTGTTAATTACTGCAAAATTTATATAATACTTTTCTAAGCCTATTTCTGTCTTTACAAATGCTCTGTAGGTTGTGGTATACCAAGGAATAATAAGGGAAAAGCCAACTAGTGAGAAGGAAGCTCGAGAATTCATTTTTTGTCCATGAAGACCAGGTAAGCTATCTCTGTTACTCTGCAATTTGCACAATGCCATTGCTCTTTTTCTTCATTTTCTTCTGTTTTCACTTTCTTCAATTCTTTTGTAATGTGTTTTTATCTTGTTAGTTTCCTTTTCTCTTAGTTTTGTGATAAGTTTGAGTTTTAGTTTTGTTAATTAAAATAGAGGTTGTTTCTGGGATCACAATGGTTAAGAATTATCTTTTTAGCCTTCTTTTCTCTTAGTTCTAATCACTGAATTCATCAGGTTGCAACATATGGTCATTTTCAAGATTTTTCATTCGGATAATTTAATTTATTTGAGTTATACTACATGCATGAGGAAATGGTGACTATGTTAATTGTTATTTGGTTAAATTCCGGTCATTGCTCTTAAAAAATTAGACTTTTTTTTAGTCAAAATTTAAAAGGTGCTCCATGCTCTTATTTGATTTGAAACAAGAAAAGTCAATTTTACTACTTCTTCCCACTATACTTGGTTGCTTACTAGTATGAATTTATTGCACTGTTTATCCTTTATGATAAAAAGTGGCATGTGTAAAGTGTAGATTGTGCCTACCTAAATTTTCCTTGTATGTTTGAGTTCATCAATGACACTAACAGTTTTTGTGGGTATTTATTGCCTTTTAATTAGTACAGCTGAAAGTCATGTAACAAGTCAATCAGATGATACATAATTGGTGAATTTAAAAAAAGAAAGGAAAAAAAAAGCAACATTTTTTATACAAGGGAGCAAGTACAATACATTGATTTCCCTGTGTGTTCTGTTGCCAACTTCAATATTATATTAGGCTTAAAATTAAAAACCTTAATGATTTGGTATTAAATGGAACAAATTTTGCAGACTTCGTTGTTTCCTGTATAACCATTATGTATCAGTTATAGGATTGGTTGATTAGTGAGAGGGCTGTGGTACTAATTGTTGTTTGCATTTTACCACTCATGCTTCAGGTTTGTGATCAGAACAAAGTAAATGGAAGTGGAGTTGAAATAGTTTCGGATGAAGTGAAATCAAAATCATTTAGAAAAGCCAAGTATGATGATGAAATGCCTCCTAACATCGACCTTGACGAGTGGGATCACACAGCATCCAGAACCGGTAGCAGCTCTAATCATGCTTCTTCAACTCAGTCTTTGAATCCTTCAAGTAGATTCCTTTCTCGTTTTAGCTTCATTCCTGGTAACATAAGCTTCAGACTTAGCAGAACCACCAGTCTTGGTTCATCAAGGCCTTGTCCTGTTTCTTCTGGAAGTCTCACCATATTTAACAGTGAAGATGAACTTAATCCTCATCCAAGCCACCCTGGAAGCTTGATTAATAGAAATGAAACTCAACAACGTAGAGAATTGCTTAATGCATCTTTTGATGATCAAGTGCCTATTCGAAGAAGAGAAGGAAATTCGAAGAACAGAAGAACGTAGCATACAGTTTGAAGAAGGGAAGACAATTAGGGTTTTTGGGTATTTTTTATTAAAACAATGAGATATTGGCCAATGATGTTGAAAAATAACATCCAATTTTATAGGTATCATGTAATGAATATTATGTTTATTTATGTGATTTTTGGCTTTTTTTTTTTCAATTTATAGTGTTTGATGGAGTAAATTTAGAAAACAAATATAAAGTATTCATTTTGCAATGGAAAAATCTAAAAAAAATTCTATTTTATCTTACTGACGGATTTACAGACAGATTTTCTATCTGTAATCAGAACGTGGGATGATTTTCCAAAGTTCAAATTACAGACGGAAAATCTGTTGAAAAATTCGTCTGTAGTTACAAACGGAAAATCCGTCGGAAAATTCCGTCTGTAATTACAGACGGAAAATCCATCTGAAAATCCGTCTGTAATTACAGACGGAAAATCCGTCGGAAAGTTCGTCGCCTTTGGGAAATGGATAGAAAATTTACAGAGGGAAAATCCGTCGGTAACTTCTAAAAATCCGTCTGTAATTTTCCGACGGAAAAAATCCGTCGGTAAATAATTTCCGACGGGACTTTTACAGAGGGACAAAATCCGTCGGTAATTTCGTCGGTAACCAAAAATCCGTCTGTAATAAAGACTAGATCCATCTGTAAATCTGTCTGTATTAATCCATTTTCTAGTTGTGATTGTAAACATATTTTAAAAAACTTTTAGATTTGATTTCAAAATTTTAATTTTAGTGTCACATTGGTAATCTTCTGATTTAATTTTCTTGTTTATCTTTTTCATCTTTAAATCTTTATCATAACTTTTTCTTTAATTTCAAAATTTTGTTAGCTTATCTTTATTTTAAATTCAAAATTTTGAAAGCCTAGTATTTTGTTAGTTTTTCTTTCTTTAAAATTTGAATTTCAAAATCTTTCAAAAAATCAAATCTTTTTAATTTCAAAATTTTTCAAAAAAAATCAAATCTTTTGTCTTAAATTTTTAAATTCTTATCTTATTTTATTTGACTTTTTCTTTCCAAATTTAAATTTTAACATCTTTGATTAACTCTTTCTTTTTAAATTTTAAAAATTTTCAAAATCAAATCTTTTATTTTATTTTCAAATTTTGTTAGTTAGTTATTTGTTTTATCTTATTTTAATTTTAAAAGTTCGGTTTCTTGATTAGTAATCTTGTTTTTCTTGTTTATTTTTTCTATCTTTAAATTCTTTATCTTATCTTTTTTTTATTTTCAAATTTTTTTTATCTTATCTTATTTCAAATTTTAAATTTTAAATTTTAGTATCTTGTTAGTCTTGCTTTCTTTTAAAATTTGAATTTTAAAAATTTCTAAAACTTATCTTACCTTTAACTTAAATTCAAATTTTAAAAGTTTAGTATTTTGTTTGTTTCTCTTTCTTTTAAATTTGAATTTCAAAATCTTTAAATTTTTAAAACCTTATCTTATCTTGTTTCTCTCTCTCTTGACTTTTTCAAATTTTGAATTTCAAAATCTTTATTTGACTTTTCAATTTAAATTTCAAATTTCTTTAAATTCAATTTTTTTTCAAATCTTGTTAGTTAGTTATTTGTTTTATCTTGTTTTAATTTTAAAATTTGGTGCTTCTTTAGTCTTTCTTTCTTTCAAAAATTAAATTTTGAAATCTCTTCTAATCTTATCTTGTTTCTTTCTCTTGATTCTTTCTTTTTAATTTGAATTTCAAAATCTTTATTTGACTTTCTCTCTCTAATTTTCGAAAATCTCATCTATAATTTTCAAATCTTTTAATTAATTATTTGCTTTATCTTGTTTTAATTTTAAAATTTATAATATCTTTAGTTTTTCTTCCTTTCTTTCTTTTTGAATTTTGAAAATTTTTAAACCCTTTTCTTTCAAATTTTTTTTATTTTTTGAAATTTTCAAGTATTATTTTTTTATTTTCAAATTAGTATTCTATTTTTTTATTTATTTAAAAAAACAATAATAATATTTTTTTGGGTATCTCACTGGAAATTCTCTAGACTTTGAGATAGAGACTCCCCACCTTTCTTTGTTTCTTGACTGTGCAGGAACACTAGAATCACTATGTATCTAGATGGAGGTGCACAACTCAGAGGAACCTTAGGATTTTTCTCAGCTCTTAACCCTTATCTCTATGGAAGCAGCATTAATATACCTCCTATTGGAGTAGATCATTTTGAGCTCAACCCAAAATTCATCATTCTAGTGCAGCAAAACTGTCAATTTCATGGACTCCCATAGGAAGATCCTATCAGGTTCATATCTGATTTCCTACAGATTTGTGATACTTTTGGAGTGGATCCTGATGTCTATAGGCTGATGCTCTTTCCGTTCGTTGTGAGAGATCAAGCAAAAGACTGGTTGGAAGCTCAACCTAGAGAGAGCTTAAACACATGGGGTAAACTTGCAAAAAAGTTTCTGACTAAATACTTTCCACCAAGGAAGTTAACCGAGTTGAGGCTAGACATTTAGAACTTTAAGCAAGGGGAGAGTGAATCCTTCTATGATGCTTGGGGGAGGTACAAACTAATGATCAAAAGATGCCCCATCGAGATGTTCACACATTGGGTCAAGATAGACATCTTCTATGAAAATCTCTCTGAGATGACCAAGAGGTCATTGGATCACTCTGCAGGTAATTCTCTGCACATGCAAAAGACACCCAGAGAGGCAGATGAGATTATTGAGATAATTGCTAATAACCAGTACTTATACTCATCTAAGAAGACTCCGTTGAGAAAGGGAGCTCAGGAAGTAGAGACTACAGAGGCAAAGAGTGCCAGCAAAAAAGTAAAATGCCCAGGAGGGGGCAGATTTGAAGTTGAACGCCCAGGAGGGGGCAGAATGGAAGTTGAACGCCCAGAGTGGGGGGCAATAAACATCAATTCAAAAGACATTTGCCCCAGGCACCCTGACAACCCCTTTTCAGTTACTCTGGACACTCATCCTGCATCACCCAAGGCCCTAAAGTACAGACCCAAGTTACCATACCCTCAAAAACTTTAGAGACCTCCTAACATTCTCCTCAGAGTCACAGAAGTGAATCCAGAAGAAGAGTGTAAGACCCTCATCATGACCAAGGAGACTGAGCCTAAAGTGGCACACACAGTTGAGGGACTAAATGAAGAAAAGGCTCAAGAAGAGGCTGAAAGTACACTGTTACACGCCCCTCTTATGGGAAGAAAGCCTGAAGTACCATACCCTTAGAAACCCCAAAAGGAGACCAAGGACGAGCACTACTTACAGTTCTTGGAAATCTTTAAGAAGTCGCAGATCAATATTCCTTTTGCTGAGGTTTCAGAGCAAAGACCTCTCTCTGCTACACTCATAAAGAGCTCACCCCCTGCAAAAGAAGAAGAGTTAGAAGTGCTAGAGCTAAAAACAGAGGCCCCTGTACCAAGTAAAATCCCAATGACAAGGGAGGAAAATAATTATGGGAGTTTCCACTCCTATAAAGCAGGGAATGGCTTAGAGGGTAAGTTTCTTGAACCACCAATTCAAGAAGTTCTTGATGAAGGGTACACTCTACTGATCACCCAACACCCAAGTCCTGAATCCATGGTGGTGAAGATAATCAAGGAAAAATCTGAAAAGGGGATTGTGACCAAAAAACACAAGATGATATCCATGAAAAAGAGAAGGTCATCCAGAAGTAATCCAACCCCCGCCCTAACAAGGAAGGAGAATCAAGCTGATAACCATAAAAGAAAGTTTGTTAGGAGGAATTCAAGTCCAAGGGCACTAATCATCTCATCTTCTCCCTTGGGTTCATTTCTTTTAACCAACTGGAAGAAGAGAAAGAAAGTCAACAATCAAATGTCAAGCTAATGACATTAAAGAAGCGCTTGATGGGAGGCAACCAACTACAAGTATCCCTTAGTTTAATTCTATTTTGATTTCAGTTTTCTTTAGTTTGAGTTTTTTTAGTAAATTTTTATTTATCATTGATTTCCATAGTTTTCCCTCGCTTTTTAACGTCTGTCCTCGCTTTTTAACATCTGTGATCATGTGCAGCACTTAGAATAGAGGTAGAGACATTTAAGATTGAAAACAGAACATTTTGAGGAGAGTCCCTTGCTGGCGTTGATCGCCAGATAAGGAGGAAGCTGGGCGTTCAACGCCCATTCAGGAGCTGAGAAGGACCATTCCTTGGTCCCCTTTGGGCGTTCAACGCCCACTATGGAGCATGCACTGGCGTTGAACGCCAGTAATGGAGCAAGGCTGGGCGTTCAACGCCCATAAAGGATCCAGTCCTGGCATTTAAACATGGTGAACCATCTTTATAGAAGAGCACAGCCTAAACAACTATCGGCACTAAGGTGGTTGAGTTTCATTCCCCCTTTCTTTCTGTTTTTCAATATGGGTTAATACTTAAATTCATCTCTAAAAGATCACTCATTTTTCAAATTAGTTCTCAAATGCTTTTTTTAGTCATATTAATCCCTGAAAGATAAAATGTAAGTCAAACTAGTCCTTCCGTCAGTTGGATGATGACGTGTCACGTTAAGTGCCACATTCACAAGATGATTAGTTGACATGTCAAGTCAGTGACACGTGGCGTCACTTGACATGTAAAAAATTTTTATAATCAAAATAGCCTTTGAAAGTCTAGACGTAAGTCATTTTCATCCCTAAAATTTTAATAATTAATCAAACTAGTCCTTATATAATTTTTTTATTTTTTTCTTCATAATATTAAATTTGAAATATGTTTTGATACTACTAATTTTAATAAAAATGTAATTGACAAACAAAAAATTA
This sequence comes from Arachis hypogaea, assembly GCF_003086295.3. Classification (NCBI taxonomy): domain Eukaryota; kingdom Viridiplantae; phylum Streptophyta; class Magnoliopsida; order Fabales; family Fabaceae; genus Arachis; species Arachis hypogaea. The sequence continues at coordinate 100,822,023 of NC_092041.1, read as the reverse complement.
GTAATTGTATTTTTTCTTCTTAAAATTTTTTCAATAAAATTATCTCTCTCCTTTAATTCTTCTCAAAATCTCTCTTATTCTTTTCTATTTTAAAATCTTTTTCTTACATTATTACATTTTGCTGGAATATATATATATATATATATATATATATATGACCTGACACGTCAACCAATCATCTTGTGACACGCACTTAACATGACACGTTTTCATCTAACTGACGGAAGGACTAATTTGACTTACATTTTAACTTTCAGGGACTAATATAACTAAAAAAATTATTTTAGGACTAATTTAAAGAATGAGTGATCTTTCAGGGATGAATTTGAGTATTAACCCTTTCAAATATTCTATTCTATTTTTTGTTTTCTATTCTAGCTCTTGCATGATCACTATTAGGATTTTCTTTGCTTTCTAGTCTAGTAGTTCAATTTTGAAAATTTAAAAAAAATTATGGGTAGAAGATATCTCATGCATTACTCACTAAAGCTTAAAAAGAAAATTTTTCAAAAAGAAGTAGTAAAATGCATAAGATTTGGAGTTATATCATGAGTTATTCCAATTACTTAAGATGTGGTGGCCAAATCTTCATTTTCTGAATGTATGAATTAACTGCGCATATTTGATATTAGAATTGAGTATGTTGGCTCTTGAAGAATTGTGAATTTAGAGAAGTATTATTGATACTCTAAAAAGTAAAAAATATTGATTCTTGAAGCAAGAAAAAGCAGCAAAAAGAAAAAAACAAAAGAAAAAAAGAGCAAGGATCCAAGACTTTGAGCATCAATAGTTAGGAGGGTCAAAATTGGCCTAAAAAGCTCAAATGAGTTGTTATCCCTAACTAAATGCTTGTGGTGTGAAGGTGTCAAGTGAAAAGCTTGAGACTGAGCAGTTAAAATCGTGACCAAAGCAATAAAAAAGTACACTTAAGAACTATAGGCACCACTGTCTGGGAATTTAAGCAAAGATAAATTTGAATCCAAAGGGTTCCCCCAGTTAAGAGCCATGGCGTTTATGTATCCGGTAGTAATACTTAAAAACAAAACACTTAGAGTCACGGCTATGCTCAAAGGTACAAAGCACCAAAACAAAAAGAAATTGTGTTCAAGAATCAAGAAAAGTTAAAAGAAGAGAATCAATAATATTATCCGGATTCTAGTTCCAAGGGATGCCAATACTTCTTAGCTTCAAAGGAAAGTGAGATGCCAAAACTATTCAGAAGTAAAGAGCTAATAGCCCCATTCAATTATTTGGAACTAAGCTTCATGGAAAACTCTAAGACTTATTGTATCTTTCTCTTCTTTTTAGTCCTACTTGTTTTTGGTTGCTTGAGGACAAGCAACAGTTTAAGTTTGGTGTTCTAATGAGTGGATATTTTATACCCCTTTTGACACTATTTTCTTAGTGTTTTTAGTTATAATTTACTAAGTTTTAGTAGTTTTGAGTGCAAAAATCACATTTTGGATGCTACTTGGAGTTTTTATGTTTTTCTTATGATTTTCGGTGATTTTTTGAGTGAATTTGGCAAGTTTTGGCAAAGTCTGATTCAGAGGCAAAGAAAGGATAGCAGATGCTGTCAAAACCTGTCCTCCATGCATTCAAACGAGCATTTTTGGAGCTACAGATGTGCAATTGATGCGATCTCAACGGCATTGAAAAGAAGACTTCCAAAACTTTCCAGCAATATATAATAGTTTATACTTTTCTTCGTAAAGAATTGCCCAAAACGGCCGTTGAACACCCAACTTACCCCCTTTCTGGCGTTCAACGCCCAAACAGAACCAACCTCCTAAGTTGAACACCCAGAACTCAAGTTAGACACCAGACATCAGCCCAAACACTCACCAAGTGGGCCCCAAAGTGGGTTTTAGCACTTGTTAGCTTATTTTATTTTCTTTTTGTAATTTTTAATCAAAAACAATATCTTTTAGGTTTAGTTTTAGAGTTTTTATTATAAATAGGGGACTTCCTTCCTCCTAAGGATTATGCCTTCCAGGAGGGGAGAAGCACATGCACATTACTTTGCACTTTCTTTTCTATAAAGCATGAGTAACTAAACCTTCTAAGTTAAAGATAGGAGCTCTGCTCATCACCATGGATTAATATCATTGCTTTTTTACTTTAATATATGTTTGATTCTATTCTATAATACTTTTTTGTTCTTCATCCTTATGAATCTGGGGTGGAACGGAAGTATGACTCCCTATTCTAAATGAGTTTTTACGAGTCCCTGACAGGATAGTATTGATCTACAGTTTCAGAATGGATCACATATTCCAATAAAGTATCTGGGCTGATTGGGATATGTGACATGAAATCTCGTTAGTCATGGATAATTGAAGTTTCTGTGGTGCTAAGACTAGAATCATAGAGCTTCATTCTCCGATCCCAAAGATCTAACCTTGTCTGTGGCATTTTGAGTAAGATCATCAGAGATTGAATTGCGTAAGCTTCACCCTCGTCCAGATTGAATGACCACTGACCCTGGCCTTTGGTATGGATCAGAGGAGATTAATGACCACTGACCCTGGCTTTAATCACTTACAGCCTTGTCATTGAATGAATCATTCGTTGTTAAAGTAGACAGTAAGAAGTATTAATTCGGAAGAACAAGCATCTCCGAGGCCTTAACTGATTCTCCATTATTGTTTCTACATCAATTTAGTATTGTTTTCTTTATTATTTCATTTTATGCACATACATCAATAACTCTCTTTTCTATTCGCCTGACTAGGATCTGCAGGATAACCACAACTTGCTCAATCCGACAATCCTCGTGGGATTGACCCTCACTCACCTAAGATATTACTTGGATGACCCGGTACACTTGCCGATTCAGTTGTGCGAGTTCTAATTTCACGAACCAATAAACCATAAAATTATGGTTTATCAGTGCCCGTAGCGTCGAGCTCTACAAATCCCACCAAACAATTTAAGAGGTAAGTCACATTTTCTGTCCCAGCTACTCATCCCCTCAATTTCAAAATTCAATCAGTAATTATGTTGAATCTTGTGTAAATTTGGTGTTTAGTGTCGAACTAACTTGTGGATTTTGTTGGGTTTGGCTCACTTGAGCTTTGGGCAAGGTGAAAACCCTACCCTTCTTGTGGATTTGTTGAGATTTTGAGTTCGGAGAATAATTATAGTGATATATGTGGATTAGATTGAATATTGTTGCTGAATATCAAATTGGAGGACAAATTTGTGAAATTAGAACTTAATTGAGGAAATGGAAGCTTAAGATCAATTTTGGAAGCTTGTTTCGTTGGTGATGGGCTGTGGTTGATAGCTTATGGTGCGCGAAATGCTTGAGGTGTTCCGGGTTAATCGAAAAATCGGCCAAAGTATGGTTTCAGTTTCTCGTATCTAAAATATAATGTGTCATAAAAATGTGGGTTAGTGACCGTAAGATAGGAATTGAATGGTTGATATTGTTGATTGGTTGAGGTTGATTATTATGTATGTGGTTAATGGCTTTTGAGGTTGTGATTGAGGTTCTTGTTAATGATATATGTAACTTGTATATGATAGTGGTTGATGTGTATAATGGTTAGTGAATTTGAATATTATTTGAATTCGAATTATTGAGTTGAGATTGATGAAAAAGGAGAATTGGTAGGTTGTGGGATGAATAAAGAGGTTGAAAATATGAATTTAGAGTGCTTGATGATGTTATGGTAAGATTTATTTTGGTTTTAAAAGGTTTGAAGTGTGTATGTTTTGAAAGTTGAGGTTTGCGAATTTTATGAAAACTCTTATTTTTAGCCAAATTTGGTGGAGCATAACTTGGCCTCTAGACCTTCGAATTTTATCAAACTTGCCTTGAAAGAAAATTTGGTCAGAGAGGTTTACACCGTTCAAAAAATAGAGGAGAAATATTTTAAAACAACAAAGTTATGCACGATCAAAGTTTGGTGTGCAAAACATAAATTCTAGACTTAGCGGCTTTTGAGATTTCTACTAAGCATGCGTACGCGAGGAACACACATGGCGCAAGCAGTTCATTTGGGGTGGAACACACGCGTATGCAAGCAAGGGGGTTGGATACACGACCACCCATTTTTAGCCGTGTGCGTTGATAAACCACTATTTTATTATTTATCTTGTGCTAAATTGAGTGGATTTTGTCAATCTTTTATACACTTATTCATATAAAATGCATGATTTTACATTTTCCTTGCTAATTTGGTGCTATGATTGAAAACATGCCTCTTTGACTTTAAATTTGCTATTTTTAATCCTCTCTTATTACCATTCGATGTCGTGATGTGTTTGTTAAGTGTTTTCAGGGTTTATAGGGTAGGAATGGCTTAGAGGATGGAAAAGAAGCATGCAAAAGAGGAAGGAACACAAGGAATTAAGGATTTCATGGGCGAGCAGCAACGCGTGCACGTGGAGCAACGCGTACGCGTGACCAGGAGAAAGTTCAGCGACGCGCACACGTGGAGCGACGCGTACGCGTGAATAGAAAATTGCGCAGCGACGCGTATGCGTGATATTCCGACACGTGCTGCAGATATCAAAATTCGCTGGGGGTGATTTTTGGGCCCCGTTTTGTCCCAGTTTCAGGCCCGAAAGTCCAGATTAGAGGCAGGGGTGAAGCTGAGACAGAAGACACATTCATTCTCACTTAGTTTTAGTTTTAGTTTTGAATTTTAGAGAAAGAAACACTACTTCTCCCAGGGTTCTTGGTATTTTCTTAGCTTTGCTTTTGGACTGGATTTGGAGAGAGTTGCTACTACCTTCGATTGAAGTTTCCATCGTTATAGTTGCTTTTCTATCACGCTACTCTTTTGCTTTCCATTTAGTTGCTCCAATTCATGTTCGGATTTTGTTAAGTTGAATTTATTAATACAATGAATGATTTTTATATTTAATTCTATTGCTTGTTAATTTCTTTTAATTAATTGTCAGTCCCAATTTTTTCTTTTATAAATTTATTCTAATTACCATGTCTCCTATTTATTCTGATTACATATTTATGAAAATGGCATACATGTTTATGATTTAAAACTTCCAACTTGGCTTGGAAATTGATTAATTGGAAACCCTTGAGTTGGAATACTCAAGTGTTAATATGTAATTGGAAATTTCTCTCAAGTGAATTTTTACTAACTCTAATCCTTCCTTGGGAGGGGAGTGGGACTTGTGAATTAGAGCTGGTATTACCTACTTGACTTTACTCTATTAGTTAGAGGATAACTAAGTAGAAGCAATTACCTTTTACTATTATACTTGAGAAAGTCAACAAGGATAGAAACTCCAATTAATCTTCTCTTAGCCAAGGTTTTTTATTTCAAATACAGAACATCTCTTGTTAATTGCTCCTTGCGTTAATTTCTTGTTATTTACTTTTCCATTTTCAAACTCCAAAAATTACTCAGAAAATTCTTAACCAATAAATTGCACCTTGTGTCAACTCTTTGGGAAATGACCTGGGAATTCTACTCTCAGTTATTTTATTCTAAATTGTGACATCCTTTTAAATTGAGAGTGAAATTTTCATCGGTTAAGAACTGTACTTGCAACGCTATTTCTATTAAAAATTTCTTATCCGGCAATTTTCCACCCGTCATGCGTACAACTCCTGTTTTTCTAAAATATGAATTTTTGTATTTTTAAACTATTCCTCTATCTTTTAAAACCTTTATAACTCTCATTTAAATCCTAGTAGATAGATTTTGGGTAATGGAGTATGGTTGAGACTGTTAGAGAATATATCTTGTTGGTGAATAGAGAGGTAAAGCGGAGATTTGTTATTGAAGAGTGCTAAAAATGTTGAATGTGAGAATAATGATAGTTGATTAAGATTGAATAAATGTATGTTTGAGATACCTAGGCAGTAGCAAGGATGGTGGTTCGTCTCGCTTGCTCCGGGTCAATGTTTGAGATTTGATAATAATGATGATTGATTTAGACTGGATGAATGTATGTTTGAGATACTTGGATAGTAGCAAGGATTGCGGTTCGTCCTGCTTATTCCAGGTCAGTGATGATTAGATTTTTGATGGTATAGAATTTCACAAATGAATTCTCGTTGCAAGTATAGTTTCTAAACCAACAATAATCCTTTCATACAAAAATTTGTTTGTCACAAGTACAAACCCCTAAAATCTATAAACCGAAGTATTTAAACCTCGGGTCGTTCTCCTTAGGAATTACAATAAAGTGTCTTGTTATTGGTTATGAGTTATTTTTTGGGGTTTTGATAAGAAACATGAAAGATAAATGGCAAGAAAGTAAACTAATGGCTAAAAAGGTCTTGGCAAGGGTTGGTGGTCAAGGATCTCTATCCTAATTACTAACCACAATATGAGAATTGGCAAGGATTAATCTCATTAAATCATCCTCTAACTAGTAGTAAAGGAAAGTCAAATGAGCTATATCAATCCTAGTCCATAAGTCCTAACTCTCCACTAATTCAATTAGTGAGAACTAGAGTCAATGGCTCCCAATCATCAATCACTTGGACATTAGTAACTCAAGAGGTCCTAAGTTACCTTTCCAAGCCAAGAGTATAAAATCCTACTCTAAAATCCAACCAAGCATTTCATCAAACACTTGGAAGGCATAAAAGGAAAACATAGTAAATCAACAACAAGAACAAAATCTAACAACAATTATTGAAAGGAATTAACAACACAAATCAAAAGGAACACAATTATTATGATTTACCTTGAATTGAATTGAAAGAGAAAGGAAGGAACAAAAGTGGATCTACAATCAAAGTATAAGAACAACATAAAGGAAGTTACAACAAAAGAATAGAGGAAGATGAATGTAACAACAAAGAATTGAAAGGTAGAAGTAGAAGAAAGCAAAGATTAAAACCTAGATCTAAGAACTAATCCTAATCCTAATCCTAATTCTAGAGAGAAGTGAGAGCTTCTCTCTCTAGAAACTACTTCTAAAACTAAACTATGACTAATGGTAACTAACTTGTGTTTTCCTCTTCATTCCTTGGGTTAAATAGCATCAGAAATGAGTTTGATTGGGCCCACAAGGCTTTAGAATTCGCTGGCCACGTTTTGCTTTAAGTGAACCAGGTGGCAGCAACGGCGCGTGCGCGTACTATGCGCGTGCGCGCCACCATACGTGTAGCAACTATGACAAATATTCTATCGTTTCGAAGCCCCGGATGTTAGCTTTCTAACCCAACTGGAACCGCATTATTTGGACCTCTGTAGCTCAAGTTATGGTCGTTTAAGTGCGAAGAGGTCGGCTTGACAGCTTTCCAGTTCTTTCATTTCCTCATGAGTTCTCCAACTTTTCATGCTTTCTTTCTTCATTCCCTTGATCCAATCTTTGCCTCCTAAATCTGAAATCACTTAACAAACATATCAAGGCATCTAATAGAATCAAGGTGAATTAAATTTAGCTATTTTAAGTCCTAAAAAGCATGTTTTCACTCTTAAGCACAATTAAAGGAGAAGTTATAAAACCATGCTATTTCAATGGATAAATGTGGGTAAAAGGTTATAAAATCCCCTAAATCAAGCACAAGATAAACCCTACAAATGGGGTTTATCAACCTCCCCACACTTAAACCAAGCATGTCCTCATGCTTAAGCCAAGAGAAAGCAAAGGGCATCAACATTTATTCAATGTAAATAAACTATATGCAACCTAAACTACATGCAACTAAATGCAAAATGGTTTTACCTACTTGGTTAAAAATAAATCAATCCTCCAAGTGCATGTATAAATGGGTAGGGCTAAGATCATATGACGATTCATGAATCCTACCAATTCAAGTGTGGAAATGAAGTTCAAATAGACTTGCGAGAAGAACGCTCATGAAAGCCGGGAATCAAGGAATTGAGCATCGAACCCTCACCGGAAGTGTTTACACTCTAGTCACTCGGTGTTTGGGGTCGATTCACTCAATTCTCCCCTAATCATGCTTTCCAAGATTTGTTTTTCATCTAACAATCAACAATTATTCAGTGCAAGCATACATGTATCATGAGGTCTTTTCTTTAGGTTGTAATGGGGCTAGGGTAAGGTAGGATCATATATGGTCAAGTGAGCTTGAAGTTTGAATCTTTGATAGGCTTAGACTTCCCACCTAACCTATGACATCCTATACAATTAAGTACTAATCTAACTACCCATTCCTCACTTTTTCACATACTCATGCATTTTCTTTTCATTTCACAACATTTATGCATTGATTCTTATTGAGCTTCACTTTGGGGCATTTTGTCCCCTTTATTGCCTTTTTCTTTTCTTTCTTTTTCTATATACATTTTTTCTTTTCTTTTCTTTTCTTTTTCTTTTTCACTTTTTCTTTTTTCTTTCAAACTATACACAAGAACATCAATGCATAAGGTCTATACATTTAATCAATACATGAGTATGTACCCAATTCCTCAATATTTCCAATAACAATACAAAACTACCCTTTTATTCACCCAATGTCCCAAGACTCCCACACTTGAATGATACTCACACACACTAGCCTAAGCCAATCAAAGATCCAAATTAAGGACATTTATTGTTTTTCGCTTTAAGGCTTGTAATGTGCTAAATTAAGAACAAAGTGGGTTAAGCGTAGGCTCAAATTGGCTAACAATGGATGATAAAAGGTAAGGCTATTTGGGTAAGTGAGCTAATGAAATGATGGCCTCAATCATATAAATGCATGAATACAAGGAATAATGGACATAAAGAATCAAACAAATCAAAGATTACAATCATAGAAAGAGAATAATGCACACAAGAAGGAAAAATAAGTGGTTATAAGATGTAACCACACCATTAGGCTCAAAACTCACTTGCTTGTGTTCTTAGCTCAAAATCCATGTTCCAAAGTACATTCTTTCAAGCGAGTTCCACAAAGTATTTTTTTCAAATTGGTAGGGTGCCCTAAAACAGTTTCTTGGAAAGGAAATCATCACCCTAACCAAGTAGTCCTAACAAAAAAAAAAGAAGTGGTAAAAATATGTACAAATTCTAATTAACATGCAACCTATCATGCAATGCAACGACTAACTAACATTGGTGTTGAAAAAGAAAATTGTTACCCATGGAGATCGGTCGACGACCTCCCCACACTTGAAGATTGCACCGTCCTCGGTGCATGCAAAGAAGAGCAAGGTGGACGGGTTGCTACAATTGATGAGCTTCTTCACAAGGTTGTGCGGAGGACTTGTTTGTTGCCCCATTTAGAAACTATTCCTTTGTCCCTTCTTGGTGGCCAACCTAAAAGGAAAGAAAAAGAAAGAAAGTGAAGCCTATAACAAAGATATCAAAGCAAATAGAACATAGGTGGGGGCTAATGCCAAATAAAGGTATGGTTCTCTACTACATGGTAGCTACAACATGTAGAGGAGGAAACATTAAGAGAAAATGGCATATCAAGAGGCACCAAAATAATGCAAGGAATCCTCAACAATTGAGTAGAAAGATGCAACATCATTATTAAAATGACTAAAAAAAACCGAAAATATGCTAAAAAAACTAAATGAAAATGGGAAGAGTAGAAGTATGCGAATGTGATAAGCAAAAGAAAATAGAAGGGGAGAAAAAAACTCTTTTTTTTTTATCGACGCGTACGCGTCATGCACGTTTACGCGTCAATGGTCATATTGGTTGAAAGACGCGTACGCGCCAGGTGCGCGCACGCGTGCATCGAGTTAGGCCGGAGGCATACTGTCGGCCCAAGTTTGGCACAACTCTCGGGTAAAAGTACCAGGAGTGTGGATCGTGCAATCAACGCGTGCGCGCATAGTGTGCGTGCGCGTGCATGCCAATTTAAGATCATGCGCGCGTACGCGCCAGGTGCGCTCACGCGTGCATAGACTTGTGCCTTAGGCCCAATGTTCGCACAGTGCAGGCCTAACTCTCGGGTTTTTGGCTGGAGGTGAAATTTTGCATCCACACGTACGCGTACAGTGCGCGTCCGCGTGGATGGTCGAAAAATGCTCAGGTGCGCGAACGTGTTAGGTGCGCGCACGCGTGGATGGTGTTCTGTTTTTCAAAATTTTTCTAAGTTCTTGCACCAATCCAAGCCTTTCAATCCTCCAAACAGCTACCAAAACACCCTAGAACCTTATTCAACATACTATACTACTAACTAAACTCAATAAAACAATAAAAACAAGAAATTAAACTAATTCTACCAATATTTACAAAAGATAAAAATGAAAATGAGAATCTACCTACAATGGCAATCAATTCACTTATTAACAAACTAAAAGAGTATGGAAAGAGTTTACCATGGTGGGGTGTCTCCCACCTAGCACTTTTATTTATTGTCCTTAAGTTGGACTTATGGGGAGCTTCTTATCAAGGTGGCTTGTGCTTGTATTCATCTTGGAACTCCCACCACTGCTTGGTTCTCCATTGTGCCCCAAGATTCTTCATGGATTGAGCCAAGTCTTGATGGAGTTTTTCACAAGCTTGAGGCTCCCAAAGTTGGTTCTCTTCTTGTAATCCGGGATCCCACACTTTGTTTTCACACCCGTCTTGAGGTTGATCATCGTTATTAGTCCATCCGGGTGGTGAACAAGATGAATTCTCTATGAAGTGCCCAACAATCCTCCTAGACCCATCTATTTGAGCACTACTCCAACCTTTATATCTCATGTTTGATGCATCAACCATAATGAGCCTTGATTTGCAACGCCCACCACAAAACCTTTTTCGCTTACGCTTCATCCCGCAAACTTTCCTAAGTTGGCCATCCGTTTCAAGCAAACCATATTCAAGTGGGATAATAAAGCTAATAGAAATGAATTTCACCCACTCAAATGAAGGTGTAGATGGCAACCTAGGCAAAGATGTTTCCAAAGATCTTGACAAAGCATAACCAACCCTCGTTCTTCTATTTCTAGGGACTTCCACCTCTTCACAAGATCTCTTAATCTCAATCCTTTGTTTAACAATTTTATCAAAATCTTTTCCCTTACTCAAATCATAATAGGGAGGGTGAGAAAAATTTACCTCCTCAACGCTTTCAAATCCAACGGGAGAAGGTTCTTCATGCTCAAAGGATTCTTCACCACTAAGACTTGATGCTTGATCTTCATCACCAAGGGAACTCAATCCTTGCTCTATCCCATCCAAGTCTTCATATGGAGTATGCCTTGGAAGGTGTGCACTTTCCTCCCTAGCATCAATTTCAATCATCTTGGAGGGGTTTTCTTCAACTCTATGTTCCCATGGAAGCTCCGCATCTCCTAAGTCTTCTACCACTTCTTCCTTGTCCTCAACAATTAAAGCTTCCTCCAATTGTTTCAATACAAAGCAACTTCCTTCATTTCCCACCGGAGTTTCCAATCTCTCCTTCATGCTATGTTTTTCATTTGATTCTCCACATGTAGCCATGGGAGTTCCTTGAGTGTTCAAGCATTGGGAGGCTATTTGATTTGTTACCGCATCCAAGGCGGCCATGAAATTTTGCACCTCCCTTTTCATCTCTTCTTGCCCTTGAACAAGAACACCAAGGATTTCATCTATTAGAGGTTGGGGTGGGTGGAAGGGTTCCTCATTTTGGGAAAAGGGTTCATAATAGGAAGGTGGTTCTTTTTGGTAGAGTTGTGGTGGTTCAATATTCTCCACTATTTCCACTTGTTGCACAACACACTCCATGGTTGCTTGAAATTGATCCAATGCTTCCTTGAGATAATCCCTTGACTCTTGTTCCTCTTGGATGTCATGAGTAGGATCATAGGGCTCTTGGATTGAAGGATATAAGTATTCTTCCATGGGAGGTTGTGGTGGAAAGTAGTATTCATCTTGTGGTTGGAAATTTTCATATGTTGGAGGTGGTTCACCTTGGTAATAATATGGAAGGGGTGGCTCTTGAAAGTGGTGATGTTGGGATGGTGGTGGCTCTATGTGTGGTTCATATGGCTCATATGGTTGTTGGAATGGTGGATATGGATTAGGATCATATGAAGGTGGTTGGTGAAAAGAGGCTTGTGAGTGTGGTTGGGGGCCATGTTGAGGAGGGGGTTCATAAGCATATGGTGGTGGCTCTTGAAAGTCACAAGGAGATTCACCATAGCCATTGGATTGATATGCATCAAAAAATGGCTCTTCTTCATAGTGCATTGGTGGAGGTTGTTGCCATGAAGATTGATCATATGCATATGACTCCTCCCACCTTTGGTTACCCCATTCTTGACACACATTTTCATTGAAGTTTTCATCACCTACAACATAGTTGTAATCACACTCATAGCCAAGGTGAGAATTCATGATAGTAAGAGAGGGCAAAAACAAAAAATAGTAACAAATAAAGAGAACAAACTAAAAACTAACAAAGAAGCAAAAAGCAAACATATTCACAATATTTACATATATACAATAACCAATAACATAACACCATTGCAATCCCCGGCAATGGCGCCATTTTGATGATTAGATTTTTGATGGTATAGAATTTCACAAATGAATTCTCGTTGCAAGTATAGTTTCTAAACCAACAATAATCCTTTCATACAAAAATTTGTTTGTCACAAGTACAAACCCCTAAAATCTATAAACCGAAGTATTTAAACCTCGGGTCGTTCTCCCTAGGAATTACAATAAAGTGTCTTGTTATTGGTTATGAGTTATTTTTTGGGGTTTTGATAAGAAACATGAAAGATAAATGGCAAGAAAGTAAACTAATGGCTAAAAAGGTCTTGGCAAGGGTTGGTGGTCAAGGATCTCTCACTACAAAAAAATCTGGTTAAAATGGCAGTTTTTTTGGGTATTTACGGCGGTTTGAACCGCCATTATTACCAAGAATGGCGGTTTTGTAAAACGACGTAATTCTGGGCGCCATTCTGGTTATTACGGCGGTTTTCTGAAAACCGCCACAATTCCCTGGGTTAAAACGGCGGTTTTTGAATAGGTTAAAATGGCGGTTCAAACCGCCGTTATTTCCATGATTAAAATGGCGGTTTTCGGATAGGTTAAAACGGCGGTTTGAACCGCCATTATTACCCTGACATAGTGGCATTTTGGTTAGTTAAAACGGCGGTTCAAATCGCCGTTATTTCCAAGGTTAAAATGACGTTTTTGGATAGGTTAAAACGAGTGGCGTTTTGGTTGGTTAAAACGACATTTTTGAACCGCCATTTTTATCCTGATAGTAGTATTTTTGTAGGTTAAAATGGCATTTTTGAACCACCGTTTTACCTTGACAGTGACATTTTTTATCGTTTAAAAAAATAATTTTTACCATCATATTTATCGCGTTAATTAAATAATTTTGTGATTAAAATTTCACAATAGCAAAAAATCATAATCTATAAATGAAATATTATATAATTCAAATAAAATATTAATATAATATATAATTTTTTATTATTAAAAATCAAAAGTAATAACTCTTATACAAAACCTTGTCTTACTAAACTTACTAAAATACAAATATTGCAATAAACACTAATTAGTCAAATCTACCATCTAGTTTCCTAAACTATGTTAATATCTAATAATGTATTTAAATCATCTAATAAGTGTTGTTTTCACCAATTAAACTCATTTTCTTCTCCTTCATGTCCACAGATACTGATTCAACCCCTGCAAAAATAAAATAAAAATAAACAAATAAATAATTACTACAAATTAATTAAATGTTATTTATTAATGTGTTGAATAAAATAAGAGATGCGATGGTAGAATTATTTTAAGTATCTGAAATGTCAGAGACAGTTTTCATAGCTTTTTGCTTGGTTTTGTCATTGTGTAAATCCAACTTCAACACAACTTTCTGTTAACACAAATCAATAAAAGATTTTATTAGGACTAATATTAACATATCATACATGAAACGAAATAATTAATAATAAACTAAATACTCATATATACTTTATTTAATGTAGGATAAGCTTCTAACTAACCTTCATTGTTGATTGAGAAATGATAATGAAACTTGTGATCTCTAATTAAGTAGAGAGGCTAATAAGAAAGATTGAAGTTGCAAAGGAATATATGTGTATTAGAATTGAAGTGAAGGTGGTGAATTGAAGCAAAGTGTGAGGAAGATTATATAGTTTGATTTTTATAGAATGATCTAAAGCTTTCATCCAGCATGGACACCAGGCATAATGATTATGCCTTTTTACCTCTATCACTTGCTTTAAAATAACTAGTCACCAAATGAGGAATTAACAATTCATTGTCCAATTTCAATATCAGTAGAGATACTAGAAAAGAACTAACAGTTCAAATACTTGTATGCTTGCACTTCTCAACGTTTCTTGGATTACCTAATGAAAATTAAAACATAAACATATATTAATAAATTGGTTTAATGCATTAAAAATTCAATGATTGATTAATTAACTTACCCAAGTAGTGAGTGGCATCTGCCTTGTATCATCCCAAGAAGGATCAAAGAAAATGCACGGATACACAAGGAAGGCAGCTTCTCCAAGAGGAGAGGTGGGAGAGATTGACACAACGGCTCCGTTCTAATCCGTCAAAGCTGCTGTTAGTTTGTTTGGAGAAGTAGCCTTCCACAAGGACAGATTTTCTATCAAGAGAAGATCTTCAGAGGTATTCATCAATTAAGATACCAAAATTCAATTATTACATGCAATGTTCTTGGATCTGTAGGAAATTTTACAAACTCACAATCTAGATGATGGATGTTGAATAAGGAATATATATTTATAGATGTATTGTTTGGCTCTTGTTTTATGGTTGCATAATGTGTTTGAGAAGGAGACACAGCTTAAGGAGACATAAGCTGTCCAACATGAGAGAATCCAAGCAATCGGTGATCAATGCTGCTCAGGCTGTGCAGAATCAGGGAAAACAACTCGAGAAGTCGCTAAAGTTGCTGTCCGTAAAAGCCATAGGATTTGAGGCATGAAAACGTGAAGTGGAAAATGCAAGGAAAAAGTACACGGTTACCATAAATTAAAATGCACATGCCTAGCAATTGTCACGGCCCCAAGCCGACCACTCTGAGCTACAATCTCTGCTTATCTCTCAACATTTTCTGGTTTTGCATTAAGAACCTTAAACAATACAGGGACAGGGTTCATTATATTATATCCAAAAAACTATCGGATTAGAAGAACAATTATTAATAGCAGCATCCGGTCTTGGGCAAAGAATACACTACCCTTCTCTATTAAAGACATTCAACACAGGTAAGATTAAGAAAATAATGTGCGCTCACATCTTCCAAGATCCCCATTAAAATGAAAAAGACTTTACCTCATATGGAATTCCAGCTTCTTTCAATTGCTCTAACAAAGAATCGCTCTGCTCCACACTTGTGGTGGCAACAAGTACTGGACGACCAGTTTTATGCATTCTAGAGATTTCTACTACAACTGCTCGCCATTTCCCACTAGTTGCCCTAAAAACTACATTAGATTCATCCTGAGAAGAAAATAAAGGCTCATTAGAGAAGAAATATATTGCTAACATGAAGAGAAGAATGGCAGTACATGGGAGGGTAAGTACATTGGTTTCTTATCCAATGGTCTTGAATTCAAGTCTTAGGAAAGGCAAAAATATTTTATGGTATTTTAATATATAAAAAACAGTATCTTGACAACTACTTCATCTTGCGAAACTCTGATAAGTAAAAGCCAATACTCCATGTTTCACATTGCAAAAACCATGATAGTGGTCTATGATTGACAAGCAAGATTTAAACCTTTCTTATCATAGGTTTATTTGTTGGAACGATTGTAACTTTAAGCTTGTAAATGCTCTCAAATTCTGTGCTTTCTGTTGCTGCTGTACCAGTCATACCACAAAGCTTAGGAAACTACAAAAACACAAATTAAAAAGTGTCAAGGTAGTTTCTTAGGTAAATGAATTCCTGATTTTTGAAGATGAAACATTTCCAACCTGCAGAAAGAAATTCTGATAACTAAGGGAAGCCAGTGTAACTGTTTCATTTTGAATTGGTAGCCCTTCCTTTGCTTCAACTGCTTGGTGAAGTCTATCACTCCACCTTCTCCCCTAAAGAAAAATTGAATTTACAGAAGAAAAAAATGTAATTAATAACATTTTTCTCATAAATAAAACAGTTAATTAATAACATAGTGGCCAGTGAAAGAAATCAAAGGATTTGATCTGCAGGAACAATATGATTATGCATATATCCTCAAATTTTCAAACACAAGTATCAAAGATCTAAAAACATAAGCCCCTAAAGTCACTAAAAACAGTGAGACAGATAATATTATAACAACAGAAGTTAGCTTTGTTATCAGAGCAATTTAGGACCATTATCTAAGTTTATTAGAAAAATTGTATCTAATTATATAAAGTAGGTTTGGCAAGACCAAAGAAAGAAATAACCTGCCACCACCAATTTCACCCTCAAAAGTGAAAAGCTTTTCATACATTGTTGTCCAAAAAGAGAGAGACAATTAGCTAATATAAAAATATATTAAAAAAAATTACACTTTTCTTTAAGACATAAAAGTCAAGCTCGATTATAATAACTAAATAGATCTCAATGCATTACCAGAAAGCACAGGCCGAGCCTTTGGCTAATCATAAGCAGGAAGGTTGTGCATTTTAAAACTCAGCACAAAATCATAACTACAATCATAATAAGAACTTGTGCAAAGAAGCACAATTGATGCTTTTATGATTGTCAGCGAATTGAAACCTTTACCATTGTTTAATTGGTTACAAATTCTCTCTCCATTTTTATTCTTTCATCTCGTCCATTTCTCCACCTTTGCTTGTTTCATTTCATCCCTTTCCTTGTTGTGTGAAGTCCAACCAAGCAATACAGTCACTTGTGCTTTGCTGTTAACATCCACGGCTTCCAAGACTGGCTCCAACATTCCCACTAGGTAAAGCTTTCACCTTATCCATTCTTCATTCTTTAGTTTCAGATATAATATTCAGTTGCAAACCATTCTTCACTTTTTCTCACTTTAGTGAAAATAACAGGAAAGTCTCAAACATATTACTTTTTCTTTTATGCACATGTAAGATTTTGTTACTTGAATGGGAAGAAATGGATGGTCACTCTCATTTGACTACTCTATTGCTGAAGTGTTTCTACAACAAGGAGTGTCTAAAAAGGGGAATGAATCTCACATGGTTGATTAACTTGATTTAGACCTTTGATGCTGAAATAGTGAATTGCAGGGAACTACACAGTGGCTAACTAGCTTTCTTTTTTGGTATTGATAGTGGCTAAGGAGTGCAGAACAAAGCTTTCCAACTTATAGAGCCAAATTATCAGAGGTAGCAGTTACCTGCCATTTGCTTCTCCAACTTTGATAACCCCTTTGATCTGAAATCCAGATAAGCAATTGACACAACAGGTAATTATAATTATAATTATCAAATTAGCTCAATTAAATTTCACTAACCTTATAATTGAATCTGTCTTTTCTTTTGATGTACTATACAATGCAAACATTAGTTGAAACCTAGAATTAAATCAAGAACAAGTTACAACCCTTTTCCTACATGTAGCGGCTAAATCAACATGTATATGATATGTATATTTTAAAGTTTGCATTTAACCTTGTTCAGCATTTTCTGCTTACCTGCTAAGCTGTTCTACAACTTCAAATTTCAGTAAGTTTACATTCATCAACCTAGTTTAGTTTATTATTCATTAAGTTATACGTAAGTTACCATCAAGAATCCTAACACTTTAATGTTACAAATGGATGAAAACCTTAAGGTCTTATATAGATCTAAGAGAAATACCAGACCTAAGAGGAAACTAACAGCCAAAACAAAATTCAAACACCAACAGCAACAGAAATGAGACCTTATACTAAAAAAATCAATAAATCAATCACTGTCGACAGAAATAAATTCAAAAACTAAGAAGAAAATAATATCAGAAACAAAAAATAAAATTCCTAACAAAAACGAAACATAAATGAGACCTTTGGAAGAGTGAGGGACAGCGGCAAAGGCACCGAGCAGAGAAATTGAGGAACATCAGCGGCGGCAGAGCAGCGGAACACAAATTGCTGTTGATCTTGCTGCGCAAATGGCGGAACCGACTTCTCCACTCGCGATGAATCCTCGCAAACAGCCTTAAAAGAGAGACTTATCACAGAGGAAGGAAATTAAAGGAAAGGAAAGGTAGGAAAGGAAGCTGACCTAGATCGTCGCAGAGGAAGGAAAGGAAGGTGTTGACGATTTTGGTGGAGAAGACACAGAGGTCGATAAGGAGAGGAAGCTGGAGGAGACGTCACCGGAGGAGATCGCCGCTGTAAGAGATGTCGCCGAAGGAGATCGACGCCGGATGAGATGTCACCGGAGAAGATCGTCGGAGAACGCAAGAAGATCGGAGATCGTTGCACAGGCCAGGAGCAACAGCGGCACGCGTGTTGTGATTCGACTTTCAAGTTTCAACCAAGGGTTTCTGAAATGTAGGATTACTAATTTTGCTTTTAAACCACGTCATAACTGCGGTTCAAAACCGCCATAATTACAAAAACCGCCACAAATTCAAAAAATAATTATGGCGGCAGTAGAAAACGCCAGAATATCAAAATATTATGGCGGTTCTTGAAAGCTGACATAATATAAATGTCATTTTAACCTCTTTTTTTGTAGTGTCTATCCTAATTACTAACCACAATATGAGAATTGGCAAGGATTAATCTCATTAAATCATCCTCTAACTAGTAGTAAAGGAAAGTCAAATGAGCTATATCAATCCTAGTCCATAAGTCCTAACTCTCCACTAATTCAATTAGTGAGAACTAGAGTCAATGGCTCCCAATCATCAATCACTTAGACATTAGTAACTCAAGAGGTCCTAAGTTACCTTTCCAAGCCAAGAGTATAAAATCCTACTCTAAAATCCAACCAAGCATTTCATCAAACACTTGGAAGGCATAAAAGGAAAACATAGTAAATCAACAACAAGAACAAAATCTAACAACAATTATTGAAAGGAATTAACAACACAAATCAAAAGGAACACAATTATTATGATTTACCTTGAATTGAATTGAAAGAGAAAGGAAGGAACAAAAGTGGATCTACAATCAAAGTATAAGAACAACATAAAGGAAGTTACAACAAAAGAATAGAGGAAGATGAATGTAACAACAAAGAATTGAAAGGTAGAAGTAGAAGAAAGCAAAGATTAAAACCTAGATCTAAGAACTAATCCTAATCCTAATCCTAATTCTAGAGAGAAGTGAGAGTTTCTCTCTCTAGAAACTACTTCTAAAACTAAACTATGACTAATGGTAACTAACTTGTGTTTTCCTCTTCATTCCTTGGGTTAAATAGCATCAGAAATGAGTTTGATTGGGCCCACAAGGCTTTAGAATTCGCTGGCCACGTTTTGCTTTAAGTGAACCAGGTGGCAGCAACGGCGCGTGCACGTACTATGCGCGTGCGCGCCACCATACGTGTAGCAACTATGGCAAATCTTATATCATTTCGAAGCCCCGGATGTTAGCTTTCTAACCCAACTGGAACCGCATTATTTGGATCTCTGTAGCTCAAGTTATGGTCGTTTAAGTGCGAAGAGGTCGGCTTGACAGCTTTCCAGTTCTTTCATTTCCTCATGAGTTCTCCAACTTTTCATGCTTTCTTTCTTCATTCCCTTGATCCAATCTTTGCCTCCTAAATCTGAAATCACTTAACAAACATATCAAGGCATCTAATAGAATCAAGGTGAATTAAATTTAGCTATTTTAAGTCCTAAAAAGCATGTTTTCACTCTTAAGCACAATTAAAGGAGAAGTTATAAAACCATGCTATTTCAATGGATATATGTGGGTAAAAGGTTATAAAATCCCCTAAATCAAGCACAAGATAAACCCTACAAATGGGGTTTATCAGTCAGTGATTGTGACGCTTGGGTAGTAGTAGTAGTAGTAGTGGATTCTTCCACTTACTCCAGGTTGAGCTTTTAAACACCCGCCTAGGTAGTAGCGGTAGTAGTGGTTCTTCCACTCGCTCTGAGTTAAGTGAGTAGTAGTAAGTGGGTTGTAGCTCAAACCCACTTGCTCCGCAATGTGTGTTTTTGTCTATGGTTAGCTACCAGGACATATCGGGTTGGCTATATAACCGACACATGATATC
Source organism: Arachis hypogaea (assembly GCF_003086295.3). Classification (NCBI taxonomy): domain Eukaryota; kingdom Viridiplantae; phylum Streptophyta; class Magnoliopsida; order Fabales; family Fabaceae; genus Arachis; species Arachis hypogaea. Next base: position 100,802,022 of record NC_092041.1, on the reverse strand, counting down.
ATCAGCCAGAGGATAGGCATGCATTATATGCATTTGTGTTTCTTGTTTGATTTTTCATTAATTGGGCTTGCCTATGTGATTATTATGCCTACATGCTAAATTTGCTACCTGCTGTAATTGTATTCTACTTTTGTTTGCCATTGTCTTTTTGCTTGTCTGTGTGATTCCACCGGAGTTTGAGGTTTTGAAGGAAAGTAGACGATGGAAGGTTTCAGTTAGAGTTTATTTAAGATTTAGAACCTTGGATGACCTACCCTATTTATGGTTTACAATTTATTATCTTTAAGTTTTATAATATGAGTGTCGAAGTTCTAGGATTGCCTTTGGCTTTCTCGGGACATTATATGTTAGAGATATGGGCATTGTTACCATGCTGAGAACTTCCAATTCTTATCCCATACAATATTGCTGTTTTTCAAATGTAGGTCAAGCGGTACCTCGCTGAGGCATTCTGGGAGCATCTGTCAGCGAAGGATTCTTGTGTTTTGGGTTTATGTTTTGGTTATGTTATATATATATGGATGTTCTTATCTCTCCACTATGTATATATTATGTTTTGTCCCTCCTAGAGGTTGACTTAGAGAAACAGATTTTTTTTTTTAAATAGTATTTTGGGTATGTTGGGTTTCTCATATATATATATATATATATATATATATATATATATATATATATATATATATATATATATATATATATATATATATATATAGGTTGATATGCTCTATCCGATTTTTAACTTTGTGAGCCGGGTCAGAAGCTTTGTTCTCTATATCTTGGAACTCCATTGTATATACCTATGTTTTGTTTTACTCTTACCTTGCTTCGATTACGCTAATATTTACGTGAATGTTGCACTTTTTGGTTTAACGTTTTGTTTTAACTTTTATTCAAAGACTCCTCGATAAAATTTTCTTTCAACTATATTATATATATAATTTTACTTTTAGATGTTGTAATACCTCACTACCTCAATTTTATGACTTAAGCATAAGATTAAGTGTGGTAGGGTGTTACAGAAGCCAAAAACTTCATGGTCATGGGGGGTTTTCTCTTTCTTGTTGAGTCAGCGATTCAAGTTATAAATATTTTAAACGGATAATTATGAAAATTAGATATATTAAAATACAAGTAATAATATATATAAGGGTAAATATATATGAGTTACTAATATAAATGATATTAGTAACTGTTCATGCCCTGGGTCGAGCTGTACGACCGGGGCTGATCGACGACAAATCAACTGTCCTGTTCAGATCAGGTTTACCTGACCTCTTGGTAAAAGAGGTCGGCCAAAATGCTAAGGAGGCCCAAAGAAGCCCAAAACGAAGGAACACGACCCGAATTTAAAGGCTGCAAAAGCCTAAAGAAAGATAAGGCGGTTCTCCCTTAAAGATAAGATGACGTCACTCAAAGATAAGATAAGATAACTATCTTATCCCCAAGAAGGCCACTCCACACCATTATAAATATACTGGAGCACCCAGGTATAACTCATACTCTGATTCTACTAAAAACCTGCTTAATACTCTTGCTAACTTAAGCATCGGAGTCCCTTGCAGGTACCATCACCGTCTGGGGACAAAGGATCAGCACCACCACCAAATCCAACAAGCCGGACACGGCGGCTCCGGCCACCATCATCAAGTTGGACTCAATAGCACCGACCAGTACAGAAGATCTCGTCCGAGATCGACCTACAGTTTTAGGTAACCCTCGGAATAGTAACTTAAGGATAAAAGATATTTGATGAAGCGTTAGCAACTCTAAGCTCATCAAGAAATACCGATAATTACTTATATCGACAAATATCAGACTTAATAATAATAATAATAATAATAATAATAATAATAATAATAATAATAATAATAATAATAATAATAATAATAATATCTAGACTCTATTATAATTAGAGGCACTAAAATAAATAACTAACATAATCATTTTACTTCGGGGTTCGAAGTTGACTCATCAGAATAAAATTAATCGCTTCAAAATATTATATTTGAAAAAACTTGTGTTAGTGTAAAAATTAGGGTTGTTACACTAATCCACCAATATTATATGATAACCGTATCTAATTTACTTGTGTTGAAGGTTGTTTTTGTAAAATTATTGTTGAAGTGATACTAAATTTTTTGAAAAATTAGCCACCAGAATATATTTGATGCAAATTAAAAATTTTTGGAACAAAATTAAAACAAAATAAAATTTAAGAATATTTTTAAATTTTTTAACAAATTTTAAAAATAAAAAATATACTTCACCTTAAATTTAATTAAATAATTGTATAAAATTTTAAGCATTTTATCTATGGTTATGATAACAAAGAGCTCTTTGTTAAATTCAGTGGCATCTTCAGAACCTACATGAATTTGTGGGTGAACACCACATCACATGCTTAAGGCATATATAATTGGCAAGGATGAATTTGATTGTGCTCCATCTAAATATGGTTGTGAGACATTTGTATCTAAAACTTGTTTACTTTGATTTTGATTTTGGTTGCATCACCAAAAACTACTTTCCAATGATGTAGCGAGGGGCATGAATGAAGAAGGAAATAAAGAAGGAAATTTTATGCGCTTAAAAGTTTTGGGTGTTCTAAATGTTGGTCAAGTATTAACCAAAAATTGTTGGTACGGTCCTCTTTTTTTTTGTTCTTGGTGTCTATTCCAATAACTCTTTTTACAAATATATTAATTTTGATAGGTAAGAAACTTATTTTTAGAATTATTCTCCACATCCAAATAATTTTAACATTCAAATTCATCCAAGTAATTTAGAGTCACGTGCTTCTTTTCAAAAAATAGGTTGAGTCACTGCTATTGCCACTGCAAACTGTTTGATGGTATTGTCATTATGGGGAGCTGTCGATGTGGCTAATGCTGCTACTATTGCTAGTTCAGTTCGAGTCTGTTGTTGTTGCTGTGAGCTAGGACGAAGTTGGAGTAACGCTTGACTTTGTGGATTGAATAATTGTGGTAGGGGTTTCGTTTTTTTTTTAAATTAAAGGTTTTGATTTAAGAATGCTTATAAGGTCTATTGAATAATTGCAAATAATTCATGATTGTCTAAACTGATTAAATGATGAGTGTGAGATGGATTTGTGATTGTAAAAATGATTTAATTTGATGAAGATGTGTTTGATTTTCTGATTGTTTGAGAATGCTAAAAATTCTTATTTTTAGCTGGTTGTGATGAGAATTGCTGGAATTGTGGCTGTGAATACGTTATGTTTATGCTTTTGTTAAATGATGTATGAATTGAAAATAGTATATTGGTCTGAATTGTATGGGATGGATGAAATTGTTTGCTTGACTGATTTATTAATTGATTTGGTTAATTCTGGATTGAATGCTGGTTTAGATCAAGATAAATTGAGAATTTATGAAAGTGAAGGAGCCTGTAAGAGTGGTAAAGTCTAATTTTAAGTGGAGGTTATGTCCGAGTTCTTGTAAAAATATACGAAAAGGTGGTTTTGGTTAATATTAAATTTTTAAACGAATATGGTTAGAGGGTCTTGTAAAGTTTAAATGAACGAGTGAATTTTCTTTGGTTTTAATATCAAAAGACTTGAAAGGAGGCTAATTTTTATTGAAATAGAAAGTGGCTTAACTTCAAAGGAAATGGTTTGATTATTGAAAATGGATTTGATATTCGAAAATAGTTGAGAAATTGTGTGGTTAAGACCCTTAAGGGTGGCCAAACCCGAATTTCAGAGGAAATACTGTAGAAATTTTTATAAAATTTTGAGACTTTGTTTAAAGCATTATTTAGAAGAAATTGAATTTAAGAATCATATTATTTGATTTTGATTCATTACGAAAAGAGTCTTTTTTTCAGTTCGATTTATTAAGAAAAGTATAATGTCTTAAGTTCAATCTATTAAGAAAAGATTTTGTTTTAAGTTATGTTTTGAGTTCGGTTTATTGAGAAAAGGAATGTTATCTTGACTAAATGTTAAAGAAGTCTGAATTCTTATAAACTAAACGTTTTGAGGTTATGATTGATGAATGGATGAAAGTGTACCTTTCTGGTTATGTGGAGGTGTGAATGATTATTATGTGGTAATTGATGAGCGGATAATTTATACGCTTTTTGGCATTGTTTTTAGGTAGTTTTTAGTAAGTTCAAGCTACTTTTAGGGATGTTTTCATTAGTTTTTATGTTAAATTCATATTTCTGGACTTTACTATGAGTTTGTGTATTTTTCTGTGATTTCAGGTAATTTCTGGCTGAAATTGAGGGACTTGAGCAAAACTCTGAAAAAGGCTGACAAAAGGACTGCTGATGCTGTTGGAATCTGACCTCCCTGCATTTGAAATGGATTTTCCGGAGCTACAGAACTCCAAATGGCGCGCTCTCAACGGCGTTGGAAAGTAGACATCCAGAGCTTTCCAGCAATATATAATAGTTCATACTTTATTCGGAAATTGACGACGTAACTTGGCGTTGAAAGCCAAGTACATGCTGCTGTCTGGAGTTAAACGCCAGAAAAACGTCATGATCCGGAGTTGAACGCCCAAAATACGTTATAACTTGGAGTTCAACTCCAAGAAAAGCCTCAGCTCGTGGATAGATCAAGCTCAGCCCAAACATACACCAAGTGGGCCCCGAAAGTGGATTTATGCATCAATTACTTACTCATGTAAACCCTAGTAGCTAGTCCAGTATAAATAGGATAAGTTACTATTGTATTAGACATCTTTTGACAGTTTAATCTTTGACTGTTTAGTCTTTGATAATTCGGTCCTTTGATCACTCAGGGGGCTGGCCATTCGGCCATGCCTGAACCTTTTACTTATGTATTTTCAACAGTGGAGTTTCTGCACACCATAGATTAAGGGTGTGGAGCTCTGCTGTACCTCAAGTTTCAATACAATTACTATTACTTTCTATTCAATTCTCTTTTATTCTTATTCCAAGATATACGTTACACTTAACTTTGATGAATGTGATGATCTGTGACACTCATCATCATTCTCACCTATGAACGCGCGTGACTGACAACCACTTCCGTTCTACTTTAGGCCGAGCGCATATCTCTTAGATTCCCCAACAGAATCTTCGTGGTATAAGCTAGATAGATGGCGGCATTCATGAGGATCCGGAAAGTCTAAACCTTGTCTATGGTATTCCGAGTAGGATTCTAAGATTGAATGACTGTGACGAGCTTCAAACTCCTGAAGGCTGGGCGTGATGACAAGCGCAAAAGAATCAAGGGATTCTATTCCAACCTGATTGAGAACCGACAGATGATTAGCCGTGCTGTGACAGAGCATAGGAACGTTTTCACTGAGAGGATGGGATGTAGCTATTGACAACGGTGATGTCCTACATACAGCTTGCCATGGAAAGGAGTAACAAGGATTGGATGAATGTAATAAGAAAGTAGAGATTCGAGAGGAGCACAGCATCTCCATACATTTATCTGAAATTCCCACTATTAATTTACATAAGTATTTCTATCCCTTTTTATTTTATATTTATTATTAATTTTCGAACTCATCATAAACCAATTTAATCTGCCTAACTGAGATTTACAAGGTGACCATAGCTTGCTTCATACCAACAATCTCTGTGGGATCGACCCTTACTCACGTAAGGTATTACTTGGATGACCCAGTACACTTGCTGGTTAAGTTGAACGGAGTTGTGAAAAGAAAAAGCTTCTCTAACAGTGCCTAGAACTCTTGTATCACAATTTCGTCCACCAAGTTTTTGGCGCCGTTGCCGGGGATTGTTCGAGTATGGACAACTGACGGTTCATCTTGTTGCTCAGATTAGGTAATTTTCTTTTCAAAAATATTTTTCAAAATTTCCTTTTCTTTTTCGTTTTTTTTCCAAAAATATTTTCGAAAAAAATTAATAAAAATACAAAAAAATTAGAAAATCATAAAAATAAAAAAATATTTGGTGTTTCTTGTTTGAGTCTTGAGTCAATTTTTAAGTTTGGTGTCAATTGCATACTTTGAAAATTTTTCTTGCATTTTTTGAAAATCTCATGCATTCATAGTGTTCTTCATGATCTTCAAGTTGTTCTTGACAAGTCTTCTTGTTTGATCTTGATGATTTCTTGTTTTGTGTTGATTGTTGTTTTTCATGTGTATTTTTGCATTCATATTTTCCAAGCATTAAAAATTTCTAAGTTTGGTGTTTTGCATGTTTTCTTTGCATCAAAATTTTTTCAAAAATGTGTTCTTGATGTTCATCATGATCTTCAAAGTGTTCTTGGTGTTCATCTTGACATTCATAGTGTTCTTGCATGCATCTTGTGTTTTGATCCAAAATTTTCATGTTTTGGGTCATGTTTGTGTTTTTCTCTCTCATAATTAAAAATTCAAAAATCAAAAATATATCTTTCCTTTTTTTTCTCTCCAAATTTTCGAAATTTTGGGTTGACTTGGTCAAAAATTTTTAAAATTAGTTGTTTCTTACAAGTCAAGTCAAATTTTCAATTTTAAAAATCTTCTCTTTTCAAAATCTTTTTCAAAAATTATATCTTTTTCATTTTTTTCTATTTTTCGAAAATTTCAAAAATCTTTTTCAAAATATTTTCAAAATCTTTTTCTTATTTTTATATCAAATTTTCGAAAATTAGCTAACAATTAAGGTGATTGATTCAAAAATTTGAAGTTTGTTACTTTCTTGTTAAGAAAGGATCAATCTTTAAATTCTAGAATCATATCTTGTAGTTACTTGTTAGTTAAGTAATTAATTTTAATTTTAAAAATTAAATCTTTTTCAAACATATCTTTTTATCTTTTATCTTATCTTTTTCAAAATTTTATCTTTTTCAAAATTTGATTTCAAAATATCTTATCTAACCTCTTATCTTCTTATCTTTTCAAATTTGATTTTAATATCTTTTTCAACTAACTCTTTGACTTTTTGTTTGTTTCATATCTTTTTCAAAACCACCTAACTACTTTTCCCTCTTCAATTTTCGATAATACCTCTCTCTTTTTCAAAAATTCTTTTTAATTAATTAATTTTTTTAAATTTTAATTTCAAACTTATTTTATCTTTAATTTTCGAAAATCACTAACCTCTTTTTCAAAAATTATTTTCGAAATTCTCCCTCTCTTTTCTTGTTCTATTTAATTAATTATTTACTAACACTTCTCTTCACCTCTCTTCACCTAAAAATCTGAACCCAAGATATCCCTTGTGTTTGGATTCTTCACTTTTCTTTCTTCTACCCCCTTCTCTTTCTACTAACATAAAGGAATCTCTATACTGTGACATAGATGATTCCTCTTTCTTTTCTTGTTTTCTTCTCTTTCATATGAGCAGGAATAAGGATAAAGGCACTCTTGTTGAAATTGATCCAGAACCTGAAAGGACTCTGAAGAGAAAATTAAGAGAAGCTAAGTTACAACAATCTAAAGGTAACCTTTCAGAAATATTAGAACAAGAGAAGGAGATGGCAGCCGAAAATAATAATAATGCAAGGAGAATGCTTGGTGACTTCACAAAGCCAACGTCCAAATTTGATGGAAGAAGCATCTCCATTCTTGCCATTGGAGCCAATAATTTTGAGCTGAAACCTCAGCTAGTTGCCTTAATGCAACAAAACTGCAAGTTTTATGGACTTCCATCTGAAGATCCTTACCATTTTTTAACTGAGTTCTTACATATCTGTGAGACTGTAAAGACGAATGGAGTTGATCCTGAAGTCTACAGACTCATTCTTTTCCCTTTTGCTGTAAGAGACAGAGTTAGAATATGGTTGGATTCACAACCTAAGGATAGCCTGGACTCCTGGGATAAGCTGGTCACTGCCTTCTTGGATAAATTCTTTCCTCCTCAAAAGTTGAGCAAGCTGAGAGTGGATGTTCAAACCTTCAAACAAAAAGATGGTGAATCCCTCTATGAAGCTTGGGAAAGATACAAGCAGCTGACCAAAAGATGTCCATCTGACATGTTTTTAGAATGGACCATATTAGATATATTCTATTATGGTCTATCTGAATTTTCGAAAATGTCATTGGACCATTCTGCAGGTGGATCTATTCACCTAAAGAAAACGCCTGAAGAGGCTCAAGGGCTCATTGACATGGTTGCAAACAACCAATTCATGTACACTTCTGAGAGGAATTCCGTGAATAATGGGATACCTCAGAAGAAAGGAGTTCTTGAAATTGATGCTCTGAATGCCATATTGGCTCAGAGCAGAGTGTTGACTCAACAAGTCAACATGATCTCTCAAAGTCTGAATGGATGGAAAAATGCATCCAACAATACTAAAGAGGCAGCTTTTGAAGAAGCTTATAATCCTGAGAACCCTGCCATGGCAGAGGTTAATTACATGGGTGAACCTTATGGAAACACCTATAACTCATCATGGAGAAATCATCCAAATTTCTCATGGAAGGATCAACATAAGCCTCAACAAGGCTTTAACAATGGTGGACGCAATAGGCTGAGCAATAGCAAGCCATATCCATCATCTTCTCAGCAACAGACAGAGAATTCTGAACAAAACACTTCTAATTTAGCCAATTTAGTCTCTGATCTGTCAAAGGCCACTTTCAGTTTCATGAATGAAACAAGATCCTCCATCAGAAATCTGGAGGCACAAGTAGGCCAGTTGAATAAGAAAGTCATTGAAACTCCTCCCAGTATTCTCCCAAGCAATACAGAAGAGAATCCAAAAGGAGAGTGCAAGGCCATTGATGTGATCAATGTGGCCGAATGCACAAGGGAGGAGGAGGACGAAAATCCTAGTGAGGAAGACCTCCTGGGACGTCCCTCAAACAAGAAGGAGTTTCCTATTAAGGATCCAGAGGAATCTGAGGCTCATACAGAGACCATAGAGATTCCATTAAATCTCTTTCTGCCATTCATGAGCTCTGAAGACTGTTCTTCCTCTGAAGAGGATGAAGATGTGACTGGAGAGCATGTTGCTCAATATTTAGAAGCTATCATGAAGCTGAATGCCAAGTTGTTTGGTAATGAGACTTGGAAAAGTGAACCTCCCTTGCTCATTAGTGAACTAGATACCTGGATTCAGAAAACTCTACCTCAAAAGAAACAAGATCCTGGCAAGTTCTTAATACCTTGTACCATAGGCACCATGACCTTTGAAAAGGCTCTATGTGATCTGGGGTCAGGGATAAATCTTATGCCACTCTCTGTAATGGAGAAGCTGGGGATCATTGAGGTACAACCTGCCTTGTTCTCATTACAATTGGCAGACAAGTCATTGAGACAAGCTTATGGAATAGTGGAGGACGTGTTAGTAAAGGTTGAAGGCCTTTACATCCCTACTGATTTCATAATCTTAGACACTGGGAAGGAGGAGGATGAATGCATCATCCTTGGAAGACCTTTCCTAGCCACAGCAGAAGCTGTGATAGATGTCAACAGAGGTGAATTAGTCCTTCAATTGAATGGGGACTACCTTGTGTTTAAGGCACATGGCCATCCCTCTGTAACAAAAGAGAGTAAGCATGAAGAGCTTCTCTCAATTCAGAGTCAAGAAGAGCCCCTACAGTCAAACTCTAAGTTTCGTGTTAAGATCCCATACCCAAACTCTAAGTTTGGTGTTTGGACTATACAACATTGACCTGATCACCTAGTGGCTCCATGAGAGCCACTGTCAAGCTATTGACATTAAAGAAGTGCTTGTTGGGAGGCAACCCAATTTTATTTATCTAATTTTTATTTTATTGTTATTTTGTGTTTTATTAGGTACATGATCATGAGGAGTCACGAAAAAATCATAAAAATTAAAAATAGAATCAAAAACAGCAGAAGAAAAAATTCACACCCTGGAGGACGCACAGGCTGGCGTTCAACGCCAGTAAGATGCATCTGGCCGGCGTTCAACGCCAGAACAGAGCATCATTCTGGCGCTGAACACCAGAAACAAGCAACATTCTGGCGCTGAATGCCAGGAATGTGCCTAGAGAAGAAAAGCTGGCGCTGAACGCCAGTAACAAGCATGAAACTGGCGTTCAACGCCAGAAACATGCTTTACATGGGCGTTGAACGCCCAGAATGTGCATCACACGGTGTTTAAACGCCAGAATGGTGTGCAAGGGCATTTTACATGCCTATTTTGTGCAAGGATGAAATTTCTTGACACCTCAGGATCTGTGGACCCCACAGGATCCCCACCTACTATATTCCCACCTTACCTCCTAATCCTATTTTTGTGATTACTCTTTCCCATGTCACACTTCCCAACACTCTTCACCAATCACCTCAATCCCTCTTCCCAATCACCTCCTTCACCACTCACATCCATCCACTCTTCCTCATAAACCCCACCTACCTTCAAAAATTCAAAAACATTTTTCCACCCATTCCAACCCTAAATGGCCGAATACACACTACCCCCTCTCCCTATATATACCCTTCCATTCTACTTCATTTTCACACAACACAACCCCCTCTTCTTCACCTTGACCGAACCTACATCTCTCCCTCTCTACCATCTTCTCTTCTTCTTCTTCTTCTTCTTCTTCTCTTCTTTCTTCTATTGCTCGAGGACGAGCAATATTTTAAGTTTGGCGTGGTCAAAGCATAATCTTTTTTGTTTTCCATTACCATCAATGGCACCTAAGGCCGGAGAATCCTCTAGAAAAGGAAAAGGGAAGACAAAAGCTTCCACCTCCGAGTCATGGAAGATGGAAAGATTCATCTCCAAAAGCCATCAAGACCACTTCTATGATGTTGTGGCAAAGAAGAAGGTGATCCCTAAGGTCCCTTTCAAGCTCAAGCAGAATGAGTATTCGGAAATCCGACATGAGATCCGAACAAGAGGTTGGGAAGTCCTAACCAAGCCCATGCAACAAGTCGGAATCTTAATGGTTCAAGAGTTCTATGCCAATGCATGGATCACTAGGAACCATGATCAAAGTATGAACCCGAATCCAAAGAATTATCTCACAATAGTTTGGGGGAAATACTTAGATTTTAGTCCAGAAAATGTGAGGTTAGCGTTTTACTTGCCCATGATGCAAGGAGATGAACGCCCCTACACTAGAAGGGTCAACTTTAATCAAAGGTTGGACCAAGTCCTAATGGACATATGTGTGGAAGGAGCTCAATGGAGAAGAGACTCCAAAGGCAAGCCAGTTCAACTAAGAAGACTGGACCTCAAGCCTGTGGCTAGAGGATGGTTGGAGTTCATTCAACGCTCCATCATTCCTACTAGCAACCGATCTGAAGTTACTGTGGATCGGGCCATCATGATTCATAGCATCATGATTGGAGAGGAAGTAGAAGTTCATGAGGTCATCTCCAATGAAATCTACAAAATAGCTTACAAGTCCTCCACCATGGCAAGGCTAGCTTTTCCTCACCTTATTTGCCATCTATGTTACTCAGCTGGAGTTATCATAGAAGGAGACATCCCCATTGAAGAGGATAAGCCCATCACTAAGAAGAGGATGGAGCAAGCAAGAGAGATCCCTCACGGTTCTCAAGAGATGCATGAGGAATCTCATCATCAAGAAATCCCTGAGATGCCTCAAGGGATGCACTTTCCTCCCAACAACTATTGGGAGCAACTCAACACCTCCTTAGAAGATTTGAGCTACAATGTGGAACAATTAAGGGTGGAACATCATGAGCACTCCATCATTCTCCATGAAATAAGAGAAGATCAAAGAGCAATGAGGGAGGAGCAACAAAGGCAAGGAAGGGACATAGAAGAGCTTAAGAACATTGTTGGTCCTTCAAGAAGAAGACGCCACTAAGGTGGATTCATTCCTTGTTCTTATTTCTTTCTACTTTTCGGTTTTTATGTTGTGTTTATCTATGTTTTGTGTCTTTATTTCATGATCATTAGTATGTAGTAACTATGTCTTAAAGCTATGAATAAATTCCATGAAATCCTTCACCTCTCTTAAATGAAAAATGTTTTAATTCAAAAGAACAAGAAGTACATGAATTTCGAATTTATCCTTGAATTTAGTTTAATTATATTGATGTGGTGATAATACTTTTTGTTTTCTGAATGAATGCTTGAACAGTGCATATTTTTGATCTTGTTGTTTATGAATGTTAAAACTGTTGGCTCTTGAAAGAATGATGAACAAAGAGAAATGTTATTGATGATCTGAAAAATCATGAAATTGATTCTTGAAGTAAGAAAAAGCAGTGAATAGCAAAAGCTTGCGAAAAAAAAGAAAAAAATGGCGAAAAAAATAGAAAGAAAAAGAAAAAGCAAGCAGAAAAAGCCAATAGCCCTTAAAACCAAAAGGCAAGGGTAAAAAGGATCCAAGGTTTTGAGCATCAATGGATAGGAGGGCCCAAGGAAATAAAATCCAGGCCTAAGCGGCTAAATCAAGCTGTTCCTAACCATGTGCTTGTGTCATGAAGGTCCAAGTGAAAAGCTTGAGACTGAGTGGTTAAAGTCGTGATCCAAAGCAAAAAGAGTGTGCTTAAGAGCTCTGGACACCTCTAACTGGGGACTCTAGCAAAGCTGAGTCACAATCTGAAAAGGTTCACCCAGTTATGTGTCTGTGGCATTTATGTATCCGGTGGTAATACTGGAAAACAAAATGCTTAGGGCCACAGCCAAGACTCATAAGTAGCTGTGTTCAAGAATCAACATGCTTAACTAGGAAAGTCAATAACACTATCCGAAATTCTAAGTTCCTAGAGAAGCCAATCATTCTAAACTTCAAAGGAAAAAGTGAGATGCTAAAACTGTTCAGAAGCAAAAAGCTACAAGTCCCGCTCATCTGATTAGAATTAATATTCATTGATATTTTGAAATTTATAGTATATTCTCTTCTTTTTATCCTAATTGATTTTCAGTTTCTTGGGGACAAGCAACAATTTAAGTTTGGTGTTGTGATGAGCGGATAATTTATACGCTTTTTGGCATTGTTTTTAGGTATTTTTAGTAAGTTCAAGCTACTTTTAGGGATGTTTTCATTAGTTTTTATGTTAAATTCACATTTCTAGACTTTACTATGAGTTTGTGTGTTTTTCTGTGATTTCAGGTAATTTCTGGCTGAAATTGAGGGACTTGAGCAAAACTCTGAAAAAGGCTGACAAAAGGACTGCTGATGCTGTTGGAATCTGACCTCCCTGCACTCGAAATGGATTTTCTGGAGCTACAGAACTCCAAATGCCGCGCTCTCAACGGCGTTAGAAAGTAGACATCCAGAGCTTTCCAGCAATATATAATAGTCCATACTTTATTCGAAAATTGACGACGTAACTTGGCATTGAACGCCAAGTACATGCTGCTGTCTGAAGTTAAACGCCAAAAAAACGTCATGATCCGGAGTTGAACACCCAAAACACGTTATAACTTGGAGTTCAACTCCAAGAAAAGCCTCCGCTCGTCGATAGATCAAGCTCAGCCCAAACATACACCAAGTGGGCCCCGGAAGTGGATTTATGCATCAATTACTTACTCATGTAAACCCTAGTAGCTAGTCTAGTATAAATAGGATAAGTTACTATTGTATTAGACATCTTTTGACAGTTTAATCTTTGACTGTTTAGTCTTTGATAATTCGGTCCTTTGATCACTCAGGGGGCTGGCCATTCGGCCATGCCTGAACCTTTTACTTATGTATTTTCAACAGTGGAGTTTCTGCACACCATAGATTAAGGGTGTGGAGCTCTGCTGTACCTCAAGTTTCAATACAATTACTATTACTTTCTATTCAATTCTCTTTTATTCTTATTCCAAGATATACATTACACTTAACTTTGATGAATGTGATGATCCGTGACACTCATCATCATTCTCACCTATGAACGCGCGTGACTGACAACCACTTCCGTTCTACTTTAGGCCGGGCGCATATCTCTTAGATTCCCCAACAGAATCTTCGTGGTATAAGCTAGCTAGATGGCGGAATTCATGAGGATCTGGAAAGTCTAAACCTTGTCTATGGTATTCCGAGTAGGATTTTGGGATTGAATGACTGTGACGAGCTTCAAACTCCTGAAGGCTGGGCGTGATGACAAGCGCAAAAGAATCAAGGGATTCTATTCCAACCTGATTGAGAACCGACAGATGATTAGCCGTGCTGTGACAGAGTATAGGAACGTTTTCACTGAGAGGATGGGATGTAGCCATTGACAACGGTGATGCCCTACATACAGCTTGCCATGGAAAGGAGTAAGAAGGATTGGATGAATATAATAAGAAAGTAGAGATTCGAGAGGAGCATAGCATCTCCATACACTTATCTGAAATTCCCACTATTAATTTACATAAGTATTTCTATCCCTTTTTATTTTATATTTATTATTAATTTTCAAACTCATCATAAACCAATTTAATCTGCCTAACTAAGATTTACAAGGTGACCATAGCTTGCTTCATACCAACAATCTCTGTGGGATCGACCCTTACTCACGTAAGGTATTACTTGGATGACCCAGTACACTTGCTGGTTAAGTTGAACGGAGTTGTGGAAAGAAAAAGCTTCTCTAACAGTGCCTAGAACTCTTGTATCACAATTTCGTCCTCCAGTAATGTAGAGGTATGATTGATTATTTGGTGATGCTGAGGTAGGACAAAAAGAAAAGAAATGATAAACAATGATTGGAAAAAGATAATTGAGAATTAGTTGTTTGATTAGGCCTTATGCCAATTACTAATGCGGAAACGCCCGCCTAACTGATAGCCTGTTTCTGACTGAGATGCACTTTTCTAAGCTATAGCGAATTGTTATTATTATTTCCGGCCTAACTGACACGGATAAACCCGTGATGCCAAAGTATCCTAACTAACATGGGTTTGCCCATGATGATACTTATGCTTCGGCCTAACTAACACGGATAAACCCGTGATTCCGAGGTATCTTAACTGACATGGGTTCGCCCATGATGATACCAGTGCCTGACTAACTTAGTGAGAAACCATATTCGGGATTCGTTCTGGGTAACGTCGGGTTGCAGTTAGACAACCGACGCATGAGCTCATGGCCTGCATAGGAAAGGCATCATCATATGTATTTGTGTGAATTGCTTGAGTGTTCTTGTGTGCTGTGCTGTATTATTTGTGAATTCCTTGTATTTGATTTATGTATAAATTGTTTGTGTGCTTGTACTGTGTGTCTGCTTGTGCTTGTTGGTTCTTGTATATGTCAAGGATTAAGATAACCGAGAACTAATCACTGTAACTCAAAACCGAATTATGTGATTGGAATTTGCTTAAAGTAATATAATTTGAAGAAAACTAACTAAAGTCTTTAAAGTAAGTTTTAAAGAATTCTAAAGGTAATTATTTTAAAGTTATAAGTAATTATTTACATTTTATTTCTTTACTCTCACGACATTCACTTTTCCTACTGAGAACTTGCGAGGACGATGGTCTCACCCTCCTACAGATTTTTTTTCAGTGACAGGTTCAGGAATCCTTGGCGCAGAGCCACAACCGAACTACAGAGTTATATATATGTATGTATTCGTATTTTTTGTATTTGGTTTAGTCTTAGATTTTGTTTTTTCCCTCGTCGTTTATTGTTTTGGTTTTTAGAGGGAGTAGCACTTGTATTTGAGAATCTTTGAATAAGTCTACGTATATAATGCTATGTGAATATATACCTTTGTGATTAAGTGATTTAAAGCAAAGGCTTTTTGTTTTCTTAATTAAAATTTCAGTTTGTATTCGCGAAGGCTCCATATTAAATAAATGTAGTATGAAATTAAAGGAGTAGAGGTAGAGTGTATCCCCCATTCCTGGTTTTGAGAGTATGAGGGGCTCTGCTAGTATTCGTTTGAAGTATTGCAAAGCCTCTTTGCACTAAGGTTCCTATTTAAAGCTTATGCCCTTTTTCATGAGTTTGAAGAAAGGAACGACTTTTTGGGTGGAGGCCCTAAGAAAACATGAGAGGGTGAAAAGTCGTCCCGTTAGTCTTTGTAAGTCCTTAAAGTTTGCGGGGCTGCTCATCTCAAAGATAGCCTTACACCTTTTTGGGTTTGCCTCTACTCTTCGTTGTGTGATCATAAAGTCCAAGAATTTTCCAACCTCCATCTTGAAGGCACACTTTGTCAGATTGAGGCACGTTCGGTGCTTCCTTAATGTGCCTAGTATGAGCTCTAGGTCGTTAATGAGTTCTTCTCTAGTTTGGGTTTTCGCTAACATGTCATCAATGTAACTTCCAGTTTAGTCCCTAAGATATATTTAAA
Source organism: Arachis hypogaea (assembly GCF_003086295.3). NCBI lineage: Eukaryota > Viridiplantae > Streptophyta > Magnoliopsida > Fabales > Fabaceae > Arachis > Arachis hypogaea. Next base: position 100,785,900 of record NC_092041.1, on the reverse strand, counting down.
AATCTTTGTGACGTGCCGCTGGTAGGTGGCCCTAATGTTTTTCAATCCGAAAGGCATGATTATATAGTAGTACGTGCCTTTAAGGGTTATGAATGCGGTTTCTCCTCGTCTGGTTGGTGCATCAGTATCTAATTGTATCCGGAGTACATGTCCATAAAGCTAAGGTACTAGTGCCCCAAGGAAGCATCTACTAGTCCATCAATGTTTGGCAGAGGGAAGGCATTTTTTGGATAAGCTTTGTTCAAGTCTGTGTAGTCGACGCACATTCGCCATTTGTCGTTTGCCTTTTTTACTAGAACGACATTGGCTAGTTAGGATGTATATGGGAGCTCTCGGATGTATCCCATTTTGAGTAAGCTCTTGACTTGCTTTCCAACCTTAGTAGCTCGATTTGCAGACATCTTCCTTCTTCTTTGTGCTACTTGCTTGACCTTGGGGTTTACGACTAATCGGTGAGGCATCAATTCTAGGTCTATTCCTGGCATGTTGGCCGAGGTAAAGGTGATAGATCTCTGTTCCACCTTAGGAGCTCCACGAGCTCGCTTTTTAGGCTAAAGGGCAAGTTCTTATTAATGAACGTGAATTCCTATTTGGTCTGTCCTATTTGTAATTTTTCCATATCTCCCTTTGGTTCTGGTCTTAGCTGGTCATCTTGTCATGTGTCAAGGTCAGTGAGAAAGATTCCTGCTGCATATTGGGATTGCTTCTCGAGAGCTAGACTTGTATTGTTGCACTCTACTGCGATTTTCCAATCACCATGTGTTGTTCTGATGGTGCCATTGTCAGCTTAGAACTTCATGATGAGGAACTTGGTGAATATGATGGCACATAAGTCATTGATCATTTTTCTCCTTAGGATGATGTTATAAGCTGTAGAGTCTTTAAGGACTATGAATTCAAAGAGTATGGTTTTCCTCTGACTTCCGGTTTTGATGGTTACTGGCAGTATTATGGATCCCTCCGATTTGAGGAAGTTGTTCTATAGTTTGGTCACTTTGCTGTGGTGTCTTTGGAAGTTTTCATTTCGGAGTCTGAGTTTGTCAAAGGCTCCTTTGAAGAGGATGTTGAAATTGGCTTTGGTGTATACTAGGATTTGTTTTACTAGTCTGGTTCTGATCTTTGCTGAGATGACAAAAGGGGCGTCCTCCACTGAAGTTCTGTTTTGGAAGTCGTCAGGGAAAAACGTAATGGTTGTCGTCAGGCAGGGAGGTTGTGTTTCGTCTTTCACGGCTAGCACCCGAAGATATTTTTTCAGCTTTGATTTGGATTTTTTTTGGTGCATCTTTTCCCGTAATCACATTCACTATTATTATTGGGTCAGTTTTTGGGCTTTCCTGTTGCTCGTCTCATCATCTTGGGAATGCGTCCTTCTCGTTCTGGTGATCTTTCACGTTCAACTTTCCAGGGTTCCCAGATGATCTTGGCAAACTCGGGAAGTTTGCCGTTTCGGATGGCTTGTTCCAGGGCATCTTTCAAGTCAATGCAATCTTGTGTCTTGTGGTTGTATCGTTTGTGATAATCGCAATATAGGCTTTTGTTGCTGCCTATCCATTCCTTCAATTATCAATGCAATCTTGTGTCTTGTGGTTGTATCCTCGGTGATAATTGCAATATCGACTTTTGCTACTGCCTATCCATTCCTTCAATTGTTGTGCCTTCGAGAGGATACCTCGTTCTTCTATTTGGTGATAGATCTCGATGATTAGGGCTAGTAAGGGTGTGTAGTTTATGAATTTACACACTCTAAATGGTCGGTTGGTGGGGGCGGGTGACGTTAGAATTTTTGCTAGTAAAGAATTTTATAAAAATATAGTCGCGTTGTAAGTATAGATTCTAAACCAACAGAAAATCCCTTCGTACAAACATTTGGTTGTCACAAGTAACAAAACCCAATAAATTTATAAACCGAAGTATTCAAACCTCGGGTCGTCTTCTCAAGAAATTGCAGGGAGGTATGTTCTTATTATTGGTTATGAGTCTTGTAAATTGGGGGGTTTTGAAAGTAAGGTGGAAATATGTTAAATGACAAGTAAAATAAATAAATAACTGTAAAATAAACTATTGGCAAGATATGAGAAATTGGAAGTCCTATCCTAGTTATCCTTATCAGGTGTGATGAGAATTGGGTTTTAATTCCACTTAGTTAACCTTTACTAAAGCAAAGGAAAGTCAAGTGGACTAATTAGTTTGATCCTCAAGTCCTAGTCAATCCCTGTGGGAAGACTAGCTTTAAAGCGATCTAGATCAATTAGAATCTGCCAATTTCAACCACTGCTGAGTTTGACAACTCAAGAGTTACCAATTAATCAACCAAAGCCAAAAGAGAATAAAATCTACTTGAATGAAAATAATTTGGATAGAGCCCAAGCATCAATAACATAAATTAGAGAAAACAATCATAAGTATGAAATACCTCAAATTGCATGGAGATGTCAATTCTAACATGGAAAAGTTCATAAGCCAATTGGGCAACATAAATCAAATACAAATAAAAGCTTTAGAATAAACAAAAATAGAAGAGAAACCTAAATTATTGAACCTAATACGATGAAGTAATCCTAATGACTAAAGAAATCCTAATCCTAAAACCTAAGAGAGAGGAGAGAACCTCTCTCACTAAAAACTACATCTGAAACTAAAAATTATGAATTATGAAAAGCATATGAATTGATTTTCTGAGTCTCTGCATGTTTCCGGACTTTAATATGTGTTTCTGGGCCGAAAACTGGGTTGAAATTCGGCCCGGAATCTGTGCCAGCGACTTCTGTAATTCTGCAGATCGCACTCGTCACGCATCCGCGTCGTCCACGCGTTCGCGTCACTCAGCATTTCTCGTACCACGCGTGCGTGTCATCCACGCTTTCATGTCATTCGTGCAGCTTCCAATCCGCGCGGTCGCATCAGGCACGCGAGTGCGTCACGGTAATTCCTTCTATTTCGTGCGGTCGCGTGAGCCATGCGACCGCGTGACTTCTCGCTGGTCATCTCCTCAATTCCTTGTTTTTCTTCCATTTTTGCATGCTTCCTCTTCATTCCTTACGACATTCCCGCCCTATGAAGCCTGAAACACTTAACATACAGATCACGGCATCGAATGGTACGAAGGAAGATAAAAATATACAACTAAAAAGTCCTTAGGAAGCAAGTTATTAATCATAGGATATTTTTAGGAAGGAATTGTAAATACATGCAAATCATATGAATAAGTGGGTGAAAAGCTTGATAAAACCACTCAATTAAATACAATATAAACCATAAAATAGTGGTTTATCAGCGGGCTTGAAGTGCTCCATTGGGGTTTCTTTGGACGGGGGTTGCTTCATGGTGCTGTGTTGCCATGGTGCCATTTATTGGCGGCCATGACTTGGCTGACCTTCTCGGATCGTTTATGTACTCTCTTGCCACGTTCTAAATCTTATGCTGTCCATACCGGCTTGGTGGTTAGGTGTTTATGAAAGTCCTCATTTATGAGTTTGTTGGACAGACAAAGGTTGGCCACGGAATCCGTGAGCCTGTTGATCGTTAAGCACTCGTCATTGAACCTGTCGAGGTACTTCCTCGTGGGTTCGTCTTATCATTAGATGACTCTAAGCTGATTGATCGGGTGTTTAGCTTCGGCAATCGTAGTAGTAAATTATGCCATGAACTTCCTAGAGATATCTTCAAAAATGGCAATCGAGCTATTCGGGAAGGCGTTAAATCGCTTGATTGCCGAACTGGCCAGGGTGACCGGGAATGCCCTGCATCAGACTGCGTCGGTGGCTCCTTCCAGGTTCATCCTAGCTTTTAAAGTCATTAGGTGTTCCTGAGATGCTGCGATTTCAACATTTACTATGACGCCGATCAGGTGATTTCTTGTTTTGGGTTTCTCGCCGTGATTGGCTCTTGGAGGTCGTTTAACTCGTGCGCTCTGGCTCGTGCCGCTCTTTGGAAAACGATCTGGCCCTCTAAGGTTTGTACCCTTTCAAACAGCTCTTGAATTATTTGGATCGTCTTTTCTCCTAGGCCGTTAGTATTTTTGGGAATTCCGTCTTCTCATACTTGCACTATACTGATAACCTTCCCATGGGTTGGCAAGGAAGTATTGCTTCGTAGCTTGTGTGTTAGGTTTGGTGGGTCTGGTTCATGGTGGTGAGTTGAGGATCACTCTTCGAATTCCTCCGCCATGCCGTCAAGACTTGGCCGGTCCCCATAGACGGCGCCACTATAGTAGATGCCACTCGTATGGGTTGTGAGAGGGATAAGAGATTGGCCGGTCTTGATGGTGACATGTTGGATTCTTAGAGTGGTAGGGTGTGGTACCTGCAAAGACACTCCGACGTTCAAGTCAGAATGGATATGAGAGGCATAGAAAAAGGTTAGTCAGGTATCTAAGGGAGCCTTTGGCTCCGCTTATATAGCGTGCGGTTGTTATCTTATCTATCTTGTTGGCTAAGATAGGATAAGGGAGGTATTTGAATTTGAGGGTTTGGCCAGAAATTCCTAGGCTGGTTTGCAATTATTAGGCCTGCTTGGGCCCTGATGGTGACCCAAACCTAGATAACCAGGTTCGGTAGTTGCTCCGAAAAAAGACACAGATATCGGATTCGAAACACCGTCCAACTTGACTTGTTATATTCTTGAACTATCTGTTCAATTTTTTTTCTTGTATTTAAACACTAAAAAATATTTAAAATATACTTTTAAAATTTTAATCTCTATTATCAAATCAAGCTTGCAATTTCTCATTCTCTATGTTTACATTTGGAAAGGATTGAAATTTTAAAATTTTGTGTGTGTATGTATTTGTGTTTTGAAGGGAAGAAGAAATGCATCCAGTTATGAAAATGGAGAGCACTGGTGTAACACACAGCAATCAAAGCAAAAATTTAATTGTCTGTATTAATTCAAGAAAATCGAACCATCAAATTTGAATAAATAAAAATTATCTACCCAATTAATTACTCATAATGTTGTATTAAGCATCATTGCCCAATAATACTGCATTTCACGTTGATTTGACCTATTTGAAAACTAATTTCTGTGCATAGGATATCACATATTACATATTAATTATTATTAGTATATAATAATAAAAAACTTTTAAATATATCAATATACAAATATTTTTTAATAAAATTTAATTATTAATCTTAATTATATATAATATATATATTTTATAATTAAAATTAATAACTAAAAATTACTAAAATACCAATATATCATCACACTTAAAATTTTTTCCATAATAATAACAAAGAACTACCAGCTAGAACTAGAAATCTACAAATACGAGTACGGTAGAGTATTTACTTATCCCTTATTGATGGAAAAGCAAAATTTGAGGTTCCTCCCAAAACTTGGAATCAAGTAGCGAAACCCGTCTATCACATCAGCATCCAATGGAAGCATGCCACGTCATTTTCCATGGTTCTGTAAAGCAGAGACATGTCCACATACAGTGACAGTAAAAATTAGTCAGAGAAAGAAGAGAACCTCTGCTTCCCTAATAACCAAGCCCAGCTCACACAACACAACAATCACAGAGTAGAGAGAGAAAACAAAGAAACAAAGAAAGAGAGAGGAAAAAAGGGGAAAAACTAGAAAACCCTTTGCTTCCACACTGCATTTCATTGCATTGCAAATTACTTTCCCACTTCCATGCGTTGAGCTCCACGGAAACAACTTTGGCCGATTCAGTGTCCATGGCGGTAGATTTACAACCTTTCGAGTGCTGAAATCTCTGGAATCGACTGAGGGTTTTGCTTTTCGGAGATTGTGAAAGGTTTAAACTTTTTGGGGGCTTAAGATATGTACGTGGCGCCTCCACCTCAGCGCTCCGATCTGGCTTCAGGATCCGGTGATTTGCGGGTTTACCAAGCTTGGAAGGGCAGTAATGTCAGTTCTTCTGCTTCTGATTTATGCTTTGAGCTTTAACTTTTTTTCTCATTATGTTTTACACTTTTCTCTTCATTTGTTGCGTGTTAACTTTTATAAATGCAAGTTTTCTTATGAATTATGAGTCTTATCATTTTTATGTTATAGTGGGATCGGGTTTTGTTTTGTTTTGGGGTCTTCAACCAAGGGTTTCCAGCTGAGTATGAAAGAAAAAGGGGAAGGGGGGGGGGGGGGAGGGAATAAAAGGTGTAAAGAAAATGGAGTTTTTAAAAAAAAAAAATACAAAGGAACTTTTTCGAATCTGTTGCTTCATTTTTTAGGAAATATGTCTCTAAGGGTGTTTTTTCTCTGAGGAACTGACTAATGAAGCCTTGCAGCTGTAACATCCATTTGGTTGTCTGATTGGCGTGTCAAATTTAGTGTAGTTTATTTGGGTAGGATAAAAAATGTTGAACTTTCTGTTTCTTTCTAACCGTTGATGAAATGTTTCGAAAGCTCTAATTGCTTTGGATGCAATGGAGGCTGCAAGTTATTACTTATGATTTGATCAATGCCTGAGATATTGTTCTATCGAAAGAATCTGGAAAACTGGATGGGAAATTAAATACATAAGAAGTGGACATGATCAAAGTGAATCAAACATTCTACTATGCTGTTCTCCTCTAATTTAAGGAACCACCAAATGTTAACTTCTAAGAAATTGATTTGGGAACATTTTTCTGGTGGTCTTTGGGGAATCAAGTCCAGATGTACTTTTCATGTTGTAATTTGTTTGTTACAAAACATTTATTGAACAGGAAAATTTAGTTATATTGCTGCATATTATTTGAATTACTTACTATATCTGGCCAATTTATCACTTAGGAGATGCTTACTAATTCATGTTTTCCGTGCTTTTCTTTTGCAGAAATTTTTCTTTCAGGGCAGGTTCATATTTGGACCAGATGTGAGATCATTGGCACTGACAATTCTCCTCATTGTTGCTCCTGTTGCAGTTTTCTGTGCTTTTGTTGCCAGAAAACTGATGGATGATTTTAATGATCACTGGGGGATAAGCATAACAGCTGTTGCTGCTGTATTCACAGTTTATGTAAATTCTCTCTCTCTCTCTCTCTCTCTCTCTCTCTCTCTCTCTCACTTGTTTAGATGTACAGGAAGTATTTGCTAACTGTAGTGGTAATCCACTCCTAGTAGAAACATGGGAAACATTTTTCTCTATCAATCTATTGAAGCTCAAATGCACATAATTGAAGTTATCTAGAAAAAAGTGGTTAAATCCTAAATGAAGGACTACCTGGATACTACCCATTATTAACAGTTTGCAAGTTGCAATTGGAACCGTCTATGAAACAAAGCTAGCCGTAGCCATCACCCATTAACAAAGCTATGCACAGACTAGTGGAGGTAGTGCAATCTTATCATTGATCTTTATCCCCTTTTTTTATATCTATGAAAGGGTATATCTTATTAGGGAAAGAGAAAGGGGTTGAACATCCTCCTCCTTAAACCATTCAGCAAAAATAGCATTATTGATACTCTAAGAGAGTTTGACAATCCCTTTGCTCCATTGCTCTTATTGAAATTAGGTACTCTTTGTAAAACTCCATGGAACAACGACATGAGGCCATTGAAACAATTTTATCCATATTCCATGGTCATTTTAAGGATAGACAAATATTTGAGTAGGCCAGTTTTAACTTGAGACACCATATGATGTAACATGTTAATGTTTCCAAAACACAGAAAGAATGCTCTAAAATGATGCACTTGATTCTATAGACCATTTTTCAAATTCCAGAATGGCTTCTTTGCTTCTGGAAGCTGAATATCCTTTTTGTTTGAAGGTAGAACTAACACATATGATAAGTCCATATTAGTCTGTGTTTTTGGTTGTGTCTTTAGTGCCAGCTGCCAAATTAAACAATTTTATATAGATATTGTTTATTTGTTGCTTAATCATTGTTTGTTGATTTTCTCGTAAAAGTGTGGATGCATTAGCTAACTAATTTCCTTTCTATGCACACCAAGGATTTCAACTGATTGGCAATGGTGTAATATTTTCAGGACTTGGTTCTTCTTCTGTTAACATCTGGCCGAGATCCTGGCATAATCCCACGCAATGCACATCCTCCAGAGCCAGAAGGTTTTGATAATAATGTAGATGTTGGTGCTGGTCAGACTCCTCAACTGCGGTTGCCTCGCTTCAAGGAGGTTGATGTCAATGGAGCAACTGTTAAAGTCAAGTATTGTGATACTTGTATGCTCTACAGGCCTCCTCGATGCTCTCACTGCTCAATCTGTAATAACTGTGTTGAACGGTTTGATCATCACTGCCCCTGGGTTGGACAATGTATTGGACTGGTAAGTTAGATATTGCCTTTCAAGTTTTCTTTCCTTTTCTTGTGACGAAAGTTTGGATCCACTTTGGCTTGTTTCCTGTTTTTATTTTTGCATTTTATGTTTTAACTAATAAATACAAAAATGTTACCTTGTTCCCATTTTTCTCATTATTTCAAATTTTGTTGAAGTAAATTGTAACAATTAAAAATGGTGATGTTATTGATAGAAAAACTTCAAAAAAGGTTCGTGTAACTTTTTGTTTAAAGAAAAAGGAAGGCATCCCCTTTGTAAATGGTTGAAAACGGAAAAACCAAGGTGTCATTGTTGTAATGTTAGTGAAAACATTTTAAAAAATAACAGAGAAGGATGATTACTTCAATTGGTTGGTATTTGGAGTGGGAGTGAGGGAGGTGTGATTTATTAAATGTAAGGAAAGATAAAATGCTTCTTCTATTGTGTAACCTCCAAGCAACCAAAAATAGTATCTTCTTTCCAGAGGTACTCTTCTGTATTGAACAATTTTAGACAATTTTTGCACTGAACTGAATTGGACAATCTAAAGACTTGTTTTTTCTCCTTTCACTTATGCTATTAATTGATGTTCCTTGATTTTATGCATCTTCAGCAAGACCGTGGGCTGTTAGTTTGGTTCCCTATTATAAGGTGTTTTTTTTCACTTTATGGGGTTTAAATGAGTCCTGTTCACAGTTGACGATTACATGCTGAGATTTCTCATTCTCCATTCTTGACAAGTTCTATATTTTAATTTGACATTATGTATCTGAATGCTTGCTCAATTTTCATGCAGCGTAATTATAGGTTCTTCTTCATGTTTGTCTTCTCAACTACGCTACTTTGTATATATGTTTTCGCATTTTGCTGGGTCTATATTAGAAGAATTATGGTATCAGAGGAGATAACAATTTGGAAGGCCATGATCAAAACACCAGCTTCCATAGTGCTGATAGTTTACACCTTCATATCTATGTGGTTTGTTGGAGGGCTTACTGCCTTCCATTTATATCTGATTAGTACAAATCAGGTAATTAGTGTTCTTATATATCTGTGACTTAAAAGTGAGATAGCTTTTCAAATTACTGTAGGAGTGTACAACGCCACAATTTGATATTTGGGTGTTACTCTTGCAGACTACGTACGAGAATTTCAGATATCGATATGATGCACGAGCAAACCCATATAATAAAGGTTTTTTGAATAATTTCAAAGAGATATTCTGCACCAGCATTCCTCCATCCAAGAACGACTTCAGGGCATTGGTGCCAAACGAACCAGCATTACCTACCCGATCGGTGGGCGGAGGCTTTATGAACCAAAATATGGGAAAAGCTGGGGAGGACATAGAAATGGGGAGGAAAACGGTCTGGGGTGACATGGGTGCCGGAATTGACCATTCTGAAGGTCCATTAAACAATGAGAGAACAACTGTAAAGGAAGGTGAACTAGGTGATTTGTCTCCTGAAATCAGGACGACAGTTGATGAGACAGCCGACCGTGCTGGACTCCATCCTAGGCGATCAAGCTGGGGTAGAAAAAGCGGAAGCTGGGAAATGTCCCCAGAAGTTCTTGCTTTGGCAGCAAGGGTAGGGGAACCGAATCGTGTGGGTGGCGGTAGCAGTAGTAGCTTGACAAATGAGAATCGTCATACATAGCTGTCGGTCAACACATATCCTGGCCAAAGAAGGACAAGAATTTGATTTGGCAGTAGTGATGAAAGAATACATTTATTGTCGTAACTCGTTACTGAAGTTATTCTACGTTTGGGGATGGGGGGTGTTGTAGGCAATTCGCAAGGGTGTTTGTAACTGTTGTTTAGCAGGTTTGCTTGTAGGAAGGGATTGTTTGGTGTTTGGTGTTTGGTGTTTGGAGAGTGAGATTTCTTTCCTTTGCTTGATATGATGATGATGTTTGTGTATTGAGCTTACCAACTAATTGGCCTCTGCATATGTAAAAGTGATCTCTCTCTCTCTCTCTCTCTCTCTCTCTCTCTCTCTCTCTCTCTCTCTCTCAAGAGGCTTGGGGTGTTGGGAGACTATGTCCTGCAGGTCATTTAATTAAGGCTCAAGAAAAGAATTGTTATTTCTAACTTACCTCTGATGGCTTGAATTGAATGCAACTGGCTGAGTTTGGATGGTGAACTTGAGAAAGTTGCCAAATCTTACCACCATGCATCTTGTCTACAGAAGAAAGTTACGGGCATTTTATTAATGACTAGAACTAGATTGTGTATCATGATGTATCATCACTTAAAGCCATACAGTCACTGGTTTCATTATTTCTCTATCTAAGGATTGTGTTACCGAAACAACCTCCCACTATTTATTTATTTATTTTTACCCTTCTAATCTTTTAATCATTAACCAGGTATGAGTTTGACAACTTTAATTTAAGAATTTTAGGCTTTTATTTTTTTATTTTGTCAATTTTTTTTTATTTTGTCAATTTTTTCACTCCAGAGGAATTTGATTCTGGTCAAATAATCTCTTCGGAAGGATAAATCATTAATAATTAATTCAAGATATAAATGAAAATAGAAAAAAGGGATACGAGAAAGCTGAAAACCCCAAAGAAAATCATGAAGCCCATAAGACTGCATGCCATGACAGGACAGTCATACATACTAACCTAATGTGTTTCACTTTCAAAGACAACAAAAAAGAAAACCTAATGTGTTTTTACACCACACACTTTCTTTTATTCCAGAACTCCATCACTTAGAAGAAGAAATCATAGTCACTTATATGGTAAGAGGATGTAGGGAGGATAAAATACACGTATATATATATTGATGTGAATTAGTAATGTGGTACAATGAATATTCAAAATTTTCAGTCAATGTAACAGTAACATATAATTGAGAAGAAATGGGAGCAATAAAATAGAACAAGAAAAATATATTGACAGAAATTATAGAACTAAGGAAATAGTTGTGAAGTCAAGCTATAGAATTAATTGTGAGTGCTAGATACCTGAAGAGAATACTAAAGAAGGAACTAAGAAGAGAATAAGGAGTTGAGAGAGAGGAAGGCACAACAGAAATATCAGGGGGAGAAGAGTACCACATCACGCTGCCCTCTCATAACCTTCTAAGCGAGTATTTGTAGTTCTAATTCTCTCACTTATTCTTGGTCCTTGATGCAGTGGGTCATTCTCCACGTGTCCCTTTTTCGTAACTAACTTTTTTCCGACTAAAATGCTTGCATTCACCATCCCATCATGCTTTTGTTTTGCGTGACCTGCTATAGGTGCTGCTCCTTTATTCATACACGTAACATTACCCTTCCCATTGAGAACAACCTTATCCTCAAGGTTGAATTGAGGAGAAACTTTGTCAAAAGTGTTAGCATTCTCCTAAGTTGAGACACTTATCTTTCCTTCACCCCATTGGACCAAGATCTTAGAGTTCTCGTGAGCATCCTTGATCATTGTTTGCGCCTCAAGTATTGCATGTGGCTGTAGTACGGGACCAACCTCATTAGATTGAAGCAGTAGTGGCAAGTATGGAAGGTTCAGCTCTCCATAAACTTCTTTAAAGCAGAAATTTGAAAAGCATCATGAATCTTTGCCGCCGGTGGCAAGTCCAACTTATATGTGATAACACTTAGCTTCTTGATCGGGAAGGGCCCAAAGTAGCGCATTCCCAATTTCTGGTTTTTACGTAAGGCCACCGAGTGTTGCCGATAAGGCTGTAATTTGACCAACACCAAATCGCCTTCAACAAACTCTTCCTGACGACGATGACAATTAGCAAATTGCTCCATAAAATGTTGTGCACGTGACAAGTGCAGCTTGAGAGAATCTAAAAGCTTGTCCCACTGTAATAACAATTCCTATAGTGAAAATTCATCCTCAACGAAAAATTCATAGCGCCCAAGCGCTGAGGGATCACGGCTAAACAAGGCTTTAAATGGAGTAATCTTTATGCTGCTATGGAAGGATGTATTATACTAATATTGGGCCCGAGGAAGCATCTCCAGCCATCTCTGAGGTTGATCGAAATAGAAGCAATGAAAATACATCTCAAGGGATTTGTTGAGAACTTCACTTTGGTCGTCGAACTGAGGGTGGTAGGCCGAGCTCATTGCCACTGTTGCCACTTGGAGTTTGAATAGTTGCTGCCAAAAGTTACTCATGAAAACCTTGTCCCTGATACAATTGACTTTGGAAACCCCTGAATCTTCACTATATTCTTGATAAATGATTCAACCACTGTCTTGCTAGAGAAATCATGTAGAAGTGGAATAAAATGTGAGAATTTTGTCAAACGGTCAATGATTACCATGATAACCGAGTAGCCATTAGTTGGAGGCAGAGCCACAATAAAGTCCATGGCTATATCCTCCCAAACTTGTGATGGAATTGGTAGTGGTTGTAGTAGCCCAGCCGGCAACTTGGTATCCACCTTAGCTCGTTGACAAATGGAACAGGAGAGAACATAGCGGCGTATATCGCGCTGCATATTTGGCCAATAAAAAGAGGAAGAAATACACTCAACTGTCTTAGCTATCCCAGTATGACCTCCTAGTGCATCGTCATGATAATCCTAGAGAATTACTTGAATTAAATTATGATCACTCAAGGAATTAGTATGGCATTGTCACAGAATCTCTTGTAGTGTTGCATCGACTTCAACTTTTTGCTTTAAAATTTTCAACCAATCAGACATAGGTGTAGACCTAGCCCCAAAATAGCAACGTGAAAGAGCGTCAGCAGAGATATTCTCTAGACTTGGTTCATACTGAATTTCAAAATCAAAACTCAATAGCTTATGGAGCCACTTATGTTGCTCAGGTGTATGCAGACTTTGTTCTAGCAAGGACTTGAGACTCCTCTAATTAGTTCAAATCACAAATTTCTTACCAAGAAAATAGTGGCGAATTTTTTTCACGGGTTCAGTAATTGCATAAAACTCCTTGACATATGCTGACTTCCTTTGCATCAATGGGGACAACTTCTTAGAGAAAAAAACAACAGGGTGTTTGCTTTGTGAGAGTACTGCGCCTATTCCCATACCCAAAGCATCAGTTTCCAATTCAAAGTGCAGATCAAAGTTTTGCAACGCCAAAATAGGTCTTGAAGAGATAGCCACTTTGAGTTTCTCAAAGGCTTGAGCTACAAGAGAAGTCCATTCAAATGCATCTTTCTTTAATAAATCAGTTAAAGGGGCTGCTAAAGAAGCATATCCCTGAATAAATCGTCGATAATATCCACTCAATCCCAAAAATCCTCTAAGCTGTTTAGGATTAGAAGGTGCTGGCCACTCCTTGACTGCACGAACCTTATCCAGGTCCATGTGAACTCCATCTCCTAAGATTGTGTGACCCAAGTGATCCATTATAGACACCCCAAAAAGACATTTTGAAAATTTTGCAAACAAGAATTCTTGCTGAAGAAGCTACCATATAGCTTCAAATGAAGCAAATGAGCCTCCATGTTGAGCTATATATTAAAATATCATCGAAGAAACCAGCACGAATTTCCTCAAGTAAGGATGAAAAACATCATTCATAAGGTTTTGAAATGTAGCTGGAGTGTTTGTTAGACCGAAGGGCATGACCAACCATTCGTAGAGGCCTTGGTGGGTCCAAAAAGCCATCTTAAAGCGATCTTCTGGTTTAACCCGAATTTAATGATATCTGAAATGCAATTCCAACTTCGAAAACATAGTAGCTCCGAACAATTCATCCAATAATTCATCTACCGTTGGGATAGGGAAGTTGTCTTTATGCTGTTCAAGGCACGATAATCGGTACAAAAGCGCCACGATTTATCTTTTTTTTTTTCACCAATAGAATAGGAGATGAAAATGGACTCTTGCTAGGATGTATAATGTCTTCCTTCAACATATCCTGCACCATAAGTTCAATTTGTGCCTTTTGATTGTGGGGATATCTATAAAGTCTTGCCTTGACAGGTTCAACACCCTTAACCAACGGAATGGCATGATCATGGGATCTTGGAGGAGGTAGGCCTAAAGGTGTATCAAATACAGCAACATGTGAATACAGTAAGGCTGCCAAGTTAGGTTGCATGTCACTAGGCAATTTCAAGCCACCTTTCTCCTCTTGATTATCATGTTGGACTTGCAATGTAAAGCATTCTGCTATAGCATCAGTATTCACAAATCATCTAATGTGATGATATTGTGCTTGTATAAGTGTGGGATGTTTGTCACCATAAACTGTGAGAAACTTTCCTTCATGCAAAAACTTGATGAAACCCGCATCATAGTCGACTATGTGAGCTCAAAGACGCTTCAACCATTTAGTTCTCAATACCAGATCACCCCCAGAAACATTAAGGACATATACATTAGGAACAGTCACAGTATAGTTGGATCCCGAGGTAGAGCCGATGTTGGAGCTGCAGTGGATGCGCGATAGTTAGCAGGTCTTGTAGTTGCTCTCGGCACTGTCGCAAACTTATCCTCGTGGAGGCGGGCTAAGGTGAGTGCGCACATCAGTGATGGCGGGCATTGAGCCTTAACCTTACGACGGATCTCTTGTTGTAATCTACTAATGAAACAATTGCGCAAGACCTCAGGTGGCTCTATATTAGTACGATTGGCCAAAGACACAAACTCAGCATAGTACTCACCTACTGTGACCGTTTGTTGTAATTTGAATAAGAGTTCCCTGGGTAATTCAAAGAGAGAAGGCCCAAATTCTAGCTCTAGAGCTCTCTTCAATTAATTCCATGAACAAATTGAGTTGTGCGCTGAGACATTTGGAACCAAGGGATCATTGGTCCCGCCATGTGAATTGTAGCGATGCCAATTTACTCTTCCTCTGGTATCCTGAAAAAATAGAAATACTAAACTATGGAGAATATCCACCCCAATGTATCTGAGCCATCGAATTTGAAAAGATCAAAATTCACCCTCCGATTCAACCCCACACGAGGTTGCCAGTTAGCCACCGAGTTTGAACCATGGGTGTGCTCTTGCGAAGGGGAACAATTGCGAGCCTGATCCTATAGAAGCTGAGTCAATGATGATTGGATGTTATAAAATTTTATTTTCGCTGCCTCATTAGCACAAACACATTCAGCTCGGTTATCATCGCGTGTCGCTTCGATAATGTGAAATAAATTCTTGACATCAGCCTCTAAACTCTTCATGCGAGTGTTATCGGTGACAACCATGGTAGAATGAAAACACCAATTGTAAGGTGGATGAAATATACATACATACATTGATGTGAATTAGTAATGTGGTACAATGAATATTCAAAATTTCTAGTCAATGTAACAGTAACATATAATTGAAAAGAAATGAGAGGAAGAAAAACATAACAAGAAAAATATATTAACAGAAATTGTAGAACTAAAAGAATAGTTGTGAAGTCAAGCCATAGAGTCAATTATGAGTATTGGATACCTAAAGAGAATATTAAAAAAATAAATTAAAAAGAGAATCAAGAGTTGAGAAAAAGAAAGACACAACAGAAAAATCAAGAGGAAAGGAGTACCACATCAGGCTGTCCTCTCATAGCCTTCTAAACGAGTATTTGTAGTTCTAATTCTCTCACTTTTTCTTGGTCCTTGATGCAGTGGATCATTCTCCATATGTCCATTTTTTGTTATTAAATTTTCCCCAATTAAAATGCTTGCATTCACCATTCCATCATACTTCTGCTTTATATAACCTATTATGAGTGCTGTTCCATTAATCATACACATAATAAAATAATACTAATTCAACAACTGCAGTAACTTTCCCAGCCCCCTTTTAATTCATACAAAAAACCCAGCCCAATAACCCATTCTTCGCCCCTTTTTTTTATTTCCCAGCTCCCCCTCCCTTTTTGTTCGTACACTTTCCCAGTCTCCCCCTTCTTGTTCGTATACTTTCCATCTTCACTTTTCAAAATTTCAGATAACAACTTTTTCTATTCTTCTTCTTTTTTATCTCTCTAATCTTCTTATCTTTTACCTCTTTGACTTTTGTTTTTTTTCTTTGCAGATTAAAAAAAATATAGTAGTTCAACAAGTGATTCTTCACTCTTCTTTCTCAAAAAAGATTCTATTTTTATTCTTTTTTATTTCAAGAAAATTATTGAACTAATAATAAAGAGACATAGTCATACAAAAATAGAACAAATGAATTGTATTTAATCTAGCATTGTAATTTTCTTTTATGCTTTTTTATTATTTTTCTGTTAGTCTTATCTAATTTTTTTATGTTTTTTATATATTTAGTTATTTACTTAATTTATTATTATTTGTTAATTAAGTTTATGTTATTATATGTTAGTTTGTATATTTAGTTTTTTTTATTAGTTAACTATTTAATTACAATTTTATATTATTTATACTATAATGTTAGTATTATTGTTCTGAATTTTAATATCTTATTTTGAATTAAAATATAATTTTTATATTTTATAAAGATTTAGATTATAATTTACACTTTTTGCTAAATATATTTTTAATTATGGAAACTTATTTGGCCATTTGAATTATGAGTAAGTTCAAAACCATTGATACATTTTTTAAAAGAAAAGATCAAGAGAATGAAGATGCTTCTACTATTACTACTCCAATACTTGAAGGGTCATCAAATTTCATTACTTCAAGTTCTCTATTGAATAGCGCAAAGCGTCCACGACTTCTTCCAAATCAACTGGATGTTTTTCGTTTGGAAAGAGATCCAGGAATGCGACCAATGATTTGGAAGTTTCCTCCAAATAAAAGAGATGAAATCCGTCGAGATTATATTAAAGTTGGGCCAAATCAACCAATTCTTGATAATTATCCATTTTCTGGTCATAAAAGTCATCATCATTTTCAAGCTTCATGGTTTAAATTGTTCCCATCTTGGTTAGAATATTATATAGAAGATGATGCTATATATTATTTTTCATGGTTTCTTTTTGCTAAGGAACCTTCAATCAATACGGATTCAAATGCTTTTATTGAGAATGGTTTCAGTAATTGGAAGAAAGTAAATAGTGGAAAAGAATGTGCACTTTTGAATCACATTGGCAAAGGTCCCAACTCATTCCATCATAAGGCGCTGAAATCATGTGATATTTGATGAAACAATCACAACATATCGACAGACTTCTTCATAAGCAAACATCAGAAGAGATTGAAAAGAATCGAATTCGACTAGAAGCATCTATAAATTGCATTAGATGGTTGACATTTCAAGGTTGCGCATACAGAGGACATGATGAAAGCCAAAGTTCAAGCAACAAAGGTAACTTTTTAGAAATATTGAAATTTTTGGGATCTTACAATGAAAGAGTGAAAAAGAATTTTTTGTCCAAAAAATGCTAAGTATACTTCAAATGATGTCCAAAAAGAAATTCTATATATTCTTGCTACTAAGGTGAGAAATTTAATTAGAGAAGAGATTGGAGATGCCAAATTTTGTATTATTGTTGATGAAGCTAGAGATGAATCTAAAAAGGAGCAAATGGGCCATTGTTTTGAGATTTGTTACTCTAGATGGTTTTGTTAAAGAGAAATTCTTTGATCTTGTGCATGTCACTGAAACTTGTGCAACAACTTTAAAGAAAGAATTGATTTCTGTCCTTTCTCGTTATAATCTCCAAGTTGAAAATATTAGGGGTCAAGGGTATGATGGTGCTAGCAACATGCGGGGTGAGTGGAATGGTTTGCAAGCTTTGTTTTTTAAAGATTCTCCACAAGCATATTATGTTTATTGTTTTGCTCATAGGTTACAATTAGCATTGGTGGCAGCTTCAAGAGAGGTACTTCAAATTCATGAATTTTTTACTCAATTAAACTTTATTGTCACTATTGTTAGTGCTTCTTCAAAAAGACATGATCAATTACAAGAAGTTCAAGCAATTGAAAATGCAAACTTGGTTGCTCAAAATGAATTAGAAACAGGCAAAGGTGCAAATCAAATAAGCACTTTACAAAGAGTTGGGATACTCGATGGAGCTCTACTTTAATTCTATTTGCAGTTTGGTAAAAATATTTACTGCTACCAATATTATTCTCAATAATATCATTGAAGACGGGACAACTTATGCACAAAGAGGTGAGGCTTATGGTGTTAGTAAAATATTATTGTCATTTGAATTTGTTTTCACTTTGCACTTGATGAAAGAGATTATGGGAATCACTAATGTTCTTTGCCAAGCACTGCAACAACAATCTCAAGATATTCTTAATGCAATGCATATTGTTTCTACATCAAAGTTACTTCTTCAACAATTAAGAGATGGTGGATGGTGCAATTTTCTTGTAAATGTTAAATATTTTTGTGAAAAGCATGAAATTGAAGTCCCTAATATGAGTGCACAATATGTTTTTGGAAGAAGTCGATCTCGTCAACCAAGTGCGACAGTTGAGCATCATTATCGAATAGACGTATTCTTGGCAACAATTGACTCTCAAATACAAGAGTTGAATAGTAGATTTCATGAGCAAACAATAGAGCTTTTGACTTTGAGTTGTGCTTTGGATCCTAAGGACAATTTCAAATCATTTAATATTGAAGAAATTAACAAGTTAGCAGAGAAGTTTTATCCCCTTGACTTTTCTTCTAATGAACTAAATATTTTGAAATCTCAGTTGCAACATTATCAACATGATATACCAAATCATTTGAAAAGGCGTTAGTACACTTTTTGAATTGTGCAACAAGTTGCAAGAAATGGAAAAATCAAGAACTTATCACATGGTTGATAGATTAATACGTCTTGTTTTGACTCTACCAGTGTCTACAGTGAAAAACAGAAAGAGTTTTTTCAGCAATGAAAATTATTAAGACAAGACTCCGAAGTAAGATAGCTGATGAATTTTTTGCAAACAATTTGGTCATCTATATAGAAAATGAATTAGCAGTTATTTTCGACACAAATTCAATTTTGAAAATAAAAAAAAAACGTCAAATAACCTTTTTATGATATGAAACTGTAAATGATAATTTTCAATTATATTATTATCTTACTTTAATTGAGATTATATATTTATTTTTTTAATTTTATCAATAGAAATAATAATATAAAATATTTTTAATAAATTATTAAATACTACCCTAAATAGTTAGTCTAGTTTCGCCCTTGTAAATCTCTATTCTTCTTTTGAATACCCTGTGGAATGCAAGTCCATTCCTCTTCCCAAACCAACAAACCATACAAGTATTTCTTCTTCTCTCCACCTAGACGACCACCTTTCAGCATTGAGCGTCCATTTCGATGAGGAGTATTTATGATGTATTTGTTAGTTAGTGACAAGTATATTATGATGTATTTGTATTTGTTAGTTAATGACCACCCATTTATATTATTTTTTGTTAGTGATAAATAAATATAATTATTTATATTTATAATTTTTTAAATTTTGATCAATAAAGCATAATAAAAAATAAAATATATTGGACATTATTAATGACTAGGTCGTTTGTAAATAAAAAATAAATTATCATTTATTAATATTAACAATGATAGTATAATTATAATTTTTTAAATAATTAAATAGTCATTCTTTATAGACAACTCAGTTGTTGTTAAATAATTATCGATGGCCACAAGTCGTCGGTAAAGTTAGTCAAATTTTAACAATGAAGGATAAAAAAAATTTTAAGCGTATTAATATATTGATCTTTCAGTAATTTTTAACCGTTAACTTTAATTATAAAAAATATATAATATATATAATTAAAATTAACAGTTAAAATTTATTAAAATACCGATATATTTAAAAAATTTTTTAAAAGATGATCAACAAAATTTTACTAACAACTGAGCTATCTACAAGGTCATTTGATAGTTAGTTTTCTAATAGTGATTGCAAAACTTTCAACACTAGAATCGATTAACAAGACTCTTAGGTGGTGTTTGGTGGAGAGACAGAGACGGAAAGACTGAGACTGAGAGATAGAGACTAAGAGACAGGGATTGAAATAAATCTCAGTATTTTGTTTGGTGCAAAATGGGAGAGAAAAATTGAAACAAGAATGAAACTCTAATTTAATTTGCACAAAGGGTAAAATTGGAATTAATTAATTGAAATGAAAGTATTTTAGGTATAAAATGTTATTAAAGTTTCAGTCTCCATCTCTAAAAATTTCAGTCTCTTGTGTCCCTACTTTTTGGAAGTACTGAAATACTAAAATTTTAGAGATAGACAGAAATTTTAGTACCAGTCTCTGAACTAACAAACACGATACTAAGTCTCAGTTTATCAGTCTCTGTCTCAGTACCTCAAAACAAACGCTACCTTAGAGACACAGACTGTAAAACCCGGTTAATTAACGGCTAATTAGCCTATAAATGAGAATTTATTCTAGAAAGCCCAAAATGTGATTTTTGTGGCTAAATATGATAGAGGAGATTGAGACGAGAATTTCGGTACCAATTTTATAAAATTCGGGCCAAGATTGGACCGAACGGGCCAAACCGGGCCAACCGGATCCAAAGTGGGCCCTTGGCCCAACATAACTAAACCAAAACCCTAGTTTTCAGCATTCTCTCTCCTCACTAAACACACTCACATGCTGAAAATGGAGGCCATGGAGGGAAGAACACTCTCTCAAGTTCTTTCTCTCACTTGATCTTCAAACCACCATAACTTTTGAACTAGAGCTCCGATTGCTGCTCCGTTTGCGGCCACGCGTTCACCACAGAGAGCTCTACAAAACCCATACAATTAATTTTGAGGTAAGCCACGTTTTTCTCCTCGAAATTCCAGCCTTGTTTTCGAGTTTTATGAGCAAAAATGTTGAGATTTTGGGCTCTTTGATGTTATAGGACCCAACTCTCTTGAAGGAGAAGGTTAATCTTGTCTCCTTGGACCTTGGGTGTGGTAAGATTCTCAACCCTAGTGTAATTTATTGTTCTATGATGTTTGGGTATTGAGATGTTGTGTATGGGTATGATGATTGTGGCTTAGGTTGTGTATATTTGAATATTGGAGCTTGAGTGGTGATTTTGAAAAGCTTGAAAAGGGATTTGGTGGTGAAAAATCTGTTCTTGGAGGTGTTGAGGCCTTGAGAGCTTGTGGATAAGTGATTTGGAAGTGCTCCGGTTGAGCTTGGGAAATCGGCTAAGGTATGGTTTCGGTTTTCCGTATCTAATATGTAATGTGGTAGGAAATACTTAGGCTAGAGGCCCTAAGATAGACATTGAATTGTTGATGTTTTTGAATTGTTGATATATATGATGTGGTCATATATGTGATGATGATTAATGATGCCTTGATGGTATGATGTATGAGAAATATGCATGTTGTGATATATGCTTGATGATTGGTTATGATTGAATTGTGGGTTGAACCATGTTGATGGTGAGTATGATATTGATTGTGTACAATGATGATTTAGTGGAATTGATGTTGTTGAGAATTGGCATGAGGAAGAGTATATGATATGTCAATATATTTGAGTTTGAGTCACTTGGGTAAAGTGGGTTAAAATGATGAGATAGTGATTTTGATAAATTGTGGTAAAGTGTCAATGTGTGAGTTGAGGAGGCTTGATATTGAAATTGATATATTTTGATTGATTTCAAAGAAAAGGGGATGAAAATGGCATGTTTTGATTGATTTTGAAAAGAGTTGGAAATGGCTTGTTTTGAAAATGGCACTTTGTGGTTTTTATGAAAAAAATGGTTTTTGGGTATACTTTGGTGGGACATATCTTGGACTACGGATCTCTGTTTTGTGCCAAATCTATTTAGAAATGAAATTGGATCCGGGATGTCCATGCTGTTCGAAGAACGGGTGAAAAACGATTTAAAATGAGAAAGTTATGTCCGTTGGAAGATTGGGGTTTAAATTAGTGAATTCTGCAACTGTTAACTTAGAAAATTTTTAGCAGAATGACCCCTTGCGCGTGGGCGCACTTGGCGCGTACGCGTCGTTCTTCCAGAAAGCGCCATCCACGCGTGCGTGTGATGTGCGCGGGCGCGCCGATGGTGTTGCACCCAATGCCCAGCCATTTTCCAGAGAGTTGTGCCAGAACTGTGCCAGCTTTGTGCCTGGGCACGAGAGTACCCACGCGTACGCGTAGTTGACGCGTGCGCGTCGTTTGACTAGTTTTCAATCCACGCGTTAGCGTGCATGACGCTTACGCGTCGATGAGTTTTCAAGGCCATCCACGCGTGCGCGTGGAGTGCGCGTACGCGTGGACCTGTTTTCATCCCAAAGTTGATTTTTGAGTTTTAAAAGCCAAATTTCATACTTCTAAACCTCCGATCTCACCACTTATGCCTTAAATCATTATGATATGTCTAGCTATGAGAAGAAGGGCTAGTGAATGTGGCAACTTGCAAGTGAAGCAAGGGAAAAATGGATGATCAATGAGGATCAAGCATGAATATGTGAGATGCAGAGGATGGTGGTGGAAGTGCTTGTTATGCCATGGCCCGAAAGGCTGTAATTGTTGATGAAACGGCTGGTTATGGAGTTAACCGTGAGCCGGGTGGCTGGTTATGGATTTAACCGTGAGCCGGATGGCTGGATTATTGCCGTGTTACGGCGGGGTCATGATTATGGCTATGTATAAACGCATATATATGCTGTTGAATGAATTGTGAAAGTTGCACTTCCATTATCGGAGATGAGAGTTTCCCTGGGTAAAAGTAGTGGCTAGCCACCACGTGCTCCAGGTCGAGACTTGAAGCTCTTTTGACCCTATGTCGTCAGGGTGGCCGGGCACTGTGAAATTCCCGGACGAGCTCACCCCCAAAAATATTCACCAGTGATGGTGATGGATAAATATTCACCAGTGATGGTGATGGATAAATATTCACCAGTGAGGGTGATGGATATGGATCATGATTATGATCAAGTTATAATGAGCATGACTCATGTTGGGGAGACACGACAGAGGAACAGTCCAATGGTTAACTGCCAGGACTTGTCGGGTTGGCTCTATAACCGACAAATGATATCATCAGCCACTAGGGACAGGCATTCATCGTATGCATACTATATGAATTGTTTGAGATTGCCTATTTGACTGCATATTACTTGCTAATTGTCTAACTGCCTTATTTATCCCTATTTGTATATTTCTTGTCTGATATAACTGTGTTTGCCACATTATACTCCTGCTGGTGGTTGGGAGGTGAGAAGGAATTGGAAAGGGAAGTATTAGTTAGACTGAAGAATCTTTAGTCAGATACCCTTATATGGTTTAGCTTGTTTATAAGCTTTGAATTATCTGGAGGAAGTTCTAGGATTGCCTTTGGCTTTCCTCTATTATTATGTATTATATATGTGGAAGCTGTTACCATGCTGGGGACCTCTGGTTCTCACCCATGCGGATTTTGTGGTTTTCAGATGTAGGACGTGAGGTTTCCCGCTGAGGCATGCTGGAGACTTCTAGATTTGCGAAGATCCTTTGTTCTCGGGACTATGTTTTGGTTTATATGTTTTGCTTAGATACTTTTATCTCCATTAAATAATACAAACTGTGATGACTCCTCTTATGGGAGATTTTGGAGAATAGGTTTTATGTATTTGTGTCCCTTTGGGGTTTTCCTTATTTTATCATATGTATATATTATTATGCTCGGACCGGTTATCTTCGCAGCCGGATCTTGAGTCTTGATATTCCTGTTTTTGACACTCCTTTGTATATATATAATCTCGCGTTGGTTTATCCTTGCTCGTTACGTTGTCGATCAGAATGTTGCACTTTAGAGTTGCGATTTTTTTTGTTTACCCCTTTTTCTACAAAGGCTCCTAGTTATAATCAGTCATTCATACTACTATAAGTACTAAATTTTTATTTTAGAGGTCGTAATACCTTGCCATCTTTGAATTATGACTTAAGCATAAGACTCTGTATGGTAGGGTGTTACACAGACACGTTATGCTTCATATTAATAGGGGGAGGGAGAGGAATTGACTCACTACAAAAAATCGCTTTGAATAGCAATTTATAGTTTGTCGCTATAAAATTTTAGTGATAATTAAATAATTATTGGTAAAGATTTTTAATGGTCATAAAAATATATAATTATCATTAATTATAATATATAATAATAATAATGACAAATTTATCATTGTTAAAAAAAAAGTAAATTAACGAAAAGAAACAATAACTTTAATATTAATGTCGCTAAAAATTTGTTACTAAAAATGGTTCTTTTTATAGTGTTAACTTTACATGAACTGTTTTACTCCCTAACGATTTAGGTTAATAAGCCTTAGTTTTATCGAATTAATACTCAAATTGGTCCCTAAAATTTGACCCCCCGACTCAATTTAGCCCTCAAGGTTTCAATTGACTCTAATTGTACCCTAAAATTTTGTCTCGCGCCTCAATTTGGCCCTTCCATCGTTATCCGTCACCGAAAAGCTGACCTGGCAATTTTGATAGATACGTGGCACCCTAGCAGTTAGATGACGTGGCAAAATGTTTGAAGGCATCAATTTAACCCCTAAAAATTTTAAATGAAACCTAGAAGTTTCAATTTTCCCAAATCACAAGAGTGTCTTCAAGAGGTGAGAAAAATATTGGGAAGTAGCAGCCAAGGCTCAGGTAACTCTAGTAGAGCTCGTTCGCATGGTGGCTGGGTGAAGAACGCACACCGTGACAGAGGTGGGAAGGTTCTGCATTAGTGCGGTTGTGGGTTGCGTCCTATTTTTCGGTGGTCTGGGACAGATTCCAATCCAGAAAGACCATTCTATGGATGCTCTAACTATAATGTGAGTTGGTTGAATTGTTGCAATTTGATTGTGTGTCTTATTTCTCAAATGCTTGTTGGTTTTGTAGTTGTTCTTCCTTTCATTTTTTTTTTTGAATTTTTGGTGCTGTAGACTATCGGTAAGAGATGGTGTGACTTTTTTAAATGGGCAGATGTTGAAGAAGAAGAAGCCATAGTTGGCAGAAGTAAAAGTTCAGTTAGTGAAGACCATTGAAAAATATCTCTGGGATGAAAAATTAGTGCAGTTGAAACTGAAATAAGAATATTAAAAATGTGGAATATTATGTTGTCTGTGTTTGTTATTATTTTTTGAATTGTGATTGTAGCTTGTGGATTAGGTGGGATGAAATATATGTAAATGTGATATGAGTTATGTGAATGAAGCATTGTTATATATTTAATGACAAAATAGAAATGGAATTATATATTCTCTTGCTAATGATATATCCTGTAAAAAATTCTTTAAAACAGAGATTATATAAAAGAGGAGGTATAACTTATGACCAAATAAGTATCAGAAGAGCATAGTTTGATCAAATTGGTCAAGCTGTTATGAGTCTGTTGATGCACCACTATTTCGTGGTACATCTTGTGCTAAATTGGGTGGATTTTATCCACTATTCTCATACTTATTCATAGAAATCGCATGTTGTACATTTTTCTTCCTGATTTTGTGCTATGATTGAAAACATGTTTCTTTGGCCTTATATTTGCTAACTTTAATCCTCTCTTATTACCTACGTCCAGCAATGGCGCCATTTTGACAAACAGATTCTTGTGTGGTCTAGAATTTTACAAATAAAGTCTCGCTGCAAGTATAGTTTCTAAACCAACAAGAATACTTTCGTACAAAAACTTGTTTGTCACTTAAGCAAACTCAATAAAAATAAACCGAAGTATTTATACCTCGGGTCGTCTCTCAAAGAATTATGGGGAGGTGTGTTATTATTGGTTATGAGAAAAGTATCTTTTTGGGTTTTTGAAAGGGTTTGAACAAGGAATGTAAATGACAAGGAAGTAAACTAATTATCATGAAAACCCTTGCAAGGTATAAGAACTGGACGTCCTATCCTAGTTATCCTTATCAATTGTGATGAGAATTGGCTTTTGCCCCCACTTGTTCCAATACAAAGTTATGCTCCTTACTGTCTACTGGAGTTTCTAGTATCTCTTTCATGCTACGTTCTTCATTAGATTGTCCACATGAAGCCATGGGGGTTCCTTGAGTGTCCGAGCGTCGGGAAGGTAATCGATTTATCGCTTGCTCCAGTTGATGAAGATTTGCATGAAATTTTTCCACTGTTTCCTTGAGACGATCCTTTGATTCTTGTTGCGCTCGGCTATCATAAGTAGAATCATAATGTTCTTGGATTGATGGATATGAACATGGTGTATATTAAGGTAGTGGTTCTAAGTATGGCTCATAAGGTGGTTGGTATGGTGGATATGGGTTAGGGTCATATGGAGGTGAATGGAGGTAGGTGGCTTGTGAGTATGGTGGTTCAAAGCTATGTTGAGGAGGTGGTTCATAGGCATATGATGGGGCTTGTTGGTAACCATAAGGGGGTCCATCATATCTATCATCTTGGTATGCACCTCGGAATGGCTCTTGACCATAGTGATTTGGTGGGTGTTGGTTGTCACGAAATGGTCCACCATAACTATTGTCTTGGTATGCATTATAGGATGGTCTTTGTCTGTGGTACTGTGGAAGGTGTTGTTGCCGAAAGGGTTGATCAGATCCTCATGGCTCCTTCCATCTCTGATTGTTTTGACCTTGATGCATGTTCCTGTTATAATTTCCATTCCTTGCAACAACATTGGAACCAAACTCAAAGCGATAGGGGTGAGAACGCATAGTAGCTAATAAAAATTAAAAACAAAAAAAATTAAAAAGCAAAAACAAATATTTACAATAACCAAGAATAAGGCACATGTTTGCAATTCCCCAGCAACGGCGCCATTTTGACGATCGGATTAATTGATGGTAAAGAAATTCACAAGAATATAATCGCGTTGTAAGTATAGTTTCTAAACCAACAGAGAATCCTTTCGTGCAAAAGTTTGGTTGTCACAAGTACAAACCCCTAATAAATAATAACCGAAGTATTTAAACCTCGGGTTATCTCTCAAGGAATCGCAGGGAAGTGTTCTTATTATTGGTTATGAGTTGTGTAAATTGTGGTTTTGGGGATGAGAAATAAGAAGAGTAAATTGTAGAGAAAATAGAATAATAACAATAAAAACTCTTGGCAAGGTATGAGAATTGGAAGTCCTATCCTAGTTATCCTTATCAATTGTGATGAGAATTGGCTTTTGCTCCCACTTGGTCAACCTCTAACTATAAAGATATGTTAAGTGTATAAATCAATTTGATTCCTCAGGTCCTAGTCAATTCCTAAGAAAAGACTAGAGTTAGGGGAATCCAAATCAATCAGCAAAGAATTCCAATTTTCGATCAACAAGGAGTTTGATAACTCAAGTGTCTCCAATTACTCAACACAAGCTAAGAATGTAAAAAGCTAAATTAAAATCATAAATATGAAATACCTCAAATTGCATTAAATAGAGAAATCAAATTAAACATGAGAATCCATAAATCAAAGTAATAGAATAAATAAAAATAGAAGAGAAACCAAAGTAAAGGAACATTGAACCTGGAATGAAGAAGAAGTAAACCTAACCTAAGAGAATTCATAAATCCTAAAACCTAAGAATTAATTAGAGAATTTATAGGATTTAAATAAAATCTTGACCGGGAGAAGATTAATTGGAAGTTCTATCCTTGTTGGAATTTTGTCAAGATCAATTAATAATTAGTCATTGTTTTCATTTAGTTAACCCTCAACGAATGAAGGAAAGTCAAATTAAAAGTCAACTTCTATTCACAAGTCTTAATCCTCTCCCTTGGGAAGGATTAGAGTTAGTGACTAACAAGCCAACCAACAATGAACCAATTACAATTGAACTCTTGAGTATTCCAACTCAAGGTTCTCCTTTTAATCAACTCCCAATCAAGTTGGGGAACTACTCCATCATCATAAATGTAGACTTTACAAAATAATGGGGGAAATAAGAAGAGACATAATAAACAATAATGAAAGAGATTAATTAAAAGCAAAATTAGTTTTGTATTAATAAACTATGAAAATAATCCAATATCAACTCTGGACAAATTAAGAATATGGAAGAGTAAATGAAAAGTAAATAACAAACTATAATGACCAGTTCCGGAGGTAGACTCTTCTCAAAAGCCAAAGCCAAAAATCTTCAAATCCTAATTTATGAATGTCAAAAAGAGAAACCTAGGAGAGGAGTAAAATCAGATCTAAAAACTCAAAATTATGCAAAATGAATTGTTGCCTTTGTCTCTGCATGTTCCTTGGCTCTAATCTGTGTTTTTGGGCCAAAATCTGGGTTGAAATGCGGCCCAGAATCTATGCCAGCGACTTCTGTAATTCTGCAGATCGTGCACGTCACGCGGCCACGTCGTCCACGCATTCGCGTCACTCAGCATTTTTCGTACCACACGTGCGCATTGTCCACGCACTCGTGTCGTTCGTGCAGCTTCCGATCTGCGCGGTCGCGTCAGGTACGCGAGCGCGTCACTGTGATTTCTTCCATTTCACGCGGTCGCGTGAGCCATGCGCCCGCATGACTTCTCGCTGGTTATCTCCTCAATTCCTTGTGTTCCTTTCACTTTTGCACGCTTCCTCTTCATTCCTTACGCCATTCTTGCCCTATGAAGCCTGAAACACTTAACACACAGATCACGACATCGAATGGTACGAAGGAAAATAAAAATATACAACTAAAAGGTCTTTAGGAAGCAAGTTTTCAATCATAGAATATTTTTAGGAAAGAATTATAAATACATGCAAATCATATGAATAAGTGGGTGAAGACTTGATAAAACCACACAATTAAACACAATTATCAACCTCCCCACACTTAAACATTAGTATGTCCTCATGCTATGTTGAAGGAGATAAATATGAATGAATAAGGACATGTAAGACTCATGCAATGCAATGCAACCTATATACATATGAATGCAACTATATGATTTTGTCTATATGATTAAAAATAGATAAGTTCTCTAAGACAAAACATGGGGCAGATTTCACTAATTCAAATCATATAGTAAAAGCAGGTAAATTTGTAAGAAGATAGCTCGTGAAAGCAGGGAACACAGGATCAAGCATTGAACCCTTACTGTTGGTGTGTGTGCACTCTAATCATCTCTGGTATATGGGGTAATCACTCTATCCTTCTCTAATCATGCTTTCAAAAATTTTGTTTTTCACCTAACCAATCAACAATTTTAAAGTGCCAATGCAAACATCATGAGGTCTTTTCACGGTTGTAATGGGGCTAAGGTAAGGTGAGGGTACACATATGGCTAAGTGAGCTTATACATTGAATCTTTAATTAACCTAAGCTCCCACCTAACATACATATACTCTATATAATTTCAACATCCATCTTAGCTACCCAAAATCTCCTTTTCACATTCCATACTCATGCATCAACCTTTATTTAAATTTTGTCACATGTGCATTGATTATTAAACTCTGACTTATCATTGGGGTGATTTTGTCCCCTTATTCAATAAAATAAAGAAATTTTTTTTATGTAGCTTATCAATGCACATAGACTTGTAATCTTTCTTTTATGGTTTCACATGAATAGGTACCCAAATTCCCTTTATTTTGTCATGACATATTCTCCTATTACCCTTTATTCCCACAATTTTCCCATACTCAGTTAACACACAAATTCTATCTTAAGCTAATCAAAGATTCAATTGGGATTTTCAATTATTTTTTCTGCTTAAGGCTAGTAATGTGGTAAAATATAGAACAAATGGGATTAAAAACAGCTCAAAGTGGTTAACAAATGTAATTAAAAGGGTCGGCTTAATTGGGATACGTGAGCTAAACAAACAATAGCCTCAATCATATGAATGCACATAACACATTAACATTGGACATATAGGATAAAACAAAATTCAGATAACAATCATAGAGAAGTAAACACACAAGAAATAAAAATGTTTATGGTTAAATAGTGTAACCATGTATTTAGCCTCAAAGTCTCATGGGTTGTGTGTTCTTTTGCTCAAAAATCCTGTTTCAATTTCAACTTCAAACAAATTTAACATAAATGTTTTGATTTAAATTAGTGAAATTTTCAAAAAATATATGGTCTTAAAAGAAACTTATTATCTTTTCAATCAGGTAGAACATGCATGCAATTAACCTACTACTATGCAATCTATCTTATTCTAAAGAAAAAGAAATTGGTGTTAGGGGGAAGAATTACCTCTGGAAGTCAGGTATTGACCGACCTCCCCACACTTAAGGCTTTGCACCGTCCTCGGTGCCATCTGTCAGGAACAAGGGTGTGCTGGTGGCAGTATCTCCACCGTTGAGGACGTCATGGCTCCCTGTGCTGGTAAAGGAAGTGGAGTCCGGAGTGCCTGGGTCCTCGTCAGGTCTGTGGTTGCCTGTGAGTAGCTCCTTGAGGTATTTGAATCGGCGGTGGTTGCGGCGCTCTTGTAGCTTCGCTTTCTGGTCTTGCCGGTCCAACCTCTCCAGTATTTGATACAGCAGCTGACTAGTAGAAGGTGGAATGTCTGTAGCATGTTCTGCGGACTGGCTGGTAGTGGCTAATGGTGGCCTGAGATATCTCCCGTTAGGGACGTATTGATCATCCTGTGAAAGTTTGGCTTTGATGTCCCCAGCTCTGTAGGAGACTCCGACTGCTGAGACAAGATCTGAGACCAAGGCGGGGAAAGGTAGGTTGCCCGCGATTTGCACGTGTCCCATAGCATTCCGGATATATCTTGGTAGATTTAGAGGCTGGTCTGTGAGGATGCACCATAGTAGAACGGCCATGTCTGCAGTGAAGGAGGACTCATGAATGCTCGAAAAGACGTAATGGGACATAATCTGTGTCCATACGTGAGCCTCCAAGGTGAGTGCAGAAGCCGATATTCCCTTAGAACGGGAACGATGGTATCCAAAAATCCATCTGCTGCCAGGTTGTGCGATAACGCTGAGAACAGCGTCCCAGTCAAATTTGTATGCCTGGCGCTTGAGTGCGGCTTCTTGAAATGCGTGCAGTCCTTCTGGAGCAGGGGAAAGATCTAAGGCTTGCTGAATGGCTTCTTCTGTAATGGGGACTTACTTCTGACGGACATAAACAGACTGCAGGGTCGGCAGGTAGAAATTGGAGTAGAACTCAACTACCCAAGAAAGATTAACCTGTCGTGGCTGTCTCTAAAGGAATCCCCAATGTCTTTGTGCAATTCGAGGCTCAACAAATTTGGCAATACGAGGTGGAAGGATAAGAAGGTGTTCGTTGTTGTAATTCTGAGCTGCCAGAATGGGGAACATCTGCTCACAGTAGCGATTGGGAAATCGTTCAGTGTCCTTTGTTGGGAAGGCTTTCTCCTTTTCATCGACCTTTATAATCTTTTTAATTCTTTTTTTTGAGGGCTTAACTGCAGTTGAAGATGGCTCTGCCACTAATGCTCTTTTTGTTCCTCTCCTTGCTGTGGATTTGGGGGTAGCTTTCTCCTTGCCTTTCTTGGTGGCCATCCTGAAAGTAAACGAGTAAAGACATGAATATTTCAAGGGTTATAGCAAGGAAAAGAATGGGAAAGGTGGTAATCAATGCACAGGAAGGGATAATGATGTGAACACATGGTCATGACTACATGTGACAAATCAACAACAGAAATATAGCAAGTGCATGTGATGACAGTTAAATGCCAGGTGTTTATTGGCATGCCGGCAAGGGCATGAGTAGCATAGATCAAGCATTCAATGTCCAATCCAAACTAACAATATGCTTGTAATAACAATCATATAAAATTAATAAAATAGAAAAAGGGTTTTGTGAAAAGCAAGCATTTAGAGTAGTAGATTGAAAGAAATCTAAAAATAGTGCAAAATGCCATATGGGCATTTTCACAAACACATAACATGCATGTTAAATAAGGTATGGAAAATATTAACTTGAACATGCAAGTAACCTTATAAAAATAATATATAACTGTTAAACACGACATAAACAATCCACGTAACATATAAAAATAATGACCCAAATAAATCTCCAACACCAACAGGAGGAAGAAGAAAGAAAAAGAAAACATGGATAGGGAAAGTAGAAGAGAAACAAAAAGAAAACATGAAAATAAGAAGAAGAATGAAAAAGTAGGGAGGGAAGAAGAGAAGAGAAAAGAAAAACCTTGAGAATGGTGGTGAGAAAGAGGGAGTAGAAGGGAAGAAGAAGGGAGAAGGAAGAATGGGGGAAAAAGTAGGATTGGGGTGAGAAAATATAAGATAATCTAGCAGATTTGAATGAGTTGGGCGGCGCAAGCGACGCGAACGCTTGGTGCACGCGGTCACGCAGAGAGCCATTGAAGGAAATGACGCGGACGTGTCGGTCACGCGGACGCGTGACATGATTTGCGCTAGGGGTGCGAGGACAGCTTCACGCTCGCACAACTCTCTCTGTGAAACATGGTTTGCTAAATTTCAGGGTGACGCGGTCGCGTGGTTGGCGCGATCGCGTGGATGGCCAAATTGAGAAAATGGCGTGAACGCGTGGGGCACGCGTTCGCGCGGCAGGGCTTGTGCGGCTGGCACAGGTTGAGCCCAACTCCAGCGCAACTCACTGCCATACACCCTTTTACGTCAAATTGCAGAGCCACGTGTTCGCGTTGTTGACGCGGACGCGTGGGGAGGCCATTTTACAAATGACGCGATTGCGTCATCCACGCAGACGCGTGGATCAAATGGTACCAGGGGCACGCCTCCAGCCACATTTTTGCGCAACTCTCTATTTCTTTTCTTTAATGCTGTGAAGGCACTATGACGCGAGCGCGTCAACGACGCTGGCGCGTCGCATGCCTTAACACCCCTTTTTTTATATGCAATATGCAATATGCGGATAAGATGCAGAATATAGGAATTAGTACTAAAAAGAGTTATTGACGAAGGAAGGTAAGGAGATGGGGAGGAACGATCATACCATGGTGGGTTGTCTCCCACCCAGCACTTTGCTTTAACATCCTTAAGTTGGACGCTCCACTAGCTTAGTCTTCTGATGTGGGCGGATCTTCCAAGAGGAA
The DNA here is from genome assembly GCF_003086295.3 of Arachis hypogaea. NCBI lineage: Eukaryota > Viridiplantae > Streptophyta > Magnoliopsida > Fabales > Fabaceae > Arachis > Arachis hypogaea. Next base: position 100,752,885 of record NC_092041.1, on the reverse strand, counting down.
GATCTCTAGTTCCTGGTTTTTTGCCATATTTTCGCTATGGAATAACTTCAAGTGATGTCCATTGACTTTGATAAATTCAGAGCTTGAAGGATGGCTCAAGTGAAAGACTCCGTATGGTTCCACCCTCTCTACTCGATAGGGACCATCCCATCTGGATCTCAGCTGCCTGGCATGAGTCACATTCTGGAGTTGTAAAGTAGGACTATGTCTCCAGGTTGGAATTCTCTTCTCTTAATGCTCTTGTCATGCACAACCTTCACCTTCTCTTTATACAGCCTGGAGTTTTCATAAGCTTCTAGGTGAAGGTTCTCTAATTCTTGCAGCTGCAACTTCCGTTCAGCTCCGGTTCTCTCATAGTCCATATTGCATTCCTTTACTGCCCAAAAGGCCTTGTGTTCTAACTCAACTGGGAGATGACAGGCCTTTCCATAAACCAAGCGGAAAGGACTCATCCCAATCAGTGTCTTGTATGCTGTACGATATGCCCAAAGCACGTCTTGGAGCCTGGTGCTCCAGTCCTTTCTATGAGGCTTGACTACCTTTTGTAGTATGCACTTTATCTCTCTGTTAGACACCTCTTCTTGCCCATTAGTCTGGGGGTGATAGGCTGTTGATACTTTATGAATTATCCTATGCCTCTTTAGTAAACCTGTTAGTCTCCTGTTACAAAAGTGAGTGCCTTGATCGCTCACGATTGCTCGTGGTGATCCAAAGCGACAAATAATATGGTTTCTAACAAAGAAAACAACGGTGTTAGCATCATCAGTATGGGTAGGAATTGCTTCCACCCATTTAGAAACATAATCTACAGCTAATAGTATATAAAGGTGGCCATTAGAATTTGGAAATGGACCCATGAAGTCAATGCCCCAAACATAAAAAATTTCACAAAAAAGCATAATTTGTTGAGGCATTTCATCCCTCTGGGATATATTACCAAACCCTTGGCATGGAGGACAAGATTTACAAAGGTCAGCAGCATCTTTAAAAAAAGTAGGCCATCAGAATCCACAGTCTAAAACTTTTCTAGCAGTTCGTTGAGGGCCAAAATGTCCTCCACTCTCAGATGAGTGGCAGACCTCTAAAATGGACTGAAATTCTAATTGAGGTACACACCGTCTAATTACCTGGTCAGCACCACACCTCCATAGATATGGGTCATCCTATACATAGTATTTGGACTCACTTTTCAGCTTGTCTCTCTGATGCTTAGTGAAATCGGGAGGAAAAGTATGGCTAACTAGATAATTAGCTACAGGCGCATACCAAGTGGCTACATCAGATACTGCCTGTAAGCTATCAAATGGGAAATTATCATTGATAGGAATGGAGTCATCTTTAATGTGCTCAAGGTGACTCAAGTGGTCAGCCACTAAATGTTGGTTATCACTCCTATCTTTAATTTCCAGATCAAATTCTTGCAGCAGTAGCATCCAACGTATTAGCCTTGGTTTTTTAGACTCCTTTTTAGCTAATAAATATTTTAGAGCTGCATGGTCTGAGTACACACTACCTTAGTACCAAGTAAATAGGCTCAAAATTTATCTAGAGCAAAAACAATAGCTAAAAGTTTTTTTTTAGTAGTAGTGTAATTAGATTGAGCAGCATCTAAAGTCTTAGATGCATAAGCAATTACAAAAAGGTCGTTACCTTCATGTTGAGCCAGTGCTGCTCCTATTGCATGATTGGAGGCGTCACACATGATTTCAAATGGTTGACTCCAGTCTGGTCCTCTCAAAATCGGAGCTTGAGTCAAGGCGGTCTTTAGCTTATCAAATGCTTGTTTGCAATCCTCACTGAACTCGAACTCAATGTCTTTCTGCAGTAGTCTGGATAAGGGTAGTGCTACCTTACTGAAGTCCTTAATGAATCTCCTGTAAAAACCTGCATGGCCAAGGAACGAACGGACTTCCCTCACAGAGGAGGGGTAAGGTAAACTAGAAATAACATCCACCTTTGCTGGGTCTACATAGATACTAGTATCAGCTCACTTGGCCATACATGTATCCTTACCTTTACCTCAGCCCCATTACAACCCTGAAAAGATCTCATGATGTTTGCATGGGTATACTAAATATTTGTTGATTGGTTAGATGTAGAACAAAGTATAGAAAGCATGACTAGGGAAGAACAGAGCGACTGACCCTAGACACTTAAGAGTTAGAGTGATATACACTACCAGTGAGGGTTCAGTGCTTGATTCTATATTCCCTGCTTTTATGAGCTATCTTCTTACAAATTTGCTCGTCTTTTATTATATGATTTGAATTAGTAAAATTTGATTTATATTTTTCTTAAAGAACTTATTTTCTTTTAACCAAGTAGACAGAATCATCATAGCATATAGTTGCATTCATAGGTTGCATCTCATGAGTCTTACTTTCCCCATTCATTCTTTATAGCTTCTCTTGAGCTTAGCATGAGGACATGCTAATGTTTAAGTGTGGGGAGATTTGATGCACCACTATTTCGTGGTATATCTTGTGCTTAATTGGGTGGATTTTATCCACTATTCTCACACTTATTCATAGAAATCGCATGTTGTACATTTTCCTTTCTGATTTTGTGCTATGATTGAAAACATGTTTATTTGGCCTTATATTTGCTAACTTTAATCCTCTCTTATTACCATTCGATGCCGTGATATGTGTGTTAAGTGATTTCAGAGATTACAGGGCAGAAATGGCTTGGAGGATGGAAAGGAAGCATGCAAAAGTAGAAGGAATACAAGAAATTGAAGGAACTGCAAAGCTGTCAGCCCTGACCTCTTCGCACTCAAATGGTCATAACTTGAGCTACAGAGATTCAAATGAGACGATTATAGTTGCGTTGGAAAGCTAACGTCCGGGGCTTCAAAATGATATATAATTTGCTATAGTTGCTCTGAGGATAGATGACGCGGACGCGTGCATCACGCGCACGCATCGCATCTGCGAAAATCAGCATAGTAGAATTCGTTCCCAGCGATTTCTGAGTTGTTTCTGGCTCAATTTTTGGCCCAAAAAACACAGATTAGAGGCTATAAAGTGGGGGAATACATTCATTCAAAAACACAACATTCATTATGGAATTGTTTTAGGTTTTTAGATGTAGTTTCTAGAGAGAGAGGCTCTCTCCTCTCTCTTAGGTTTTAGGATTTAGGATTTCTCTTAGGTTAGGTTTACTTCTTCTTCATTCCAGGTTCAATGTTCCTTTACTTTGGTTTCTCTTCTATTTTTATTTATTCTATTACTTTGATTTATGAATTCTCATGTTTAATTTGATTTCTCTATTTAATGCAATTTGAGGTATTTCATATTTATGATTTTAATTTAGCTTTTTACATTCTTAGCTTGTGTTGAGTAATTGGAGACACTTGAGTTATCAAACTCCTTGTTGATCGAAAATTAGAATTCTTTGCTAATTGATTTGGATTCCCCTAACTCTAGTCTTTTCTTAGGAATTGACTAGGACCTGAGGAATCAAATTGATTTATCCACTAAATATACCTTCATAGCTAGAGGTTGACCAAGTGGGAGCAAAAGCCAATTCTCATCACAATTGATAAGAATAACTAGAATAGGACTTCCAATTCTCATACCTTGCCAAGAGTTTTTATTGTTATTATTCTATTTTCTCTACAATTTACTCTTCTTATTTCTCATCCCCAAAACCCCAATTTACACAACTCGACCAATAATAAGAACACTTCTCTGTAATTCCTTGAAAGACGACCCGAGGTTTAAATACTTCGATTATTATTTATTAGGGATTTGTACTTGTGACAACCAAACTTTTGCACGAAAAGATTCTCTGTTGGTTTAGAAACTATACTTACAACGCGATTATATTCTTGTGAATTTCTTTACCATCAATTAATCCGATCGTCATCTGTATATGAAGACAAGATCAAGAGCTGGCTCTAATAACTATATATGTAGTATGCACTTCCATTAGTGAATAAATTTAAGTGTATAGTTCATTTGTGAAAATATTGAATACAAAATAATAACTTTGGCTCTCAATGATTATCTTCTTTGTTCCAATGAAAACAAAAATAGATGAGATGTTATGACAAAAGAAAATCTAATAGAACCTGTTATGGTTATTGCACTTGACAGAGGACTCACAAATAAGTAATTCATTAAGTAATTCATAGTCATTAATCATTGTCAATATCATAGCATTAGCAATAGCAGTATCTGTATCATACTTTAAATACCCTAGATAACATAGTTTTAAATATCCTAAACCAAAACAGATTACTCTACATAACATAGTAACAAAATATCAAAAGAGCATAGTTTGATCAAATGTTCTCTACAAAATATGTTCTACACAACTTCCAGTAAACATTACAAATCGTTTTCTATTTTGTTGTTGGTGGTTTGAAGCCCAGGGTGGGGACGAATGTCATAAACTCTGCCAAGCGTGCATCTGTCCCAAAACTTGATCCTTGCATTGGGTCCACATTGAAAGTTGTTTTCCTCTTAGATTGCAGCTTGTCAGGCCTTGTCACCTGTTGTAGAGGTGGAGGTGGGTCTGATGGAGGGACCTAGTGAAATTGTTAACAGAAATAGTGACCAACACAACCCAATAAAAACCAATCAATATATTATCAAATAGTATCAATCAATTAGATCTACCCAACATTTACTCGTGTATTATAAACCAATATAAACCAGTTAATAGTTAATCAAATATTATAAACCAATCACTACCTGTTCCTAATTTTCTAGCTGTGAGTAAGTGGGTTGGGTGAGTACAATCTATGAAGCATTTGTATCATCAACAGCTTGCCCTGGTGCTAATGGAGCATTTTCATTAATCTCAGCAGCTTAGGTGTTAGTAGTAGCAGCATTTGCTGGATCTGTAGTCTCTCCAGCCTTAGAACCTTTTTCTTTTGCAACAACAGTCGCTGCTGCATTAACAAGGGTACTAGCAAGGTCATCAGCTTTTCTACGAGTGCAACTCCTCTTTGTATGCCCTCTTATAACACAGAACGTACATGTGAATTCTTTGTATTTACTCTTCAACTTGATTCAGTTTTTGACTTCTTAACACTAGATGGCTCTTCATTAGCATCCTTCCGTCTTTTTTGGGTTTTTGGTCCTGGCTTTCGCTTCATTTTAGGTGCATGAGGCCTATTTTGTTCACTTCTCTCCCAAAGATCTTGTCCTGGTATTGGATTAAGAGATTGCTTGTAGGTATCTCTATAGGTTTTCAGGGTCTGCCAATGATGACAAAAATCCTCAGGATTTCAATTTATCTTGGAGATGGCTACACATGCATGGACACACGGCATGCCTACAAAGACAGATGTTATGAAACAGTATCCAACAATCTATTTAAATAGAGACCAATCACCAGAGACAAAAAAAATAGTGAAACAAATAACAACACTTAAATGAATACAAACCAGTCACTATCTAATCTAAACTATGTTTAATTAAATGAATACGAACCAGTCACTATCTAATCTAAACTATGAATACAAACTAGTCACTATCTAAACTATGTCTAAACTATGCTTAATCAATTAAAAGTGCTTTGGCTACCATTAGAAAAAAAAAAGAATTAAAACATGAATATTTTGTTAAAGGTATTTGGTTTAATTTCAATCTGTCTCATAGAATCCTTAATCATGAAACATGAAAGAATAAAGCAAGTAAAATCAATAATTTTTGGATATAATTACATATATAATTGTTCCCAGGCCAAAACACTCATGGTGGTCATTGATGCAGACAGAGTTGGTAGGATTCAGAAATAGCTAAACACGAAAGATTATGCTTTTTACAAGGATAATTAATGGCAGAGTATTTCAGACACCAAAAGAAAAAACATCCATTTAATTTCCCATTTAAAGGGAATGTTAAAAGTGATCATAAGTGATTAATGGGAGGAAAAATTAGAACATTAAGAAGGAAAGTTAAAGATACAGTATAATCCCCATTTACTCAAACTTCTTCAAATATTTTTACTAAAAGAACACATTCTTCCATTTAATAAATTGATATGCCAAGAGTTGAAGTCAACTAATGTTAATGAAGCACATACTAGGACAAACACAAGATTCATGTAGAAAATTTAAGGGAAGGGTTCTTGAAAAATAAAATAGACTCCACTTTAATCATCAAGTCAATCCTTCCCTCGAAGATTCCAACTAGTAATCACACCCTTAAAATTTATGTATAAAAGTAGGATTCTTTTATCAAAATTATATTCTTCTTATGATCATTAGATAATGCAGTACTCCATTTCCACTATATCAGCACTCTTGTAAACAATAGTAAAAGAAGAAATAAGGAAACACATGAAAGCAAAATTGTCATGTGTGTTCATTAGTCGAGGGACGAGAATTCAACGCCCCCATTTTAATATATAAATGCACTAAAATCTTGAATATGATCATCTACGACACCTCCAAGTCATAGTACTAATGTCAATATCTAAGGAAAATCAAGTAGTTCAGTTCATGATTATCACTTAATTTCATATGTATAATAAAACATTCACGGTGGTCATTGATGCAGACAATGTTCAGCATAGAGAATACTTTATTTTTACAAAAAATTACCCAGTCAACAATTAAATTAAAATGGGATATAAATGAGTAAAATTGTTATTTTAAAATGGAATATGAAGAATCAAAGACTGCTCAAACGGACAAAGAATTGAACGATTCAGTTGATCAGAGCCGCACACATGCAAAAAAATTAAACCCTAACATACAAAAACTCTATCATCATCAACAACCATAATCAACCACATTCTCTCAAAGTTTCACTAATAAAGTAGAGTGAAAAAAATGAAAAACAACCCATAACTAACATTTTGAGAAAAATAGAGCACAGTAGTTGAGAGCAACGATTTTGTTACTAACCTATTTTTCAAAAGATGACTCCCAGGTAATTAATCTTCACAATGGGGTAGAAACAAGTAAGAAAAGTTTCAAAGCTCCATTACTGCGATACCCATGGTGCTTCTCTGACGAGAAGGAAAACGAGGGGAAAAGGAAGAAGAGAAAGGGTCAATTCGGTTTCACCTTTGAAGTGGTTAATGTTTTCATTTTCATTTAACCCCTTTCTCATGTCAACGACGTCGTTTCTAAATATTTTGGCACCAACGGTAAAACAGCGTCATTTTGAGACTGTCAGGTGTCATTTAAAATTACCGGTCAACTCTCCGGTGACGAAAAACAACGGAAGGGCCAAATTAAGGCACAGGACAAAATTTCAGGGTACAATTAGAATCAATTGAAACCTAAAGGACTAAATTGAGTCGGGAGTCAAATTTCAGGGGCCAATTTGAGTATTAACTCTAGTTTTGTCTTTAATGTTTGAAACGTTCTATTTTTATCCCAAATATCTTATTTCGTTCACCTTTTAGTCTTTTAGTCAAAATTAAAATTTTTCTTCTAAAAGTGTCCTTTTCTCTATTTTGATTTTCTTTTAAGTAATCATAAATTTCGTAATTATAGTAATCATAATTGTACTTATAGTAATTTAAGAGTGAAAGTGCTAGAATAATTAAGAGAATAAAGATAATAATAATAATAGAGTAAAATATGATATTTTTAAAAGAAAAAATTTAATTTTGATCGGATATTAAAATAAGACAAAATAAAATATTTGAGATAAAAATAAGATATTTTAAATATTAAAAACAAAATTAAAACTTAATACAAATATTAAAAACTAAAATAATCCTCTACCCTTACATGAATGTATAAGATATCGATATAATAGAAGACTAGACTGCTATGTCTCCTCAATCACAGGGTAGTGGAAGTGGGCCAGGCTATTTAATAGGAGCTCGTGGCTCGGCTCATTTTAAATTTGGTTTGACTCGGCTCATTTTATTAAACAGGTTAGGCTTGAATTGTTTTTGTAAAGAGCATTAGTTAAAAAGACTAGACCATAAACTTTGAAAAAGTCTATGAAATTTTTTGGCCGGCTCGTCAAAATATTTTTTGTAAAAATAAGTTATTTTTAGTTTAGACTTACAACTATTCACTTATATTAAATGCAAAACAAAAACAAAAAGAATCAATAGTCAATACTAATTAAGATCGTAGTTTTTTTTTTCAAAAAAAATGTTTAGATTGTAAGTATGGTTATGATATATGACTAATGATTGATATATAAATGAATTATTTTTACAAAAAATGAATTATAAATTTTAGAATCCATTTAATGTCAATTTATATTTTTAAGTTTATTATTTTTATGGTTTTAATTTACAAAATAATCTTTTCAAATAGGCTCGTGGACTTGTCAGGATTTGAACAGGCGGAACTTGGCCCAGAGAAAAAAGTCTATGAGAGGTAGAATTTTTTTCTATAATAAAATAAAAAATCTTTATTTCCAAAAAAAAAATCATTTTAACTTTAATTTCAAAGATTCAATTTTTTTTGCACCTAAAGCAAGTTTGTTGCGCTCCTTGGCGAACGTTAAGCAAGTTCGCCCAAATATAGGAACCCTGGTCCCTTAGATTTCACTTTTCACTTTTCACTCTTTACTATTCGTCAATTTTCGGTAATTATGTTCTTCTATGCCTATTGAATTTAATTTATTGTTGTATTATTTTATAATTTGAACATGTTCTTTTAATTAGATTAAAATTTTATGTTAGTTATAGTTAGTTTGATAATTAGATGATATAGTTAGTTTAGATTACTATCTATTGTTAGTTAATGAAAATGTTATTTAGACAATTGTTTCATTTGAATTAATTTATGTTTAGAGTAAATATATAGTTTATGATTTAGGTATTTAGATTTATTTCCAATGTGTTGATAATAAGTTAGTTAATTTTAAATTATTTTATTTAGATTATTATTTCATTTGAATTGATTATGGTTTAAAGTAAAATTATAGTTTATGGTTTAGGTATTTAGATTTATTTGGAATATGTTTGATAATAAGTTTGTTAATTTTAAATTATTTTATTCTAATTTATTCTATTATAGTTTAGTTTGATGGCGCAAAACATGTTAGGCTACGAGGATAATTTTTATAGACAAGATTGGATTGACCATATTGCTGGCAGACTTGGTCGAGTGCTATACCTTACAACTTATATATTTTATATGTTTAAAATTTATCTTATTACTTGTAGTCTCCATTTTGTTTGACTCATTATTTTTTTGCTATGGTATTTGGGTCTTGAGAAAAAATTTACTACAACATCCACCCGAGGAGATCAAGACACACCTTAGATGAGCAGGATTTGAGCATGTGGCATATATGCCAGAGTGGGACCATGACTGAGCATTGGTCTCTGATTTAATCGAGAAATGACATCTTGAGTTCCATACTTTTCACCTGCCATGTGGAAAGATGACTATCACCCTACAAGACATAGCGTATCAGTTGGGACTCAACATTGATGGAGATCCAATCAGCGGCTACACCGGTGGGTGGGAGCAGTTCTACTGAGATCTAGTTAGCTATGTTAGCATGGCTGTACCACCAGCTCTGTCGTGCTACAAATTACTGTCAGCAGAACGTAAGTAGTTGTTGAGAATTGCTTCTCTCTTTGGCATATCATCATATACCTTTGTATCGATCGGAGGGATTTTACCAGCGTCAATTTTCCCTAATTGAGAGGTATTATTATTATTTTGGTATGTTATTTTGTAAGTTGTTGGAATAGTTGTATGATTTCTAAATATTCATGATGTTATAGGTGGGTGGGGTTGGAGCCACTTAATGACAGAGTTGAGACAAGGATTCGATAGTGGAGGTGTGTTATTAATGGGATCGTATTTGTAATGTAAATAAATATTTAAGACATACAATTGAATCATAAATATTTTTTTTTTGTATTTGATGTATCTTGGTATCTATGTACAAGTTGACTGGACGCCATATTCTAACCCACTTATCCAAAATATAGTTCCATAGATGACCGTTGAGACTAAAGCCTTTACATCTGTTGAATCCGCTTTAACTCCTGCCTAAGCTCCAGCCTGAGGGAATCTATGTTTGACACATGTGCGAGGATCTCGTTATACCTCTCCTCAGACTGCTGTAGCTGCTGAGCCTATTGGTGAAGGCTTTGAGTGAGATTTTGCACCTGCTCCCTCAAATCGACACTGCCCTAGGCTTTGATAGGGCTGGTGACAGAAGCGGATGAATCCCTCAATGTGGAATTGCGGAAGGTGTTGGTGAAGAACAAACCCAACCCGTAGACATGATTTTTGTACAACTCAGATGTAGTATCGCACCAAATCATATCAGGATCCACGACGGAATCAGCGGAGTTATTGTCATCCTCTCCAATATGCTGAGATTACTAGGTTGCGACCTTCAATCTTTGCTATAGGATTCCTGTGTAACATATGGTATAATTAGGGTGACAGTTAATTGAAAAGTTTATATCACATGATATTTACTCACATAATGGTCTGCAGACTGCTGATGAGTAAATGTTTTTGTTTTCTTTCAAGGTGTGAGTATACTTGAAGGTCTCCGCTATCGTCGCATCATAATTCAACGATTTAGACTACACATATTGAAATAATATGTTAAATCAAGTAATAATGACATTAAATGTCAAAGACAAAACGAACTTAATAACAAAATAAAACAAGTTACATACCAACTCGGTCTTTGTCTTCATAAAAATCGTTGACCAGCCAGTATACTTCGACGACTTGCTAGATGCCTTGTTAGCTCTATTTGTGAGACGACGATACCTGAACCCTTTATCAGTTTTTCAATGGATGTACAATGCCTTCTTAATGTCCAGGCGGAGGCAAATAGTGAGGTGGTCGTACCTCTCACATACATCCTGCATGATCTGCTGAAGCTGGCTAGCCATCCGATGGTCAAAGATTTTCCTTATTATGACATTGTGAGTCTTCTCCCATATAAATTTGTTCTTTACAAAAAAGTATTTAGCACTAGTTAATCAAAATTAAATACATAGTTAAACAAAATATAACATATAAACTAGCTAAGGTTTGAATATGTTGAATTTTTACCGCCCACTTCTGAAACCATCGCTCTCTAGTCTCAGCATGGATCTTTTTGTAGCTTGACCATGGGTGGTCATACATCAATTTAATGACATTAGTGCACTCCTATGTACATGCATTGTTATTTAGTGTAAACCTATCAATGAAAAACTTAAGATTAGCAAAAATATATGTTGAATAAGAATATCAAATTAGATTGCATTTAAAAGACCATAAAATAGTACTCACGCTATCAAATCATCAAGCCAAATTGTTGTCGAAGTAGTGAGTTGTTGAGTGGATAGAGGCAGTGGAGGAGTCTACTATGGTGAAGCAGCCGGACGACTTTCTGGTGGGGGGATGGCATGCGTAGCTGGGATTAGGGACCATGATGAACGACTAATCCTGTGCACCCATTGTCTGTGACGTTCTAGGAATAGTCGGAGTAGAGGGCGATGACTGAGAAGTCCCAGGGGTACCGATAGAGACCCTCCCTCTATCCCGACCACGAGGTCGATTCGTGACACCTCTACCTGTCGTCATATCTGCGAAGAGCATACCAATTAATACCAGTCATAAAAATAATATAATAGCAAAAATATGTGCTGAAAACCATATAAACACAAAAGGATAGGCACGCAAAAAGCCTTTTAGGATTAGTTCCAAATAATGCCGCAACTGAGCATACAAGAATAAAATAAGAAAAATTCAAAGACATTTCATAAATCAGTGACTCCAATCTAAATTACAATCTACAACTCAGGTCCTACTATAAAAACATCTCAAGATAAAATACTAATGATTGCAGATATGAAGAATTTTCAAAATTTAAACCGCCTCTAACAAATTTAGATGGATTTAGTTCAAATTCAAAAAGTCAAGTAGGAAGTGTTTTTTAAATCTAAACCACCTCTAACAAAGTTAGTTGGAATTAGTTTGATTTAAAAATTACTTAAGATACAATAAGTTAAGTAGAAAGAGCTACATTGTGGAGCATATCAAAATTAATTTCAAATTTGATTCTGATTAAACTTCTTATCTTTAGTAGTTTAAATCAAATTTAAACTAATCTATGAATTTCAATGCCAAAAAGACCTTTGTTTTTAATTTCATAATTTCAATTATAGTTAGCTTTTTTTAAAATTTCAGTAGAGCTTCATCTATAATTAGAAGTCTCCAAATTTAATTTTTTTTACAAACTAAACAAAGATTTTAAAGAAAATTCGGCAGAATTTTCCCTTAATTCAAAGACCTCAACCAAAAAAATTTATCAAATTTTCACATAGAAAACAGTTGCAAGAAACAAGCACGCATTCTAGCAAACATAAATTTCTAGTAATTTTAGTGTGCAACCCCTTATTATTCCACAATTTTTCAACAAACAAGAATTTTGAGAAGGCGCCACTAGGTAACTTTCTTCCACTTCCATCCTAAAATTCTATCATAGAAAAAGTAAGTCCGACATAAAACTTATATAATTCATTATATTTAGAGATAGAGGACCAACGTGAACACTATACGAACAACCCATGAAATATAACTGCAGAAACTACGAAAGAATCGAACTCCAATAAATCTCAAAGAAAATAACAGTCTTAATAAGAAAAGAAGAGTTATTAAATTTACTAGATGAAACTAATTCAAAAAGTCATTAGTCACCAAAAAAAAAAATAGTCACAAAAAAAAATTCAAAAAGTCATTTCACTTAAGTAATCTAACGAACCTAATTGATAAAAAATATATTAATTTAAACTACAAAACCTAACTCACCTAAAATAATCTAATTGCTAAACAAAGTTAACCCTAACGACCTAAATTGATTGACTTAACATTAATAAATCAAAATAAAAATACGAATTTTAAACGCAAATTTCTAAAAAATTACAAATTTTAAACTTTAATTTTAAAATCAAAATATTCTTACCAGTAAATTAAAAAAAATAAAAAAATTTAAACACAAAATTTAAAATAAAAATAAAAAAAATTAAAATTTCAAACAAATATTTATATTTCAAAACAAAAAATCAAATACAAAATTAATAAAAATATATAAAATACATATAAAATTCAAGAAAAAAAACTAAACCTAAAAATTGACAAATTAAAGAATGAGGAGAATTCACACTACCCTAGAGAAAGAATCTCAAGCGACGACAACGGCTGAAACCCATTAGCAATGGCGACCCACAAGGCAATAGCAACAACGATGGAACTCAAGGCAACGACGGTGACCCACAGAATTCAGCAGCGACGACGACCCATCACCCATGAGACAGCAACAACGGCGACGTCTGGATCTTTGGTGAGAAAGGAAGAGGAGAGGGGAAACTAAGGTGAGAGAGAAAGAGAGAGGAGAGGACGGAGTTGCAGAAGCGAGGGAGAAGGGTTATTGGTAAATATGACGGTAATGTGTTGGTAGCAGTCCAAAATGCTACGTTTCATTAATTCTATTACCATTGAAAATTTTCAATAATAAATCCCTCAGTAAAATTAGCGCTCATAAAATAAATTTTCGCGCCTCTTATTATCGTCGGAATTAGGAACAGATTATCGAATCCGATGGTAAGATTTTTTGGGGATGAATTTATACTTGTAACTGTTGGTAAATCTGTCATTAAATCTACCAGTAAATTTAATAGTATTCAGCATTTTTTTTTTGTAGTGCATCTTTAACTTTTTTGAGGTTGCGATGATGGAGGAGGTGGAGAACTTTGAGATGAAAAAAGAAGTGGTGATGAAGTTAGTAAGAAAAAGTTAAAATTTGGGATGAAGAAAGATGAAGAGTTGCAGTGGTGTCTCGAGAAGGAATAGTATTGATGAATATGAAGATGATAACGACAACAGAAAAAATGTCATAAAAATAGTAATGAGAATGATAAGAATAAAATAAGTATTTTGTTATTTTTAATAGAATTAAGATTAACTAAAATTTCGGATTTAGATATTTTATCTAAAAAAATTTATTCTTTATGAACATAACATTAATTTCATATTTTTATAAATAATTCTATTAATATTTTAAATATTTGTAAGTAAAAATAATAATTTTTTCGTGGTATAAATCATTACTCTTTGACTTTTTATTAGATGATTTTATTTATGGGTTCACATACATTGAACAAACAGGCCGAGTAGCGTGTGTTGGGCAACACCCATATTATTCATCTCTTCCTTTCCCTTTATCGTGAAACATGTCGCACCATTATTATCATGTAAACTATTTCAAATTATTCAAAGAAGATATTATAAAGTATATAAAAAATTATTTAAAAAACAATATAAATTAATAGACAACAAATATCCACATGTAATCTCGTACGGTATGGAGAAGAAATTTTGCTACCAACTTTCTCCAAACTCGTTTTCCTTATCCATTAGACCATTACGTGGCATCTACGTGCTGCTGTGTCACCTCTTGTTTATGGTTTCATTTGTTCTGTTTACAGCTCATTGCAGAGTCAAGATTCCATTCATTTATCTTTTTCTTTTTCAAAAATAGATATCTTTATTTAATTGATTTTTCTTTAAAATTTTGACTTTAAATAAAAAAATATTATTTATATATAAAAAATTAATTATTAAATTAATTACTACGTATTTATATATAAATATATATAATTTAATTTATTTTTAACATATATTTTATATTAATAATTAATTTTAATATACATTTAGAATAATTGTTAATGATAATACAATGAAAACGAAAATATTTGATAGCCCTCCTCAATGCTCGGTCCCACGTTCTGTAGGGATGTGAAAAACGACGCATTGCCCAAAACCTTTTCTTTTCCAAGTATTTTTCAATTTCACATATCGTTTTAGATGTTGAGTCACGATTGATGAGTGAACTATTGTTTTTACGAAAAAATGCAAAATATTTTGGAAAATAATTATATAAATAACAGAATATAGAAAGAGGAAAAAAGAAGAAATATGTTGAAAGAAAAAAAAAAGATAAACGAAAAAAAGATAAACGGATAAAAAGCATAAAAAGGGAAAAAAATACAGAAGAAAAAAGAATATCAAAACAAAAAAACAAAACAGCATATCGGGAATAAGGAAAAAAATTAGTTAAAAATATTAAATATTTACTTTAAATTCTTCTGTTACAGAAATTTAATCATAATGACATAATAACCTAGATTGTGAGTAAGATTTAAGAAATAAAGTGTTAATTTAAAATTTAGGGAACACGTTAAGAGAGTTAATTAATTTTTTATCCTATGATTTATATACCACTAAAGTGTATAATAATTTAATAAAATTTAACATCTAAGTTATTTAACTAATTAAGTCTAACCAAATTACTATAATTTAATTTATTTTCACGCGCTCAGCGACGGACTCAAAAAATTTATAGAATGGAAGCAAAAATATATATCTTAAAATAAATTTTGTTGAACACTACTAATCATACTAAAAATATAATAGAGATATAAAAATTAAAAAGAGTTAAAAAACACTTTCATTCTTAAAATTTTATTTATTATATATAATTTATAAAAAAATATTTTTTATTTCCAAAATTTAAACTTAAAATATTTTAATTAAATTATAAATAATTTATCATCTTAACTAATTTTATTTTTATTTATTTTTATATATTTAATAATAAAAAATTAAATTAACTGGCACGTTAACACCTCTTAATACACTAGCCTTTATAATTTAAAATTATAGCATAAAAAAATAAACCTATATCTGAAAAATATGTTTATATCAAATAATAAAAATTTAATTTACAATTATATTTTTCTCTTTCTTTATAAAATAATAAATTTTTATATATTTTTTAATTTAATTTTAATATATTATTAAATTAAAAAATTTATACATCTATTTAATTATGTATTGTAATTAAAAAATATCTTTTATATTATCATTGCTTTTTTTTTTGAGTTAATTTATTTATTTATTTTTAATTTTGATATTAAATCAAATTTAATAAAATAAATATTGTTACACATTAAATTTAATAAAAAAAATTATTTTTAACATATCCCTTCTCTTATAGTTAGGTTCGTCTCTGCACGCGCTATTATTTTTAACAAACTTTTGACTTAATGCGTAAATATATATAACTATATTCTCTTCTTTTTCTGCATACTCTACATTATCTTCTTTTTTTCTCATCTTTCTCTTTCATTATCGTGGTCGTCACTACCACCATCTTCATCTCATTTTCCTCTTTCTTTTCACATTTAAATTTTTTGATCTTCTCCTTTCTTTTCCTCTTCCATCATCACTATTATTATCATTGTCTTCTTCTTATATGTATAACCAACAAAAAAAGAAATAAAGAAAAAAAAAGAAAAAATACAAAAGTAAAGAATATATTTTTGTACTTTTATAACAAAATTTCAATGTAAAAATTAAGAAATTTATGTATTATTGTTAAGAAATATCGGTGTATTTGTATTCTGATAAGTTCTGCATAATTCAAAAATCTTCTTCTTCTTTATTGTTAAAAAATATCGGTGTATTTGTATTCTGATAAGTTCTGCATAATTCAAAAATCTTCTTCTTCTTTATTGTTAAAAAATATCGGTGTATTTGTATTCTGATAAGTTCTGCATAATTCAAAAATCTTCTTCTTCTTCTTATCATTTTTTTACTTATTTATGATATTTTTCTTTTTATTTTACCTTCTCAACTTTTTGTTTTATTTTGCTCGCTTAACAAGAATAAAAACAAAAAAATCAAAGAAAAAAAACACATAATGCTACAAAATTACGAAGAAGTGGATGAACCTACTTTCATTCAACTACAAGAAAGAAAGAAAGAAATAAAGAAAAAAGAAGAAAAAAATGCAGCATTAAAGAAAATATTTTTGTGTATTTGTAGCAAAATTTCGGTATAAAAACTAAAAAATTTATGTTATTGTTAAAAAATTTCGGTATATTTTTATTCTGATAAGTTATACATAATTCAAAATTCTTTCTCTTCTTCTTTTTCTTTTACTTTCTCAAGTTTTTTTTTTGTTTTTCTCTCTTAATAAGAATAAAAATAAAAAAAATCAAACAAAAAAAAATAGGAGAAACATGTAATGCTGCAAAATTACTAAAAAGAGGATGAATCTACATTCATTCAACTAAAAAAAAAATAGAAAAAATGTAGCATTAAATAAGACATTTTTATACTTTTGTTGCAAAATTTCGATATAAAAACTAAAAAATTTATATATTATTGTTAAGAAATTTTGATATATTTTTATTATGATAAGTTTTACATAATTCAAAACTCTTCATCTTCTTCTTTCTCTTTTTCATCTGCTTCTTATTTTCTCATAATTTATTTGTTTTATTCTTTTAAAAAAAATAAAATTAAAAAAAATCAATACTGTAAAATTATTAGAAAAAATATAACAACACAATAAAAAACGACGAAAAAAAAAAACGCAAAAAAAATATATGTTTACATTAACAAAACACGTATATATACACATTATATGTAATAAAAATATTTTTTATTAAATTAAAATCAACTTAATTAAATTTAATTGTCAAACAGACTTTGATGACAATTAACAAATAACAAGCCAGACGCACAACTGTGATATTTGATTGTGAAGCTATACCCACGAGTGCTGATAATATTGTCATTCCTATCTTCATAAACATTTTAAATAATATTTTAAAAAATTATAAATTAATTTTATAAATCATATCAAACATTAATGTGATATTTTTTTTAAATTAAAAATAAAAAAATCACCTATAAGCTTGTCCCAACTCTGAACAAGTAAGCATCTATTCCTTACTCGTTTCATACGCTAGCATTCAACCCATGTCACCAATATGGCATTAATTAAAATTAAAAGTTTTGGAAGTGGGATCATTTAAATTTTAAATTTTTATTTTAAAAGATAAAATGAAATTTTTTATTATTAAATATTTTTTCTTATATTTTTTTTAGTCCCACCTATAAAATAAATAGTGATAGATAATACTTTACTCTTTAAAGTGAGATTCAAAATTGAGTATATATCTATTTTGCTCCTCAAAAAATTTCAAACCAGACACTTTAGTCTCCAACTAAAATTAATTACTCGATTGATCCCTAACAATTAATTCTGTCAGTCACTTAGGTTCTTGACTCCGTCAACTCTAACGGGAGACAAAATGGTCCCTGACAACTTTAACAGGGGACAAAATGATCCCTGACAACTCTAACAAAGAACAAAATAATCCCTGATCCCTTTATTCCAAAACGACACCGTTATTCCCCAATTTTTTATCATATCTCGCATAACCCTGATATTCATACTCTCCTTCTTCACCTTTAGAGTCTTCTTTTCCATCTTTTTCTTTCTTCTCTTTAACTCCAAGATTAAGTCATGGCGTAATTGCCACACGTGTTGCACCTACCTCACACATGTCATGGACAACACGTTTCCTAAATCTTTGTGACTGGTACATCCACATTCTCTGTACTTCACCCACCAGAAGCATCCACTTCCACGTCTTCGATAATATCACCTCCAACCCCGACAACGTCCACGACATCCTTAAGACTAAGTTCTACAACTACCCCAAGGGCACGCCTTTCTCCACTCTCCGGCAAGCAATATAGATTGTTGGATATTATGACATCATGAGAAGATTCTCCTTCAACATCATATGCCAATTCTCATTTGAAATAGATACCGAGTGCTTCATTCCTTCTTTTCTGGAGTCCAAGTTGGCAGACAGCTTCAACCTCGCATCTAAGCTATCAGTAGAACGAGCAACGTCGCCGTTGCCGCTCATATGAAAACTGAAGTGATTACTGAACATTGGTTCGGAGAAGAAGCTGAAGGAAGCAATCGAAGTGGTGGACAATGTGGTGTCATGGAGATGATAGGGCTGAGGAGGAGGGAGATGACAACAACGACGACGAGTCTTAACAAATCAGACTTACTGTCTAGATTCATAGGATCCATCGAAGACGATAAGTAGTTGAGAGACATGGCCATTAGTTTCCTGAGTATGAATTGGTTGAGAATAAGTTGAGGATTTTTTTCCTTATGAACATTAAAATTATAGAGTATGCATTGTGTAGCTTGAAGTTACAATGTTAGACTGTTAGTGTTATGTGAGATATGATGGAAATTGGGAGAGAATAGTGTCGTTTCCGAACAAAGGAGATCAGGGACCATTTTGTCCCTTGTTAGAGTTGTCAGGGACTATTTTGTCTTCCGTTAGAGTTAACGAAGTAAAGGACCTAAGTGACTGACAGAGAAAATTGTTAGGGACTAATCGGGTAATTAATTTTAGTTGGGGATTAAAGTGTCTGGTCTAAAATTCTTTGAGAACCAAAATAGGTATATACTCTTTAAAATTTAAAGGATCCAAATCCAAAATTTTGTGTTCAACTTTTAAAGTTAAATTTTTTTTATAAATTATATAGGACAAAAAGTATTTAAAAAAATGGTATCAAATTCCTTTCAATTCTCATTATATAATAGGCAAATAACTTATTTAAAATATTTGTAAATTAAAATTATTAATATATAATTTTTTTAATATTACAGACATATTTACAATATTTTTATTATTATAAAAATTACAAAAAGATACGATAGTTTTAGAAATAAACGTAAATTACTACAGGGTATAACAGTTTATGTTGAAATGTGTGTAGTCAAAAATTGCTACACCTTGTAGCAATTTTTGAAAAATTCAAAACATGAAGAAACTGTGAGAGGCTCTAGTGGTTTCTTGAAAAATGTGTCGTTGCACAAACCACAGGTGGATGTCACGGTTTACATGTGCCTATAAATCCATTTCAGCCAGGTGAGGATTCTTCATTTTAAATTCAAACCAAAATTTAGAGAGAGAATTTTGTTTAGAAAGAGAGAGAGTTGTGGATTGAGAAAAGGAGGAGGAGACCTAGAGAGGATTTGGCCATTTAGAATTTTTAGAGGGGCCAATTTCAAATGGGACCATAGCGGACGAAGGCATCTTGAACCGACTCAATGGCGTTGCTCACGTTGTTGGCGACATCAATAAAGAGGTAAGTTTGTTTTCTTTTAAATATTAAAGTTTATAACATAAAATGTAGTATTTAGGGTATAGGAATTAGAATACAGAATTTAAGGTTTATAGCTTAGTATTTAAAATTTAGGATTTAAAATTTTAAATGTAGAAGATTTGTAATTTAGTATTTTAGATTTAAGATTCAATTTTTAAATATAGAATTTAAGGTTTGTAGGTTAGTATTTGGAAATTAAGATTTTAAATTTTAAATTTTAAAATTTAAATGTAGAAAGTTTGTAGTTTATTATTTGAAATTTAAGATTTAAATTTTAGATATAGAATTTAAGGTTCATAGTTTAGTATTTGAAATTTAAGATTTAAATTTTAAATTTTAAATTTTAAACTTTAAATTTTAAAATATAGGAGTTATGAATTTAAAAAGTTAGAGATTTTTTACTTGTTCTAAAATACATTAACATTTGTTTATATTTTTATGTAAAAGGTCATACGTATTTTTCTATTTTAATAAAATTAGACTTAAAAATAATGTTAAAAAAACTATATTTAAAATTTTAGCTAAACTAAGATAGATAAGACACTCGTAGTTTTTGTATCGGATTATAAATTATAGTTAAGACTTGTAAGTATTGGAATTTAATTTTGGTGTAGTTATTTTTCTCACATCATGCAACCAAGTAGGTGTGTTTATAGCGTTCAGAGGCAACAGAATATGCCTTTGCATGAAAGGATCATACCTTATTTGGAGAGGGCTGGTTTGTACCATTTGACTAGGATGAACACGCGTTGGTTCTGATTGGATGAGCCCCTGGTCAGCGCATTCATTGAGAGGTAGCGTCTTGAGACACACACTTTTCATATGCCGTTCGGAGAGTGCTCCATCACGCTGTAAGATGTGGCATATCAGCTACAATTGCCCGTCGATGAGAATTCTGTTATTGGGTGCCTCACAGACTTCGATTAGTTTATGGAGGATGGCAGACCGGCTTGGGAGTGATTTTAGGAGTTATTCGGCGAGCTGCCGCCGCCAGATAAGGTCAAGCAGTTCACAGTCCAGTTCACATGGTTCCATGAGAGGTTCAGGATGCTACCAGATACTGATGCGAGTGAGGATACTATACGTATATATGCACGTGCATATATTATGATGCTGCTACCCGCTCAACTGTTTGGTGACAAGAGTGCCAATCGGGTACATATTCAGTGATTGCCATTTGTGGCGAGGATTGACGACACGGGCACATACAACTAGGGTTCAAGTGCATTGGCATGGGTATATCGATGCATGTGTCAGGTAGCCAACAGAAATGTCACGAACTTGGCAGACCCTCTATAGCTACTACAATCTCAGATCTTCTGGCGGTTCTCCACTCTCAAGCCGCATGGATTTGACGACTTTTCTTTTTGGGTTGGCATACAGGTATCGATCATTGTACTGAGGGTTTCATTATTTGTTTCAAATTATTAACGTTTTAGATCTCAGATTAAACATTCATATCACATTATTATTCTCTAGGTGGGCTAATTATTTACGCACATCTGATGGAAAGGAGCAAAGAATTATCTAGTTTTGCCTTGCATTAGACCGGTTGAGTGGTCGAGATGTAAGTTGTTTGTGTGTGGTTCAAAGTTTTGTTACTTGTTCACCGACATGTTTGTATATAGTGTTCTAATGCTAGATTTTGTTGTAACTTTCAGATTATGTGGGAGCTTTATGTTGCACTTGACGTACTTGTCATTGTTCATCCGGAGATTCTAGCTGAGCAGCACAGTCGGTTATGGCAAGCGGTCACTAGCCTGATATATTTTGCCGTGATTGAGTAGCATCAAGATGATAAGGTGGTACCCCAGCTCGGCAGCGTACAACATGTACCTGACACAGTCCTGAACATAAATTGGTTT
Source organism: Arachis hypogaea (assembly GCF_003086295.3). Taxonomy (NCBI): domain Eukaryota; kingdom Viridiplantae; phylum Streptophyta; class Magnoliopsida; order Fabales; family Fabaceae; genus Arachis; species Arachis hypogaea. Next base: position 100,731,060 of record NC_092041.1, on the reverse strand, counting down.
CATGGCAAAGATGGTAGGGGTGGAGATAGGTGGTTCCCTACTTATTTTTAGACATGGCATTTGCATTGGGATAACAGAGTTAATTCTGTCCTGGGTATCCATTGAGTGGATGATCCAGGTCCGTCCACGGAGTTCCTAGACTGGTGGTACCATGTAGCACATATGTTTCTGTCGCCGGATGCCGCATTTGCCAATCCTAGGGGAGAGGAGATTCCGGACGATGCCTTCTATAGAAGGTTGTCGCAAGCGCCTGCTAGGGTACCAGTGCCGGACGTGCCGGATAGCAGGCGTGTGGAGCGGCGACGACGCATTGGTACACGAGCTACCGATAAGGAGTAGTGATGGTTGAATGATATGATGCAGGAGTAGGAAGTTGGGGGTGACGACAGAGGACAAGGCAATCATCGTATGCGTCGGAGTCATGTAAGAGGTCGGGGTGCTGGACCTGGGAGTGCAGCAGCTAGGCATAGTAATATCCGCACCGCACCGTGCATGGTCACCAGTTTGATCATGGTGCTGGTGGAGACACGGAGGCTAGGATTTGGGGGCACATTTACCCATGCATCGAGCTCTCAGATATTCCATGATATCAGCACCCAGATGTATGCTGACTTGGCTGCCACTACCTTGATCATGGACATTGAAGATCACTTGGGCGGTTCACAATTCTATGCCAACTTTATGCCGATCATACAGGATGACGATAGTCAGCATTACCAATCAGATGTTAGAGGTTTAGGCTCAGATTCCAGAGTACCAGCCGCAGATGCCGGAGATTCAATCGCAGATTCCGGAGTACCAGCCGCAGATGCCAAAGGTTTAGTCTCAGATTCCGGTTTACCAGGCACAAATGACGGAGGGCCAGGCTCAGATGCCGGAGTACCAACCATAGTTGGTGGTAAATCTTAACGAGCCTGCAGGCAGTTTGTATGTCACTTAGTTCATCATGGGAGGGACGCCTCCATCTGCATTTATAGTGGGTCTGCCAGCTGATCATCCCACACATCAGCCTCAGAAAAATACTAGAGTGAGGCATCCTGCTCAGTGTGGTACAGGCTCACATCTATTTGGTCTATTTGGGGACGATGTCCATGACGATGACGATGACAAGTAGCATAATTAGGATGTAGCTTCATCATCCTGTGTATGACTTTATTATTTGTATGACCATCTAGCGTTGCTTATTTATGTTTAGTTGCATGTACTTATGGTGTATGAATATTATATGTATGACTTTGTAGCTTTGCTTATTTGTATTTTAATGTTTTATTTTTATTTTCCTTGAAAACAAAAATAAAAATGACTAAATCAATCAGTGTTTGGCTATTTTGGAACCAAACCACACCGATGCAAATAAAACGATGTTTCGGAGCAAAATAATAATGGAAGGATCTCCTTTTGACGTTCATAGAGCTGAACTATCTCAGCAAACGACGGTAGTGCCATCATTGGATATGCGGTGGGTAGAGTCATCCTAGGCATGTGAGAGCCTTAAACACCCATTTTGCAAGCTGGGTTCAAACACAATTATAGAAGCATCCTGATTGTTAATGGTCAATTTGTTGACTTAGCATGATAGATCCTTACAAAATTTTCGAATCCCAACTTATTATATGTTTACTTTATAATTATGTTAGCGAGATTAAAGGTTAATAAAAGTATTGTGCAACTTCATTAGAATCTATGGAGAATTTCAATACTTCCAACTATCAACAATTTTTCAAGTTTTGAAGTATTGTGCAAACGTACACATAATAATCCTCCCATTTTTAATAATACTCTCATTTTCAAACGTACTCTCATTTTCAAAGCCATTTTTAATAGTACTCCCATTTTCAAAGTCAGATTTAATCGTACTCCTGTTTTATATACTTTGTTTATTTTATACGAGTTAATGCTTAATTTGATTCCTGAACTTGCACGCGAACTTCAATTTAATTCTTAAAATTTCAATTGCCTCTCTTTAGTTCCCAAACTTTATAAACGTGATTCACATTAGTCCTTAGATAATTTCTGACACAAAAACATTAATGTAGCACTGATATGGATAACCAAATGCCACACTAGAACTTGTAAAATGACGTCGTTTTAGTTTTGGCGCTCAAATAGCTAAAAAATGACACCAGATCACTTGCTTTGGGAGGAAAAGTTTCAATAAATACCACTTACGATATTTTTTTGTTTGGACTATTTGAGGAAAAAAACAAAAACGTCGTTGTTTTACAGAGTCCAACATAGCATCCAACTGTCTACGTCAGCGTTCTGTTAACGCTCATTCATCGAAAATTATTCCAGGGACTAACATGAGTCACATTCACATAGTTTAGAAACTAAATAGAAACAATTAAAACTTTAGAGACAAAATTGAGACTCACATGCAAGTTAAGGGACCAAATTGAATAAAAAAACTACCAAAAATATCCATGAAGTTTACGAATGCTGACAAAAGTACCCATAAACTAAGAAAATTAACGATGTACCCATAAAAGATGGGTTTTGTATGACAAAGTATCCAAACCCTAATTTTTTGTTGATTTTTTAATAAAATTTCTAAACTACCACACTCTAACCCCATTCTATCGTCGCTCCTTCTCTTCTCACTTCTTCCTCTCTCCTCATTTCTCCCTCTCTCAAACCCTCACAGAGTCACAAAATTCTCCTCCTGCCTCCTCATTGCCGTCCACCACTCACCTACCCCGTCACTGCCAATCTTCTCCCCTCTCACTGCTTCCCCTTCTTACTCATAAAGTGACTACAACACCTTCGTCGCACGTCTGTGACCCAACCTAAGGAGAACGTCGTCATGGCGCGCCTGACCCACCCGAGGAGAATGTCGTCGTCACGTGCCTGAGAAGAGAGAAAGGTCGTGGTGCTACTGCATGCAGAAAGAAGGTTTGGTAAAAAGAAATTGGAGAAGAAAGGGAGACGGCGTTGCTAATGGAGGTTCTGCCGTCGACAATGTTACAGCTGGCAAAGAAAAATGTATTTTTTTAAAACATATTTTATTTTATTTTTCTTCTTTTCAGAAATTGATTTAGTTACTACTAAAAAGATACTGTTCTATTTTTTTTTTAAATTTGCTTCTGTTTTTTATGAAGGTTGAGATTGTTTTAGAAGATCCACTTGATGACTACTTCTGTTTCTAGTTTTTGCTGAAGTAAATTTTAAATTGGATGAATAAATTTGTTGGTTTTTTATGGTTGATGACTGTTTTTACTTCTAGTTTTTCTAAAGTGAATTTGAAATTGGATGAGTGAATTTAAAAAATTTTTTGTTTTGGATTTTTTTGGTATTTAATTGATTTGGTTTGGGTATGTGTTGTAAAAGTGTAGGTTGGGTAATGGAAGGTTGGAAACGTGAGTTGAGGGCGGAGATAGTTTGAGAATTTTATTAAAAAATTAATAAAAAGTTATAGTTTGGATACTTTTGTCGTACGGAACCCATTTTTTATGGATATAATGTTAATTTCCTTAGTTTATGAGTAATTTTCTCAGCGTTCGTAAACTTCATAAATACTTTTGCTAGTTTTTCCTTATCTCATTTAATACTTATATCTCATATTTATCTTTTAATATTAATATAATTTATTTTTGTATTTAAAAATATTAATATTAAATATTTTTCATATATAGGGAGAATCCACGTACACATAATCTACTACATGATGCAGTAAATTACGCTACTCCTGCTTTTATATAAATTGATGGACTCTATGTATAACGGTTTATGTATAGTCCAATTTCTTTAGAAATTGCAATATTTAGTAGTAGGTTTTTTTGCTTTGCACACATTTTAACGTAATCTACCATACCCTATAACAGATTACATGCATATTGTAAATCGTTACAGGATATAGATTAAAAAAACACAAAGATATAACCTATTTCAAAAAATTACAATAGTATAAATTCAAAACCAATTTGATTTATTTATACAACTTGTCCTAAAAAATAATACTACAAATCAAAATACTTAATCTTTTAATTTGTAAGGCGATATTTTCTCAAATTTTCAATTTGATGTTTGAATTCTCTTAATTTTTGTTGAACTTGCATTTCATATACTTCTTTTTATTGTAACTTATGTATATAGTCAATAAGCAGTGACAAACCTATGTAGTATAATGAGGGGGCACTTTGCTCCCACTTTTATTTTATTTTATTTTATTTTTTAAAAAAATATACATATTATATATGTTTCTATTTTAAATTTTAAATAATCCCACTACAAATAAATTTAGTCCAATTATTTAAATTCTCAAATTCATTTTATCTTTCAATCATTTTGATTATTAGTTAACTTAATCAAATTTAGTTTTCTCCCATTTTCAAATTCCACTATCACCACTTCGTTATTCTCTTAAACTCTCTCCTTAGTTTCATAATTTTTCAACCTTTTTTTTCTACTCTTTTTTAGTGGTCATCTTCTATTCATCAAAAAGTAAGTTTTAAATTCTCTATTTTTTTTATATAATTCTCTATGATTCTATGTATCTTTCAATTTCATTGTTTCTCTTTTTGATATTTTCAATTGAAAATTTTAACTCAAGCAATTATAATTTATGTATTAATCTAATTTTTATTCTCTTCATGAATTTATATATTTTATTTTATTCTCAATTTAGTGATTCTTATTATTTATTTGTTTATCTTTTGTCCTATTTTATTATATATAATATGTTACATATAAATTTTAAAATTAATTAATTAATTTACTAATTTATAATATATATATTATTTTTAGAAATAATAATAAAAAATATTTTAAAAAATATGTTTCGTTCTATTTTATTATATGTAATTTTATTTTATTTTTGTATTCGAATAATTGATATGTACGCTTAATTTTTTAAATTTCGATTAATATATCTTTTAATAATAATATATATTATTTTTGTCTTTAATATAAATTTTTTGAATCTGTTACTGTTAATAAATACTTTAAAACTTGTCTCCACAAATGTGACTTCTCATTTAAATATTTGCTTGAATAAAAAACATCATCAGGGACAAAAAAAAAAAAATTTGCATCATTGTGCGACTTCTCGGATATATTGGAAAAATACCTTCAAAATTAATGTGAAAATATAGAAAAATGATCTTACGATAATCTTTGAGGCTATGTTTGGTTGAAAGGAAAGAAATAGAGAGGAAAGAAATAGAAAGGAAAGAAAAGAAAGGAAAGAAATTGAGTGGATTTTTATTTTCTTTAGATGTGTTTGGTTGGAAGGAAAATAAGAAAGAAAGAAATGTTATAAAAAGACAATCTTATCCCTATATTATAATATATATTAAAAAAAGTGAAGGGGTAGTATTGGAAGTAGAGAGGGAAACATTAGTTTTCTCTCCATTTTCTTTCCAATGTTGGAGAGAAAAGAAATTGGTGGGCCCCACCACTTTTTTTTCCATCCATTTTCTTTTCCCTCAATTTTCTTCTCCAACTAAACAATGAAAAATAATCATTTTCCTTCTTATTTTCTTTCCTCACTTTTCTTTCCTTCCATTTTCCACTCAAACAAACATAGTGTGACTAAACCATGTTTCCTTCAATAAACGTTGCTATTGAATGACATGTAACTAATTATGAACACATTAAATATCAGACGCTTAAGTTTTGGAGACTAATTCAGAATATTTCTTAAAAGGAAAAAAATTCATTGACAGATATCATATATGATATCGATCGCAGTTTTCAAAAAGAAAAAAAAAAAAAAGAAAATACAAAGAAGCTGCACATTCGTTGTAGAATCTTCTGGTTATCTCCATGAAACTATTATTATTACCTTTAAAGTGAACGTTACTGTGATGAGTCATTCTAGTATAAGTAGTGGTAGTAAATGAATCGAAACCAGCTGAATGATCCGCATTACGTGTTATAAAGGCGGGTTGATGATTATGTTTATTATATATTTAGAATTATAAAAATTTTAATATTATGAATTTAGAAATTAAATTTTTTTATGTTTTTAAAAATTATAAATTTATTAAAATGATTATAAAATTATATATATTATTTAATATTTAATGATTTAGTAATTAAAAAATTAATAAAAAAAATTGTCAAATTTAGTCTGTCAATCTATTAATGTAATTGTTGTTAAACGAAATTGGAGAGAAATTTAAAATCGTCTCACTAGACGTGATGAGCGAATTAATCTATCAGATAGCAGGTTTTTGGCGGATAAAACAGAACGAGACGAACTCATCTATTTGTCACCCTTAAATACAATATTAGTCTGTTCTTAAAGTATTTAATTAATCAAATACAACATATTTATGATTTTTTTAGAATAGACTTCAAAATTAAATCTTTTAAATAACTTGATAAATTTGAATTACATTAAAATTAGTGATCTTGAGTCTAGAATCTAGACTATAGTGAAAAATATAGTTTAAAATTTTCATTTTTTATTTTAATTATATTAGGTATAAGTATACATTTAAATTAGCCACAAATACAAATAACACTTATATTGAATTTTAGTAAAAAAATTAATCTATTAATATGATTAGAATGAAATCTTAATCATATTTTATCTTATCTATTACTATCTTTAACTATTAATATCAACTATATATTAAAATATAAATATATATTAAAAATAAATTATATTTAGACCGTCTAACTTAAAAAAAGATACATTTTCTTGACAACATAGAAATAACATATATAATATTCTAGAACAATTTAATTAAGCATTACATATATATGAGGTGCAAGTTATAATTGTTTTAAAAACTTTTAAATTTAACCACAATGATTAGATAGTACGTGTTAACGTTAATTTACTTTCATTTAATTTATAAAAGAGTAACTAATTTTAAAAATAAGAAAAAAGTAACTCAGTAAGTTTTTTATGTTTTTAATCCTATCGCTTTTAACAAAATTTTCATCCTGTTTAGATAAAATTATCTAACAAATCACGCATTACAAGTCAGGCAGTGGCTAAATTAGAATAGGGGAAAGATGAAATAAATGCATATATTCACTCCTTGTTAGTAAAAAACTAAATAAAAACCAAAAAACAAAATTTTAATTGATAACAGACAAGTCACGGTCCAAAAAAGCAACCTAACGAAACGAAAAATAAAAAAAGTAGGGTCGTTGGATAGGAATATCCAAAGAGCATATGACATAAGGAACGAAGAATATTCGGCGCGAAGATCCCGTCTATGTTATTTCCAAAGCATTCATTCAATCTTCGCAAGCAATAAATACCACCCCCATCCATTCTTTGAATCAAAGCGACAAGAAATAACAAACCTCTCTGCGAAATTTCCCTGCATCACTCTCCTCTTCCCTTCTTTTTTTTTTTCTTTTTCTTTTTCCCTTTCTATTCTTTCTATTCTTTCTTTCTTTCTCTCTCTTAATTCTCTAATGGCTCTCAAGGCCGTTCACGTCTCCGACGTCCCTTCCCTCGATCACGTCACAGAGAATGCCTCTTTGACCGCCTACGCCACCCGCTTCTCCAACGGTATATATTATCAATATTAATTAATTTTCATAATTAGAAGCATCATTATATTGATTAATTTTATAATGCTATCTGTGTAGTGGAGATGAATCGGAGTGAGTTGAAGATGCCGAAGTTTGTGGTGGTAGGGCACAGGGGACACGGCATGAACCAGTTGCAGTCGTCGGATCGGAGAATGAGAGCCATCAAGGAGAACTCAATCATGTCCTTCAACGCCGCTGCTGCTTTCCCTCTCGATTTCATCGAATTCGACGTTCAGGTACCTCTTTTTCTTTCTATTTTTGGTTTTTTCTTTTCTTAATTTCGAAATTAAAAAAAGGAATGGATGAAATTCAACCCTGTGTTCTCGTGTTTTCTTTTTTTCTCTATCTTTCTTTCTTTTTCCGGTGCCGCGCGAGCGGGGAACGAAACGACGCTCCCTCGCCGCGTTTTTCTCCAATTTAATATAACACATGCCACTCGTTTTCTTTATTTCCCGTTTTGCCCCTGCATTTTTCGCATCGTGGCATTTCCTGGAAAATAGGCCAGATTTATTATTTCTTGTCTTTTCTACAAAGAAACTACTGAAAGAAAAAGACGAATATACTTTTGTTTGTTTTTTTCCTTTTTTTTCTTTTCCGTGCGGTGTGGTATGGGTTTTGTGCTCTATCGTTTTCTATTAATCAGGTGGATCGGTACTGATTGGCTGCTTGTTTGTTTGTTTTTGTGTCCCCACTTTCGTGTGGGGATTTTTTTTCTTTTAAAATATAAAAATTTGACTTGGCTTAAGAAGTTGAAGCTGAAATGAAGAACGAAAAAAAAAAAAAAAAACAAAAGTTAAAGCGGAAATGTGTTTTTGTAGGTGACAAAAGATGACTACCCGGTCATTTTCCACGACGACTTCATCTTTTCCGAAGAGAACGTAAGTTCTCCATTTTCCCGTTCTCCATTATCTATTTATATCTTTATATTGTTATTATTTTGAATAGTTGTGACTCTTAAACTTTTTCTCAGGGTAATGTGTTTCAGACGAGAATGACGGATCTAACCCTCTCTGAGTTCCTTTCGTACGGTCCTCAAAGAGAGGCTGGAAAGGAAGGGAAAAAGTTGCTGAGGAAAACAAAGGAGGGTAATATACTCAAGTGGGACGTTGAAAAGGATGACCCACTCTGCACTCTCGAGGAAGCTTTTGTCAACGTTAAACCCTCTATAGGTTTCAACGTTGAGCTTAAGTTCGATGACCACATTGTTTACCAGCAAGATCATCTTGTCCATGTCCTTCAGGCTGTCTTGAAGGTATATATATATATATATATATATATATATATATATATATATATATTAAATAATTACTAACTAACTAGTTTGACCCTCTGAAAAATTGCTTCCGAGTTGGTCGCTAAAAACATTGATAATTATTCACCAAAAACGACTAGTGTTTTTTTTTTCTTGTCCAAAAGAGTACATTGACAAAGACAGAAGTAATAATACTTAGAATGATTATGAAAGTCCCTTATAAGAATTTCACAAAACCTATTCTAAAGCTCTAGCCACTCATGTAAACTCCATGTCGACTCAAGTAGTACTTTGTCACGCTGAATTTTGCCAATCTTTAAACCGGTTTTACCTCAGTTGCTCTTTGATTAAAGGAAGTATGGAACAAATTATAATAAGCTCTGAACGGTTGTGCAGATTGTGTTTGAACATGCCAAGGACAGGCCTATCATATTCTCTACTTTTCAGCCAGATGCTGCAATACTTGTTCGTAAATTGCAAAGCACCTACCCTGTAAGCCCTCTTGATATTCTCATTGTACTTAAGAATTTTTTTTTCCTTTACCTTTTGACATGTTTTTTGATTGGATTTTAATCTGATGATTATGTGTCAGGTATTCTTCTTGACTAACGGAGGATGTGAAATCTATGAGGATGTGAGAAGGAATTCTTTAGAGGAGGCCCTGAAGCTCTGCTTGGAGAATGATTTGCAAGGAATTGTCTCTGAGATCAAAGGGGTTTTCAGGAACCCCGGAGTCGTAAGCAAGATCAAGGAGTCCTCGCTTTGCCTTCTTACTTACGGAAAACTAAAGTATGCTAATTACGATTCTGCGGTTTTGCCTTTGTTTTTACTTCCTGTTCTTGTTCTCACATTATTTTTGTTCAATGTAATTTTCTGCAGCAATGTTCCTGAGGCAGTCTACATGCAACATCTTATGGGAATTGATGGGGTGATTGTTGATCTGGTGAAAGAAATAACAGAGGCCGTTGCGAATATGATAAAGCCAGTGAGCAACAATGCGGTGGGTGGCGAAGAGGGCTTGGCTGAAATAGAAGGGATGGGGAAGTTGCAGGTGAAGTCAAATCCTAAATTCTCGCAGGAGGAAATGTCTTTTCTCTTCAAGCTGATTCCACAGTTGTTGCAGATTTGAAGAGAGATTATGGTCCTTTCATACATACAGATAGTCTAGGAGTCACTACTTACTTTACCTTGGGTCGCTTTTTTCCCCTTTTCATTTTGGTTATAACAAAAATACACAAATGGGGGTTTGAGAGGAGATTTAAGCAAATTGTATATATTTCTTCTTAATGTGTATGTAAAAGTGATTGCTTGATGGCTCTCTTCTTTCAGAAACCGTAGTTGTCAGCTTCCCTTCATTGTGTCCATATAACGTACTTACATTTCAACATTACATGATGTATGTATGTACATTTTAATGGAGAAATATGGAAACTTTTATGTGCCATACATGTTTTCCCAATCAGATTACTTTTCTTTACATTGTTTGGATATATGGTTAGTGTTAGGATGGCGCCTTAAATTGTTTCTTGTTCACCGCCATGGGCCATTACAGCTTTGTAGATGCTAAGGGATGTTAAGGACATGTCTCCAAAATGAAGAATGAACAATACGTTTCTGAAATTTCCAATAATTAAAAAAATCTTTTAAAATTCTGCTTACAGTAAAACTTAACAAGAAGCAAACGGCATGCGTACTACTGCCAGATCCTCTGTCGGCATCAAAATAAACAAAATTGCAAAATACAAAAGCGGTTAGGAAAAGATGCCACATTTCTTGGGGCAGTAGTGGTTGAAGTTTGGTGTTACGAGCGATTATGATGATGCACCTGTGTTTTATTGGCATATTGGAATAAAGTAAAAATAGCTGTCTGCGATTTGTAGGTAGCAGGAGGAGGACCAAAAAAAGGGTGATTATTACATGGCTGAAAAAAAAAAATTTTTCAAAAAGAAGAAAAGAGGGAGGCGACATGACGGATGGTGAGGGTGATTTGTTAGGAAAAAATAAAAAATTTGAATCTACTACAAATAAGGACTCAAGGTCAAGGATCAAGGCTTTATATTCTTTTTGTTGTTCCTCCTATTCTTCTTCTCTATTTTTGTTTTTCTGATATATTTGTTGTTTTCGTATTTTATTTAATAAAATTAATAAAACAATAAGTGATAGAGTTAGTTTTAACATATATTATAATGATCAAATTTAATTTCAGACATCTAAAAGAGTAAAATTTATGTATAAAAATTCTTGTGAATTTGTTGTTTGATATTTATATAGTTTAAATCAGCATGTGAAGCATTACTTTAACTACAAATCAAGCAAAATAATGTCTAATAAGTCAAATTTAACATAATTCAATTTACCATAATAAAGTCCCTGAAGTGACAAACTACAATAAGAATAAAGTTGAATATAATTCATGAATATAAAGATGATACAAAAAACAACATAGTCCTAACAATGTCAAACCAAACCAGGAGATACTACTTGCTAATTTTTTTTTTTTTTCACAGCCTTTGTCATACTCTTCATATTTTTCCAACATTCTTTTTAATTGTTGCTGTGGTAAAGTGGTTACGGCGTCATCGTGGAGGATTAGTCCGTAAATCGTAACTCTTATCATGAGCACATGCAATACCTATGCAATGAAACACAACAATAATGACATCACTATAAAATTATACCTACATAAAGTTAAAGCAGGTAAGAATATCTGTTGCGGGTGTACATGCATCCTCCACATCCCATCATGATCATGATCATCTTCATGTGTTGTCGTCATCATCATCATTATTATCATCATTGTCATCCTCTCTGTCACGGGTGCATTCATTAGGGTGCGTATAAAGGCATTTGCCTCTGACTCCTCGATCTTTAACTCGACCTCTTCCTGAATTGTCGTTACAACTGTGTTAAGATCCAAACGAGGTATGCTCTCACTAGTACCTGTGGGATCGACAAATTCAACTCTTCGACCAAGACTATTCCTACTTGAGTCAAAGGGGAATCAATCCTCCAAAATGCCCAGACATTGATGACATGTGAAGTCTCGAATAAAAAGACATACAACTAGGCACCACTTCAAATGGCCAATTGTCTTGATGTCGGAGGATTTGACTTTGACATGGATAACTACCTCATTGTGATTGATCTGTATCATAAAGAAACCTCCAAATTTGGTTCATAGTGGCTTAGTCCATTTTAGAGATAAAGAACTGTTGTTGGTCCACTTGAGAAGAAAATGACATTCCAAAATCTTGATGCACTTGTTGCTGTGGATCTAGTTGTGATTGTGCTTGTGACTGTGGTTGTGGCGACGCTGGTTGTTCACTAGGAGTATCGTCTTCTGCCAATAGCAAGTGACGAAAAAAATTCACTTATATACCAACTCATATAAAACTCAAACGCATCATAAGTAATGACTGGATTAAGATCTTTAAGTCGGCGATCATATCGGTCTTATCATATTCATATCCACTTAGTGCTACAATCTAATTCAAATTTTTAGGACCTGTCAAGACATTGTTATGCGCACTACCAAAATCCTTTGAGGCTCCCGAAATGCCTTATTGCATTCCGAACTGTCTTGTCACCCTGTCGATGGGATGCTACTCCACGCATTCAAATGAGATCAAATGAATCGTTGCATTCCATATCGGTCCATCGTGACAGATATCGGCCGGAACCAAGTAGGAGAAAGCCTATCTTGATTGTATAAATCTCACACAAACTGCATCAACACGAAAAAAAATACATTGCTAATATAAATAAAAATTAAATGACAATTAACATATGAATTTGTACTCTAACAACATCATCCATTGTGTCCAGTAACTCCCTAAACCGTATTGTTGTCCAATTTTTGTAATTTAACGGAGATATCCCATCAACCCACCTATCAATACAAATTTTATTACTCAAGTAACTAAGTTATTATGTGAAATCAGTTAAATAAAATAAAAAGTATAAATTTGAGACACATATGCACCACGTTATACAAAGTAACACATATCAACAAGCTAGTGAAAACCATGGTGATTAAGGAATCGGAGCTGGTAAAGGCATCTACTCTCAAATCTATACTTGAGCAATGAAAACGTGTTGTCTGACATAATGAACGATATAGATGGGCAAGACATGCCAAACCCCAACTAAATTCACTTATCCGATTGAATTCACGGAGCAACTATAAAAATTTTCAATAGACTCTGGTACCAGATTTATCATAGAAAATGTTGTATTAAATAACAATATATTTTGAGCTTTTATATATCTTTGTATAGCAACAACATCAAAGTCTACATTACTTTTATACTTCCTATACTATGTCAACTTAATGAAATTTTTTCGAGAATTACTCTCTGTGGGTGAACTCCCAAATTGATCCGTGCACTCATTTGCTAGGAGGCTGTGACTGCTTATCGTTAATCTTAAAACTGGTATGCCATCACTTCGAAAACCAAGAATCATTGCTACATCTTCTAAAGTTATCGTACATTTATCAGTTGAAAGATGGAAGGTATGTGTATCTGAGTGCCATGTTTCAACCAAGGCTTTCAACATTTTCAAGTACCCTTATATTCTTCCAATGCGAGATATGTATCCAAATTCAGTCTCATTTAAAAATTCAACAGCAATTGGATCATAAGATTCGGACACGTTTAGATATTTAGGTTCCAATAATTTTAAACCCTAAAAAATAAACATTAACAATAAAAAATAAATTTCCAGCATATCATATAATTTATAAGTATTTGCAAAATTACTAGATAGAAATTAATATTTTAATAAGTAATCCTAACAGTTTGAAAATCACATAATTTTATACTATGCAATATAAAAAAAATTAATCTAACAATTACACAATTAATTATATACATTACTGCAATTCAAAAAAAAATAATCTAACAATCATACTATTTGCTACCAAAAATAAATATTAAATGATCTATTTTAATTACTATTTCTCTTAAACAAAAACATTATTGATAAAATACTGCAAGGTCAATATATAAAAAATCATAAAATATATTAATGCAATTCAACATAATAAATTTATTGTTAACAAAATTTATAAAATTTATTCATACATATTAATATAACAAAGTATATTAAAAAATTAATCACATATATCACTAATCGTAAATATATTAAAATGAATACAAATGTCCCCAAACCCTAAAAATTACCACTTTTTTGTTTTTCACTCATTTAAATAAATGCCTAAAAAAATTCTCACATAATGTTCTTCTCATCTTCTCATATATAAATTTTTATTACAAACAAATAGAATATTTTTCTTTTAAAAAAATTATAGCACATACTATTTTAACTAATCATCTCAATTTTATTATTAATTCTGCATACATTAAAAAATTATTTCACATACTGTAACATTTTAAATAATCATATATCTTTTTATACATAAACGTATTAAAAAAATTACTGCAGCAATAATAAATATCTTAACTAAACTAAACTTTTAAACTACACTAATTAATACTAATATACCAAACATAAGTCTTTAAATAACACTAATCAACCCTAATTAACACTAAAACTAATAGTAACTAATATTAAAAAATTAACTTACATATATTGGATGATGTAAAAATTCAATAATGTGTTCTTCATATTTAGTGAGATTACGTGCTATCGTTTCTCTTTCTTCAACTTTTCTCTTCTACGGTGAGGAGTAAAATTTTCTTTATCTCTGAATTAAACTAAGTCATGGTGAAAAAGGTGAAGGTGAAAGTAAAAGTGGATAAAAAAATCATAGGCATGGATCATCTTTGCTTTGTTAGTGAGTCGTAGAAGAGATAGAAAGGGAGAGTGCAACACCACTGAATCCTAACCTAACACACATGCATGCTCGACACGTGTTCAGACAGCAAACATTTTGCCTCTAGCATCTGACAAAGCTCCCCCACCACCTTCCTCATGCGTTTACGAAAAAGCCCTTCACTACAAGAGACATGCCGAATAGTGGCAGTTTTTTTGAAAAATTGCCGCAAAACAGTATACCAGCAGTTCCACAAGCGTTGTGGTTTAGGGCATGGAGATTTGATTTTGCAGTGGTTTACAGAACCGTTGGCATAACTGCTGATCAAATAATTGATTTGCAGCGGTTGCAGAACCGCCGCAATTTTGGTCTGTGGATTTAAAAAAATCTGCGGCGATTTTAAAACCTTTTGATTTGGAGAATAAAAAGCACATGCAATGTTTGATGAAAAAGAACGAAAGTATTATAAGAATCTTGAGGCATAATAGCATAAGATAGATACAAACGAATGAACGATATCGTTTGAAAAGGGGCTGCGCAGTGAAGATTATTGGGTACAAAAATCGAGCAAAACCAATTTCAAATGGCATAAAAAGAAAGTTCAAAACAAATCAAACTAAAAAGAACAAACCAGAAGTAATTAGCAAAGCAAAAGGAGTTAAGTAGGAACCAACAGTGAGCAAAAGTTCAAGAGTAAAAAGAGCATTCTCCAATTCCAAGGTCAAAGTATGCAACAATCCAGCTAAATGAGTTATTACTGTGAAACTAAAAATGAAGGAGCACATGTAGGAATTGAACCCAAGGCCAATTAGCCAACACTGTATGATTCCCACTAGTTAAGCCAATGCTCATAAAAATATCAAAGTTCAGTGCCCGAACCATGGAAATAAAAATATCTACTAATATTAAATATTAAGCAAACTATTAAAGGATCATCTCAGGACGAGAGCCACCATGTATAAACTTAGTTACTATTTGCTTGAACAATGGGTCAACAGCACTAGGAGGAATCTGGATTCAACTACAACTCATGTGAGATAGATAGGATAAAAACGAACATAAGGGAACAACCTAGTATATATGATAAACCTACAGAATAATCAAATTCTGATTTGAAAAAAAAAGAAAGAGACAAAAAAGAAAGAATAAGAAGAGACGAATCAAAATAGTTTGATTAAGAAAAATCACAAGCATACTATACCTTGTCATGGCAAGCCTGAACCACTGCAGCAAACAAATTCATAATGTCCAGTTGATGGGGCTGATCACATAGTGAGAAGGGTCACATTTTGGTACATACGACATACCAAATTTCACCAAATTTTCAAATACAATACCTGAATATCTTTCTGAAGAAATTAATAGAAGTCTAACAAAATTAACCGGTGAACCTTAATTCAACATACTTTTAATTGACTATGTATATATATGCTAACATTTGAACAAGAATCGATACTAAATGATGTGATGATGATGATGCACAGTCAGACCCGAAATTTGAGTTTCACGCGTGGTGGATGAGAGGGGGAACTTCGACGGCGGTGACAGGAGGATGGGTTGGCAGCCACGCAACTCAAAGACGGCACAAACACGTATGGGTGGAGTAGAAAATAGGGGAAGGTTTCGCACACTGTGGAGGAAGGATTAGCGGTTTCACGAGCCGTCAGAGTAGAGGGAAATAGTCGATGACGGGGAGAGGAAGATGGGTCGGCAGCCACGCAACTCGACGGTGATATAGCGGGGCATGGTGGAGCAGGGAAGAGGTTTGTGCACTTTGCACTCTCCTTTGGCTGGTTCCTCTATTTCTTAATTTTGCGAAATCTGAATTAAATTTGGGTAACTTCACTATAAGGATTGGGGTTAGCAGCGGGGCTACATAGATTCAACACTAATTCTGGTTAATTCGGCGTCGGATTAAAGGTCTAGAATGGAATCGCAACTTTCCTCTCAAATTGCTGCAACTGGAGAAACGACAGACAATTTACCGTTGCTATTTTCCGTGTTTTCTGTAGTGCCTCAACTTCTTCTAATTCCAATACTGCCCCATCTTTTTTCACAAAACTACCAATTTGCCCTCACCTATTGGATCTGTTACATGAATTCAACGATTTCGGCCTAGAAATTTTTTTTTTCCATAAATATGGATTACATATTTATTAGGTCCTTTCAAAGAAAAACTCTGGCCTCAGTTTAATATTAATAAAAATGCTCTTTCGGGAGAATCATATATGTATAAAAATATAATAGAGTATCATATATGTCATCAATATTTAACATAAAAAAATTCCAAACTTGATAAAAATCATAGACAAAATACCAAAAGAATTTTCACTATATTCAAAATATTTAAAGAGTATCATTTCTATATTCTTACACTCAAGTTAAATATGTTATTTTTCAATAAGTACACATTCCTATACTAAAAAAATAATAGAGATTATTCTAAAAAATATTCTGAGTGTATAATTCACACTTTGAATACTATTCAAACCTCTAGAAAAACGTTCTTTACTACTAACTTAACGGTTACATCTGTAGCTAAAAATTTCACTTTCTCCCTCATTAGCACAAATGAAATGAAGTGAAACCCCTCCTATTTATAAGTTGATGTCCTTATTATGCATTTCTCAATGCACACAAAATATTCTACGGATTTCTACATTTTTGCAATGTTGCACGACAATGAAAGTTTCTTTTTTAATTTTTTCTACTTTTTAACATATGCAAGCTATTATGCATAGACACATTTCTCCCCTACCTTTTGTTTCAAATTTTTTCTACATAGAGCTAAACCCCCAAAACCACGTAAGTCTTGCCATGAACTTCGAACAATATTATGCATAGAGAAATGCAAATCAATGATATGCCTATTAAGCCAAGGCATGGTTGGATTCACATGAAGAACGGTAGTTATTCAGAAAACTAATTAAACTAGTTTACTTAAAGCTCTGTCGGTTAAGTTAGCTATATAACTTAGAATGAGTTAATTATCCAGGTAATGAACCCAATAATTAACTTGGTCGAAATTTTAACTAGCTAATCTCATAGGACTTCAGGGTTTATATATACAGACCTAAACTAGTTTAGAACCAGTTGGAAACTAGAAGATTAGGATTTGATTCGGTACTAAACATTCAATTGTGTGAGAACATGTCATTTTACATGATTAGCTTTCTCTAATTCTCTGCCGTCTAAGTCATTTATCTCTTACTAAACTATTCGTCCCTCCAAAATTAAAGATATCTCTGTCTCACTCTCACTCTAATGTATTTATTTTTCGTATATTAATATAAGGTAATTGTTATGATATTTAAAAGGTGGTCTCTAACTTGTCAAAAAAATTAAAATTAATATTTAATTTAAATGTATAAAAATAAATAATTTTCAAATATTTAAAATTTTATAAAAAGTAATTTTAAAAAATTAAACATCAAATAATAAACACCATAAGATTCATTCTAATATAAAAATAAAGATTTAAAAAAGCAAGTGATATGGCGATTCATCGAATAAATTGAGTCAGTTGGACGATCTTGCCACTTGCCACTGATTGTTAATGGAAATCAAAAGACCGATTGACGACACTCAATCGTCGACCAACCGATCACTCGTGATCGACGTTGGTCAATCGATTGAAAGACTAACTGTCTATTGACCAAATCCAATCGTTTGATCGTCTGTCAAACTATCCTGAATGTTCACCTTGCGACTGATAACCGATTTATCTTGATTGATTGATAGATCAAACACCGATAAATCACACTCTTGACTTTTGATTGACAAAGCCAACTGAAAAGCGGCCTACTAACCACAAGTTGACCTTTAATGAAAAATCTTCTCATCCTTCCATGAATGTCCATATAAGTTTTCAACTATTTTTACATAATTACTTCTCCATAAAATATTTTTGATCAAGTAAACTTTTTTGGTTTAACATTTGATTCAATTGTACTAAGTTAACATGTCGAGGTATTTATCATTTTTCTCATTTTTTTAATATGATATTTATTTAACGAATATTTTAAAAATCAATAAGTTTTACGAGAAGTAAAATATGGGTAAAGTACTAAATTAGTCCTCTATGTTTGGGTCGAATCCTATTTTGGTCCCTAGTTAAGGTTTAAAGTGTCTTATTTGAATGCAAAAAAGTTTCATTTAATTTTAATATAATTCTACTGTGAAGCAATGTTAAATAATTAATGTCACTTTTTCATCAAACCTTAATGTCCTTCCCTAAAGAAGAGGTAAAAATTTGAGAGGCATAGGATTAGTAGCGGATGCATCACCACAAGTCACTGGCCTTAGTTCAAGCACATGGAGAACATTTTCAGTAACTCACTTTTCACGGAAAAGTTTGTCGGTGGCAACGAGGACAAAGCCATCATCACCTCTATCACGGAAAACTTTTCTCAGCAACCGAAGAGTTTGGTTATATAAGTTTCTATATCTGAAAACTGAGTTTCATTAATTATTTAACATTGATTTCACGGCAGGACTATATTGAAACTAAATAAAGTTTTTTTGAATTTAAATAAGACACTTTAAACCTTAGAGACTAAAATAGGGTTAAACCCAAACACAGGAGACCAATTTAATACTTCACCTAATAAAATAATAACTCTTTCGAACAATTGAGTTATAACCTAATTAATTTTAAATTATAATTATTTTGCAGTTAAAATGTCTCTTTATAACCTTTCCCTTGTTTGTAGTAAGTTCACGTGTAAAATTTACAAAAATATTCTTAGTGATGTTTTTAAACAATGTTGACATTATGTCTAATTCGTTATTGAAAAGTTTTCCAATTAGCAACAAAAATAATAGTTAATGAAAATTATGAATGTACTTATTTTCATAAATTGCACAATATTTCACATAATTCATCACTCTTACAAATGAAGAACATTTCGTGGTCAATAGTAGTTGCTTCCCTGCAAAGGGAAGAAGAGAATGGAAGATTCATTTGTCGTAATTTTTTTTGAGGATCAATTAAAGAGGGGAATCATCAACTTGTATAAGCAGAGTTGAATGAAATAAATTGTTCCTTCGATTGTAAGAAACCGCAACTTTGTTGGATACTTTGCAATTTTAATCAGAATCTGCTTCTTGCAGGCAACACATTACCACAGAACCAGTATTGGATTCCCAGAATGGGTTATATATATTAATAAAAGGAATATACTCAAGGCACACACAAAATCGTAGGTCATGTAAGACCAATGAACATTAAACAGGATCAGGTTCTCTCTTCTTTTCTATATTATTGATTTGATTCATACAGTGGTTATTTAACTGAATAAACTATAAGGCTGCGATAACAAGTACGACACACTGAATTAGTTATATTTAGAGATAGTGAATTAATATATTTTGTGTCCTTAGTAAATAAGATATAAATGCAGATATTTAAAGAAAATAAATTAATTTATTTTGTATCATTTCTGTTAAAAAGAATACAAAAATATTAACAAAAACTATAATTTATTTTTTATTTTCTCTTTCATTACGACATTACTTTTATTAATTTTTCATAATTCTATTTTTTATCATTATATTTTTTTAAAAAATCTTTGTATAGAAAAATTAAATTAAACTTTTGTAATTTAATTTTTTATATTCAATTTATTTCTAAATAAAATATAAAATACTAATTTTTAAATTTTTATTTTTGTATCTTGTTTTTTATATTCTGTTTTCATAATTAAAAGCAGTCTAAACTTTCTAGCAGCAGTTTGTATCCTCAAAGTTCCTTCATCATTAAGCATAACTAAGTACCTCCAAGAGAGGTGGGTTCTTCATTCTGCAAAACAATTTCTTCAAGGGACTTCCAAATTTTAATTCTCCCCTTCTTCCTTTACAAATGAAACATGATTGTGGTTGAGATATTATTTCAAGTTTTTATATTGTTAATGTATCAAACATTTGGTTGACTCCATAAGTTTAAGATCTCATATTTAACTCTTATGACCCTCCTCAAATATCTCCTAATAAGATTATTAATTCCTAATTTTACTGCATTTGCTAAGAAAATGTACATGAAATATAATCTCTAAGAAAATTTATATAAGACAGAATTTTTTGAAGATTAATTTTGTAATAAGAATAATATGTAACTTAAATTATATTCTTTTTTTTTATCTTTAAATAGAGAAAATATAGGAAACTAATTTTAGATAGTCAATATTAATCATTTTTTTATTTTAAAAATTTCTCATTTTTTGGATAAGTTAGGATTTAAGATATATAATTTAGAGTTTAGAATTAATGATTATGATTCAAACTGTAGAATTTAAGATAAATAAAATAATTTAAAAAAATTGTTGATATTAAGTAAAAAAATAGCTTTCTAACATTATTCTTTCCAATAAATGACCGAAAATAATTAAGTGATTTGATCCATTTGTTAATTAGTTTGAACTCGATTTACTAGAAGTTAAATTGATAAGTTGACCTCAATTGATAAATAATGATAAAATTTGAACTTTATAATATTAAAACATATGACTCGTGAGGTGATGATTCCTTGATGATGATGATATATTTATAATCGATAGATATAATAATATATATTTCATTATGAAGCTTGACGATTGTTGAAAGCCAAGAACTTGGCGATGTTTGAAGGGAAGCACCAATTGCCGGAAGACACCACTGCTGCCGCTGCAAAAGCTCCAACTGAACTTGACGGTCATGAATCAAAATTAAGAACCCTAAGTTTCCTTATTTTCCTTTCCCTCTCTTAAATTGTCGTAAAGTCTTTGTCTTCCCTTAAAGTGAATTTATGGACTATATTGTATTTCTCTGATTTTTGGAATATAATTTAATATATTTGAAAAAGAAAAATAAAATATGACAATTTGTATAAATTAATTTGGTTCAAGATGTTTATGTGCAATATAATATAAAAACTATATTATACGTAAGTTGTAGGTGAGTCGAACTTGATGAATATTATTAGGTTTGGCGCTTCATGAATTGAGCTTGAAGTAAGCTAGGGTCGCAATATATTTAGCTCCAGCGTTATATTAGAACTTAGAAGTAATCAAAGGACATAAGATCTAATATAAATTAAACTTACAAATCATATTTAGTTGTCGGTCATCACTTGACACACTTCAGTTATTATTCGATTCGAAATACAAAAAACATTAATTAAACATGACAGTGGCAAGAACAATATCAAACTTGAAGAATAAAATTAAATGTGAAATTAATGAAACTTATAAACCCTTCTCATATTGTGCATCAAATCACTTGTTGCAATTATATTTGGAAATGAATCTTTTCAATTTTTTTAACAATTAAAGGAATAAAATATAATTTTTAATTTTTCAATATTTTTTTCATTTTTTTTGTTCCACTTATAAAATTAATGGTAAGAAATCATACTTTACTTCCTCAATTATTAAAAAAATTGAGAGAATTCATTCTCATTATATTCTCCTTTTTTGTATGAACTTGCTCCAAGAGTTCACTCCTATTGAGTGAACGTAAGATTGGCAGCAATAACCAAATCTATGGGTATTCTACCCAGTGTAAAATGGATTATGTGCGAGGTAGATGTTTGATTGAGATGGGACAAGATCGGGTTTAGTTAGGGTGTACCCACCCCTACCCGTGATATACATCTTTTAACAAATAAAGATTTGTGTAATTGTTTTTGTTGTTGCTTCCATTTTTCTTCTTCACTGGAAATTGAACCACCTCTGTTCTTTTTCTTCCTCACCAAGATTGAGCCATCACTTCTCCATTCTTCTTCTTATAATCACTAAGACACTTATCTCTTCCCCCACCTGGCCACCTTCCTCACTCCTTGTTCTTGCCTCTTCTCCATTCTTCTTCTTTCTCACTGTGGTATCCAGTTTTTCTTCTTCGTCGCTGCACTGAGACGCTGCTATGGTCTTGTTAGATCTACTCATTGCTATCACTGGAGCTTTTACTCCGGTAGCCATCGCTACTTCCTCTGCCTCTCGTCGGCTATCGCTGATTCGTCGTCGCCAATCCACTTTCTCTAAGTCTGTTGTCATCGATGCTTCCTCTGGTTCCCACTTGCAGATGTGTTTGACGCCTCGCCTCCCTTTCTTCTTTTCCCAACCGTTTGCGGTTCGCCAGCGTCACCTCCTCTCCCATCTGTGAATTGTCGGCGTCTCCTCCTCATTTTCTTCTGTCATCCCCCATCTGCGAATTGCCAGCGTCTCCTCCTCCCCATCTGAGGAAACACTGTGCTAAAGCAAGGAGAGAGTAATTGGACACACTCGTGATGCTGCTGCTCGCCTGTCCAAATGCGGGAAACTCAAAGAAGATAATGCTGGTTTCCATCTGCGAAACGTGGGGAAGTAAGGGAGTGAGAACTTAAGGTTCCCAGTAGGATAATACACGAAAAACCTAAGGGGTTTTGCAGCCTAAATCTAAGAGTTCGCGCAGTTGTATCGGTAAGTCACGCAAACAAGTACAAGCACAAGTATATAGCAGAATAGTAAACAAGCACAAAATACAGGAAGTAGAGATAAATCAAAATCACAGAAAAATACAGTAACTAAGTATGATACATGTTTGGTCCTATGCAGGCCATGAGTTCACGCGTCGATTGACTACCCGCAACCGGACGTCATCCGGGACTAAGCCCGAATATGGTTTTTCCAACTGAGTACATTGTGCATACGTGCCTAATGGAAAAAACCACATGCATTCTGGCAACTGGAAATTGTCGCAGAACTTGATGCCATAGTATGATAACAGTTGGAGAAATAGGTTTCAACATAAAGTAGGCATCTCCATATCTTATGGTTCTGGTTCCGTCGGAGCAGAAACTCCTCCTCCCCAAATAATCTCTTAGCATGGTTCTAGTTCCATCAAAATAGATGCTCCTCCTCTCCAGATAATCTCTTAGCACCTTGGAATTTATAATTTCCTCTTTTTGTGGTACTTTTCAAATAAACTTTATTTTTAAGGGACTTCACTGCCCTTTTCTTTTATAAATCTTTGTACCCAATCTCTTCTCTTTAAATATCTCAGCCTTTGTCACATTTAGTATTTTATCCTTGTTACTTTTATATATTTTTAATTTTGCCCTTTTTTACAAAACTTCTCTTTTTACCGTTTTCTTTAGACGTTTAGTGACGCTTTCACCACTAATGTTAATACTTTACCATTTTACCCTCATATCCTTCTTAACATACCTTTTTATTTTTCTTTAAGTTAATTAACTATTTTTGTATTTTATTTATACCCAAAATTACCATTTTATCCCCAAATGCTCTAATTTTTTTGTTTAACTTTATTTAGCGTCAAAATTTTACTGGATTAATACTAAAATTTTTCTATGACCAAATTATCTCTAATAATTTTAATTAATTTCAATTTTACCCTCAAGAGCCTAAATGACTGTTTTATCCTTTATTAATTTATTTACTTATTTTAGTTACTATTTTTTTTACCATTTTACTTCTAACTTTTACTAAAACTTTTATTTAGACCCGAAATTTTATTTTAATTATAATTTTGAACCAAATAATTTATATAATTATTATTTTATCCCTAAAATGATTAAATTTATAATTTTAATTATATCTTGCTTAAATTATATTTTTAGCCCTCTTTTTACCCGAAAATGACCATAACACTTGTTTATTCTTACCTACTTGTTTTATAGCATTAAAACTATTTTTCTAACTTCTTTTAACCCCTGAGCACATTGCTTTTTGGGCTTTTAGGTGTTGAAATTTTCAGAAATATAGTTTTACATTTTTATCCATTTTTATTGACGTTTAAGGCTTGAAACTTAAATCCCAAGTTATCCATTCATTTTCAGCTGTCCCTTACATTTTTCAGAGGCAAATAAGATTCATATATAACTCAAATAATAGTCTAAAATAGAGAAGCATCACCAAATTTTTAGAATAAAAAATCAAGCACAAAATCACCACAAAATAATTTATATGAATATCGAATAATCAAGCACAAATATATTCTAATTATTTCTAACCCTTAACTCTCCTTTAATTCAGTCATTAGACCTCTCAAATACCAGAAAATGCTCTTACAAAGGTTGAAACACTTTGGGTATGGTGCAGTTTCTGTTTGGCCAAAAGCGTCGCAAAAAGGTGTTAGAATTTAATGACTTTGAGCTTGGATTTGTATAGCTCCTTAGGTGTGCTCTATATGGGCCACTTGGTGCATGAAATTTGAACTCGCACAGTTTCACCGGCAAGTGCACCAGGTCTTCCAAATAATACATCAGGTGAGTGAGGGTCGATCCCATGAAAATTGTTGGATTGAGCAAGCAATAGTTGTCTTGCAGGACTTAGTCAAGCAAATAGAAAAAGAGTTGTTGTAGTTGAATTCGCATAAACAAAAAAGTAAATAAAAGCAATTAAAGATTGGTAAAGGGATAATATATGGAACTAGTTAAGGCCTCAGAGATGTTCATCTTTCCGAATTAATACTTCTTACTCACTATTTTGACAATGAGTGATTCATTCCATGGAAAACCATTAGTGATTAAAGCCTAATGTCTTAGCGAGTTAGTCTCCCCAGATCTTACTAAAACGCCACATACAAGGTCAATTCTTTCAGATCAGAGGGTGAAGTTCAAAACTCTAGTTTAGCGCTACAACATCCTCAATTACCCGAAGCTAACCGGATTTTATGTCACATATCTAATTAGCCCAGGTAAATTGTGATTTAGGAGGAGTGTTTTCAAGATGTAGCCCAAGCGAGATAGCTCTGTAGAGAATCTTGTAGAATAAGGGGTTATGCTGTCGTTCCACTCCAGATTCATGAGATTAAAAATGAAAACAACACCTTAGAAATAAATCAAACATTAATTAAAATAGAAAATTAATAATATTAATCCATAGAAATAAGCAGAGCTCCTAACCTTAACCAGGAGGTTTAGTTACTCATACTTTACAAAAAAAAAAAAACAAAATAAAAGTAAAAGAAGATCTGTTTGGATCTGAATGTGGTGTACGAAATTGTGATCATCAATGTTGTATTCTTTGTTATTGTATGGAATAATTATAATGGCTCTTTGCTATGTGTGGACACAACTCTGTTCAACTTAACCAGCAAGTATACTGGGTCATCCAAGTAATACCTTACGTGAGTAAGGGTCGATCCCACAGAGATTGTTGGTATGAAGCAAGCTATGGTTACCTTGTAAATCTCAGTTAGGCAGATTAAATGGTTTATGATAAGTTTGAAAATAAATAATAAACAGAAAATAAAATAGTAAATAGTTACTCATATAATTCCATGGTGAGAATTTCAGATAGGCATATGGAGATGCTGTGCTCCTCTTGAATCTCTACTTTCTTATTACATTCATCCAATTCTTCTTACTCCTTTCCATGGCAAGCTGTATGTAGGGCATCACCGTTGTCAATGGCTACATCCCATCCTCTCAGTGAAAATGGTCCTATGCTCTGTCACAGCACGGCTAATCATCTGTCGGTTCTCAATCAGGTTGGAATATAATCCCTTGATTATTTTGCGTCTGTCACTAATGCCCAGCCTTCAGGAGTTTGAAGCTCGTCATAGTCATTCAATACCGGAATCCTACTCGGAATACCACAGACAAGGTTAGACTTTCCGGATTCCCAGAACCCTACTTGGAATACCACAGACAAGGTTAGACTTTCCGGATTCCCATGAATGCTGCCATCTATCTAGCTTATACCACGAAGATTCTGTTGGGGAATCTAAGAGATATGCGCCCGGCCTAAGGTAGAACGGAAGTGGTTGTCAGTCACGCGCGTTCATAGGTGAGAATGATGATGAGTGTCACGGATCATCATATTCATCAAGTTGTTGTGCAACATATATCTTGGAATAAGAATAAAAGAGAATTGAATAGAAAATAATAGTAATTGTATTAAAACTTGAGGTACAACAGAGCTCCACACCCTTAATCTATGGTGTGTAGAAACTCCACCGTTGAAAATACATAAGTGAAAGGTTCAGGCATGGTCGAATGGCCAGCCCCCCAAAACGTGATCAATAATCTCCTAGGATGAAGAATAAAACAAAACTGACACCAAAGATGAAACGTGGTCAAAAGACACTGAATACAATAGTAAAATGTTCTATTTATACTAAACTAGCTACTAGGGTTTACATGAGTAAGTAATTGATGCATAAATCCACTTCCGGGGCCCACTTGGTGTGTGCTTGGGCTGAGTTTGATCTATCCACGAGCTGAGGCTTCTTCTGGAGTTGAACGCCGAGTTATAGCGTGTTTCTGGCGTTCAACTCCAGGTTGTGACGTGTTTCTGGCATTTAACTCCAGACAACAGCATGTACTTGGCGTTAAGCGCCACTTTACGTCGTCAATTCCCGAATAAAGTATGGACTATTATATATTTCTGGAAAGCTATGGATGTATACTTTCCAACGCCCTTAAGAGCGCGCCATTTGGAGTTTTGTAGCTCCAGAAAATCCCTTTCGAGTGCAGGGAGGTCAGATTCCAACAGCATGAGCAGTCCTTTTGTCAGCCTTTTTCAGAGTTTTGCTCAAGTCCCTCAATTTTAGCCAGAAATTACCTGAAATCACAGAAAAACACACAAACTCATAGTAAAGTCTAGAAATGTGAATTTAACATAAAACTAATGAAAACATCCCTAAAAGTAGCTTGAACTTACTAAAAACTACCTAAAAAGAATGCCAAAAAGCGTATAAATTATCCGCTCACCACAACACCAAACTTAAATTGTTGCTTTTCCCCAAGCAACTGAAAATCAAATAGGATAAAAAGAAGAGAATATAATATAAATTCCAAAATATCAATGAATATTAATTCTAATTAGATGAGCGGGACTTGTAGCTTTTTGCTTCTGAACAGTTTTGGCATCTCACTTTTTCCTTTGAAGTTCAGAGTGATTGGCTTCTCTAGGAACTTAGAATTTCGGATAGTGTTATTGACTTTTCTAGTTAAGTATGTTGATTCTTGAACACAGCTACTTTTATGAGTCTTGGCCGTGGCCCTAAGCACTTTGTTTTCCAGTATTACCACCGGATACATAAATGCCACAGACACATGACTGGGTGAACCTTTTCAGATTGTGACTCAGCTTTGCTAGAGTCCCCAGTTAGAGGTGTCCAGAGCTCTTAAGCACACTCTTTTGCTTTGGATCACGACTTTAACCACTCAGTCTCAAGCTTTTCACTTGGACCTGCATGACACAAGCACATGGTTAGGGACAGCTTGATTTAGCCGCTTAGGCCTGGATTTTATTTCCTTGGGCCCTCCTATCCATTGATGCTCAAAGCCTTGGATCCTTTTTACCCTTGCCTTTTGGTTTTAAGGGCTATTGGCTTTTTCTGCTTGCTTTTTCTTTTTCTTTCTATTTTTTTTCGCCATTTTTTTCGCAAGCTTTTTACTTTTCACTGCTTTTTCTTGCTTCAAGAATCAATTTTCATGATTTTTCAGATTGTCAATAACATTTCTCTTTGTTCTTCTTTCAAGAGCCAACAGTTTTAACATTCATAAACAACAAGATAAAAAATATGCACTGTTCAAGCATTCATTCAGAAAATAGAAAGTATTGTCACCACATCAATATAATTGAACTAAATTCAAGGATAAATTCGAAATTCATGTACTTCTTGTTATTTTGAATTAAAACATTTTTCATTTAAGAGAGGTGAAGGATTTATGGAATTATTCATAACTTTAAGACATAGTTACTAAACACTAATGATCATGAAGTAGAGAAACAAAACATAAATGAACACAACATAAAAACCGAAAAGCAGAAAGAAATAAGAACAAGGAATGAATCCACCTTAGTGGCGTCTTCTTCTTGAAGGACCAACAATGTCCTTAAGCTCTTCTATGTCCCTTCCTTGCCTTGTTGCTCCTCCCTCATTGCTCTTTGATCTTTGATCTTCTCTTATTTCATGGAGAATGATGGAGTGCTCATGATGTTCCACCCTTAATTGTTCCACATTGTAGCTCAAATCTTCTAAGGAAGTGTTGAGTTGTTCCCAATAGTTGTTGGGAGGAAAGTGCATCCCTTGAGGCATCTCAGGGATTTCTTGATGATGAGCTTCCTCATGCATCTCTTGAGATCCGTGGAGGGTCTCTCTTGCTTGCTCCATCCTCTTCTTGGTGATGGGCTTATCCTCCTCAATGGAGATGTCTCCTTCTATGATAACTCCAGCTGAGTAACATAGATGGCAAATAAGGTGAGGAAAAGCTAGCCTTGCCATGGTGGAGGGCTTTTCGTCTATTTTGTAGATTTCATTGGAGATGACTTCATGAACTTCTACTTCCTCTCCAATCATGATGCTATGAATCATGATGGCCCGATCCACAGTAACTTCAGATCGATTGCTAGTGGGAATGATGGAGCGTTGAATGAACTCCAACCATCCTCTAGCCACAGGCTTGAGGTCCAGTCTTCTTAGTTGAACTGGCTTGCCTTTGGAGTCTCTTTTCCATTGAGCTCCTTCCACACATATGTCCATTAGGACTTGGTCCAACCTTTGAGTAAAGTTGACCCTTCTAGTGTAGGGGCGTACATCTCCTTGCATCATGGGCAAGTGGAATGCCAACCTCACATTCTCCGGACTAAAATCTAAGTATTTTCCCTGAACCATTGTGAGATAATTCTTTGGACTCGGGTTCATACTTTGATCATGGTTCCTAGTGATCCATTCATTGGCATAGAACTCTTGAACCATTAAGATTCCGACTTGTTGCATGGGGTTGGTTAGGACTTCCCAACCTCTCCTTCAGATCTCATGTCGGATCTCCGGATACTCATTTTTCTTGAGCTTGAAAGGGACCTCAGGGATCACCTTCTTCTTTGCCACAACATCATAGAAGTGGTCTTGATGGCTTTTGGAGATGAATCTTTCCATCTCCCATGACTCGGAGGTGGAAGCTTTTGTCTTTCCTTTTCCTTTTCTAGAGGATTCTCCGGCCTTAGGTGCCATTGATGGTAATGGAAAAACAAAAAGCTTATGCTTTTACCACACCAAACTTAAAATATTGCTCGCCCTCGAGCAAGAGAAGAAAGAAGAGAAGAAGAAGAAGAAGAAAATATGGAGGAGAGTGAGGGATGGTGTTTCGGCCAAGGTGTAGAAGAGGGGGTTTGTGTTGTGTGAAAATAAAGTAGAATGGAAGGGTATATATAGGGAAAGGGGAGAGGGTAGGTTCGGCCATGTAGGGTGGGTTTGGGTGGGAAAGTGTTTTTGAATATTGAAGGTAGGTGGGGTTTATGGGGAAGAGTGGATGGATGTGAGTGGTGAAGGGGGTAATTGGGAAGAGAGATTGAAGTTGTTGGGAAGTGTGACATGGGAAAGAGTGTTATAGGATTAGGAGGTAAGGTGGGAATATGTTAGGTGGGGATCCTGTGGGGTTTACAGATCCTGAGGTGTCAAGGAATCACATCCCTGCACTAAATAGACATACAAAATGCCTTTGCATACCATTCTGGTGTTTAAACGCCGAGGTGATGCACGTTCTGGGCATTCAACGCCCATGTGTAGCATGTTCTGGGCGTTCAACGCCCATGTATAGCATATTTCTGGTGTTGAACGCCAGTTCCATGCTTGTTACTGGCGTTCAGCGCCAGCTTTCCTCAAGGCACATTCCTGGCGTTCAAACGCCAGAATGTTGCTTGTTTCTGGCGTTCAGCGCCAGATTCATGCTCTGTTCTGGTGTTGAACGCCAGCCAGATGCTTCTTACTGGCGTTGAACGCTAGTCTGTCCTCTTTCCAGGGTGTGATTTTTCTTCTGCTGTTTTTGATTCTGTTTTTAATTTTTTTATTTTTTTCGTGACTCCACATGATCATGCACCTAATAAAACACAAAATAACAATAAAATAAAAATAAAATTAGATAAATAAAAATTGGGTTGCCTCCCAACAAGCGCTTTTTTAATGTCATTAGCTTGACAGTGGGCTCTCATGGAGCCTCACAGGTGATCAGGTCAATGTTGTATAGTCCCAACACCAAACTTAGAGTTTGGATATGGGGTCTTAACTCCAAACTTAGTGTTTGGTTGTGGCCTCCCAACACCAAACTTAGAGTTTGACTGTGGGGGCTCTTCTTGACTCTGAACTGAGAGAAGCTCTTCATGCTTACTCTCTTTTGTCACAGAGGGATGGCCATGTGCCTTAAACACAAGGTAGTACCCATTCAATTGAAGGACTAATTCACCTCTGTTGACATCTATCACAGCTCCTGCTGTAGCTAGGAAAGGTCTTCCAAGGATGATGCATTCATCCTCTTCCTTCCTAGTATCTAAGATTATGAAATCAGCAGGGATGTAAAGGCCTTCAACCTTTACTAACACATCCTCTACTATTCCATAAGCTTGTCTCACTGACTTGTCTGCCAATTGTAATGAGAACAAGGCAGGTTGTACCTCAATGATCCCCAGCTTCTCCATTACAGAGAGTGGCATAAGATTTATCCCTGACCCCAGATCACATAGAGCTTTTTCAAAGGTCAATGTGCCTATGGTACAAGGTATTAAGAACTTGCCAGGATCTTGTCTCTTTTGAGGTAAAATTTGCTGAATCCAGGTATCTAGTTCATTAATGAGCAAGGGAGGTTCACTTTCCCAAGTCTCATTACCAAACAACTTGGCATTCAGCTTCATGATAGCTCCTAAATATTGAGCAACTTGCTCTCCATTCACATCTTCATCCTCCTCAGAGGAAGAATAGTCTTCAGAGCTCATGAATGGCAGAAGGAGATTTAATGGAATCTCTATGGTCTCTATATGAGCCTCAGATTCCTTTGGATCCTTAATAGGAAACTCCTTCTTGCTTGAGAGACGTCCCAGGAGGTCTTCCTCACTAGGATTTTCGTCCTTCTCCTCCCTTGTGCATTCGGCCATATTGATTACATCATGGCCTTGCACTCTCCTTTTGGATTCTCTTCTGTATTGCTTGGGAGAATACTGGGAGGAGTTTCAATGACTTTCTTACTCAGCTGGCCCACTTGTGCCTCCAGATTTCTGATGGAGAATCTTGTTTCACTCATGAAACTGAAAGTGGCTTTTGACAGATCAGAAACTAGATTGGCTAAATTAGAAGTGTTTTGTTCAGAATTCTCTGTCTGTTGCTGAGAAGATGATGGAAAAAGCTTGCTATTGCTCAGCCTATTGCGTCCACCATTGTTAAAGCCTTATTGAGGCTTTTGTTGATCCTTCCATGAGAAATTTGGATGATTTCTCCATGATGAATTATAGGTGGTTCCATAAGGTTCACCCATGTAATTTACCTCTACCATTGCAGGGTTCTCAGGATCATAAGCTTCTTCAGAAGCTGCCTCTTTAGTACTGTTGGATGCATTTTGCCATCCATTCAGACTTTGAGAGATCATGTTGACTTGCTGAGTCAACACTTTGTTCTGAGCCAATATGGCATTCAGAGCACCAATTTCAAGAACTCCCTTCCTCTGAGGTGTCCCATTATTCACGGAATTCCTCTCAGAAGTGTACATGAATTGGTTATTTGCAACCATGTCAATAAGTTCTTGAGCCTCTTCAGGCGTTTTCTTTAGGTGAATAGATCCACCTGCAGAATGGACCAATGACATTTTCGAAAACTCAGATAGACCATAATAGAATATATCTAATATGGTTCATTCTGAAAACATGTCAGATGGACACCTTTTGGTCAACTGCTTGTATCTTTCCCAAGCTTCATAGAGGGATTCACCATCTTTTTATTTGAAGGTCTGAACATCCATTCTAAGCTTGCTCAGCTTTTGAGGAGGAAAGAATTTATCCAAGAAGGCCGTGACCAGCTTATCCCAGGAGTCCAGGCTATCCTTAGGTTGTGAATCCAACCATATTCTAGCTCTGTCTCTTACAGCAAAAGGGAAAAGTATGAGCCTGTAGACTTCAGGATCTACTCCATTCGTCTTTACAGTCTCACAAATCTGCAAGAACTCAGTTAAAAACTGGTAAGGATCTTCAGATGAAAGTCCATAAAACTTGCAGTTCTGTTGCATTAAAGCAACTAGTTGAGGCTTAAGCTCAAAATTATTGGCTCCAATGGCAGGAATGGAGATGCTTCTTCCATCAAATTTGGACTTTGGCTTTGTGAAGTCACCAAGCATTCTCCTTGCATTGTTGTTGTTGGGTTCGGCTGCCATCTCCTCTTGTTCGAATATATCTGAAAGGTTACCTTTAGATTGTTGTAATTTAGCTTCTCTTAGTTTCCTCTTCAGAGTCCTTTCAGGTTCGGGATCAATTTCAACAAGAGTGCCTTTTTCCTTGTTCCTGCTCATATAAAAGAGAAGAAAACAAGAAAAGAAGAGGAATCCTCTATGTCACAGTATAGAGATTCCTTTATGTTTGTAGAAGAAGAAAGGGGAGAAGAGTGAAGAAGAATAGGTTCGGATTTTTAGATGAAGAGAGGTGAAGAGAAGTGTTAGTAAATAAATAATTAAATAGAATAAGAAAAGAGAGGGAGAATTTCGAAAATAATTTTGAAAAAGAGGTTAGTATTTTCGAAAATTAAAGATAAGATATAATTAAAATTAAAATTTAAAACAAAAAGAATTTTTGAAAAAGAGATGGGATATTTTCGAAAATTGGAGAGGGAAAAGTGGTTAGGTGGTTTTGAAAAAGATAAGAAACAAACAAAAGTCAAATAGTTTAGTTGAAAAAGATATTAAAATCAAATTTGAAAAGATAAAAAGATAAGAAGTTAAGATAGAAAAGATAAAAAAAAATTTTAATTTTTAATTTTAAAATTACTTACTTCACTAACAAGAAACTACAAGATAAGATTCTAGAACTTAAAGATTGAACCTTTCTTAGCAAGAAAGTAACAAACTTCAAATTTTTGAATCAATCACATTAATTATTAAAGAGTTTTCGAAAATTTGATATAAAGATAAGAAAAAAGATTTTGAAATTATTTTGAAAAATATTTTTAAAATTTTCGAAAAATAGAAAAAAATGAAAAAGATATGATTTTTGAAAAAGATTTTGAAAAGATAAGATTTTTAAAATTGAAAATTTGACTTGACTTGTAAGAAACAACTAATTTTGAAAATTTTTGACTAAGTCAACTCAAATTTTCGAAATTTTAAGAGAAAAAAGGAAAAGATATTTTTTTGATTTTTGAATTTTTAATGATGAGAGAGAAAAACACAAAAATGACCCAAAACATGAAAATTTTGGATCAAAACACAAGATGCATGCAAGAACACTATGAATGTCAAGATGAACACCAAGAACACTTTGAAGATCATGATGAACATCAAGAATATATTTTTGAAAAATTTTTAATGCAAAGAAAACATGCAAGACATCAAACTTAGAAATCTTTAATGCATGGACTCTAACAAATGAAAAATGCATATGAAAAACAACAAACAACACAAAGCAAGAAAACATCAAGATCAAACAAGAGGACTTGTCAAGAACAACTTGAAGATCATGAAGAACACCATGAATGCATGAGTTTTTGAAAAATTAATGCATAAATTTTAAAAACATGCAATTGACACCAAACTTAAAAATTGACTCAAGACTCAAACAAGAACACAAAATATTTTTTGTTTTTATGATTTTATGATTTTTTTTGTATTTTTATTAATAAATTTTTTTTTTCGAAAATATTTTTGGAAAAACGAAAAAGAAAAGAAAATTTTGAAAAATATTTTTTGAAAAGTTTTTTTTTTGAAAAGAAAATTACCTAATCTGAGCAACAAGATGAACCGTCAGTTGTCCATACTCGAACAATCCCCGGCAACGGCGCCAAAAACTTGGTGTACGAAATTGTGATCATCAATGTTGTATTCTTTGTTATTGTATGGAATAATTATAATGGCTCTTTGCTATGTGTGGACACAACTCCGTTCAACTTAACCAGCAAGTGTACTGGGTCATCCAAGTAATACCTTATGTGAGTAAGGGTCGATCCCACAGAGATTGTTGGTATGAAGCAAGCTATGGTTACCTTGTAAATCTCAGTTAGGCAGATTAAATGGTTTATGATAAGTTTGAAAATAAATAATAAATAGAAAATAAAATAGTAAATAGTTACTCATATAATTCCATGGTGAGAATTTCAGATAGGCATATGGAGATGCTGTGCTCCTCTTGAATCTCTACTTTCTTATTACATTCATCCAATCCTTCTTACTCCTTTCCATGGCAAGCTGTATGTAGGGCATCACCGTTGTCAATGGCTACATCCCATCCTCTCAGTGAAAATGGTCCTATGCTCTGTCACAGCACAGCTAATCATCTGTCGGTTCTCAATCAGGTTCGAATAGAATCCCTTGATTCTTTTGTGTCTGTCACTAACGCCTAGCCTTCAGGAGTTTGAAGCTCGTCACAGTCATTCAATACCGGAATCCTACTCGGAATACCACAGACAAGGTTAGACTTTCCGGATTTCCATGAATGCCACCATCTATCTAGCTTATACCACGAAGATTCTGTTGGGAAATCTAAGAGATATGCGCCCGGCCTAAGGTAGAACGGAAGTGGTTGTCAGTCACGCACGTTCATAGGTGAGAATGATGATGAGTGTCACGGATCATCATATTCATCAAGTTGTTGTGCAACGTATATCTTGGAATAAGAAGAAAAGAGAATTGAATAGAAAATAATAGTAATTGTATTAAAACTTGAGGTACAGCAGAGCTCCACACCCTTAATCTATGGTGTGTAGAAACTCCACCGTTGAAAATACATAAGTGAAAGGTTCAGGCATGGCCGAATGGCCAGCCCCCCAAAACATGATCAATAGTCTCCTAGGATGAAGAATAAAACAAAACTGAGACCAAAGATGAAACGTGGTCAAAAGACACTGAATACAATAGTAAAATGTTCTATTTATACTAAACTAGCTACTAGGGTTTACATGAGTAAGTAATTGATGCATAAATCCACTTCCGGGGCCCACTTGCTGTGTGCTTGGGCTGAGTTTGATCTATCCATGAGCTGAGGCTTCTTCTGGAGTTGAACGCCGAGTTATAGCGTGTTTCTGGCGTTCAACTCCGGGTTGTGACGTGTTTCTGGCGTTTAATTCCAGACAGCAGCATGTACTTGGCATTGAGCGCCACTTTACGTCGTCAATTCCCAAATAAAGTATGGACTATTATATATTGCTGGAAAGCTCTGGATGTCTACTTTCCAACGCCGTTAAAAGCGCGCCATTTGGAGTTCTGTAGCTCCAGAAAATCCATTTCGAGTACAGGGAGGTCAGATTCCAACAGCATCAGCAGTCCTTTTGTCAGCCTTTTTCAGAGTTTTGCTCAAGTCCCTCAATTTCAGCCAGAAATTACCTGAAATCACAGAAAAACACACAAACTCATAGTAAAGTCTAGAAATGTGAATTTAACATAAAAACTAATGAAAACATCCCTAAAAGTAGCTTGAACTTACTAAAAACTACCTAAAAAGAATGCCAAAAAGCGTATAAATTATCCGCTCACCACAACACCAAACTTAAATTGTTGCTTGTCCCCAAGCAACTGAAAATCAAATAGGATAAAAAGAAGAGAATATAATATAAATTCCAAAATATCAATGAATATTAATTCTAATTAGATGAGCGGGACTTGTAGCTTTTTGCTTCTGAACAGTTTTGGCATCTCACTTTTTCCTTTGAAGTTCAGAGTGATTGGCTTCTCTAGTGATTACCTAAAAACAATGCCAAAAAGCGTATAAATTATCCGCTCATCAGAATGTCTATATACCTATGTGATATTCTCTTTAAATAGTAAAAGCTAAACCTAAAAGATGTTAATTTTAAATTTAAAAGTTACAATGATAAGACTAGATAAGCTAAAAAGTGCTAAAATCCACTGTGGGCCCTACTTGGTCATGTGCTTCGTATGGTGCTTGGCGTTCAACTTGGGTTTTGGGCATTGAACGCCCACTGGGGGGTGAGTTCGCTGGCCTTCTGCTCCCGAGCTGGCGTTGAACGCCAGTTTTGGCAGTGATTCTGGAAAAGAAGTATAGACTATCATATATTTATGAAAAGCCCTGGAAGTTAGCTTTCTGACACTATTGAGACGGCATCAATTGAACCTCTATAACTCAAGATATGCTCGTTAGAATACACGGAGGTCAGGATTGACAACATCTGCTATCCTTTCTTCATCTCTGAATAAGATTCTGCCAAATTCGCCCAAAATTCACCTAAAATCATAAAAAAATACAAAAACTCAAAGTAGCATCCAAAGATGAATTTTGCACTAAAATATAGCAAAAATTGATAAAATCTAACTAAAAAAAACTAGAAAATACAATGAAAAAGGGTATAAGATGCTCACGCATCAGCTTCAAGTGAGGTTTTCTAAACACATAGGAGGACAAGAATTCATCATGATCATTTATGAAAAAACAGAAAAGAATAGAGAAGGAACAAGAGCTCACATTGCTGAAATTTTGGTAAAAACTTGAGAATTAGTGAAAACGGGCAAGAAATTTTGTTTGTATGGTTTGGATTCTTGAAGAACACATGAAGAACAATAGAAGAGCTGCTAGAATGAAGGATGAAATGCAGAAGGAAGGTGTATGATGAGCGGATAATTTATACGCTTTTTGGCATTGTTTTTAGTATGTTTTTGGTATGATCTAGTTAGTTTTTAGTATATTTTTATTAGTTTTTAGTTAAAATTCACTTTTCTGGACTTTACTATGAGTTTGTGTATTTTTCTGTGATTTCAGGTATTTTCTGGCTGAAATTAAGGGTCTTGAGCAAAAATCTGATTCAGAGACTGAAAAGGACTGCAGATGCTGTTGGATTCTGACCTTCCTGCACTCGAAGTGGATTTTCTGGAGCTACAGAAGCCCAATTGGCGCGCTCTCAACTGCGTTGGAAAGTAGACATCCTGGGCTTTCCAGAAATATATAATAGTCTATACTTTGCCCAAGATTTGATGGCCCAAACTGGCGTGGCAATTCAGCCTCAGAATTTCCAGCGTTTAACGCTGGAACTGGCATAAAACTTGGAGTTAAACGCCCAAACTGGCATAAAAGCTGGCGTTTAACTCCAGAAAAGGTCTCTACACGAAATTGCTTCATTGCTCAGCCCAAGCACACACTAAGTGGACCTAGAAGTGGATTTTTACGTCATTTACTCATTTCTGTATACCCTAGGCTACTAGTTCACTATTAATAGGATCTTTTGACATTGTATCTGTACCTCATGACACTTTACACGTTTCTTTGTGTACCTTCCGCGGCATGAGTCTCTAAATCCCATGGTTGGGGGTGAGGAGCTCTGCTGTGTCTTGATGGATTAATGCAATTACTACTGTTTCTTATTCAATCATGCTTGCTTCCGTTCTAAGAACTATGAACGCGTGCCGGACAACCACCTCCATTCTACCTTAGATTGAGTAGATATCTCTTGGATTCCTTAATCAGAATCTTCGTGGTATAAGCTAGAATTGATGGCGGCATTCAAGAGAATCCGGAAGGTCTAAACCTTGTCTGTGGTATTCTGAGTAGGATTCAATGATTGAATGACTGTGACGAGCTTCAAACTCCTGAGGGCGGGGCGTTAGTGACAGACGCAAAAGAATCACTGGATTCTATTCCGGCCTGATTGAGAACCGACAGATGGATAGCCGTGCCGTGACAGGGTGCGTTGAACATTTCCACTGAGAGGATGGGAGGTAGCCATTGACAACGGTGAAACCCTACATACAGCTTGCCATGGAAGGAGCCTTGCGTGTTTGAAGAAGAAGACAGTAGGAAAGCAGAGGTTCAGAAGACAGAGCATCTCCAAAACCTCAACCTATTCTCTATCACTGCAGAACAAGTACTTATTTCATGTTCTTTTACTTTTTACAATCAATCCTGATAATTTCTGATATCCTGACTAAGATTTACAAGATAACCATAGCTTGCTTCAAGCCGACAATCTCCGTGGGATCGACCCTTACTCACGTAAGGTATTACTTGGACGACCCAGTGCACTTGCTGGTTAGTTGTGCGGAGTTGCAAAAGTGTGATTGCAATTTCGTGCACCAAGTTTTTGGCGCTGTTGCCGGGGATTGTTCGAGTTTGGACAACTGACGACTTATCTTGTTGCTTAGATTAGGACTGTTTATTTTTGTTGGTTTAGAGTCTTTTAGTTGAGTCTAGTTCATATTTTAAGTTTGGTGTCAATTGCATGCTTTTGTTTTCTTTTAGTTTTTTTCGAATTTGCATGTCCTTAGTTTCTTTTTGATCTTTAAAAATTCTAAGTTTGGTGTCCTCTTTGTGTTTTTCCCTTAAAAATTTTTGAAAATTAGTGTTTGATTTTCTAAAAATTTTAAGTTTGGTGTCATTTTGTTGTTTTTCTCTTTCCTCTTTTCAAAAATCAAATCTTTTTCATAAAAATTTTTCAATCATATCTCTCTAATTGCTAATCTCAAAATCTTTTTAATTAACTAATTGATTCAGTTCTCAATTTGCTTTGATCTTATTTTCTTTTTGATTTTCGATTTTTTTATTTTAATTTCCTTTTGTTTTATTTTATTTTTTTCGGTTAATTCAAAAAAAAAAAAACAAAATTTATCTATTTGCAATCCATATCATTTCCCTTTATCCATTATGGACTTAAGTGGGATTGATCAGTCCAAAAGGACTCTGGGGTCATATGCTAACCCCATTACAGCTGCATATGGGAGTAGCATCTGTACACCTCCCATCAAAGCAAGCAGCTTTGAGCTAAATCCTCAACTCATTATCATAGTGCAGCAAAATTGCCAGTATTCCGGTCTTTCACAGGAAGAGCCTACTGAGTTTCTGGCACAGTTCCTACAAATTGCTGACACAGTACATGATAAAGAGGTAGACCAGGATGTCTACAGACTATTATTGTTTCCATTTGCTGTAAAAGATCAAGCTAAAAGGTGGTTGAATAACCAACCTACAGCAAGCATAAAGACATGGAAACAGTTATCAGACAAATTCCTGAATCACTTTTACCCCCCAAAGAGGATGACACAGCTAAGGCTGGACATCCAAGGCTTTAAACAAGAGGATAATGAATCCCTTTATAATGCCTGGGAGAGGTATAGAGGTATGCTAAGAAAATGCCCCTCTGAAATGTTTTCAGAGTGGGTACAGTTAGACATCTTCTACTATGGACTTACAGAAAAAGCTCAGATGTCTTTAGACCACTCAGCTGGTGGATCTATACACATGAGGAAGACAATTGAAGAGGCTCAAGAGCTTATAGACACTGTTGCTAGAAACCAATATTTCTACTCTAGCAATGAGTTCTCTCCAAAAGAGGAAGTCATGACAGTAGTCATTGATCCTAATCCTCAAGAACAGATGATTGAGCTTAATCAACAATTGCTCCTGATGACAGAACAGTTAGCAGAATTTAAAGAAATGCTCCATGAAACTAAAGTTGCTAACAAGAACATAGAACTGCAGTTGAATCAAGCAAAACAGCAAATATCTAAACAGATAACAGAGGAATGTCA
Organism: Arachis hypogaea; assembly: GCF_003086295.3. NCBI lineage: Eukaryota > Viridiplantae > Streptophyta > Magnoliopsida > Fabales > Fabaceae > Arachis > Arachis hypogaea. The sequence goes on along the minus strand of NC_092041.1, from coordinate 100,691,115 downwards.
AGCAGTTCAACTGAGGAGTGGGAAGACACTGAATAACACTGCTCAAAGTAGCAAAAAGCCAAACAAGGAACAATTGACAGGGGATAACCAAACCACTGTTCAAAATCCCTCTGAGGACAGTAAGAGCCCAGAGAGGAATGTTATTGGCGTTCAAACGCCAGAAAGGGAGGGAAAGCTGGTGTTAAACGCCCATTCCCTGCCCAGTTCTGGCGTTCAAACGCCAGAAAAGGGGGAAAAGTTGGCGTTAAACGCCCATTTTCCACCCAATCCTGGCGTTCAGACGCCAAGGGAGGATCAGACACCTGAGAGTGCTGACAGTAATCCCTCTAACAAGGCTTCTTCAACCACTTCTGTAAGGAATAAACCTGCAGCATCTAAGGTTGAAGAATATAAAGCCAAGATGCCTTATCCTCAAAAGTTCCGCCAAGCGGAACAGGATAAGCAATTTGCCCGCTTTGCAGACTATCTAAGGACTCTTGAAATAAAAATTCCGTTTGCAGAAGCACTTGAGCAAATACCTTCTTATGCTAAATTCATGAAAGAAATCTTAAGTCATAAGAAGGATTGGAGAGAAACTGAAAAAGTGTTTCTCACTGAAGAATGCAGTGCAGTCATTCTAAAAAGCTTACCAGAAAAGCTTCAAGATCCAGGAAGCTTTATGATACCATGCACATTAGAAGGTGCCTGCACCAAGACAGCCCTATGTGATCTTGGTGCAAGCATCAATCTAATACCTGCATCCACTATCAGAAAGCTGGGGTTGACTGGAGAAGTCAAACCAACCCGGATATGCCTCCAACTTGCTGATGGCTCCATTAAATATCCATCAGGCATAATAGAGGATATGATTGTCAAGGTTGGGCCATTCGCCTTTCCAACTGACTTTGTAGTGTTGGAAATGGAGGAGCACAAGAGTGCAACTCTCATTCTAGGAAGACCTTTCCTAGCAACTGGACGAACTCTCATTGATGTACAAAAAGTGGAAGTAACCCTGAGAGTCAATGAGGATGAGTTCAAGTTGAATGTTGTAAAAGCTATGCAGCATCCAGACACACCAAATGACTGCATGGGCGCTGACATTATTGACTCTCTGGTAGAAGAGGTCAATATGACTAAAATTCTAGAATCAGAGCTTGAGGACATCTTCAAGGATGCTCAACCTGATCAAGAAGAATCAGTGGAAACAAAGGAATTTTCGAAAATTCCTCAGGAGGAGGATAAGCCTCCCAAACCTGAACTCAAACCACTACCACCATCCCTGAAGTATGCATTTCTGGGAGAAAGTGACACTTTTCCAGTGATTATAAGCTCTGCTTTAAATCCACAGGAAGAGGAAGCACTGATTCAAGTGCTAAAGACACACAAGACAGCTCTTGGGTGGTTCATAAGTGATCTTAAGGGCATTAGCCCAGCTAGATGCATGCACAAAATCCTGTTGGAGGATAATGCCAAACCAGTGGTCCAACCACAGAGGAGGCTAAATCCTGCCATGAAGGAGGTGGTGCAGAAAGAGGTCACTAAATTACTAGAGGCTGGGATTATTTATCCTATTTCTGATAGCCCCTGGGTGAGCCCTGTCCAAGTTGTCCCCAAAAAGGGAGGCATGACAGTGGTTCATAATGAAAAAAATGAACTGGTTCCTACAAGAACAGTCACAGGGTGGCGTATGTGTATTGACTACAGAAGGCTCAATACAGCCACCAGAAAGGATCATTTTCCTTTACCATTCATAGACCAAATGCTAGAAAGACTAGCTGGTCATGATTATTACTGCTTTTTGGATGGCTATTCAGGTTACAACCAAATTGCAGTAGATCCTCAAGACCAAGAGAAAACAGCATTTACTTGCCCTTCTGGCGTGTTTGCCTACAGAAGGATGCCTTTTGGTCTGTGTAATGCTCCTGCAACCTTTCAGAGATGCATGCTATCCATCTTCTCTGATATGGTGGAGAAATTTCTTGAAGTCTTCATGGATGACTTCTCAGTATATGGAGACTCATTCAGCTCCTGTCTTAACCACTGGTGCGCGAAATTGTGAACAATACTTTTTCACAACTCTCATAATCCCCGGTCATGAACCCCAAAAACTTGGTAGCTCAATACCAAGGCATTACACAACTTCGCACAACTAACCAGCAAGTGCACTGGGTCGTCCAAGTAATAAACCTTACGCGAGTAAGGGTCGATCCCACGGAGATTGTTAGTATTGAAGCAAGCTATGGTCATCTTGTAAATCTTAGTCAGGCAAACTCAAATGATAATGGTGATGAACGAAAATAACATAAAAGATAAAGATAGAGATACTTATGTAATTCATTGGTAGGAACTTCAGATAAGCGCATGAAGATGCCTTCCCTTCCGTCTCTCTGCTTTCCTACTGTCTTCATCCAATCCTTCTTACTCCTTTCCATGGCAAGCTTAAGCAAGGGTTTCACCGTTGTCAGTGGCTACCTCCCATCCTCTCAGTGAAAGCGATTGCATATGCTCTGTCACAGCATAGCGGAATTCATCTGTCGGTTCTCAATCAGGCCGGAATAGAATCCAGTGATTCTTTTGCGTCTGTCACTAACGCCCCGCCCTCAGGAGTTTGAAGCACGTCACAGTCATTCAATCATTGAATCCTACTCAGAATACCACAGACAAGGTTAGACCTTCCGGATTCTCTTGAATGCCGCCATCAGTTCTCGCCTATACCACGAAGACTCTGATCTCACAGAATGGTTGGCTCGTTTGTCAGACGAGCACTCGGTTGTCAGGCGATCAACCATGCATCGTGCAATCAGGAATCCAAGAGATATTCACTAGAGCCTTGATTGCTTGTAGAACAAGAATGGTTGTCAGTCACCTTGTTCATGGGTGAGAATGATGATGAGTGTCACGGATCATCACATTCATCAAGTTGAAGAACAAGTGATATCTTGGATAAAGAACAAGCGGAATTGAATGGAAGAACAATAGTAATTGCATTAATACTCGAGGTACAGCAGAGCTCCACACCTTAATCTATGGTGTGTAGAAACTCCACCGTTGAAAATACATAAGCATGAGGTCTAGGCATGGCCGAATGGCCAGCCTCCCAATGATCTAAGAACTAAAATGTTCAAAGATGATCTAGAGATCTAAAGTGATCAAAAGATTTTTAATACAATAGTAAAAGGTCCTATATATAGAAAACTAGTAACCTAAGGTGTACAGAGATGAGTAAATGACATAAAAATCCACTTCCGGGCCCACTTGGTGTGTGCTTGGGCTGAGCAATGAAGCATTTTTCGTGCAGAGACTCTTCTTGGAGTTAAACGCCAGCTTTAGTGCCAGTTTGGGCGTTTAACTCCCATTTGGGTGCCAGTTCCAGCGTTTAACGCTGGGATTTCTTGAGGTGACTTTGAACGCCGGTTTGGGCCATCAAATACTGGGCAAAGTATGGACTATCATATATTGCTGGAAAGCCCAGGATGTCTACTTTCCAACGCCGTTGAGAGCGCGCCAATTGGGCTTCTGTAGCTCCAGAAAATCCACTTCGAGTGCAGGGAGGTCAGAATCCAACAGCATCTGTAGTCCTTTTTTGGTCTCTGAATCAGATTTTTGCTCAGGTCCCTCAATTTCAGCCAGAAAATACCTGAAATCACAGAAAAACACACAAACTCATAGTAAAGTCCAGAAAAGTGAATTTTAACTAAAAACTAATAAAAATATACTAAAAACTAACTAGATCATACTAAAAACATACTAAAAACAATGCCAAAAAGTATACAAATTATCCGCTCATCACAACACCAAACTTAAATTGTTGCTTGTCCTCAAGCAACTGAAAATCAAATAAGATAAAAAGAAGAGAATATGCAATGAATTCCAAAAACATCTATGAAGATCAGTATTAATTAGATGAGCGGGGCTTTTAGCTTCTTGCCTCTGAATAGTTTTGGCATCTCACTCTATCCTTTGAAATTCAGAATGGTTGGCTTCTTTAGGAACTCAGAATCCAGATAGTGTTAATGATTCTCCTAGTAAAGTATGATGATTCTTGAACATAGCTATTTATTGAGTCTTGGCTGTGGCCCAAAGCACTCTGTCTTCCAGTATTACCACCGGATACATACATGCCACAGACACATAATTGGGTGAACCTTTTCAGATTGTGACTCAGCTTTGCTAAAGTCTCCAATTAGAGGTGTCCAGGGTTCTTAAGCACACTCTTATTTGCCTTGGATCACAACTCTTTATTCTCTATTTTTTTTTTCGTTTTTCTCTTTTTTTTTTCGATTTTTTTTTGAATAGTAATGCTTTTTCTTGCTTCAAGAATCATTGTAATGATTTTTCAGATCCTCAGTAACATGTCTCCTTTTTCATCATTCTTTCAAGAGCCAACATTCATGAACCACAAATTCAAGATACATATGCACTGTTTAAGCATACATTCAGAAGACAAATATTGCCACCACATCAAAATAATTAAACTGTTATAAAATTCAAAATTCATGCAATTCTTCCTTTTTCAATTAAGCACGTTTTTATTTAAGAAAGGTGATGGATTCATAGGACATTCATAACTTTAAGGCATAGACACTAAGACACTAATGATCACAAGACACAAACATGGATAAACATAAGCATAAAATTTGAAAAACAGAAGAATAAAGAACAAGGAAATCAAGGAACGGGTCCACCTTAGTGATGGCGGCTCTTCCTTGCTCTTGAAGATCCTATGGAGTGCTTGAGCTCCTCAATGTCTCTTCCTTGTCTTTGTTGCTCCTCCCTCATGATTCTTTGATCTTCTCTAATCTCATGAAGGATGATGGAGTGTTCTTGATGCTCCACCCTTAGTTGTCCCATGTTGGAACTCAATTCTCCTAGGGAGGTGTTTAATTGCTCCCAATAGTCTTGTGGAGGAAAGTGCATTCCTTGAGGAATCTCAGGGATCTCATGATGAGTGGGATCTCTTGTGTGCTCCATCCTCTTCTTAGTGATGGGCTTGTCCTCCTCAATGGGGGTGTCTCCCTCTATGTCAACTCCAACTGAATAACAGAGATGACAAATGAGATGAGGAAAGGCTAACCTTGCCAAGGTAGAGGACTTGTCCGCCACCCTATAGAGTTCTTGGGCTATAACCTCATGAACCTCTATTTCTTCTCCAATCATGATGCTATGGATCATGATAGCCCGGTCTATGGTAACTTCGGACCGGTTGCTAGTGGGAATGATTGAGCGTTGTATGAACTCTAACCATCCTCTAGCCACGGGCTTGAGGTCATGCCTTCTCAATTGAACCAGCTTTCCTCTTGAATCTTGCTTCCATTGGGCGCCCTCTTCACATATGACTGTGAGGACTTGGTCCAACCTTTGATCAAAGTTGACCCTTCTTGTGTAAGGATGTTCATCTCCTTGCATCATAGGCAAGTTGAACGCCACCCTCACACTCTCCGGACTAAAATCCAAGTATTTCCCCCGAACCATAGTAAGATAATTCTTGGGATTCGGATTCATACTTTGGTCATGGTTCTTGGTGATCCATGCATTGGCATAGAACTCTTGAACCATCAAGATTCCGACTTGTTGAATGGGGTTAGTAAGAACTTCCCAACCTCTTCTTCGGATCTCATGTCGGATCTCCGGATATTCACCCTTTTTGAGTGAAAAAGGGACTTCGGGGATCACCTTCTTCAAGGCCACAACTTCATAGAAATGGTCTTGATGCACCCTTGAGATGAATCTTTCCATCTCCCATGACTCAGAGGTGGAAGCTTTTGCCTTCCCTTTCCTCTTTCTAGAGGTTTCTCCGGCCTTGGATGCCATAAATGGTTATGGAAAAAAAATAGCAATGCTTTTACCACACCAAACTTAAAATGTTTGCTCGTCCTCGAGCAAAAGAAGAAAGAAGAGAGTAGAAGAAGAAGAAATGAGGAAGAGGGAGATGGTGTTGTGTGAAAATGAAGGGTTGAAGAAGGGTATATATAGGAGAGAGGGGGGTAATGGTTCGGCCATTATGGGTGGGTTTGGGAGGGAAAGTGGTTTGAATTTGAAGGGTGAGGTTGGTGGGAATTTATGAAGGATGGATGTGAGTGGTGAAGAGAAAGATGGGGTTTGATAGGTGAAGGGTTTTTGGGGAAGAGGTGTTGAGGTGATTGGTGAATGGGGGAAGAAGAGAGAGAGTGGTGGTGGGGTCCTGTGGGGTCCACAGATCCTGTGGTGTCAAGGAAAAGTCATCCCTGCACCAAATGGCATCAAAATTCACGTTTTGAGCCAATTCTGGCGTTAAACGCCGGGCTGGTGCCCATTCCTGGCGTTTAACGCCAGGTTCTTGCCCTTTCCTGGCGTTTAACGCCAGTCTGGTGCCCCTTTCTGGCGTTAAACGCCCAGAATGGTGCCAGACTGGGCGTTAAACGCCCAGGCTTACTGGCGTTTAAACGCCAGCAGCATCTTCCTCCAGGGTGTGCTGTTTTTCTTCCTGTTTTTCATTCTGTTTTTGCTTTTTCAGTTAATTTTGTGACTTCTCATGATCATCAACCTACAAAAAAAGATAAAATAACAAAAGAAAATAATTAAATATAAAACATTGGGTTGCCTCCCAACAAGCGCTTCTTTATTGTCACTAGCTTGACAGAGGACTCTCATGGAGCCTCAGAAATGTTCAGAACCGTGTTGGAACCTCCCAACACCAAACTTAGAGTTTGAATGTGGGGGTTCAACACCAAACTTAGAGTTTGGTTGTGGCCTCCCAACACCAAACTTAGAGTTTGACTATGGGGGCTCTAATTGGCTCTGTTTTGAGAGAAGCTCTTCATGCTTCCTCTCCATGATGACAGAGGGATATCCTTGGGCCTTAAACACCAAGGATTCTTCATTCACTTGAATGATCAACTCTCCTCTATCAACATCAATCACAGCCCTTGCTGTGGCTAGGAAGGGTGATGAGCGGATAATTTGTATACTTTTTGGCATTGTTTTTAGTATGTTTTTAGTATGATATAGTTAGTTTTTAGTATATTTTTATTAGTCTTTAGTTAAAATTCACTTTTCTGGACTTTACTATGAGTTTGTGTTTTTTTCTGTGATTTCAGGTATTTTCTGGCTGAAATTGAGGGACCTGAGCAAAAATCTGATTCAGAGACCAAAAAGGACTGCAGATGCTGTTGGATTCTGACCTCCCTGCACTCGAAGTGGATTTTCTAGAGCTACAGAAGCCCAATTGGCGCGCTCTCAACGGCATTGGAAAGTAGACATCCTGGGCTTTCCAGCAATATATGATAGTCCATACTTTGCCCAAGATTTGATGGCCCAAACCGGCGTTCAAAGTCACCTCAAGAAATCCCAGCGTTAAACGCTGGAACTGGCACCCAAATGGGAGTTAAACGCCCAAACTGGCACCAAAGCTGGCGTTTAACTCCAAGAAGAGTCTCTGCACGAAAAATGCTTCAATGCTCAGCCCAAGCACACACCAAGTGGGCCCGGAAGTGGATTTTTATGTCATTTACTCATTTCTGTACACCCTAGGCTACTAGTTTTCTATAAGTAGGACCTTTTACTATTGTATTAGAGATCTTTTGATCACTTTAGATCTTAAGAGGACTTTGATAGCTATCTTCATTTTTATGCTATCTTAGATCATTGGGAGGCTGGCCATTCGGCCATGCCTAGACCTTATGCTTATGTATTTTCAACGGTGGAGCTTCTACACACCATAGATTAAGGTGTGGAGCTCTGCTGTACCTCGAGTATTAATGCAATTACTATTGTTCTTCCATTCAATTCCGCTTGTTCTTGTTCCAAGATATCACTTGTTCTTCAACTTGATGAAGGTGATGATTGACGCCCATCACCATTCTCACTCATGAACAAAGTGACTGACAACCACTCTTGTTCTACAAGCATTTGAGGCTTGGTGAATATCTCTTGGATTCCTGATTGCACGATGCATGGTTGATCGCCTGACAACCGAGTGCTCGCCTGACAAACGAGCCAACCATTCCGTGAGATCAGAGTCTTCGTGGTATAGGCAGGACCTGATGGCGGCATTCAAGAGAATCCGGAAGGTCTAAACCTTGTCTGTGGTATTCTGAGTAGGATTCAATGATTGAATGACTGTGACGTGCTTCAAACCTGTAACCTACTGGGCGTTAGTGACAGACGCAAAAGAGTGATTCTATTCCGGTAGGGGAGGGAACCAAACCGGTGATTAGCCGCACTGTGACAGAGTGTATGAGCATTAGTTTTCACTGCGAGGATGGGAGGTAGCTGCTGACAACAGTGAAACCCTACACGAGCTTGCCATGGAAAGGAGTAAGAAGAATTGGATGAAGGCAGTAGGAAAGCAGAGAGACGGAAGGGAAGGCATCTTCATGCGCTTATCTGAAGTTCCTACCAATGAATTACATAAGTATCTCTATCTTTATCTTATTGTTATTTTCGTTCATCACCATTACCATTTGAGTTTGCCTGACTAAGATTTACAAGATGACCATAGCTTGCTTCAATACTAACAATCTCCGTGGGATCGACCCTTACTCACGTAAGGTTTATTACTTGGACGACCCAGTGCACTTGCTGGTTAGTTGTGCGAAGTTGTGTAATGCCATGGTATTGAGCTACCACGTTTTTGGAGCCATTACCGGGGATTATGAGAGTTGTGAAAAAGTATTGTTCACAATTTCGCGCACCAAGTTTTTGGCGCCGTTGCCGGGGATTATGAGAGTTGTGAAAAAGTATTGTTCACAATTTCGCGCACCAAGTTTTTGGCGCCGTTGCCGGGGATTGTTCAAGTTTTGAGCAAGCTTTTGGTAACATCAGTGCCAATATCCGGCAACAACATCAAGTTCTTGGTGTTATTGCCCGGGATTGTTTAGGCTGGACAACTGACGGTTCATCTTGTTGCTTTGATTAGGTATTTATTTTTTTCGAAATTCTTGAAGTTGAATTCTAGAGTTTCATGATGATTTGTTGAAATCTGGCTGGCTGAGAAGCCATGTCTAATTTCATTGGACCGAGGTTTCAACTCATCATCACAAGAGCTTGTTGGTTTCTTATCAATCTTGCTTTTGGAGCAGTGATCTGCTAAGGCTTGGCTGGCCTCTGGCCATGTCTAGTGTTTTGGACCGAAGCTTTCTTTGAGAGCTTGGCTGGCTGTGAAGCCATGTCTAATTCCTGGACCGGAGTCTTAGACTAGCATTGCACTGATTCCTGGAATTCTCATTAAGAATTTTGATACTTTTTCTCCACTTAATTTTCGAAAAACACAAAAAAAAATTTTACAAAATCATAAAATCCAAAAATATTTCTTGTTTAAGTCTAGAGTCTTATCATAAGTTTGGTGTCAATTGCATGCATTCATATGTCTTAGTGATCTTCAAGATGTTCTTGATGATTTGCTTGATCTGATCTTTGAATTCTATTGACTTGAGTGTTTTGTGTATCTCATTTGCATTTTCATTGTTAGTGTCAGTAGTATGCAAACTGCTAAGTTTGGTGTCCTGCATGCATTGTTAATTGATTCTAGTTGCATTTTGATTTCTCCTATTATCAAAAAAATCCAAAAATATTTTTAATTTGTGTCTTTTCAAGTCAATTATACAGAGAATTGAAGATTCAGAACATACTGCAGAGGAATCACACAGAAAAAGCTGGGCATTTAAAAATGCCCAGTGAAGAAGACAGACTGGCGTTTAAACGCCAGCCAGGGTACCTGGTTGGGCGTTTAACGCCCAAAAGGGTAGCATTTTGGGCGTTAAACGCCAGAATGGATACCATTCTGGGCGTTTAACGCCAGGATGGCAAAGGGGGAAGATTTTGTTTTCAAAATCAATTTTTTTTCAAGTTTTCAAAGTTTTTCAAAATCAAATCTTTTTCAAATCAATTTTTCCAATCAAATCTTCTTCAAAACCAATTTCTTTCCATTTTTAAAGATACTTGCTAATGATTTGATTCAACATTTCAAGTATGTTGCCTTTTCTGTTGAGAAAGGTTTAATATTTGAATCATATCTTTTCTTGTTAGTCAAGTTTTTAATTTTCAAATCAAATCTTTTTTTAAAAAAAAAAAGAAAATGTTTTTCAGATCATATCTTCTCAATCACATCTTTTTAAAACCAATCATATCTTCCTAACAACATCTTTTCCAAAATAGTTTTCAATCAAATCTTTCTGATTTCTAATTTCAAAACCTTTTTCAAAAATCACTTGATTTCTTTTCCTTTTTCATTTTCGAAAATTAAGTAGTGTTTTTCAAAAATGTTTTAAATTTTTCACTTAATTTTCGAAAATAACTTCCCTCCCTCTCACATCCTTCTATTTACGGACTAATACTATCCCTTAATGCAAAATTCGAACTCCATTTTCTCTGTTAAAGTTCGAATTTTCCACTTCTGCCTTCTATTCTTCTTTTCCTCTGACACTTAAAGGAATCTCTATACTGTGACATAGAGGATTCCACATTTTCTTGTTCTCTTCTCTTTCTTATGAGCAGGAGCAAAGACAAAGGCATTCTTGTTGAGGCTGATCCTGAACCTGAAAGGACCTTGAAGAGAAAGCTAAGAGAAGCCAAAGCACAACTCTCTTTAGAGCACCTGGACGAACTCTTCAAGGAAGAAGAACAAATGGCAGCCGAAAACAACAACAATGCCAACAATGCAAGGAAGGTGCTGGGTGACTTTACTGCATCTACTCCCGACTTCTATGGGAGAAGCATCTCTATCCCTGCCATTGGAGCAAACAACTTTGAGCTTAAGCCTCAATTAGTTTCTCTAATGCAACAGAATTGCAAGTTCTATGGACTTCCATTGGAAGATCCTCATCAGTTTTTAGCTGAGTTCTTGCAAATCTGTGACACAGTCAAGACTAATGGGGTTGACCCTGAGGTCTACAGACTGATGCTATTCCCTTTTGCTGTAAGAGACAGAGCTAGAACATGGTTGGATTCTCAACCTAGAGAAAGCCTGGACTCTTGGGAAAAGCTAGTCAATGCCTTCTTGGCAAAGTTCTTCCCACCTCAAAAATTGAGTAAGCTAAGAGTGGAAGTCCAAACCTTCAGACAGAAGGAAGGAGAATCCCTCTATGAAGCTTGGGAAAGATACAAACAATTGATCAGAAAGTGTCCCACTGACATGCTTTCTGAATGGAGCATCATAGGTATTTTCTATGATGGTCTCTCTGAACTATCCAAGATGTCTTTGGATAGCTCTTCTGGAGGATCTCTTCATCTGAAGAAGACGCCTACTGAAGCTCAAGAACTGATTGAAATGGTTGCAAATAACTAATTCATGTACACTTCTGAAAGAAATCCTGTGAACCATGGGACTAGTCAGAAGAAAGGAGTTCTTGAGATTGACACTCTGAATGCCATATTGGCTCAGAATAAAATATTGACTCAACAAGTCAATATGATTTCTCAAAGTCTGTCTGGGATGCAAAATGCACCAAGCAGTACTAAGGAAGCTTCATCTGAGGAAGAAGCTTATGATCCTGAGAACCCTTCAATAGAAGAGGTGAATTACATGGGAGAACCCTATGGAAACACCTACAATCCTTCATGGAGGAATCATCCAAATCTTTCATGGATGGATCAACAGAGACCTCAACAAGGTTTCAATAACAATAATGGTGGAAGAAACAGGTTTAGCAATAGCAAGCCCTTTCCATCATCTTCTCAGCAACAGACAGAGAGTTCTAAGCAGAATACCTCTGACTTGGCAACCATGGTCTCTGATCTAATCAAAACCACTCAAAGTTTCATGACTGAAACTAGATCTTCCATTAGGAATTTGGAAGGACAAGTGGGTCAGCTGAGCAAGAAAATTACTGAACTTCCTCCAAGCACTCTCCCAAGCAATACTGAAGAAAACCCAAAAGGAGAGTGCAAGGCCATCAACATGGCCGAATTCTGGGAGGAAGAAGAGGCAGTGAATGCCACTAAGGAAGACCTCAATGGACGCCCACTGACCTCCAATGAGTTCTCCAATGAGGAACCTTGGGAATCTGAGGCTCAAGATGAGACCATAGAGATTCCATTGGACTTACTTCTGCCATTCATGAGCTCTGATGAGTATTCTTCTTCTGAAGAGGATGAGTATGTCACTAAAGAGCAAGTTGCTAAATACCTTGGAGCAATCATGAAGCTAAATGACAAGTTATTTGGAAATGAGACTTGGGAGGATGAACCCCCTTTGCTCACCAAAGAACTGGATAACTTGTCTAGACAGCAATTGCCTCAAAAGAGGCAGGACCCTGGGAAGTTTTCAATACCTTGTACCATAGGCACCATGACCTTCAAGAAGGCCTTGTGTGACTTAGGGTCAAGTGTAAACCTCATGCCCCTCTCTGTAATGGAGAAGTTAGGGATCTCTGAGGTACAAGCTGCAAAAATCTCACTAGAGATGGCAGACAACTCAAGAAAACAAGCCTATAGACTTGTAGAGGATGTTCTGGTCAAGGTTGAAGACCATTACATCCCTACTGATTTCATAGTCCTAGAGACTGGGAAATGCATGGATGAATCCATCATCCTTGGCAGACCCTTCCTAGCCACAGCAAAGGCTGTGATTGATGTTGATAGAGGAGAGCTGATCATTCAAGTGAATGAAGAGTCCTTGGTGTTTAAGGCCCAAGGATATCCCTCTGTCATCATGGAGAGGAAGCATGAAAAGCTTCTCTCAAAACAGAGCCAAACAGTGCCCCCACAGTCAAACTCTAAGTTTGGTGTTGGGAGGCCACAACCAAATTCTAAGTTTGGTGTTGAAACCCCACACTCAAACTCTAAGTTTGGTGTTGGGAAGTTCCAACACGGTTCTGAGCATTTCTGAGGCTCCATGAGAGTCCTCTGTCAAGCTAGTGACAATAAAGAAGCGCTTGTTGGGAGGCAACCCAATGTTTTATATTTAATTATTTTCTTTTGTTATTTTATCTTTTTTGTAGGTTGATGATCATAAGAAGTCACAAAAACAATGAAAAAAGCAAAAACAAAATGAAAAACAGGAAGAAAAACAGCACACCCTGGAGGAAGATGCTGCTGGCGTTCAAACGCCAGTCAGCCTAGCAGTTGGGCGTTTAACGCCCAGTCTGGCACCATTCTGGGCGTTTAACGCCAGAAAGGGGCACCAGACTGGCGTTAAACGCCAGTAAAGGGCAAGAACCTGGCGTTAAACGCCAGGAATGGGCACCAGCCCGGCGTTTAACGCCAGAATTGGCTCAAAACGTGGATTTTGATGCCATTTGGTGCAAGGATGCCTTTTCCTTGACACCACAGGATCTGTGGACCCCACAGGACCCTACCATCACTCTCTCTCTTCTTCCCCCATTCACCAATCACCTCAACACCTCTTCCCCAAAAACCCTTCACCTATCAAATCCCATCTTTCTCTTCACCACTCACATCCATCCTTCATAAATCCCCACCAACCTCACCCTTCAAATTCAAACCACTTTCCCTCCCAAACCCACTCATAATGGCCAAACCATTTACCCCCCTCTCTCCTATATATACCCTTCTTCAACCCTTCATTTTCACACAACCTAAACACCACTTCTCCCCCTCTTTGGCCGAACACACCACCATCTCCCTCTTCCTCATTTCTTCTTCTTCTACTCTCTTCCTTCTTCTTTTGCTCGAGGACGAGCAAACATTTTAAGTTTGGTGTGGTAAAAGCGTTGCTTTTTCGTTTTTCCATAACCATTATGGCATCCAAGGCCGGAGAAACCTCTAAAAAGAGGAAAGGGAAGGCAAAAGCTTCCACCTCCGAGTCATGGGAGATGGATAGATTCCTCTCAAGGGTGCATCAAGACCACTTCTATGAAGTTGTGGCCTTGAAGAAGGTGATCCCCGAGGTCCCCTTTTCACTCAAAAAGGACGAATATCCGGAGATCCGCCATGAGATCCGAAGAAGAGGTTGGGAAGTTCTTACCAACCCCATTCAACAAGTCGGAATCTTGATGGTTCAAGAGTTCTATGCAAATGCATGGATCACCAAGAACCATGACCAAAGTGTGAACCCGAATCCAAAGAATTATTTTACTATGGTTCGGGGGAAATACTTGGATTTTAGTCCGAAGAGTGTGAGGTTGGCGTTCAACTTGCCTATGATGCAAGGAGATAAGCATCCTTACACAAGAAGGGTCAACTTTGATCAAAGGTTGGACCAAGTCCTCACAGTTATATGTGAAGAGGGCGCACAATGGAAGCAAGATTCAAGAGGAAAGCCGGTCCAATTAAGAAGGCATGACCTCACGCCCGTGGCTAGAGGGTGGTTAGAGTTCATACAACGCTCAATCATCCCCACTAGCAACCGGTCCGAAGTTACCATAGACCGGGCCATCATGATCCATAGCATCATGATTGGAGAAGAAATAGAAGTTCATGAGGTTATAGCCCAAGAACTCTATAAAGTGGCGGACAAGACCTCCACCTTGGCAAGGTTAGCCTTTCCTCATCTCATTTGTCACCTCTGTTATTCAGTTGGAGTTGACATAGAGGGAGACATCCCCATTGATGAGGACAAGCCCATCACCAAGAAACGGATGGAGTACACAAGAGATCCTACTCATCATGAGATCCCTGAGATTCCTCAAGGGATGAATTTTCCTCCACAAAACTATTGGGAGCAACTAAACACCTCCCTAGGAGAGTTGAGTTCCAACATGGGACAACTAAGGGTGGAGCACCAAGAACACTCCATCATCCTTCATGAGATTAGAGAAGATCAAAGAATCATGAGGGAGGAGCAACAAAGACAAGGAAGAGACATTGAGGAGCTCAAGCACTCCATAGGATCTTCAAGAGCAAGAAAGAGCCGCCATCACTAAGGTGGACCCGTTCTTTGATTTCCTTGTTATTTGTTCTTCTGTTTTTCGAAATTTTATGCTTATGTTTATCCATGTTTGTGTCTTGTGATCATTAGTGTCTTAGTGTCTAAGCCTTAAAGTTATGAATGTCCTATGAATCCATCACCTTTCTTAAATAAAAATGTGCTTAATTGAAAAAGAAAAAGAAGTGCATGAATTTTGAATTTTATAACAGTTTAATTATTTTGATGTGGTGGCAATATTTTTGTTCTCTGAATGTATGCTTAAACAGTGCATGTGTATCTTGAATTTGTGGTTCATGAATGTTGGCTCTTGAAAGAATGATGAAAAAGGAGACATGTTACTGAGGATCTGAAAAATCATAAAAGTGATTCTTGAAGCAAGAAAAAGCTATTCAAAAAAAAAAAAAGAGAAAAATCGAAAAAAAAAGAGAAAAAAAAGAAAGAAAACGAAAAAAAAAAGAGAGAAATAAGAGTTGTGATCCAAGGCAAATAAGAGTGTGCTTAAGAACCCTGGACACCTCTAATTGGGACTTTAGCAAAGCTGAGTCACAATCTGAAAAGGTTCACCCAATTATGTGTCTGTGGCATGTATGTATCCGGTGGTAATACTGGAAGACAGAGTGCTTTGGGCCACAGCCAAGACTCAATAAGTAGCTATGTTCAAGAATCATCATACTTTACTAGGAGAATCATTAACACTATCTGGATTCTGAGTTCCTAAAGAAGCCAATCATTCTGAATTTCAAAGGATAGAGTGAGATGCCAAAACTGTTCAGAGGCAAAAAGTTAAAAGCCCCGCTCATCTAATTAATACTGATCTTCATAGATGTTTTTGGAATTCATTGCATATTCTCTTCTTTTTATCTTATTTGATTTTCAGTTGCTTGGGGACAAGCAACAATTTAAGTTTGGTGTTGTGATGAGCGGATAATTTGTATACTTTTTGGCATTGTTTTTAGTATGTTTTTAGTATGATATAGTTAGTTTTTAGTATATTTTTATTAGTCTTTAGTTAAAATTCACTTTTCTGGACTTTACTATGAGTTTGTGTGTTTTTCTGTGATTTCAGGTATTTTCTGGCTGAAATTGAGGGACCTGAGCAAAAATCTGATTCAGAGACCAAAAAGGACTGCAGATGCTGTTGGATTCTGACCTCCCTGCACTCGAAGTGGATTTTCTGGAGCTACAGAAGCCCAATTGGCGCGCTCTCAACGGCATTGGAAAGTAGACATCCTGGGCTTTCTAGCAATATTTGATAGTCCATACTTTGCCCAAGATTTGATGGCCCAAACCGGCGTTCAAAGTCACCTCAAGAAATCCCAGCGTTAAACGCTGGAACTGGCACCCAAATGGGAGTTAAACGCCCAAACTGGCACCAAAGCTGGCGTTTAACTCCAAGAAGAGTCTCTGCACGAAAAATGCTTCAATGCTCAGCCCAAGCACACACCAAGTGGGCCCGGAAGTGGATTTTTATGTCATTTACTCATTTCTGTACACCCTAGGCTACTAGTTTTCTATAAGTAGGACCTTTTACTATTGTATTAGAGATCTTTTGATCACTTTAGATCTTAAGAGGACTTTGATAGCTATCTTCATTTTTATGCTATCTTAGATCATTGGGAGGCTGGCCATTCGGCCATGCCTAGACCTTATGCTTATGTATTTTCAACGGTGGAGCTTCTACACACTATAGATTAAGGTGTGGAGCTCTGCTGTACCTCGAGTATTAATGCAATTACTATTGTTCTTCCATTCAATTCCGCTTGTTCTTGTTCCAAGATATCACTTGTTCTTCAACTTGATGAAGGTGATGATTGACGCCCATCACCATTCTCACTCATGAACAAAGTGACTGACAACCACTCTTGTTCTACAAGCATTTGAGGCTTGGTGAATATCTCTTGGATTCCTGATTGCACGATGCATGGTTCATCGCCTGACAACCGAGTGCTCGCCTGACAAACGAGCCAACCATTCCTTGAGATCAGAGTCTTCGTGGTATAGGCAGGACCTGATGGCGGCATTCAAGAGAATCCGGAAGGTCTAAACCTTGTCTGTGGTATTCTGAGTAGGATTCAATGATTGAATGACTGTGACGTGCTTCAAACCTGTAACCTACTGGGCGTTAGTGACAGACGCAAAAGAGTGATTCTATTCCGGTAGGGAGGGAACCAAACCGGTGATTAGCCGCACTGTGACAGAGTGTATGAGCATTAGTTTTCACTGCGAGGATGGGAGGTAGCTGCTGACAACAGTGAAACCCTACACGAGCTTGCCATGGAAAGGAGTAAGAAGAATTGGATGAAGGCAGTAGGAAAGCAGAGAGACAGAAGGGAAGGCATCTTCATGCGCTTATCTGAAGTTCCTACCAATGAATTACATAAGTATCTCTATCTTTATCTTATTGTTATTTTCGTTCATCACCATTACCATTTGAGTTTGCCTGACTAAGATTTACAAGATGACCATAGCTTGCTTCAATACTAACAATCTCCGTGGGATCGACCCTTACTCACGTAAGGTTTATTACTTGGACGACCCAGTGCACTTGCTGGTTAGTTGTGCGAAGTTGTGTAATGCCATGGTATTGAGCTACCACGTTTTTGGAGCCATTACCGGGGATTATGAGAGTTGTGAAAAAGTATTGTTCACAATTTCGCGCACCAAAGGGTCTGCCAAGGATGATGGATTCATCTATGCACTTCCCTGTCTCTAGGACTATGAAATCAGTAGGGATGTAATGGTCTTCAACTTTAACCAGAACATCCTCTACAAGTCCATGGGCTTGTTTTCTTGAGTTGTCTGCCATCTCTAGTGAGATTTTTGCAGCTTGCACCTCAGAGATCCCTAGCTTCTCCATTACAGAGAGAGGCATGAGGTTTACACTTGACCCTAAGTCACACAAGGCCTTCTTGAAGGTCATGGTGCCTATGGTACAAGGTATAGAAAACTTCCCAGGATCCTGCCTCTTTTGAGGCAGTTTCTGCCTAGACAAGTCATTCAGTTCTTTGGTGAGCAAAGGGGATTCATCCTCCCAAGTCTCATTTCCAAATAACTTGTCATTTAGCTTCATGATTGCTCCAAGGTATTTAGCAACTTGCTCCTCAGTGACATACTCATCCTCTTCAGAGGAAGAATACTCATCAGAGCTCATGAATGGCAGAAGTAAGTCCAATGGAATCTCTATGGTCTCAGTTTGAGCCTCAGATTCCCATGGTTCCTCATTGGGGAACTCATTGGAGGCCAGTGGATGCCCAGTGAGGCCTTCCTCAATGGCGTTTACTGCCTCTTCTCCCTCCCAGGATTCGGCCAAATTGATGGCTTTGCACTCTCCTTTTGGATTTTCTTCTGTATTGCTTGGGAGAGTACTATGAGGGAGTTCAGTAATTTTCTTGCTCAGCTGACCCACTTGTCCTTCCAAATTTCTGATGGAGGACCTTGTTTCAGTCATGAAACTTTGAGTGGTTTTGATCAGATCAGAGACCATGGTAGCTAAGTTAGAGGTATTCTGCTTAGAGCTCTCTGTCTGTTGCTGAGAAGATGATGGAAAAGGCTTGCTATTGCTAAACCTGTTTCTTCCACCATTATTGTTATTGAAACCTTGTTGAGGTCTCTGTTGATCCTTCCATGAAAGATTTGGATGATTCCTCCATGAAGGATTATAGGTGTTTCAATAGGGTTCTCCCATGTAATTCACCTCTTTCATTGAAGGGTTCTCAGGATCATAAGCTTCTTCCTCAGATGAAGCTTCCTTAGTACTGCTTGGTGCATTTTGCATTCCAGACAGACGTTGGGAAATCATATTGACTTGTTGAGTCAATATTTTGTTCTGAGCCAATATGGCATTCAGAGTGTCAATCTCAAGAACTCCTTTCTTCTGACTAGTCCCATTGTTCACAGGATTTCTTTCAGAAGTGTACATGAATTGGTTATTTGCAACCATTTCAATCAGTTCTTGAGCTTCAGTAGGCGTCTTCTTCAGATGAAGAGATCCTCCAGAAGAGCTATCCAAAGACATCTTGGACAGTTCAGAGAGACCATCATAGAAAATACCTATGATGCTCCATTCAGAAAGCATATCAGTGGGACACTTTCTGATTAATTGTTTGTATCTTTCCCAAGCTTCATAGAGGGATTCTCCTTCCTTCTGTCTGAAGGTTTGGACTGCCACTCTAAGCTTACTCAATTTTTGAGGTGGAAAGAACTTTGCCAAGAAGGCATTGACTAGCTTTTCCCAAGAGTCCAGGCTTTCTTTAGGTTGAGAGTCCAACCATGCTCTAGCTCTGTCTCTTACAGCAAAAGGGAATAGCATCAGTCTGTAGACCTCAGGGTCAACCCCATTAGTCTTAACAGTGTCACAGATTTGCAAGAACTCAGATAAAAACTGATGAGGATCTTCTAGTGGAAGTCCATGGAACTTGCAATTCTGTTGCATTAGAGAAACTAATTGAGGCTTAAGCTCAAAGTTGTTTGCTCCAATGGCAGGGATAGAGATGCTTCTCCCATAGAAGTCGGGAGTAGGTGCAGTAAAGTCACCCAGCACCTTCCTTGCATTGTTGGCATTGTTGTTGTTTTCGGCTGCCATAAGTTCTTCTTCCTTGAAGAGTTCGTTCAGGTGCTCTAAAGAGAGTTGTGCTTTGGCTTCTCTTAGCTTTCTCTTCAAGGTCCTTTCAGGTTCAGGATCAGCCTCAACAAGAATGCCTTTGCCTTTGTTCCTGCTTATAAGAAAAAGAAGGGAACAAGAAAATGTGGAATCCTTTATGTCACAGTATAGAGATTCCTTAAGGTGTCAGAGGAAAAGAAGAGTAGAAGACAGAAGTAGAAAATTCGAACTTATCAGAGAAGATGGAGTTCGAATTTTGCAATAAGGAATAGTATTAGTCCATAAATGGAAGGATGTGAGAAGGAGGGAAGTAATTTTCGAAAATTAAGTGAAAAATTTTGAAAACATTTTTGAAAAACATTACTTAATTTTTGAAAATGAAAATGGAAAAGAAATCAAGTGATTTTTGAAAAAGATTTTGAAATTAGAAATCAAAAGGATTTGATTGAAAACTATTTTGAAAAAGATGTGGTTAAGAAGATATGATTGATTTTAAAAAAATGTGATTGAGAGGATATGATTTGAAAAACATTTTTAAAAAGATTTGATTTGAAAATTAAAAACTTGACTAACAAGAAAAGATATGATTCAAACATTAAACCTTTCTCAACAGAAAAGGCAACATACTTGAAATGTTGAATCAAATCATTAATTGATAGTAAGTATCTTAAAAATGGAAAGAAATTGGTTTTGAAAATGATTTGATTGGAAAATTGATTTGAAAAAGATTTGATTTGGAAAAGATTTTGAAAACTTAGAAAAAAATTTGATTTGAAAACAAAATCTTCCCCTCTAGCCATCCTGGCGTTAAACGCCCAAAATGGTATCCATTCTGGCGTTTAACGCCCAAAATGCTACCCTTTTGGGCGTTAAACGCCCAACCAGGTACCCTGGCTGGCGTTTAAACGCCAGTCTGCCCTTCTTCACTGGGCGTTTTGAACACCCAGCTTTTTCTGTGCAATTCCTCTGCTGTATGTTCTGAATCTTCAATTTCTCTGTATTATTGACTTGAAAAGACACAAATTAAAAATATTTTTGGATTTTTAATAATAAGGACAAACCAAAATGCAACAAGAATCAAATAACAATGCATGCAAGACACCAAACTTAGCAGTTTGTATACTACTGACACTAACAAAATGAAAATGCATATGAGACACACAAAACAATCAAGTCAAATTGAATTCAAAGATCAGAGCAAGTAAATCATCAAGAACATCTTGAAGATCACTTAGACACATGCATGCAATTGACACCAAACTTATGATGAGACACTAGACTCAAACAAGAAATATTTTTTTTTGGATTTTATGATTTTGTAAAATTTTTTTTTGTGTTTTTCGAAAATTAAGTGGAAAAAGGTATCAAAATTCTTAATGAGAATTCCAGGAATCAGTGCAATGCTAGTCTAAGACTCCGGTCCAGGAATTAGACATGGCTTCACAGCCAGCCAAGCTCTCAAAGAAAGCTTCGGTCCAAAACACTAGACATGGCCAAAGGCCAGCCAAGCCTTAGCAGATCACTGCTCCAAAAGCAAGATTTGATAAAAATCAACAAGCTTTTGTGTTGATAAGTTGAAACCTCGGTCCAATGAGATTAGACATGGCTTCTCAGCCAGCCAGACTTCAACAAATCATCATGAAACTCTAGAATTCATCTTCAAGAATTTCGAAAAAAAATAAATACCTAATCTAAGCAACAAGATGAACCGTCAGTTGTCCAAACTTGAACAATCCTTGGCAATAACGCCAAAAATTTGGTGTTGTTGCCGGATCTTGGCACTGATGTTACCAAAAGCTTGCTCAAAACTTGAACAATCCCCGGCAACGGCGCCAAAAACTTGGTGCGCGAAATTGTGAACAATACTTTTTCACAACTCTCATAATCCCCGGTCATGAACCCCAAAAACTTGGTAGCTCAATACCATGGCATTACACAACTTCGCACAACTAACCAGCAAGTGCACTGGGTCGTCCAAGTAATAAACCTTACGCGAGTAAGGGTCGATCCCACGGAGATTGTTAGTATTGAAGCAAGCTATGGTCATCTTGTAAATCTTAGTCAGGCAAACTCAAATGATAATGGTGATGAACGAAAATAACATAAAAGATAAAGATAGAGATACTTATGTAATTCATTGGTAGGAACTTCAGATAAGCGCATGAAGATGCCTTCCCTTCCGTCTCTCTGCTTTCCTACTGTCTTCATCCAATCCTTCTTACTCCTTTCCATGGCAAGCTTAAGCAAGGGTTTCACCGTTGTCAGTGGCTACCTCCCATCCTCTCAGTGAAAGCGATTGCATATGCTCTGTCACAGCATAGCGGAATTCATCTGTCGGTTCTCAATCAGGCCGGAATAGAATCCAGTGATTCTTTTGCGTCTGTCACTAACGCCCCGCCCTCAGGAGTTTGAAGCACGTCACAGTCATTCAATCATTGAATCCTACTCAGAATACCACAGACAAGGTTAGACCTTCCGGATTCTCTTGAATGCTGCCATCAGTTCTCGCCTATACCACGAAGATTCCGGTTAAGGAATCCAAGAGATATTCACTAGAGCTTTGGTTGCTTGTGGAACAAAAGTGGTTGTCAGTCACCTTGTTCATGGGTGAGAATGATGATGAGTGTCACGGATCATCACATTCATCAAGTTGAAGAACAAGTGATATCTTAGAACAAGAACAAGCGGAATTGAATAGAAGAACAATAGTAATTGCATTAATACTCGAGGTACAGCAGAGCTCCACACCTTAATCTATGGTGTGTAGAAACTCCACCGTTGAAAATACATAAGAACAAAAGTGATCATTGGTTTCGGCCCCAGAGAGGGAACCAGAAGAACCAAGATGAAAATACAATAGTAAAAGGTCCTACTTATAGAAAACTAGTAGCCTAAGGTTTACAGAGATGAGTAAATGACATAAAAATCCACTTTCGGGCCCACTTGGTGTGTGCTTGGGCTGAGCAATGAAGCAATTTCGTGTAGAGACTCTTCTTGGAGTTAAACGCCAGCTTTTATGCCAGTTTGGGCGTTTAACTCCCATTTAGGTGCCAGTTCCGGCGTTTAACGCTGGAATTTCTGAGGGTGACTTTGAACGCCAGTTTGGGCCATCAAATCTTGGGCAAAGTATGGACTATCATATATTGCTGGAAAGCCCAGGATGTCTACTTTCCAACGCCGTTGAGAGCGCGCCAACTGGGCTTCTGTAGCTCCAGAAAATCCACTTCGAGTGCAGGGAGGTCAGAATCCAACAGCATCTGCAGTTCTTTTTTGGTCTCTGAATCAGATTTTTGCTCAGGTGCCTCAATTTCAGCCAGAAAATACCTGAAATCACAGAAAAACACACAAACTCATAGTAAAGTGCAGAAAAGTGAATTTTAACTAAAAACTAATAAAAATATACTAAAAACTAACTAGATCATACTAAAAACATACTAAAAACAATGCCAAAAAGTATACAAATTATCCGCTCATCAACCACCTATCACTTGTCCTGAAAAGGTGCCAAGAGACTAACCTGGTTTTAAACTGGGAAAAATGTCACTTTATGGTGACTGAAGGAATTGTCCTTGGGCACAAAATTTCAAGCAGAGGAATAGAGGTGGATAAGGCAAAGGTAGAGGTAATTGAAAAATTACCACCACCTGCCAATGTTAAGGCAATCAGAAGCTTTCTGGGGCATGCAGGATTCTACAGAAGGTTTATAAAGGATTTTTCGAAAATTGCAAAACCTTTGAGTAACCTGCTAGCTGCTGACACACCATTTGTGTTTGACACACAGTGTCTGCAGGCATTTGAGACCCTGAAAGCTAAGCTGGTCACAGCACCAGTCATCTCTGCACCAGATTTGACATTACCATTTGAACTAATGTGTGATGCCAGTGACCATGCCATTGGTGCAGTGTTGGGACAGAGGCATAACAAGCTTCTGCACGTCATTTATTATGCCAGCCGTGTTCTAAATGATGCACAGAAAAATTACACAACCACAGAAAAAGAGTTACTTGCAGTGGTCTATGCCATTGACAAGTTTAGATCCTATCTAGTGGGGTCCAAAGTGGTTGTGTACACTGACCATGCTGCTCTTAAATACTTACTCACAAAGCAGGATTTAAAACCCAGGCTTATCAGATGGGTGTTGCTTCTGCAAGAGTTTGATATAGAAATAAGAGACAGAAAAGGGACAGAGAACCAAGTAGCTGATCATCTGTCCTGAATAGAACCAGTAGCTGGGGCGTCCCTCCCTTCTACTGAGATCTCTGAGACCTTCCCAGATGAGCAACTCTTTGCCATTCAGGAAGCTCCATGGTTTTCAGATATTGCAAATTATAAAGCTGTGAGGTTCATACCCCAGGAGTACAGCAGAGTGCAAAGAAAGAAATTAATTTCAGATGCCAAGTACTACCTCTGGGATGAACCATATCTCTTTAAGAGATGTGCAGACGGAATGATCCGCAGATGTGTACCCAGAGAAGAAGCACAAAGGATCCTATGGCACTGCCATGGATCACAGTATGGAGGACATTTTGGAAGTGAGTGAACAGCCACTAAAGTCCTCCAATGTGGCTTCTACTGGCCTACTCTCTATAAAGATGCCCGAGAGTTTGTGCGTAACTGTGACAGTTGCCAAAGAGCTGGTAACTTACCTCACGGATATGCCATGCCTCAACAAGGGATATTAGAGATAGAATTGTTTGATGTATGGGGAATTGACTTCATGGGTCCATTCCCACCATCATACTCAAACACTTACATTCTGGTGGCAGTGGACTATGTATCTAAGTGGGTAGAAGCAATTGCTACACCCACTAATGATACCAAGACCGTGCTGAAATTCCTCCAGAAACACATCTTCAGCAGATTTGGTGTTCCCAGAGTACTAATCAGTGACGGGGGCACTCATTTCTGCAATAGACAGCTATACTCTGCTATGGTTAGATATGGAATTAGCCACAAAGTGGCAACTCCATATCATCCACAAACAAATGGGCAAGCTGAAGTCTCTAACAGAGAGCTAAAAAGAATCCTGGAACGGACTGTGATAGCCCGAAGAAAGGATTGGGCAAAGAGCTTGGATGATGCTCTGTGGGCATACAGAACAGCATTCAAGACTCCTATAGTAACCTCTCCATACCAACTGGTGTATGGGAAGGCCTGTCATCTGCCCGTGGAACTGGAACATAAAGCCTACTGGGCAACCAGATTCCTAAACATGGATGCTCAGTTAGCTGGTGAAAAAAGATTGCTCCAGCTAAATGAGCTAGAAGAGTTCAGACTCAATGCCTTTGAAAATGCAAAAATTTATAAGGAAAAGGCAAAAAAGTGGCATGACAAGAAGTTGTCAACCAGAGTCTTTGAGCCAGGACAAAAAGTTCTGCTCTTCAACTCTAGGCTCCGCTTGTTTCCAGGAAAACTTAAATCCTGGTGGAGGGGTCCGTATGTGATTACAGGAGTGTCACCATATGGATATGTTGAGCTTCAGGATACTGATTCTGACAAAAAGTTCATTGTTAATGGACAGAGAATCAAGCATTATCTTGAAGGCAATTTTGAGCAAGAATGCTCAAAACTGAGACTTGAGTGATTCTCAGTAAAAGTCCAGCTAAAGACAGTAAAGAAGCGCTTGCTGGGAGGCAACCCAGTCATTAGCAGGTTATATGTTTTGTTTTTACAAAGGCAAGTATAAAAAATGAAGGAATTCATAGAGTTACAGAAGGATTCAGCTCAAAAAGCAGAGAAAAAGAGCTTACCGGCGAAAAAACGCCAGTAAGGGGCATTTTGGGCGTTAAACGCCAGAATGGGCACCATTCTGGGCGTTTAACGCCAGTAAAGGTGCCATTTTGGGCGTTAAACGCCAGAATGGGCACCATTCTGGGCGTTTAACGCCAGGTGTGCAGCATCCTGGGCGTTTTAGAAAAACGCCCAGTGATAAAGGAATTCTGGCGTTTAACGCCAGCCAGGGTACCTGGCTGGGCGTTAAACGCCCAAAAGGGGCAACAAATGGGCGTTAAACGCCAGAATAGGTGCCATTCTGGGCGTTTAACGCCAGAAAGGTAGGGGGACCAAGATTTTGTTTTCAAATCAAATTTTTTCAAACTTTCCTTTTCCTACCCATACTTTTCTATATAAATGCATCTCAACCTTTCATCATTCACTTTCAAATTTTCAAAAATCTAAAATCATTCTTCAAATCTCTCAAATCAATCCCAAATCTTGTTCAAAAACTCACCCTTCTCTCAAATTCTTTCCATATCTTCTCAAATTTTCTTTCAAATTTTTCTTTTTTTTCGAAATCTCTCCTCCCCACTTTATAAATACACGTTTGGCCCCCTAATTCCCCCACACCATTCGAATTTGCTCTTCTCTTCTCTCTCTTCTTTCCTTTCTTTTGCTTGAGGACAAGCAAACCTCTAAGTTTGGTGTGCTTTTCCGTGATCACTAAGCCAAGATTCATCAAGATCATGGCTCCTAAGGGAAAACAAACCAATTTAAGAGGAAAGAAAGAGAACAATCCAAAGAATCTTTGGAATCAAGAGAAGTTCTTAACCAAAGAACATGAAGACCATTATCACAAAATAATGGGTCTGAGGTCAGTGATCCCGGAAGTTAAATTTGATCTGAAAGAAGATGAATATCCGGGGATCCAAGAGCAAATTCGAAACAGAGGATGGAAAGTTCTAACCAATCCTGAGATAAAGGTTGGAAGGAATATGGTTCAGGAATTCTACTCAAATCTGTGGCTAACAGATAAGCAGAGAATGACTGGAACTGCTTACCATACCTACAGAACCATGGTCAGAGGGAAAGTTATGTACTTCCATCTGGACAAAATAAGAGAAATCTTCAAATTGCCTCAACTGCAAGATGATCCTGAATCCTTTAATAGGAGAATGGTGAGAGCAGATAAAGGGTTGGATCAAGTTCTAGAGGATATATGCCTCCCTGGAACTAAGTGGATAACCAATTCTAAGGGTGTCCCAAACCAACTCAAGAGGGGAGACCTCAAACCAATTGCAAGAGGTTGGCTAGACTTTATTGGGCGTTCCATATTGCCCACTAGCAACCGTTCTGAGGTCACTATCAAGAGAGCAGTGATGATTCATTGCATTATGCTTGGAAAAGAAGTGGAGGTTCATCATGTGATTGCTTGTGAGATCTACACAATTGCAAATAAAAATTCCACTGAAGCCAAATTGGCTTACCCAAGCTTGATCTCCTTGCTCTGTAAAGAGGCTGGGGTAAAGATGGGAGTAGATGAATTCAAACCCATTGAACATCCAATCACCAAGAAGTCAATGGAAGGACAAATGCAAGACAACTCTATAAAAAGGAGGGCGCAGGAGTTCCTCCCTGAATTTCCTAAAATTGACTACTGGACCAGCCTAGAAGCATCTATCATCAAGTTACAAGAAACTATGGAGCAACTGAAGGAAGAACAGCAAAATCAGAACTGCATGCTCTGTAAATTGCTGAAGGAACAAGAGAAGCAAGGGCGTGAACTCCAAGAGTTGAAACGCCAAAAGCTCTCATCTCAAGTTGAGGGAGCATCCACTTCTCAAACTCAAGGTTGTTGAGTCCTAACTCTGTGAAAACCTCTATCATTAGGAGCCTATTTAAAATTTTTTTTTGTTTTCTATTTTTATTTTCCAGTCTAATCTTATATCTATTTTTGAGTCTTGTTCTTATTTCATAATTAATAAAATTTAAAATTCATGTCCTAAAGCTATGAATGTCCTATGAATCCATCACCTCTCTTAAATGAAAAATGCTTTAATCACAAAAGAACAAGAAGTACAGGATTTCGAAATTTATCCTTGAAACTAGTTGAATTAGTTTGATGTGGTGACAATACTTTTTGTTTTCTGAATGAATGCTTGAACAGTGCATATGTCTCTTGAATTTGTTGTTTGAGAATGTTAAAAATTGTTGGCTCTTGAAAGAATAAGGAAAAAGAGAACTGTTATTGAGGATCTAAAAAATCATCTAATTGATTCTTGAAGCAAGAAAAAGCAGTGGATACAAAAAAAATTTCGAAAAAAAAAGAGAGAAGAAAGAAAGAGAAAGAAAAAGAAAGAAATAAAGTTGTGATCCAAGGCAAAAAGAGTGTGCTTAAGAACCCTGGACACCTCTAATTGGGGACTCTAGCAAAGCTGGGTCACAATCTGAAAAGGTTCACCCAATTATGTGTCTGTGGCATGTATGTATCCGGTGGTAATACTGGAAAACAGAGTGCTTTGGGCCACAGCCAAGACTCATACACTAGCCATGTTCAAGAATCATTATACTTAACTAGGAGAATCAATAACACTATCTGAGTTCTGAGTTCCTATAGATGCTAATCATTCTGAACTTCAAAGGATAGAGTGAGATGCCAAAACTGTTCGGAGGCAAAAAGCTACTAGTCCCGCTCATCTAATTGGAGCTAAGTTTCCTTGATATTTTGGAGTCTATAGTATATTCTCTTCTTTTTATCCTATTTTGATTTTCAGTTGCTTGGGGACAAGCAACAATTTAAGTTTGGTGTTGTGATGAGCGGATAATTTATACGCTTTTTGGCATTGTTTTTAGTATGTTTTTGGTATGATCTAGTTAGATTTTAGTATATTTTTATTAGTTTTTAGTTAAAATTCACTTTTCTGGACTTTACTATGAGTTTGTGTGTTTTTCTGTGATTTCAGGTATTTTCTGGCTGAAATTGAGGGTCCTGAGCAAAAATCTGATTCAGAGACTGAAAAGGACTGCAGATGCTGTTGGATTCTGACCTCCATGCACTGGAAGTGGATTTTCTGGAGCTACAGAAGCCCAATTGGCACGCTCTCAACGGCGTTGGAAAGTAGACATCCTGGGCTTTCCAGCAATATATAATAGTCCATACTTTGCCCAAGATTTGATGGCCCAAACCGGCGTGGCAAATCAGCCTCAGAATTTCCAGCGTTTAACGCTGGAACTGGCATAAAACTTGGAGTTAAACGCCCAAACTGGCATAAAAACTGGCGTTTAACTCCAAAAAAGGTCTCTATACGAAATTGCTTCATTGCTCAGCCCAAGCACACACTAAGTGGACCCAGAAGTGGATTTTTACGTCATTTACTCATTTCTGTATACCCTAGGCTACTAGTTCACTATTAATAGGATCTTTTGACATTGTATCTGTACCTCATGACACTTTACATGTTTCTTTGTGTACCTTCCACGGCATGAGTCTCTAAACCCCATGGTTGGGGGTGAGGAGCTCTGCTGTGTCTTGATGGATTAATGCAATTACTACTGTTTCTTATTCAATCATGCTTGCTTCCGTTCTAAGATATCACTTGTTCTTAAACCGGATGAATGTGATGATCCGTGACACTCATCATATTCTCAACTATGAACGCGTGCCAGACAACCACCTCCGTTCTACCTTAGATTGAGTAGATATCTCTTGGATTCCTTAATCAGAATCTTCGTGGTATAAGCTAGAATTGATGGCGGCATTCAAGAGAATCCGGAAGGTCTAAACCTTGTTTGTGGTATTCTGAGTAGGATTCAATGATTGAATGACTGTGACGAGCTTCAAACTCCTGAGGGCGGGGCGTTAGTGACAGACGCAAAAGAATCACTGGATTCTATTCCGGCCTGATTGAGAACCGACAGATGGATAGCCGTGCCGTGACAGGGTGCGTTGAACATTTCCACTGAGAGGATGGGAGGTAGCCATTGACAACGGTGAAACCCTACATACAGCTTGCCATGGAAGGAGCCTTGCGTGTTTGAAGAAGAAGACAGTAGGAAAGCAGAGGTTCAGAAGACAGAGCATCTCCAAAACCTCAACCTATTCTCTATCACTGCAGAACAAGTACTTATTTCATGTTCTTTTGCTTTTTACAATCAATCCTGATAATTTCTGATATCCTGACTAAGATTTACAAGATAACCATAGCTTGCTTCAAGCCGACAATCTCCGTGGGATCGACCCTTACTCACGTAAGGTATTACTTGGACGACCCAGTGCACTTGCTGGTTAGTTGTGCGGAGTTGCAAAAGTGTGATTGCAATTTCGTGCACCAGTGTACTATTTTTCTCTCTTTCTCTCTCAAAAATTATGTCTAAAAGGTGGTAAAAATGCATAAGTTTTTGTAAAATTTGTGAGTAAGGTTTCTTTAAATAAAAATTCAAAGTCTTTGCTAAATCAATTATGGTAAAAAGGTTGAGAATTTTCGTGTTTAAGGGATAGGATTTAATGAAGAAGGGACTTGAAAATGAGAAATCTTGGTCGGCTGGTGCACGAAACTAGTTCTGCACGTTTTGCACAAATAGACTGGCAAGTATACCGGGTCGTCCAAGTAATACCTCAGGTGAGTGAGGGTCGATCCCATGGAGATTGTTGGTTTGAGAAAGTAGTGGTTATCTTACAGATCTTAGTTAGGCGGATAGAAATTATAAGTTGTCACGAAAAACGCATAAAATAGAATAAATAAATAAAACGTTACTAGATATGTGGGAAATCAAAGGTATAAAAACGGTTGAGGCTTCGAAGATGCTTTGTCATTTCGGATTAACTTTTCTTATTGTCTGCTTCAATAAATTTTTGATTCCTTCAATGGTAGCCGTAAGTGATTAACTCATGTCCTCTCATCAAGCCACATCTAGGTTTCTCACTATAGCCGAAGATAAAGCTCTAAGCAATCCATTCCCCTTCATGACCCTACTCAAGGTGCCACAGACAAGGCAGATATTTCGAATCAGGGAATGCTGCTTCTCAGACTCTAGCCTTAGCGACACAGAGACCTCACTTACCCACGGTCAACAGGATTTCATGTCATGTATCCAAAGTTGCCCAGGTACTCTATTGCCTAGTAATATTATTAATCTATGAAACCCAGCAGAGCTCCTAACCTTAACCTTAGGAGGTTAATGACACATACTGTACAATATGATGTTCAAAAATAAAGTGGGGGAAGGAAGAAGATCCTAAATAAGGGTGATCTCCTCCTATATAAACTAATCTAATAACTAAGAATTACAGAAACAGGATAAACTAGGTTGATAGTGCAAAAATCCACTTCTGGGTACCACTTGGTGAGTGTTTGGGCTGAGCTTGACTGCCTTTCACGAGCTAGTACCCTTTGGGGGTGTTGAACACTGACTTGGGACTCTCTTTTGGGCGTTGGATGCCAGCTGCTCCCCTGTGGGCGCTGGATGCCAGGAATGGGGGCTGGTGGCTGGCGTTGAATGCCAGTTTGGGGCCCTTATTTCCAAAGGAAAGTACGGACTATTATATATGTTTAGAAAGCTCTGGATGTTAGCTTTCCATAGCTATTGAGAGCGGGCCATTTAGACTTCTATAGCTTCAAAAAAGCTCCTTCAAGTGCACGGAGTTTAGATCCTGACAGCATCTGCAACCCTTTCTCTGTCTCTGAATCAGACTTTTGCTCAACCTCCTCAATTTTAGCCAGAAAATACCTGAAATCACCATAAAACACACAAACTCAAAGTTGAATCCAAAAATATGAAATTTTCACTAAAAGCTATGAAAATATAATAAAACTCAAACAAAACATAGTAAAAACTATATGAAAATGATGCCAAAAAGCGTATAAAATATCTGCTCATCAGAACACCAAACTTAAACTGTTGCTTGTTCCTAAGCAACTAAAAACAAAGTAGGATAAAAAGAAGAAAAGGATACAATAAATTTCAGTGTTTTTAATGAAGCTTTGTTTCAATTAGATGTGCAGGACTAGTAGCTTTTTGCTTCTGAATAGTTTTGGCATCTCACTTTCCATTGAAACTCAGAATAGTTGGCATCTTTAGGAACTTAGAATCCAGATGATATTATTGATTCTCTTAGTTAAGTTCTTTTTATTCTTGAACACAGCTTCTTTTGAGTCTTGGCCGTGACCCAAAGTGCTTTGTTTTTCAGTATTACTATCGGATACATAAACGCCACAGATACTTAACTGGGTGAACCCTTTCGGATTGTGATTCAGCTTTGCTAGAATCCCCAACCAGTGGTGTCAAGAGCTCTTAAGCACACTCTTTTGCTTTGGATCATGACTTTAACTGCTTAATTTCAAGCTTTTCACATGACACCTTCACACCACAAGCATATAGTTAGGAAAGTAGCTCATTTGAACTGTTTAGGCTAAGATATTTGTTTTAGGCCCTCCTAACCATTGATGCTCAAAGTCTTGGATCCTTGCTCTTGCTTTTTGGTTTAAAGAGCTATTGAATTTTTGCTCTTGCCTTTTGGTTTAAAGAGCTATTGGCTTTTTCTGTTTCTTTCTTTTTCTGCTTGTTTTTTCGCATATAATATTTTTTTCTTTTATTGCTTTTTGCTGCTTTTTCTTGGTTCAAGAATCAATTTTTGAATTTTTCATATTACCAATAATACTTCACTTTCATCATCATTCTTTCAAGAGCCAACATTCTTAACTCCAACATCAAATATGCACTATTTATTCATACATTCAGAAAGCAAAAACAATGCCACCACATCAAATAATTGAACTATTCTTAATATATAACTCGAAATTCATGCATCTTACTTTTCTTTTTCAAATAAAATTTTCTTTTAAGCAAGGTGAGAGATGCATGGAATAATTCATAGCTTTAAGACATAAAGATGATCTTGCACTAGAAATAGACAATAAAACAAAATACAAGGAAAAAAGAAAAATAGTATAAGCAAAGGGAATTGAGGGAAAGAATCCACCTTAGTGATGGCGGCTATTACTCCTTCTGGTGGATCCAATGGAGTGCTTGATCTCTTCTATGTCACGCCCCTGCCTCTGTTATTCTTCCCTCATGGTTGTTGTTCTTCTCTTATGTCATGGAGGATGGTGGAATGTTCTTGATGTCCCATCCTTAGTTGATCCATGCTGGAGCTTAATTCTCCTAGAGAAGTGTGCAATTGGTCCCAATAGCCTTGGGAAGGAAAATGCATCCTTGAGGCATCTCAGGGATATCTTGTTAAGGCAGCTCCACATGCTCTTGCTGTGGTCCATGTGCTGGCTCTCTAGTTTGCTCCATCATTCTTTTAGTGATGGGCTTGTCCTCATCAATAGGGATGTCTCCTTCTATCACAATTTCAGCTGATGACAGATAAGGTGGGGGAATGACAGCCTTGCTAAGGTGGAAGGCTTTTCAGCTTTCTTGTACAACTATTGAGGTATGACCTCATGTACCTCCACCTCACTTCCAATCATGATGCAATGAATCATGATAACTCTGTCAATGGTCACTTCTGACCGATTGCTAGTAGGGGTGACGGAACGTTGGATGAATTCTAACTATCCTCTAGCTATGGGCTTAAGGCCAAGCCTTCTTAGTTGGATAGGCTTGCCTTGAGCATCCCATTTCCACTGAGCTCCTTCCACACAAATGTCTGAAAGGACTTGGTCCAACCTCTGGTTGAAATTAACTCTCCTAGTGTAAGGATGTGGGTCTCCTTGCATTATTGGCAAATAGAGCACCAACCTTATATTTTCCGGGCTGAAATCCAGGGGCTGCCCTCGGACCATGGTATGCCAATTTTTGGGACTTGGGTTCACGCTTGTATCATGGTTTTTTGTGACCCATGCATTAGCATAGAACTCTTGCACCATCAAGATCCCAACATCCGGGATAGGATTGGTTAGGACTTCCCAACTTTTCCTCTGGATTTCTCTTCGGATCTCCTGATACTCATTCTTTTTTAGCCTAAAGGGACTTCAGGAATTACCCTCTTCTTTGCCACTACTTCATAGATGTGGTCTTGATGAGCTTTGGTGATGAATCTTTCCATATCCCAAGATTTGGATGTAGAAGCAACTGCTTTTCCTTTCCTCTTTCTAGTGGATTCTCTGACTTTGGGTGCCATCAGTATGAATGGAAAGTAAAAGGCAAGGCTTTTCCAACACCAAACTTAAAAGCTCTTCTCGTCCTCGAGCAAAATAGGAAAAAAAGAGTAGAAGAAGAAGAGAATAGAGGAGATGGAGAGGGATAGTGGATTCAGCCAAGTAGGGCTTTAGTGTATGGATGATGTGTGTATGAAAGGTAGGAAGAAGGGGTTATTTATAGGAGTGGGATAGGTTGGGTTCGAATGAATGGGTGGGAATTGGGTGGAAAATTTTGAATTTAAAATGGGTGGGGGTTGGTGGGAGTTATGATGGTTTTGGGAAGTGATATGGATGTGATTGGGTTAAAGGATTTATAGGGAAGGGTGTGTGGGGAAGAGTGAAAGTAAGAGAGAGAAAAATGTAGGGTAGGTGAAGATTCTGTGGGACCTACTAATCTTGAGGGATTAGGGAATTCGTGTTCCCTACCCCCTTGTGGGCGTTGAACGCCCAGCTCCTACTCTTGGCTGGCGTTCAACGCTAGCTATATGCCTCTGATTGGGCGTTGAACGCCCATTGGGGGTGTTCCTACCTAGCGTGCAATGCCAGGTCTCTGCCTCCTGGCTGGCGTTCAATGCTAGAAATGTGTTCCTCATGGGCATTGAACGCCCAATCTGTCCTCTTTGCCTAGCGTTCAATGCTAGTAAGGTCTCTGCTCCAAGGTGTTCTATTTCCAGCTCTGACTGTTTCTGTTTCTGTTCTAATTATTGCACATGAACACAAACTTAAAGAAAACCTGAAAATTAAACTGATATAAATGAAATAAACTTAATGAAAAAACAGAAATAACTAATTATGGTTGGGTTGCCTCCGAATAACCGCTTCTTTAATGTCACTAGCTTGACGGTTAGCTCCTTATGGAGATGGATAGGGGCTAAAAATTTCGCCCCTTACAGTGAACTTCTTCCTTGTGCTCTCATGGATGAGCTCCACATGCTCTAGAGACAGGATCCTATTTACAATGTGTGGAATGGCTGGATTGTTGGTGCATGAAATTGTGATCATCAATGGCGCCATCAACATGGTATGCTCAATTGCAATTTCAACTCTTTATCACAACTTCGCACAACTAACCAGCAAGTGCACTAGGTCGTCCAAGTAATAAACCTTACGCGAGTAAGGGTCGATCCCACGGAGATTGTTGGTATGAAGCAAGCTATGGTCATCTTGTAAATCTCAGTCAGGTGAACTCAAATGGTTATGGAGGATAACATAAAACATAAAATAAGGATAGAGATACTTATGTAACTCATTGGTGAGAATTTCAGATAAGCGTATAGAGATGCTTTGTCCCTTCCGTCTCTCTGCTTTCCTACTGTCTTCATCCAATCCTTCTTACTCCTTTCCATGGCAAGCTGTATGTTGGACATCACCGTTGTCAATGGCTACAGTCCTGTCCTCTCAGTGAAAATGTTCAACGCGCTCTGTCACAGCACGGCTAATCATCTGTCGGTTCTCAATCAGGTTGGAATAGAATCTAGTGATTCTTTTGCGTCTGTCACTGACGCCCAGCCTTCAGGAGTTTGAAGCTCATCACAGTCATTCAATCTTTGAATCCTACTCAGAATACCACAGAAAAGGTTTAGACCTTCTGGATTCTCTTGAATGCCGCCATCAATTCTAGCTTATACCACGAAGATTCCGATTAAGGGATCCAAGAGATATCCACTTAATCTAAGGTAGAACGGAGGTGGTTGTCAGGCACACGTTCATAGGTGAGAATGATGATGAGTGTCACGGATCATCACATTCATCAAGTTAAGGAACAAGTGATATCTTAGAACAAGAATAAGCTGAATTGAATAGAAGAACAATAGTAATTGCATTAATACTCGAGGTACAGCAGAGCTCCACACCTTAATCTATGGTGTGTAGAAACTCCACCATTGAAAATACATAAGAACAAGGTCTAGGCATGGCCGAATGGCCAGCCTCCCAAAGAGGGTTCAATCATAAAAACATGATCGAAAGATCTCCCTAATACAATAGCAAAAGGTCCTATTTGTAGAGAACTAGTAGCTTAGGGTTTACAAAGATGAGTAAATGTCATAAAAATCCACTTCCAGGCCCACTTGGTGTGTGCTTGAGCTGAGCATTGAAGCTTTCATGTGTAGAGACGTTTCTTGGAGTTAAACGCCAGCTTTTGTGCCAGTTTGGGCGTTTAGCTCCCATTCTTGTGCCAGTTCCGGCGTTTTACGCCAGAATTCTTGAGCTGATTTCGAACGCCTATTTGGGCCATCAAATCTCAGACAAAGTATGGACTATTATACATTGCTGGAAAGCCCAGGATGTCTAAGTTCCAACGCAATTGAGAGCGCGCCAATTGGGCTTCTGTAGCTCCAGAAAATCCACTTCGAGTGCAGGGAGGTTAGAATCCAACAGCATCTGCAGGCCTTTTTAGCCTCTGAATCAGATTTTTGCTCAGGTCCCTCAATTTCAGCCAGAAAATACCTGAAATCACAGAAAATCACACAAACTCATAGTAAAGTCCAGAAAAGTGAATTTTAACTAAAAAATAATAAAAATATAATAAAAACTAACTAAAACATACTAAAAACATACTAAAAACAATGCCAAAAAGCGTATAAATTATCCGCTCATCACAACACCAAACTTAAATTGTTGCTTGTCCCCAAGCAACTGAAAATCAATTAAGATAAAAAGAAGAGAATATGCAATGAATTCTAAAAACCTCTATGAAGATCAGTATCAATTAGATGAGCGGGGCTTGTAGCTTTTTGCCTCTGAATAGTTTTGGCATCTCACTCTATCCTTTGAAATTTAGAATGATTGGCTTCTATAGGAACTCAGAATCCAGATAGTGTTATTGACTCTCTTAGTTAAGTTTGATGATTCTTGAACACAACTACTTTATGAGTCTTGGCCGTGGCCCAAAGCACTCTGTCTTCCAGTATTACCACCGGATACATACATGCCACAGACACATAACTGGGTGAACCTTTTCAGATTGTGACTTAGCTTTGCTAGAGTCCCCAATTGGAGGTGTCCAAGGTTCTTAAGCACACTCTTTTTGCCTTGGATCATGACTTTATTTTTTTCTTCTTCTTTTTCCTCTCTTCCTTTCTTTCTTTTTTTTTTCACTGCTTTTTCTTGCTTCAAGAATCATTTTTATGATTTTTCAGATCCTCAGTAACATGTCTCCTTTTTCATCATTCTTTCACGAGCCAACATTCATGAACAACAAATTCAAAAGACATATGCACTGTTCAAGCATACATTCAGAAGTCAAAGTATTGCCACCACATCAAAAGAATTAATCTGTTATAAAATTCAAAATTCATGCAATTCTTTTCTTTTTCAATTAAGAACATTTTTCATTTAAGAAAGGTGATGGATTCATAGGACATTCATAACTTTAAGGCATAGACACTAAGACACTAATGATCATAAGACACAAACATAGATGAACATAAGCATGAAAATTCGAAAAACAGAAAATTAAAGAACAAGGAGATTAAAGAACGGGTCCACCTTAGTGATGGCGGCTTGTTCTTCCTCTTGAAGATCTTATGGAGTGCTTTATCTCCTCAATGTCTCTTCCATGCCTTTGTTGCTCCTCTCTCATGGTTCTTTGATCTTCTCTAATTTCATGGAGGAGAATGGAATGTTCTTGGTGCTCCACCCTTAGTTATCCCATGTTGGAACTCAATTCTCCTAGGGAGGTGTTGATTTGCTCCCAATAGTTTTGTGGAGGAAAGTGCATCCTTTGAGGCATCTCAGGGATTTCATGATGAGTGGGATCTCTTGTTTGCTCCATACTTTTCTTAGTGATGGGCTTGTCCTCATTAATGAGGGTGTCTCCCTCTATGTCAATTCCGACTGAATAATAGAGGTGACAAATGAGATGAGGGAAGGCTAACCTTGCCAAGGTAGAGGACTTGTCCGCCACCTTATAAAGTTCTTGGGATATAACCTCATGAACTTCTACTTCCTCTCCAATCATGATGCTATGAATCATGATAGCCCGGTCTATAGTAACTTCGGACCGGTTGCTAGTGGGAATGATTGAGCGTTGGATAAACTCCAACCATCCTCTAGCCATGGGCTTGAGGTCATGCCTTCTCAGTTGAACCGGCTTCCCTCTTGAATCTCTCTTCCATTGAGCGCCCTCTTCACAAATGTCTATGAGGACTTGGTCCAACCTTTGATCAAAGTTGACCCTTCTAGTGTTAGGGTGTTCATCTCCTTGCATCATGGGCAAGTTGAATGCCAACCTTACATCTTTCGGACTAAAATCTAATCATTTTCCCCGAACCATTGTAAGCCAATTCTTTGGGTCTGGGTTCACACTTTGATCATGGTTCTTGGTGATCCATGCATTGGCATAGAACTCTTGAACCATTAAGATTCTGACTTGTTGAACGGGGTTGGTAAGAACTTCCCAACCTCTTCTTCGGATCTCATGTCGGATCTCCGTATATTCACTCTTTTTGAGTTTGAAAGGGACCTCGGGGATCACCTTCTTCATGGCCACAACTTCATAGAAGTGGTCTTGATGCACCCTTGAGATGAATCTCTCCATCTTCCATGACTCGGAGGTGGAAGCTTTTGCCTTCCCTTTCCTCTTTCTAGAGGTTTCTCCGGCCTTAGATGCCATAAATGGTTATGGAAAAATAAAAAGCAATGCTTTTACCACACCAAACTTAGAAGGTTTGCTCGTCCTCGAGCAAAAGAAGTAAGAAGAGAGTAGAAGAAGAAGAAATAGAGGAGATGGATGTGGCTTTGTGGTTCGGCCAAGGGGGAGAACTACTGTTTAGGTTATGTGAAAATGAAGAAGTGAAGATGGGTTTATATAGGAGTGGAGAGGGGGTGTATGGTTTGGCCATTATAGGTGGGTTTGGGAGGGAAAGTGGTTTGAATTTGAATGGTGAGGTAGGTGGGGGGGTTTTTATGAAGGATGGATGTGAGTGGTGAAGAGAATAGTGGGATTTGATAGGTGAGGGGGTTTTGGGGAAGAGGTGTTGAGGTGATTGGTGAATGGGTGAAGAAGAGAGAGAGTGGTGGGGTAGGTGAGGATCCTGTGGGGTCCACAAAGCTTGAGGTGTCAAGAAAAATTCATCCCTGTACCAAGTGGCGAGCAAAAATGCTCGTTTTGCCAATTCTAGCGTTAAACGCCGGGCTGGTGCCCATTTCTGGCGTTTAATGCTAGCTTCTTGCCCCTTCCTGGCGTTTAACACCAGGCTGGTGCCCCTTTCTGGCGTTAAACACCCAGAATGGTGCCAGACTGGGCGTTAAACGCCCATTTGCTGCCCTTACTAGCGTTTAAACGCCAGCAAGTTTTCCTCCAAGGTGTGCTATTTTTCTTTCTGTTTTTCATGCTGTTTTTGCTTTTTTAATTGATTTTGTGACTTCCCATGATCATCAACCTATAGAAAACATAAAATAACAATGGAAAATAGATAAATATAACATTGGGTTGCCTCCCAACAAGTGCTTCTTTAATGTCAGTAGCTTGACAGTGGGCTCTCATGGAGCCTCACAGGTACTCAGAGCAATGTTGGAACCTCCCAACACCAAACTTAGAGTTTGAATGTGGGGGTTCAACACCAAACTTAGAAGTTGGTTGTGGCCTCCCAACACTCAACTTAGAGTTTGACTGTGGGGGCTCTGTTTGACTCTGTTTTGAGAGAAACTCTTCATGCTTCCTCTCCATGGTTATAGAGGGATATCCTTGAGCCTTAAATACAAAGGATTCTTCATTCACTTGAATGATCAATTCTCCTTTGTCAACATCAATCACAGCCTTTGCTGTGGCTAGGAAGGGTCTGCTAAGGATGATGGATTCATCCATGCACTTCCCAGTCTCTAGGACTATGAAATCAGCAGGGATGTAATGGTCTTCAACTTTTACCAGAACATCCTCTACAAGTCCATAAGCTTGTTTTCTTGAGTTGTCTGCCATCTCTAGTGAGATTCTTGCAGCTTGTACCTCAAAGATCCCTAGCTTCTCCATTACAGAGAGAGGCATGAGGTTTATGCTTGACCCTAGGTCACACAGAGCCTTGTTGAAGGTCATGGTGCCTACTGTACAAGGTATTGAGAACTTTCCAGGGTCCTGTCTCTTTTGAGGTAATCTCTGCCTAGTCAAGTCATCCAGTTCTTTGGTGAGCAAAGGGGGTTCATCCTCCCAAGTCTCATTACCAAATAACTTGTCATTTAGCTTCATGATTGCTCCAAGGTACTTAGCAACTTGCTCTTCAGTGACATCTTCGTCCTCTTCAGAGGAAGAATACTCATCAGAGCTCATGAATGGCAGAAGTAAATCCAATGGAATCTCTATGGTCTTAGTGTAAGCCTCAGATTCCCATGGTTCCTCATTAGGGAACTCATTGGAGGCCAGTGGACGTCCATTGAGGCCTTCCTCAGTGGCACTCACTGCCTCTTTCTCCTCTCCAAGTTTGGCCATGTTGATGGCCTTGCACTCTCCTTTTTTATTCTCTTCTGTATTGCTTGGAAGAGTACTAGGAGGGAGTTCAGTAACTTTCTTACTCAGCTGACCCACTTGTGCCTCCAAGTTTCTAATGGAGGACCTTGTTTCAGTCATGAAACTTTGAGTGGTGTTGATTAGATTAGAGACCATGGTTGCTAAGTCAGAGTGGCTCTGCTTAGAATTCTCTGTCTGTTGCTAAGAAGATGATGGAAAAGACTTGCCATTGCTAAACCTGTTTCTTCCACCATTATTGTTGTTGAAACCTTGTTGAGGTCTCTGTTGATCCTTCCATGAGAGATTTGGATGATTTTTCCATGAAGGATTATAGGTGTTTCCATAGGGTTCTCCCATGTAATTCACCTCTTCCATTGAAGGGTTCTCAGGATCATAAGCTTCTTCTTCAGATGAAGCGTCCTTAGTACTGCCTGGTGCAGCTTGCATTCCAGACAGACTTTGAGAAATCATATTGACTTGCTGAGTCAATATTTTGTTCTGAGCCAATATGGCATTCAGAGTATCAATCTCAAGAACTCCTTTCTTCTGATTCGTCCCATTGTTCATAGGATTCTTTTCAGAAGTGTACATGAATTGGTTATTTGCAACCATTTCAATGAGTTCTTGAGCTTCTGCAGGCGTCTTCTTCAGATGAAGAGATCCTCCAGCAGAGCTATCCAATGACATCTTGGACAGTTCAAACAGACCATCATAGAAGATACCGATGATGCTCCATTCAGAAAGCATGTCAGAAGGACATTTTCTGATCAACTGTTTGTATCTTTCCCAAGCTTCATAGAGGGATTCACCTTCCTTCTGTCTGAAGGTTTGGACTTCCACTCTAAGCTTACTCAATTTTTGAGGTGGAAAGAACTTTGCCAAGAAGGCATTGACTAGCTTTTCCCAAGAGTTCAGCCTTTCTTTAGGTTGTGAGTCCAACCATATCCTAGCTTTGTCTCTTACAGCAAAAAGGAATAGCATAAGCCTGTAGACCTCAGGGTCAACCCTATTAGTCTTGACAGTGTCACAGATTTGCAAGAATTCAGCTAAAAACTGATGAGGATCTTCCAATGGAAGTCCATGGAACTTGCAATTCTGTTGCATTAGAGAAACTAATTGAGGCTTAAGCACAAAGTTGTTTGCTCCAATGGCAGGGATAGAGATGCTTCTCCCATAGAAGTCGGGAGTAGGTGCAGTAAAGTCACCCAGCACCTTCCTTGCATTGTTTGCATTGTTATTGTTTTCGGCTGCCATGTCTTCTTCTTTGAAGATTTCTGTTAGGTCCTCTACAGAGAATTGTGCTTTAACTTCTCTTAGCTTTCGCTTCGAGGTCCTTTCAGGTTCAGGGTCAGCTTCAACAAGAATGCCTTTGTCTTTGCTCCTACTCATATGAAAGAGAAGAGAACAAAAAAAATATGGAATCCTCTATGTCACAGTATAGAGATTCCTTGATGTGTCAGAGGAAAAGAAAAATAGAAGGAGAAGGTAGAAGAATTTGAACTTATCAAGTTAGATAGAGTTCGAATTGTGCATTGAGGAGGAGTGTTAGTCCATAAATAGAAGGATGTGAGAAGAGGGAAAGAAATTTTCGAAAATTAAAGTGAATTAATTAAAAAAAATTTTGAAAAATGGTAATTGATTTTCGAAAACCAAGATTGGGAAAGAAATTAAGTGAAATTTGAAAAAGATTTTGAAATTAGAAATCAAAAAGATATGATTGAAAACTATTTTGAAAAAGATGTGATTAAAAAGATATGATTGAAAAATTATGGTTTTAAAAAGATATGATTGAAAAGATATGATTGAAAAACAATTTAAAAAGATTTAATTTTTAAAAAATTATGGAAACTTGAAAAAAATTTGAATTAAAAACAAAATCTTCCCTCTTGTGCCATCCTGGTGTTAAACGCCCAGAATGGTATCTATTCTGGCGTTTAACGCCCAAAATGCTACCCTTTTGGGCGTTAAACGCCCAGCCAGGCACCCTGGCTGGCGTTTAAACGCCAGTTTTCCTTCTTCACTGGGCATTTTTAACACCCAGCTTTTTCTGTGTAATTCCTCTGCTGTATGTTCTGAAT
The DNA here is from genome assembly GCF_003086295.3 of Arachis hypogaea. Classification (NCBI taxonomy): domain Eukaryota; kingdom Viridiplantae; phylum Streptophyta; class Magnoliopsida; order Fabales; family Fabaceae; genus Arachis; species Arachis hypogaea. The sequence goes on along the minus strand of NC_092041.1, from coordinate 100,649,351 downwards.
CTTCAATTCTCTGTATTATTGACTTGAAAAGACACCAATTAAAAAAAAATTTTGGATTTTTAATGATGAGGAATAATCAAAATGCAACTAAAATCAAATAAGCAATGCATGCAAGACACCAAACTTAGAAGTTTGTATACTATTGACACTAACAAATTGAGAATGCATATAAGAAACAACAAAACACTCAAGACAAGAGAATTTAAAGATCAGAGTAAGGAAATCATCAAGAACAACTTGAAGATTAATGAAGACACATGAATGAATTCAAAAAATGCATGCAATTGACACCAAACTTAAAATGAGACACTAGACTCAAACAAGAAATATTTTTGGTTTTTTATGATTTTGTAATTTTTTTGGATTTTTCGAAAATTATATGGAAAAGAAAATAAAGAGATTCAAAATTTTTAATAAGAATTCCAGGAATCATGCAATGTTAGTCTAAAGCTTTAGTCTAAAGAAATTAGACATGGCTAGCCAAGTTTCAGCAGGACATTGCATTCAAGAGCTAAATTGATGAGAATCAATCAGCTTTGGTGATGATAAGAACATCACCTTGAAACTCTAGAATTCACTCTTAAAAATTCTGAAAAATACCTAATCTAAGCAACAAGATGAACCGTCAGTTGTCCAAACTAAAACAATCCCCGGCAACGGCACCAAAAACTTGGTGCACGAAATTGTGATCATCAATGGCGCCATCAACATGGTATACTCAATTGCAATCTCAACTCTTTATCACAACTTCGCACAACTAACCAGCAAGTGCACTGGGTCGTCCAAGTAATAAACCTTACGCGAGTAAGGGTCGATCCCACGGAGATTGTTGCTATGAAGCAAGCTATGGTCATCTTGTAAATCTCAGTCAGGCGAACTCAAATGGTTATGGAGGATAACATAAAACATAAAATAAGGATAGAGATACTTATGTAATTCATTGGTGAGAATTTCAGATAAGCGTATGGAGATGCTTTGTCCCTTCCGTCTCTCTGCTTTCCTACTGTCTTCATCCAATCCTTCTTACTCCTTTCCATGGCAAGCTGTATGTTGGGCATCACCGTTGTCAATAGCTACAGTCCCGTCCTCTCAGTGAAAATGTTCAACGCGCTCTGTCACAGCACGGCTAATTATCTGTCGGTTCTCAATCAGGTTGGAATAGAATCTAGTGATTCTTTTGCGTCTGTCACTAACGCCCAGCCTTCAGGAGTTTGAAGCTCGTCACAGTCATTTAATCCTTGAATCCTCCTCAGAATACCACAGACAAGGTTTAGAGCTTCCGAATTCTCTTGAATACCGCCATCAATTCTAGCTTATACCACAAAGATTCTGATTAAGGGATCCAAGAGATATCCACTCAATCTAAGGTAGAACGGAGGTGGTTGTCAGGCACACGTTCATAGGTGAGAATGATGATGTGTGTCACGGATCATCACATTCATCAAGCTGAGGAACAAGTGATATCTTATAACAAGAATAAGCCGAATTGAATAGAAGAACAATAGTAATTGCATTAATACTCGAGGTACAGCAGAGCTCCACACCTTAATCTATGGTGTGTAGAAACTCCACCGTTGAAAATACATAAGAACAAGGTCTAGGCATGGCCGAATGGCCAGCCTCCTGATGAGCGGATAATTTATACACTTTTTGGCATTGTTTTTAGTATGTTTTTAGTATCTTTTAGTTAGTTTTTATTATATTTTTATTAGTTTTTAGTTAAAATTCACTTTTCTGGACTTTATTATGAGTTTGTGTGTTTTTCTGTGATTTCAGGTATTTTCTGGCTGAAATTGAGGGATCTGAGCAAAAATCTGATCCAGAGACTCAAAAGGACTGCAGATGCTGTTGGATTCTGACCTCCCTGCACTCGAAGTGGATTTTCTGGAGCTACAGAAGCCCAATTGGCGCGCTCTCAACGGCGTTGGAAAGTAGACATCCTGGGCTTTCCAGCAATATATGATAGTCCATACTTTGCCCAAGATTTGATGGCCCAAACTGGCGTTCAAAGTCACCCTCAGAAATTCCAGCGTTAAACGCCGGAACTGGCACCTAAATGGGAGTTAAACGCCCAAACTGGCATAAAAGCTGGCGTTTAACTCCAAGAAGAGTCTCTACACGAAATTGCTTCATTGCTCAGCCCAAGCACACACCAAGTGGGCCCGGAAGTGGATTTTTATGTCATTTACTCATCTCTGTAAACCTTAGGCTACTAGTTTTCTATAAGTAGGACCTTTTACTATTGTATTTTCATCTTGGTTCTTCTGGTTCCCTCTCTGGGGCCGAAACCAATGATCACTTTTGTTCTTATGTATTTTCAACGGTGGAGTTTCTACACACCATAGATTAAGGTGTGGAGCTCTGCTGTACCTCGAGTATTAATGCAATTACTATTGTTCTTCTATTCAATTCCGCTTGTTCTTGTTCTAAGATATCACTTGTTCTTCAACTTGATGAATGTGATGATCCGTGACACTCATCATCATTCTCACCCATGAACAAGGTGACTGACAACCACTTTTGTTCTACAAGCAACCAAAGCTCTAGTGAATATCTCTTGGATTCTTTAACCGGAATCTTCGTGGTATAGGCGAGAACTGATGGCAGCATTCAAGAGAATCCGGAAGGTCTAACCTTGTCTGTGGTATTCTGAGTAGGATTCAATGATTGAATGACTGTGACGTGCTTCAAACTCCTGAGGGCGGGGCGTTAGTGACAGACGCAAAAGAATCACTGGATTCTATTCCGGCCTGATTGAGAACCGACAGATGAATTCCGCTATGCTGTGACAGAGCATATGCAATCGCTTTCACTGAGAGGATGGGAGGTAGCCACTGACAACGGTGAAACCCTTGCTTAAGCTTGCCATGGAAAGGAGTAAGAAGGATTGGATGAAGACAGTAGGAAAGCAGAGAGACGGAAGGGAAGGCATCTTCATGCGCTTATCTGAAGTTCCTACCAATGAATTACATAAGTATCACTATCTTTATCCTTTGTGTTATTTTCGTTCATCACCATTACCATTTGAGTTTGCCTGACTAAGATTTACAAGATGACCATAGCTTGCTTCAATACTAACAATCTCCGTGGGATCGACCCTTACTCGCGTAAGGTTTATTACTTGGACGACCCAGTGCACTTGCTGGTTAGTTGTGCGAAGTTGTGTAATGCCATGGTATTGAGCTACCAAGTTTTTGGGGTTCATGACCGGGGATTATGAGAGTTGTGAAAAAGTATTGTTCACAATTTCGCGCACCAAGTTTTTGGCGCCGTTGCCGGGGATTGTTCAAGTTTTGAGCAAGCTTTTGGTAACATCAGTGCCAAGATCCGGCAACAACACCAAGTTTTTGGCGTTATTGCCGGGGATTGTTTGTGTATGGACAACTGACGGTTCATCTTGTTGCTTAGATTAGGTATTTTTCTTCAGAGTTCTTAAGAATGAATTCTAGTGTTTCAAAGTGATGTTCTTATCATCACCAAAGCTGATTGATCTTCATCAATTTAGCTCTTGAATGCAATGTCCTGCTGAAGCTTGGCCGGCCATGTCTAATTTCTTTAGACTAAAGCTTTAGACTAACATTGCATGATTCCTGGAATTCTCATTAAGAATTTTGATACCTTTATTTTCTTTTTCTACATAATTTTCGAAAAAAAAAACACAAAAAAATTTACAAAATCACAAAATCCAAAAAATTTCTTGTTTGAGTCTAGTGTCTCATCTTAAGTTTGGTGTCAATTGCATGCATTCATTCATGTATCTTGGTGATCTTCAAGATGTTCTTGATGATTTACTTGCTCTGATCTTTGAATTCAATTGACTTGATTGTTTTGTGTGTCTCATATGCATTTTCATTTTGTTAGTGTCAGTAGTATACAAACTGATAAGTTTGGTGTCTTGCATGCATTGTTATTTGATTCTTGTTGCATTTTGATTTGTTCTTATTATAAAAAAATCGAAAAATATTTTTAATTTGTGTCTTTTCAAGTCAATAATACAGATAATTGAAGATTCAGAACATACAGCAGATGAATTACACAGAAAAAGCTGGGCGTTCAAAACGCCCAGTGAAGAAGGACAGACTGGCGTTTAAACGCCAGCCAGGGTACCTGGTTAGGCGTTTAACGCCCAAAAGGGTAGCATTTTGGGCGTTAAACGCCAGAATGGATACCATTCTGGGCGTTTAACGCCAGGATGGCTAGAAGGGAAGATTTTGTTTTCAAATCAAATTTTTTCTAAGTTTTCAAAATCTTTTCAAAATCAAATCTTTTTCAAATCAATTTTCCAATCAAATCTTTTTCAAAATCAATTTCTTTCCAATTTTAAAGATACTTACTATCAATTAATGATTTGATTCAACATCTCAAGTATGTTGCCTTTTCTGTTGAGAAAGGTTTAATATTTGAATCATATCTTTTCTTGTTAGTCAAGTTTTTAATTTTCAAATCAAATCTTTTTAAAATGTTTTTCAAATCATATCTTCTCAATCACATTTTTTTTAATCAATCATATCTTCTTAACCACATCTTTTTCAAAATAGTTTTCAATCAAATCTTTTTGATTTCTAATTTCAAAATCTTTTTCAAAAATCACTCGATTTCTTTTCCATTTTCATTTTCGAAAATTAAGTAATGTTTTTCAAAAATGTTTTCAAAATTTTTCACTTAATTTTCGAAAATCACTTCCCTCCTTCTCACATCCTTCTATTTATGGACTAACACTATCCCTTAATGCAAAATTCGAACTCCATCTCCTTTGTTAAGTTCGAATTTTCCACTTCTGTCTTCTACTCTTCTTTTCCTCTGACACCTTAAGGAATCTCTATACTGTGACATAGAGGATTCCACATTCTCTTGTTCCCTTCTCTTTCTTATGAGCAGGAGCAAAGACAAAAGCATTCTTGTTGAGGCTGATCCTGAACCTGAAAGGACCTTGAAGAGAAAGCTAAGAGAAGCCAAAGCACAACTCTCTTTAGAGCACCTGAACGAATTCTTCAAGGAAGAAGAACAAATGGCAGCCGAAAACAACAACAATGCCAACAATGCAAGGAAGATGCTGGGTGACTTTACTGCACCTACTCCCGACTTCTATGGGAGAAGCATCTCTATCCCTGCCATTGGAGCAAACAACTTTGAGCTTAAGCCTCAATTAGTTTCTCTAATGCAACAGAATTGCAAGTTCCATGGACTTCCATTGGAAGATCCTCATCAGTTTTTAGCTGAATTCTTGCAAATCTGTGACACTGTTAAGACTAATGGGGTTGACCCTAAGGTCTATAGACTAATGCTATTCCCTTTTGCTGTAAGAGACAGAGCTAGAACATGGTTGGACTCACAACCTAAAGAAAGCCTGGACTCTTGGGAAAAGCTAGTCAATGCCTTCTTGGCAAAGTTCTTTCCACCTCAAAAATTGAGTAAGCTTAGAGTAGAAGTCCAAACCTTCAGACAGAAGGAAGGAGAATCCCTCTATGAAGCTTGGGAAAGATACAAACAATTAATCAGAAAGTGTCCTTCTGATATGCTTTCTGAATGGAGCATCATAGGTATTTTCTATGATGGTCTCTCTGAACTATCCAAGATGTCTTTGGATAGCTCTTCTGGAGGATCTCTTCATCTGAAGAAGACGCCTACAGAGGCTCAAGAGCTAATTGAAATGGTTGCAAATAACCAATTCATGTACACTTCTGAAAGAAATCCTGTGAACAATGGGACTAGTCAGAAGAAAGGAGTTCTTGAGATTGACACTCTGAATGCCATATTGGCTCAGAACAAAATATTGACTCAACAAGTCAATATGATTTCTCAAAGTCTGTCTGGAATGCAAAATGCACCAAGCAGTACTAAGGAAGCTTCATCTGAGGAAGAAGCTTATGATCCTGAGAACCCTTCAATGAAAGAGGTGAATTACATGGGAGAACCCTATGGAAACACCTATAATCCTTCATGGAGGAATCATCCAACTCTCTCATGGAAGGATCAACAGAGACCTCAACAAGGTTTCAACAATAATGGTGGAAGAAACAGGTTTAGCAATAGCAAGCCTTTTCCATCATCTTCTCAGCAACAGACAGAGAGCTCTAAGCAGAATACCTCTGACTTAGCAACCATGGTCTCTGATCTAATCAAAACCACACAAAGTTTCATGAATGAAACAAGGTCCTCCATTAGAAATTTGGAAGGACAAGTGGGTCAGCTGAGCAAGAAAATTACTGAACTCCCTCCTAGTACTCTCCCAAGCAATACAGAAGAAAATCCAAAAGGAGAGTGCAAGGCCATCAACATGGCCGAATTTTGGGAGGAAGAAGAGGCAGTTAACGCCACTGAGGAAGGCCTCACTGGACGTCCACTGGCCTCCAATGAGTTCCCCAATGAGGAACCATGGGAATCTGAGGCTCAAACTGAGACCATGGAGATTCCATTGGACTTACTTCTGCCATTCATGAACTCTGATGAATATTCTTCCTCTGAAGAGGATGAGTATGTCACTGAAGAGCAAGTTGCCAAATACCTTGGAGCAATCATGAAGCTGAATGACAAGTTATTTGGAAATGAGACTTGGGAGGATGAATCCCCTTTGCTCACCAAAGAACTGAATAACTTGTCTAGGCAGAGACTGCCTCAAAAGAGGCAGGATCCTGGGAAGTTTTCTATACCTTGTACCATAGGCACCATGACCTTCAAGAAGGCCTTGTGTGACTTAGGGTCAAGTGTAAACCTCATGCCCCTCTCTGTAATGGAGAAATTAGGGTTCTTTGAGGTGCAAGCTGCAAGAATCTCACTAGAGATGGCAGACAACTCAAGAAAACAAGCCCATGGACTTGTAGAGGATGTTCTGGTTAAAGTTGAAGACCATTACATCCCTACTGACTTCATAGTCCTAGAAACTGGGAAGTGCATGGATGAATCCATCATCCTTGGCAGACCCTTCCTAGCCACAGCAAAGGCTGTGATTGATGTTGATAGAGGAGAGTTGATCATTCAAGTGAATGAAGAATCCTTGGTGTTTAAGGCCCAAGGATATCCCTCTGTCATCATGGAGAGGAAGCATGAAGAGCTTCTCTCAAAACAGAGCCAAACAGAGCCCCCACAGTCAAACTCTAAGTTTGGTGTTGGGAGGCCACAACCAAACTCTAAGTTTGGTGTTGAACCCCCACATTCAAACTCTAAGTTTGGTGTTGGGAGGTTCCAACATAGCTCTGAGTATCTGTGAGGCTCCATGAGAGTCCTCTGTCAAGCTAATGACAATAAAGAAGCGCTTGTTGGGAGGCAACCCAATGTTATATAATTAACTATTTTCTTTTGTTATTTTATCTTTTTTGTAGGTTGATGATCATGAGAAGTCACAAAATCAATTGAAAAAGCAAAAACAGAATGAAAAACAGGAAGAAAAACAGCACACCCTGGAGGAAGAACTCACTGGCGTTTAAACGCCAGTGAGGTTAGCTGGTGGGCGTTTAACGCCCAGCCTGGCACCATTCTGGGCGTTTAACGCCAGAAAGGGGCACCAGACTGGCGTTAAACGCCAGGAAAGGGCAAGAACCTGGCGTTAAACGCCAGAAATGGGCACCAGCCCGGCGTTTAACGCCAGAATTGGCTCAAAACGTGTTTTTGAATGCCATTTGGTGCAGGGATGACTTTTCCTTGACACCTAAGGATCTGTGGACCCCACAGGATCCCCACTAACCCCACCACCCTCTCTTCTTCTTCACCATCCACCAATCACCTCCATCCTTTATAAAACCTCACCTACCTCACCATTCAAATTCAACCACTTTCCCACCCAAACCCACCTATAATGGCCGAAACACAAAGCCATTCCCTTCTTCCTCATTCCTTCTTCTTCTACTCTCTTCTTTCTTCTTTTGCTCGAGGACGAGCAAACCTTTTAAGTTTGGTGTGGTAAAAGCATTGCTTTTTGTTTTTCCATAACCATTTATGGCATCCAAGGCCGGAGAAACCTCTAGAAAGAGAAAAGGGAAGGCAAAAGCTTCCACCTCCGAGTCATGGGAGATGGAGAGATTCACCTCAAGGGATGCACTTTCCTCCACAAGACTATTGGGAGCAACTGAACACCTCCCTAGGAGAATTGAGTTCCAACATGGGACAACTAAGGGTGGAGCACCAAGAACACTCCATTCTCCTCCATGAAATTAGAGAAGATCAAAGAATCATGAGAGAGGAGCAACAAAGACAAGGAAGAGACATTGAGGAGCTCAAGCACTCCATAAGACCTTCAAGAGGAAGAAAGAGCCGCCATCACTAAGGTGGACCCGTTCTTTGATTTCCTTGTTCTTTATTCTTCTGTTTTTCGAATTTTATGCTTATGTTTGTCCATGTTTGTGTCTTATGATCATTAGTGTCTTAGTGTCAATGCCTTAAAGTTATGAATGTCCTATGAATCCATCACCTTTCTTAAAAGAAAACTGTTTTTATCACAAAAGAACAAGAAGTACAGGATTTCAAATTCATCTTTAAAACTAGCTTAATTAGTTTGATGTGGTGACAATACTTTTTGTTTTCTGAATGTATGCTTAAACAATGCATATGTCTTTTGAATTTGTTGTTCATGAATGTTAAAATTGTTGGCTCTTGAAAGAATGATGAAAAAGGAGACATGTTACTGAGGATCTGAAAAATCATAAAAATGATTCTTGAAGCAAGAAAAAGCAGTGAATACAAAAAAAAAAGAAGGAGAAAAACGAAAAAAAAAGGGAGAAAGAAAAAGAAAAAGAAAAAGAAAGAAATAAAGTTGTGATCGAAGGCAAAAAGAGTGTGCTTAAGAACCCTGGACACCTCTAATTGGGGACTTTAGCAAAGCTGAGTCACAATCTGAAAAGGTTCACCTAATTATGTGTCTGTGGCATGTATGTATCCGGTGGTAATACTAGAAAACAGAGTGCTTTGGGCCACGGCCAAGACTCAATAAGTAGCTGTGTTCAAGAATCATCATACTTAACTAGGAGAATCAATAACACTATCTGGATTCTGAGTTCCTAAAGAAGCCAATCATTCTGAATTTCAAAGGATAAAGTGAGATGCCAAAACTGTTCGGAGGCAAAAAGCTACTAGTCCCGCTCATCTAATTTGGAGCTAAGTTTCATTGATAGTTTGGAGTCTATAGTATATTCTCTTCTTTTTATCTTATTTGATTTTCAGTTGCTTGAGGACAAGCAACAATTTAAGTTTGGTGTTGTGATGAGCGGATAATTTATACACTTTTTGGCATTGTTTTTAGTATGTTTTTAGTATCTTTTAGTTAGTTTTTATTATATTTTTATTAGTTTTTAGTTAAAATTCACTTTTCTAGACTTTACTATGAGTTTGTGTGTTTTTCTGTGATTTCAGGTATTTTCTGGCTGAAATTGAGGGATCTGAGCAAAAATCTGATCCAGAGACTCAAAAGGACTGCAGATGCTATTGGATTCTGACCTCCCTGCACTCGAAGTGGATTTTCTGGAGCTACAGAAGCCCAATTGGCGCGCTCTCAACGGCGTTGGAAAGTAGACATCCTGGGATTTCCAGCAATATATGATAGTCCATACTTTGTCCAAGATTTGATGGCTCAAACCGGCGTTCAAAGTCACCCTCAGAAATTCCAGCGTTAAACGCCGGAACTGGCACCTAAATGGGAGTTAAACGCCCAAACTGGCATAAAAGCTGGCGTTTAACTCCAAGAAGAGTCTCTACACGAAATTGCTTCATTGCTCAGCCCAAGCACACACCAAGTGGGCCCGGAAGTGGATTTTTATGTCATTTACTCATCTCTGTAAACCTTAGGCTACTAGTTTTCTATAAGTAGGACCTTTTACTATTGTATTTTCATCTTGGTTCTTCTGGTTCCCTCTCTGGGGCCGAAACCAATGATCACTTTTGTTCTTATGTATTTTCAACGGTGGAGTTTCTACACACCATAGATTAAGGTGTGGAGCTCTGCTGTACCTCGAGTATTAATGCAATTACTATTGTTCTTCTATTCAATTCCGCTTGTTCTTGTTCTAAGATATCACTTGTTCTTCAACTTGATGAATGTGATGATCCGTGACACTCATCATCATTCTCACCCATGAACAAGGTGACTGACAACCACTTTTATTCTACAAGCAACCAAAGCTCTAGTGAATATCTCTTGGATTCTTTAACCGGAATCTTCGTGGTATAGGCGAGAACTGATGGCAGCATTCAAGAGAATCCGGAAGGTCTAACCTTGTCTGTGGTATTCTGAGTAGGATTCAATGATTGAATGACTGTGACGTGCTTCAAACTCCTGAGGGCGGGGCGTTAGTGACAGACGCAAAAGAATCACTGGATTCTATTCCGGCCTGATTGAGAACCGACAGATGAATTCCGCTATGCTGTGACAGAGCATATGCAATCGCTTTCACTGAGAGGATGGGAGGTAGCCACTGACAACGGTGAAACCCTTGCTTAAGCTTGCCATGGAAAGGAGTAAGAAGGATTGGATGAAGACAGTAGGAAAGCAGAGAGACGGAAGGGAAGGCATCTTCATGCGCTTATCTGAAGTTCCTACCAATGAATTACATAAGTATCACTATCTTTATCCTTTGTGTTATTTTCGTTCATCACCATTACCATTTGAGTTTGCCTAACTAAGATTTACAAGATGACCATAGCTTGCTTCAATACTAACAATCTCCGTGGGATCGACCCTTACTCGCGTAAGGTTTATTACTTGGACGACCCAGTGCACTTGCTGGTTAGTTGTGCGAAGTTGTGTAATGCCATGGTATTGAGCTACCAAGTTTTTGGGGTTCATGACCGGGGATTATGAGAGTTGTGAAAAAGTATTGTTCACAATTTCGCGCACCACCTCCCAAAGAGGGTTCAATCATAAAAACATGATCGAAAGATCTCCCTAATACAATAGCAAAAGGTCCTATTTGTAGAGGACTAATAGCTTAGGGTTTACAAAGATGAGTAAATGTCATAAAAATCCACTTCCAGGCCCACTTGGTGTGTGCTTGGGCTGAGCATTGAAGCTTTCATGTGTAGAGACTTTTCTTGAAGTTAAATGCCAGCTTTTGTGCCAGTTTGGGCGTTTAACTCCCATTCTTGTGCCAGTTCCAGCGTTTTACGCCAGAATTCTTGAGCTGACTTAGAACGCCTATTTGGGCCACCAAATCTCGAGCAAAGTATGAACTATTATACATTTCTGGAAAGCCCCGGATGTCTAATTTCCAACACAATTGAGAGCGCACCAATTGGGCCTCTGTAGCTCTAGAAAATCCACTTCGAGTGCAGGGAGGTCAGAATCCAACAGCATCTGCAGTCCTTTTCAGCCTCTGAATCAGATTTTTGCTCAGGTCCCTCAATTTCAGCCAGAAAATACCTGAAATCACAGAAAAACACACAAACTCATAGTAAAGTCCAGAAAAGTGAATTTTAACTAAAAACTAATAAAAATATAATAAAAACTAACTAAAACATACTAAAAACATACTAAAAATAATGTCAAAAAGCGTATAAATTATCCGCTCATCAATTGTCAGTGAAGACAACTCTCATGCCAGGTGAGAGGCCTTTAGTGGAGATTTTCTTACCGCTCCAGCCCATGGGCACTTTCTTCTTAGTGCCTTTCCTCTCAGACCTTGATGATGGCTGTCCCACACCAAACTTAGAATTGGTGTTTGGGGGCTTTGTTAGGCTCTGTACTAAGAGGAGTGGTTGAAGCATTCCATGTTTATGAATGGTGCTTCCTTTAGTTGAGGTAGAATGAGGTTTATGAACCTTGAACACAAGATAGTCCTCATCTAATTGCATGACTAGTTTTTCTCTATCTACATCAATCACAGCCTTGGCTGTAGCTAGGAAGGGTCTTCCAAGGATGATGAATTCATCCAATTCCTTCCCAGTATCTAGGATTATGAAGTCAGCAGGGATGTAAAGGTCTTCAACCTTCACCAAGACATCTTCTACTAATCCATAAGACTTGTCTGCCATCTTCAATGAGATTCTTATAGCTTGTACCTCAAACATTCCCAACTTCTCCATTACAAAGAGTGGCATGAGGTTTATGCTTGACCTTAGGTCACATAGAGGCTTATCAAAGGTCATGGTACCTATGGTGCAAGGAATTAAGAAGCGTCCGGGATCTGGCTTCTTCTGAGGTAACTTCTACTGAACTAAGGTATTGAGTTCCTTGGTGAGCACCAGAGGTTTTTCCTCCAAGGTCTCTATGCCAGACAACTTGGCATTCAGCTTCGTGAGAAGTCCTAGGTATCGAGCAACTTGCTCTTCCGTAGTTTCCTCTTCCTCTTCAGAGGAAGAATACTCTTCAGATTCTATAATCTTCAACCAAGCATTCAAGGGAACTTCAATGGGCTCCTCATGAACCTTGGGTTTTATCAGTCCTTCAATAGGAAAGTTCTCAGTGAGCTTAGGGTCGCCAAATACTCCTATTGTGGCGTTCAACGCCAGGACTTGTGTCTCTTTGGGAGTTGAACGCCCAACTTGAATACCTTCACTGACGTTCAATGCCAACTTTTGTGCTGCCTTGGGCATTGAACGCCCAGTAAGGAGCTCCTTACAAGCGTTCAATAGGACTGTCAAATGGGCTAACCCAGCCCATTAGGCTCGGCCCATTAAGCCCATGGGTTAAACGGGCTGGCCCGTTTAAACCTGCTTTATTCGCAGGCAAGAATTTTCTAGCCCGGACCGTTTATGGTCAGCCCGATGGGTTAAACGGGCCAGCCTGTTTATCATTTTATTTTATTTTTTGAAAAATATTTTTGACAAAAAAATACTACTTTTAGGTCAAAAACCAATAAAAAATATTTTTTAGCTGATGAGTCGGATTTTTGGGTCAAATCGGGAGAAATATTAGCTAAAAGTGCAACTTTTTAAAAAAATGTAAAAAAAAATTAAACGGGCCACCCGTTTAGCTCGCGAGCTAGCCCGTTTAACCCATCATTTTTTTCGGGTTAATCGGGCTCAGCCTGTTTAGCCCGAAATTTAAACGGGCTTAATTTTAGAGGCAAAACCTGCCCATTTAAACGGGTAAACGGGCTGGCCCGATGGGTTTAGCCCATTTTGACGGCCCTAGCGTTCAATGCCAGTGATGGTGGCTTTTTAGGCGTTGAACGCCCAGTAAGGACTTCCTTATTGCCATTCAACGCTAGAGTATCCCCTTCAGGTTTGTCTCACCTTCTACAGTGATGGCCTTGCACTCTTTTCTTGGGTTTACTTCAGTGTTACTGGGAAGAGTGTTAGGAGGAGTCTTAGGGATTCTCTTGCTCAACTGACCAACTTGTACCTCCAGATTTCTGATGGATGACCTAGTTTCTGTTATGAAACTGTGAATGGTCTTAAAGAGTTCAGAGACTATGGTTCCTAAGTCAGAAAGGCTCTACTTGGAAGTCTCTATATGTTGCTGAGAAGTTGGGAATAGTGGTCTGTTGTTGAACCTATTCTGGGTTCTTCCACCTTGATTATTGTTGAAACCTTGTTGATACTTCTGTTGATCCTTGCATGAGAGGTTAGGATAATTTCTCCATGAGGAGTTGTAGGTGTTTCCATAGGATTCTTCCATGTAATTCACCTCTTCCATCATGGGTTGATCTGGATCATAGGCATCTCTATCATAGGAGGTGTCTTAAGTGCTGCTAGTTGCAGCTTGCATTCTAGTCAGATGCTGAGAGATCATATTGACCTGTTGGGTCAATATCTTGTTTTGAGCCAATATGGCATTTAGAGTGTCAACCTCTAGGACTCCTTTCTTCTGAGCTACCCCATTGTTCATAGGATTTCTCTCAGAAGTAGTGTACATGAACTGGTTGTTTGGAACCATTTCAATGAGTTCCTGTGCCTTTGTAGGCGTTTTCTTCAGGTGGAGTGATCCACCAGCAGAATGATCCAAGGACATCTTGGATATCTCAGATAGACCATTATAGAAAATACCTAGGATAGATCATTCTGAGAGCATGTCAGGAGGTCACCTCCTGATTAGTTTCTTGTATCTTTCCCAAACTTCATAGAGGGATTCACCCTCTTTTTGTCTCAAGGTTTGAACTTTCACCCTGAGCTTGCTCATCTTTTGAGGTGGAAAAAACTTCACCAAGAAAGCTGATGAGCGGATATTTTATACGCTTTTTGGGGGGTAATTTCATGTAGATTTTAGTATGTTTTAATTGGTTTTTAGTAGATTTTTATTAGTTTTTAGGCAAAAATTATATTTCTGGACTTTACTATGAGTTTGTGTGTTTTTCTGTGATTTCAGGTATTTTTCTGGCTGAAATTGAGGGAGCTGAGCAAAAATCTGATTTAGGCTGAAAAAGGACTGCTGATGTTGTTGGATTCTGACCTTCCTGCACTCAGAATGCATTTTTTGGAGCTACAGGAGTCCAACTGGCGCGTTCTCAATTGGGTTGGAAAGTAGACATTCAGGTCTTTCCAGAAATATATAATAGTCCATACTTTGCACGAAGATAGACGACGTAAACTGGCATTCAACGCCATTTTCATGTTGCAGTCTGGCGTTCAGCGCCAGAAACAGGTTGCAACCTGGCGTTCAACTCCAGAAACAGCTCAAGCACGTGAGAAGCTTAAGTCTTAGCCCCAGCACATACCAAGTGGGCCCCAGAAGTGGATTTCTGCACTATCTATCTTAGTTTACTCATTTTTTGTAAACCTAGGTTACTAGTTTAGTATTTAAACAACTTTTAGAGACTTATTTTGTATCTCATGACATTCTTAGATCTGAATTTTTATAATCTTTGACGGCATGAGTCTCTAAACTCCATTGTTGGGGGTGAGGAGCTCTGCAGTGTCTCGATGAAGTAATGCAATTATTTCTGTTTTCCATTAAAGCATGCTTGTTCCTATCTAAGATGTTCATTCGCGCTTCACTATGAAGAAGGTGATGATCCGTGACACTCATCACCTTCCTCAATCCATGAACGTGTGCCTGACAACCACCTCCGTTCTACATCAAATTGAATGAGTATCTCTTAGATTTCTTAATTAGAATCTTCGTGGTATAAGCTAGAATTTATGGCAGCATTCATGAGAATCCAGAATGTCTAAACCTTGTCTGTGGTATTCCGAGTAGGATTCAATGATTGAATGGCTGTGACGAGCTTCAAACTCGCGATTGTTGGGCGTAGTGACAGACGCAAAAGGATCAATGGATCCTATTCCGACATGATCGAGAACCAACAAATGATTAGCCATGCTGTGACAGAGCATTTGGACCATTTTCACTGAGAGGATGGGAAGTAGCCATTGACAACAGTGACGCCCTACATACAGCTTGCCATGGAAGGAGCCTTGCGTGTGTGAAAAGGAGGACAAGAGAAAAGCTGAAATTCAGAGGACAAAGCATCTCCAAAACTCCAACATATTCTCCATTATTGAGTAACAATTACTTATTCCAAACACTTTCACTTTTTACAATTAAATTCAAAGAACCTTATTGGCATCCTGACTAAGATTAATAAGATAACCATAGCTTGCTTCATACCAACAATCTCCGTAGGATCGACCCTTACTCACGTAAGGTATTACTTGGACGACCCAATGCACTTGCTGGTTAGTTGTGCGGATTGCAAAGGTGTGATTGCAATTTCGTGCACCAAGTTTTTGGTGCCGTTGCCGGGGATTGTTTGAGTTTGAACAACTAAAGGTTTATTTTGTTGCTTAGATTAGGAATAATTTATTTTTGTTGCTATAGAGTCATTAAATCTGAGTCCTTTATTTTCTTTTCAATTTTTTTTAAAATATTATTTTTCCTTATTAATTTTTAATTTTTATGTGAGTTTAGTTTTATACTTTAAGTTTGGTGTTAATTGCATATTTCATATTTTCCTTTAAATTTTTGAATTTGTGTTCTTTATTTTTCCTTGATCTTCAAATTGTTCTTGTCAAAATTTCTTGTTTGATCTTTGATTTTTCCTATTTTGTGTATTTTTCGTGTTTTCCTTGTGTTTTTTTAAAATATTAGTTTTCAAAAAATATATTTTTATATACAATATTAAAACATGTTACATTTATAGCTCAGTTGGCTAGAGTGTTGGCTTATGTTCTTGGCAATTGGGTATCTTTCTTTTTAAAACTTTTTTCAAAAATAAATTTTCTTTGATTAAATCATGTGCCAAACTTTAAGTTTGGTGTTTTCTTGTTAATCTTTCTTTAATTTTCGAAAATTTTATTGTGATTTTCTAAAAATTTTAAGTTTGGTGTTCTTTCTTTTGTTCTTGGTGTTCTTGTAAATCTTCAAGGTGTTCTTGAGTCTTCCTTGTGTTTTAATCTTAAAATTTTTAAGTTTGGTGTTCCTTGGTATTTTCCCTCCAAAACTTTCGAAAACAAGGAGCATTAGATCTAAAAATTTTAAGTCTTATGTCTTTTGTGTGTTTTTCTCTTTCATCATAAAATTCAAAATTCAAATATATATATATCTTTTCTAACTAATTTTAAGCCATATTTTCGAATTTTTTTCATATAAAAATTTAGATTTCAATTTCAAAATTTTTCAAATCTTATCCTTTTAAGATTTAAAAATTTTTTTTATCTTTTTCGAAAATATCCTAACCACTTTCTCTTTCCTCACTTTTTCGAAAATCTTCATAAAATATTTTTAAATTCTTTTTTATTTTATTTTTATTTTTATTTATTTTTAATTTTATTGTCGTCTTTATTTTATTCGATTTTATTATTATTATTATTTCAAAATTTTTATATATAATAAAATAAATAAAATAAATTCACATCATCTCCCTTTCTCCATTATGGACTTAAGTGGAAATAAACAGTCCAAAAGGACTCTGGGGTCATATGCTAACCCCACTACTGCTTCATACGGGAGTAGTATCTGTATACCCTCCATCAGAGTCAGTAGCTTTGAGTTGAACCCTCAGCTTATTATCATGATGCAGCAAAGTTGCCAATATTCCGGTCTTCCACAGGAAGAACATACAGAGTTTCTGGCACAGTTTTTACAAATTGCTGACATAGTACATGATAAGGAAGTAGATCAGGATGTCTATAGACTGTTACTATTTTCATTTGCTGTAAAAGACCAAGCTAAGAGGTGGTTAAATAACCAACCTAAGGACAGCATAAAGACATGGAAACAGCTGTCAGAAAAATTCCTGAATCACTATTTTTCTCCAAAACGGATGACACAGCTAAGGCTGAGCATCCAAGGCTTTAAACAAGGAGATAATGAATCCCTTTATGATGCCTGGGAGAGATACAGAAAGATGCTAAGAAAATGCCCCTCTGAAATGTTTTCAGAGTGGGTGCAGTTAGACATCTTCTATTATGGGCTTATAGAGAGAGCTCAGATTTCTCTATACCACTCAGCTGGTGGATCTATACACATGAGAAAGACAATAGAAGAATCTCAAGAGCTCATTGATACAGTTGCCAGAAATCAGCATCTGTACCTGAGCAGTGAACCTTCCTTGAAAGAAGAGACCAAAACAGTAACTGCTGAACTCAGTCCTGCAGAACAAGTTACTTAATTCAATTAGCAACTGGATTTTCTAACAAAACAGCTAGCCAAATTCAAGGAGATACTACAAGAAACAAGAATGGCTAATATGAATATGGAAGTACAGTTAAAGCAAACAGAACAGCAGTTATCAAAACAAATAACAGAAGAGTGCCAAGCAGTTCAATTAAGAAGTGGGAAAACATTAAATACCTCACTTCAAGGTAGCAGAAAGCCAAGAAATGAGCAAACTACCCAAAATCCATCCGAGGACAGTAAGAGCCCAGAGAGGAATAATTATGGCGCTCAAATGCCAGAAAATGGGTGGAAAGCTGGTGTTAAACGCCCAAATCATGCTCAGTCCTGGCGTTCAACGCCAGAAACAAGCAAGGAATTGGCGTTGAACGCCCAAAGGGAGCACAGTTCTGGCGTTCAAACGCCAGAAACAGGTAAGGAGTTGGCATCTAACGCCACTCCAGCTTCCACCCCTGGCATTCAAATGCCAGTGGGAGATCAGATACATACAAGTGCTGATAGCAACCCTCTAAAAAGGCTTCTCAATCCACATCTGTAGGCAATAAACCTACAACAACTAAGGTTGAGGAATATAAAACCAAAATGCCTTATCCTCAGAAACTCCGCCAAGCGAAACAGGATATGCAATTTGCTCGCTTTGCAGACTACCTCAGGACTCTTGAAATAAAGATTTCGTTTGCAGAGGCACTTGAGCAAATACCCTCTTATGCTACGTTCATGAAAGAGATCTTAAGTCATAAGAAGGATTGGAGGGAAACTGAAAAAGTCTACCTCATTGAAGAATGCAGTGCAGTCATTCTGAAAAGCTTACCTAAGAAGCTTAAAGATCCCGGAAGCTTTATGATACCATGCACATTAGAAGGTACTTGTACCAAGCAAGCTCTATGTGATCTTGGGGCAAGTATTAACCTAATACCTGCAGCTACTATCAAAAAGCTTGGGTTGACTGATGAAGTTAAACCAACCCGAATATGTCTCCAACTTGCTGATGGCTCCATTAAATAACCATCAGGCGTAATTGAAGACATGATTGTCAAGGTTGAGCCATTTGCCTTTCCCACTGACTTTGTGGTACTGGAAATGGAGGAGCACAAGAGTGCAACTCTCATTCTAGGAAGACCTTTCCTAGCAACTGGACGAACCCTCATTGACGTCCAAAAAGGGGAAGTGACCCTGAGAGTCAATGAGGACGAGTTTAAGTTGAATGTTGTCAAAGCTATGCAGCATCCAGACACCCAAAATGACTGCATGAGCATTGATATTATTGACTCTCTGGTAAAAGAGGTCAATATGACTGAGAGTCTCGAATCAGAGCTAGAGGATATCTTTAAAGATGTCCAGCCTGATCTGGAGGAACCAGAGAGAATAATAGAACCTCTGAAAATCCCTCAGGGAGAAGAAAAACCTCCCAAACCCGAGCTCAAACCATTACCACCATCCCTGAAATATGTATTTCTGGGAGAAGGTGATACCTTTCCTGTAATCATAAGCTCTACCTTAGAGCCATAGAAAGAAGAAGCACTAATTCAAGTGCTAAGAACACACAAGACTGCTCTTGGATGGTCCATCAGTGATCTTAAGGGCATTAGCCCAGCCAGATGCATGCACAAGATCCTATTGGAGGATGATGCTAAGCCAGTGGTTCAACCACAGAGGCGGCTGAATCCAGCCATGAAGGAGGTGGTGCAGAAGGAGGTCACTAAATTACTAGAGGCTGGGATTACTTATCCTATTTCTGATAGCCCCTGGGTAAGCCCTGTCCAAGTCGTCCCTAAGAAGGGTGGCATGACAGTGGTTCATAATAAAAAAAATGAACTGGTTCCTACAAGAACAGCTACAGTGTAGAGTATGTGTATTGATTATAGAAGGCTCAATACAGCTACCAGAAAGGATCATTTTCCTTTACCCTTTGATAAAACACTATTTTATGGTTTATCTTATGCTCAATTGAGTGGTTTTTATCAACTCTTTACTCACTTATTCATACAATTCGCATGTTTTACATTTTCCTTCCTGATTTTGTGCTATGATTGAAAACATGCTTCTTTGATCTTATATTTGCTTATTATTAATTCTCTCTTATTACCATTAGATGCCTTGATATGTGTGTTAAGTGTTTTCAGATATTATAGGGTAGGAATTGCTTGGAGGATGGAAAGGAAGCATGCAAAAGTGGAAGGAATACAAGAAGTTGAAGAAGTTGTTAAGCTGTCCAGCCTGACCTCTTCGCACTCAAACAACTATAACTTTAGCTACAGAGGTACAAACGACGCGGTTCTAGTTGCGTTGAAAAGCTAACGTCCGGGGCTTCGATTTGATATATAATTTGCCATATCTGCCCCGAAGTTAGGCGACGCGAACGCGTGAATGACGCGTCCGCGTCGCATCTGCGAACCTCAATCCGCGCAGCCGCGTGGACGACGCCTCCGCGTCACTTTGCCGCGACCTGTACGGACCAAATTGCACAATCACCGACTTCTGGGCTGTTTCTGACCCAGTTTTTGGCCCGGAGAACACAGATTAGAGGTTATAAAGTGGGAGAATGCATCCATTCATGATCATGCTCTCATAATTCACAATTTTAGGTTTTAGATGTAGTTTTTAGAGAGAGAGGCTCTCTCCTCTCTCTTAGGATTTAGGATTAGGATTTTTAGAAATTAGGAATTTATCTCATCTTCATATCAGGTTCAATATTCCTTTTTCATTACTTGCTTTTCAATTTAGTATGAATTCTTCTATGTTACAGATTACTCTTTCGAATTAATGTTATTTGAGGTATTTCAGTTAATGTTGCTTTCTTTTATTTATGTTATTGATTATTCCCAATCTGAAGACATTTTTATTCCAGTAGATTTAATTCCTTTTCCTTTTGGTATTGGTTAAGAAATCAGTAACTCAGGAGTTATCTTAGCTCAACATAATTGATAACTGTTATCTTTGCTAATTGAACTGAACTTCAATAATCCCAACCTTTTCTTAGGAAATAAATAGGATTCGAAGGTCAAACTAATTAGTCCCTTGACTTTCCTTTGCTTTAGCAAAGGTTAGCTAAGTGGAATTAAGATTCAACTTTCATTATTATTGATAAGAATAACTAAGTCTGGACTTCCAATTTCTCATACCTTGCCAAAGGGTTTGCTTTACAGTATTTATTTATTTTAATTGCCATTTAAATTATTTTCCATGTTAATTCTTCATTCTCAAACCCCAATTTACAATCTCCATAACCAATAATAAGAACATACCTCCTTGTATTTCCTTGAAAAGACGACCCAAGGTTTAAATACTCGGTTATCAATTTTAAAGGGGTTTGTTACTTGTGACAACCAAAACGTTTGCACGAAGGGATTTCTATTGGTTTAGAATCTATATCTACAACGCGACTATTTTTATAAAATTCTTTACTAGCAAAAATCCTAACGTCACCCTTCATAGACTAGATGCTAGAAAGACTAGCAGGTCATGAATACTACTGCTTCCTGGATGGATATTCAGGTTATAATCAAATTGCAGTAGATCCCCAAGATCAAGAGAAAACAGCATTCACATGTCCATCTGGAGTATTTGCATACAGAAGGATGCTGTTTGGTCTGTGCAATGCACCTGCAACCTTTCAAAGATGCATGCTCTCTATTTTCTCTGATATGGTTGAAAAATTTCTCGAAGTCTTCATGGATAACTTTTCAGTATTTGGAGACTCATTCAGCTCCTGTCTTGACCATCTAGCACTTGTTCTAAAGAGGTGCCAAGAGACTAACCTGGTTTTAAACTGGGAGAAATGTCACTTTATGGTGACTGAAGAAATTGTCCTTGGGCACAAAATTTCGAACAAGGGAATAGAGGTGGATCAAGCTAAGGTAGAGGTAATTGAAAAATTACCACCACCTGCCAATGTTAAGGCAATCAGAAACTTTCTGGGGCATGCATGATTCTATAGGAGGTTTATAAAAGATTTTTCAAAAATTGCCAAACCTTTGAGTAATCTGCTAGCTGCTGACACGCCATTTATCTTTGATAAAGAGTGTCTGCAGGCGTTTGAGACTCTGAAAGCTAAGCTAGTCACAACACCAGTCATCTCTGCACCAGACTGGACATTACCATTTGAACTAATGTGTGATGCCAGTGACCATGCCATTGGTGTAGTGTTGGGACAAAGGCATGACAAGCTTCTGCACGTCATTTACTATGCCAGTCATGTTTTAAATGACGCATAGAAGAACTACACGACCACAGAAAAAGAGTTACTTGCAGTGGTTTACGCCATTGACAAGTTTAAATCTTATTTAGTAGGATCAAAAGTGATTGTGTACACTGACCATGCTGCTCTTAAATATCTACTCACAAAGCAGGATTCAAAACCCAGACTCATCAGATGGGTGTTGCTTCTACAAGAGTTTGATATAGAAATAAGAGACAGAAAAGGGACAGAGAACCAAGTAGCAGATCACCTGTCCCGAATAGAACCAGTAGAAGGGGCGTCCCTCCCTCTTACTGAGATCTCTGAAAACTTTACAGATGAGCAACTCTTTGCCATCCAGGAAGTGCCATGGTTTGCAGACATTGCAAACTACAAGGCAGTAAGATTTATACCTAAAGAGTACAATAGGCAGCAAACAAAGAAATTGATCACGGATGCAAAGTACTATCTTTGGGATGAACCATATCTCTTCAAGAGATGTGCAGACGGAGTAATCTGTAGATGTGTGCCTAAAGAAGAAGCACAGAAGATCCTCTGGCATTGCCATGGATCACAGTATGGAGGACATTTTAGAAGTGAGCGAACAGCCACAAGAGTCCTCCAATGTGGCTTCTACTGGCCTACTCTCAATAAAGACTCCCGAGTGTTTGTACTTAATTGTGACAGTTGCCAAAGATTTGGCAATATGCCTTACAGTTATGCCATACCTCAACAAGGGATCTTGGAGATTGAGTTGTTTGATGTATGGAGTATTGACTTCATGGGGCCATTCCCACCATCATACTCAAACACTTATATTTTGGTGGCAGTGGATTATGTATCCAAATGGGTAGAAGCTATAGCAACACCCACTAATGATACTAAGACAGTACTGAAATTTCTCCAGAAACACATCTTCAGCAGATTTGGTATCCCTAGAGTACTAATCAGTGATGGGGGCACTCATTTCTATAATAAATAGCTTTACTCTGCTTTGGTTCGATATGGAGTCAGCCACAGGGTGGCCACTCCATATCATCCACAGACAAATGGGCAAGCTGAAGTCTCTAATAGAGAACTTAAAAGAATCCTGGAACGAACTGTGATTAATCGTAGAAGGGATTGGGCAAGAAGCTTGGATGATGCTCTATGGGCATACAGAACAGCATTCAAGACTCCTATAGGAACTTCTCCATACCAGCTTGTGTATGGAAAAGTCTGTCGCTTGCCAGTGGAACTGGAACTTAAGGCCTACTGGGCAACCAGATTCCTAAACCTTGATACCAAATTAGCTGGAGAAAAATGATTGCTCCAGTTAAATGAGCTAGAGGAATTTAGACTCAATGCTTTCGAGAATGCAAAAATTTACAAAGAGAAAGCAAAAAGATGGCATGACAAGAAGCTGTCATCCAGAGTCTTTGAGACAGGGCAGAAAGTTCTGCTGTTTAATTCTAGGCTCAAATTATTCCCCGGAAAATTGAAGTCCCGATGGAGAGGTCCATATGTGATTACAAGTGTGTCACCATATGGATACGTGGAGCTTCAGGATAATGATTCTAATAAAAAGTTCATTGTTAATGGACAGAGAGTCAAACATTATCTTGAAGGCAATTTTGAGCAAGAATGCTCAAAACTGAGACTTGATTAAATCTCAGTAATAGTCCAACTAAAGACAATAAAGAAGCGCTTGTTGGGAGGCAACCCAGCCATTTACGAAGTTTATTTGTTAATTAATTAATTTTTACAAGTATATGTCAATTATCTTCAAGGTAAAATAGCAATTGCTTGAGTTCACAGAGTTACAGAAGGATTCAGAGGATAAAAACAGCAAAAACAAGCTCACTGGTGCGAAAAAGCTAGTAAGAGCTGTTTTGGGCGTTAAACGCCCAAAAGAAGCATCTACTGGGCGTTCAACGCCAGAAAGAAGCATTTTCTGGGCGTTGAACGCCAGAAAGAAGCACCTTCTGGGCGTTCAACGCCAGATTTGCAGCATCCTGGGCGTTCAGAAAAACGCCCAATGACAAGGGAGTTCCTGGCGTTCAACGCCAGCTAGAAGCAACAGCTGGGCGTTGAGCGCCCAGGAGAAGCTACACATGGGCGTTAAACGCCCAAAACATGCAGCGTTTGGGCATTTAACGCCAGGACTGTGGGGAGGAGGTAAATTCGTTTTTACTTCACATTTTTTTCCAATTTCCATATTTCAATTCATGATTTCTTGCATAAACATGTTCCAAACTATCATCCTTCAATTCCAAAAAATTTTAATCCTAAATTCTAAAATCCCTTTTTCAAAAAATATCAAATGTATCTTAATTCATAAACACAAATCCTTTTCAAATCCCATCCAACTTCTTTTCAAAATTCTTTTTTTAAAACTCAATCATCTTTTCAAATCTTTTTTTTAAAATAAAAATTCAGATTTATCTTTTTCAAATATCTTTCACAATTTTTAAATTTAAATTATATCTTTTTCCTATCATATTTATCTTTTACAAATCATATCTTCTATCTTATCTCTCTTCAAAATTTTTGAAAACCCACCCCATCCCTTTAAATCCACATTCGGCCTCCCTCCTCTCATCCACCATTCGACACTAGCTCTCCTTCAATCCCTCTCCTTTCTTTTCTTTTTTTTTGCTTAAGGACAAGCAAACCTCTAAGTTTGGTGTGTTTATTCGTGATCACTAAACCATACCCACTAAGATCATGGCTCCCAAGGGAAAACAACCCACTCCAAGAGGCAAGAAAGAGAGTATTCCAAAACCACTTTGGAATCAAGGGAAGTTCTTAACCAAAGAACATTCAGACCATTACTACAAAATAATGGGTCTAAGGTCAGTGATCCCGGAAGTCAAATTTGATCTGAAAGAAGATGAATATCCGGGGATCCAAGAGCAAATTCGAAACAGGAACTGGGAAATCCTAGCTAATCCTGAAACAAAGGTGGGAAGAAATATGGTTCAGGAATTCTACGCTAATCTGTGGCAAACAGACAGGCAGAGAATATCTGGAATTGCCCTCTATGACTATCAGACCTTGGTCATGGGAAAAATTGTTCACATCTACCCTAACAAAATCAGGGAGATCTTTAAGCTGCCTCAGCTGAAAGATGACCAAGACTCCTTTAATAGGAGAATGATGAGAACAAACAAGGGCCTGGACAAGATTCTAGAAGATATATGCATCCCTGGAGCCAGGTGGACCACCAGTACCAAGGACGTCCCAAATCAACTCAAGAGAGAAGATCTCAAACCAGTAGCCAGAGGCTGGCTGGACTTCATTGGGCATTCTATATTGCCTACCAGCAACCGTTCTGAAGTCACCGTTAGAAGAGCAGTGATGATCCACTGCATTATGTTGGGAAAAGAAGTAGAAGTTCACCAGTTAATTTCGTGTGAACTTTACATAATAACAAACAAGAACTCTAAAGACGCCAAATTGGCTTATCCAAGCTTAATCTCTATGCTATGTAAAGATTCTGTAGTAAAGATGGAAATAACTGAGTATATCTCAGTTGAGCGGCCAATCACCAAAATATCAATGGAAAAACAACAAGTGCAGGATGACCCCATCAAGAGGAGAGCACAGGAATTCCTCCCAGAAATCCCTCAAATTGAATAATGGGAGCATCTTGAAGCATCTATTACCAAGTTGTAAGAAGCTATGGACCAAATAAAGGAAGAACAGAATAGTCAAAATAGCATGCTTTGCAAATTGCTTAGGGAACAAGAAGAGCAAGGGCGTGACTTGAAGGAACTGAAGCGTCAGAAATTATCTCTTGAAGGACCAAGCACCCCACAGACTAGAGGAACATCCACTTCCCAAAATAAAGGTTGTTGAGTTCTAAATTTTAGCTTTATCTCTGTGATAGTTGTTATTATAGGAATTTACCTTAGAAGTTATATAGGAGTAGTAGTAATTAGTATATCTATTTTGATTTTATTTTCAATTAAGTTATAATTTATTTTTCTCATCATCATCAAACATGAATAAAATAGTAGATTTTTAGAATAAAGAGGTAATTTATATTTTTCGAGTTTTTAATAAGGAAAATTCTAACTATTTAGATGTGGTGGCAATACTTTTTATCTTCTGAATGAATGCTTGAACAGTGCATATTTTTTATATTGAATTTCATGAATGTTAAAATTGTTGGCTCTTGAAAGAATGATGAACAAGAGAAATATTATTGATGATCTAAAAAATCATGAAATTGATTCTTGAAGCAAGAAAAAGCAGTGAAATAAAAGGGGAATCATTGGATAAAGAAAAAGAAAAGCCAATAACCCTTAAAACCAAAAGGCAAGGGTGAAAAGGATCCAAGGCTTTGAGCCTTAATGGAAAGGAGGGCCCAAGGAAATAAATCCAGGCCTAAGCGGCTAAATCAAGCTGTCCCTAACCATGTGCTTGTGGCATGCAGGTCCAAGTGAAAAGCTTGAGACTGAGTGGTTAAAGTCATGATCCAAAGCAAAAGAGTGTGATTAAGAACTCTGGACACCTCTAATTCAGGACTTTAGCAAAGCTAAGTCACAATCTGAAAAGGTTCACCCAGTTATGTGTCTGTGGCATTCATGTATCCGGTGGTAATACTGGAAAACAAAGTGCTTAGGGCCACGACCAAGACTCATCAAGTAACTGTATTCAAGAATCAACATACTAAACTAGGAGAATCAATAATACTATCTGAATTATAAGTTCCTATGGATGCCAATCATTCTGAATTTCAAAGGATAAAGTGAGATGCCAAAACTGTTCAGAAGCAAAAAGCTACTAGTCCCGCTCATCTAATTAGAATCTGAGCTTCACTTGAAACTCTGAGATATTATTGCTTCTTAATTTCTTTTTATCCTACTTTATTTATCTAGTTGCTTAAGGACAAGCAACAGTTTAAGTTTCGTGTTGTGATGAGCGGATATTTTATACGCTTTTTGGGAGTAATTTCATGTAGATTTTAGTATGTTTTAGTTGGTTTTTAGTAGATTTTTATTAGTTTTTAGGCAAAAATCATATTTCTGGATTTTACTATGAGTTTATGTGTTTTTCTATGATTTCAGGTATTTTTCTGGCTGAAATTGAGGGAACTGAGCAAAAATCTGATTTAGGCTGAAAAAGGACTGCTGATGCTGTTGGATTCTGAGCTCCCTGCACTCGGAATGAATTTTTTAGAGCTACAGAAGTCCAATTGGTGCACTCTCAATTGGGTTGGAAAGTAGACATCTAGGGCTTTCCAGAAATATATAATAGTCCATACTTTGCGTGAAGATAGACGACATAAACTGGCGTTCAACGCCAGTTCCATGTTACAGTCTGGCGTTCAGCACCAGAAACAGGTTGCAAGTTGGAGTTCAACGCCAGAAACAGGTTACAACCTGTTGTTCAACTCCAGAAACAGCTCAGGCACGTGAGAACCTTAAGTCTCAGCCCCAGCACACGCCAAGTGGGCCCCAGAAGTGGATTTCTGCACTATCCATCTTAGTTTACTCATTTTCTGTAAACCTAGGTTACTAGTTTAGTATTTAAACAACTTTTAGAGACTTATTTGTATCTCATGACATTCTTAGATCTGAATTTTTATAATCTTTGACGGCATGAGTCTCTAAACTCCATTGTTGGGGGTGAGGAGCTCTATAGCGTCTCGATGAAGTAATGCAATTATTTCTATTTTCCATTCAAACATGCTTCTTCCTATCTAAGATGTTCATTCGCGCTTCACTATGAAGAAGGTGATGATCCGTGACACTCATCACCTTCCTCAATCCATGAATGTGTGCCTGACAACCACCTCCGTTCTACATCAGATTGAATGAGTATCTCTTAGATTTCTTAATCAGAATCTTCGTGGTATATGCTAGAATTTATGGCGACATTCATGAGAATCCGGAAAGTCTAAACTTTGTCTGTGGTATTCCGAGTAGGATTCAATGATTGAATGGCTGTGACGAGCTTCAAACTCGTGATTGTTGGGCGTAGTGACAGACGCAAAAGGATCAATGGATCCTATTCCAACATGATCGAGAACCAACAGATGATTAGCCATGCTATGATAGAGCATTTGGACCATTTTCACTGAGAGGATGGGAAGTAGCCATTGACAACGGTGACGCCCTACATACAGCTTGCTATGGAAGGAGCCTTGCGTGTGTGAAGAGGAGGACAAGAGAAAAGCTGAAATTCAGAGGACAAAGCATCTCCAAAACTCTAACATATTCTCCATTATTGAGTAATAGTTACTTATTCCAAACACTTTCACTTTTTACAATTAAATTCAAAGAACCTTATTGGCATCCTGACTAAGATTAATAAGATAACCATAGCTTGCTTTATATAAACAATCTCCGTGGGATCGACCCTTACTCACGTAAGGTATTACTTGGATAACCCAGTGCACTTGCTGGTTAGTTGTACGGATTGCAATGGTGTGATTGCAATTTCGTGCACTAAAAGCATTGACCAACTTTTTTCAAGAGTCTAGGCTTTCCTTTGATTGAGAATCCAACCATATCCTAGCTCCATCTCTAACAGCAAAAGGAAAAAGCATAAGTCTGTAGACCTCAGGATCCACTCCATTGGTCTTAACAATGTCACAGATTTGCAAGAATTTAGATAAGAGCTGATGTGGATCTTCCAGTGGAAGTCCATGGAATTTTCAATTCTATTGCATCAGAGAGACTAACTGAGGATTTAGCTCAAAGTTATTTGCTCTAATGGCAGGTATGGAGATACTTCTTCCATATAAGTCAGAAGTGGGTGCAGTGAAATCACCAAGAACCTTCATTGCATCTCCTTCATTATTCAATTTGGCTGCCATATCTATGTTTTCAGCTTCTTGTTCGAATAGCTCTATTAAGTTTCCCCTGGAGTGTTGTGCTTTAGCTTGTTGTAAATATTTTCTTAGGATCCTCTCAAGTTTAGGATCAAGATCAAAGAGAGGTTCTTTATTCTTGTTCCTGCTCATAAACAAGAAGAAAGAATGCAAGAAGAGAGAAAAAAAAGGATTCTCTATATCAGAGTATAGAGGTCCTTTGTTAGAGAGAGATAGATTAAGAAGAAAGGAAAAGAATATGTCCTTTAATGAGGATAGTTTTTGAAATTTAATAGAGAGAGCGGGGAAGATATTTTCCAAAATAGAGAGGGAGAAGAAGAGGAAATTTTCGAAAAAGAAGAGAGAGAAGGTAGTTAGGAGGTTTTGAAAAAGAAGAAAGAGAAGGGAAAATAGAAAGAGAATAAGATAAAACATGTAACTAATTAAGAAAGATTTAAAAATAAAATAAGATAAAAGATTAAAAACGATTTGATTTTAAAAATTTAAAATTAAAATTGGAAGAAAAAGTCAACAAGATAATATTTATAATTGAAAGATTTAAAAAAGATTTGAAACGATAAGATTTAAAATTTGATTTTTTAAAAAGATTTGAAAGATAATATAAGATTTGATTTTAAAAATTTAAAGTTGGAAAGAGGAAGTCAAACGAAGAAAGATAAGATTTGAAAGATTTGAAAAAAATTGATTTTTAAATTTGAAATTTAAAAATTTTGAAATTTGAATTTTGAAATTTAAAATTTGAAATTTGAATTTTGAAAACTTGAATTTTGAAATTTTAAATTTTGAATTTTAAATTTTGAATTTTGAAAATTGAATTTAAATTAGGATAAGATAAGATTTTGAAATTTGAATTTTAAGATTTGAATTTAAAATAAGATAAGATAAAATTTTGAATATTAAAGAAAAAGATAAGATAAAGATTTGAAAAGATAACAAGAAAGTTAAAATTTGAAGTTTGAATTTTTGAAATTTGAAAATTTAAAAATAGACACCAAACTTAAAATTTTTTGAAATTAAAAACACAATTTTTGAAATTTTGACAAAAAAATTTTAAAAAATTTCTAAGATCAAACCAAGAAAAATACCAAGAACAATTTGAACACAATGAAGAACACTCACGAACACTTTTCGAAAATTTAAGAAATGAAGAACACAAAGAGATACCAGACTTAAAAATTTTAAGATCTAATAACACTAATTTTTGAAAATTAGAGGAAAAACAACTAAAAGGCACCAAACTCAAAATTTTTAAAATCAACTAAGAACAATTCGAATATGAAGAAGGGAAATTAAGAACACCTTCAAAAATTTAAAGAAAAAGATAAAAACAGAGGGGACACCAAACCTAAAAACTGACACAAGACTCAAACAAAAGACAAAGATTACTAAAGAAAAGAAAAGATTTTGAAAAATTTTTGAAAAAGAAAACAAGAAATATGTAAGACTCAAAGTAAGAAAATCAAAAGAAAATACATAGCCAAAAACAGAAAAGGTTTTGAAATTTTTATTAAAAGAAAACAAAAGACACAAACAAAAGAGCAAATAAACCATAAATAATACCTAATCTAAGCAACAAGATAATCTGGTTGTTTGTCAAATCAGAAAAATCCCCGACAACGGCGCCAAAAACTTGGTGCACGAAATTGGTTCCGCATGTTTCGCACAGATAGACCGGCAAGTATACCGGGTCGTCCAAGTAATACCTCAGGTGAGTGAGGGTCGATCATACGGAGATTGTTAGTTTGAGCAAGCAGTGGTTATCTGGCAGATCTTAGTTAGGCGGATAAAAATTATAAGTTGTCACGGAAAACGCATAAAACAGAATAAATAAATAAAACGTTACTAGATAGGTGGAAAATCAATGGTATAAGAACGGTCGAGGCTTCGGAGATGCTTTGTCTTTTCGGATTAACTTTTCGTACTGTCCACTTGAATAACTTTATGATTCCTTCAATGGCAGTCGTAAGTGATTAACTCATGTCCTCTCATCAAGTTAACCTCCTTCACTGCAGCAATCCAACATGTTGCAAGTGACTCATGTCCTCTCATCAAGCCACCTCTAGGTTTCTCATTGTAGCTGAAGATGAAGCTCTAAGCAATCCACTCCCCTTCATGACCCTACTCAAGGTGCCACAGACAAGGCAGATCTTTCGGATCAGGGAACGCTACTTCTCAGACTCTAACCTTAGCGCCATAGAGACCTTACTTACCCACGGTCAACGGGATTTCATGTCATGTATCCAAAGTTGCCCAGGTACTCTATTGGAATCCGCAATGCAATCTCCAGCTTTGGTTCAATGCTATCTGGGTCAAGACTCGCACGGAACCCATGTAGAACAAGGTGATTGTCACGGGTCACCCTCAATTCATAAGATGAAGAATGAGAATGCATAAGAGAATAGAATCAGACATATTGAACTAGAACAGTAATATTATTAATCCATGAAACCCAACAGATCTCTTAACCTTAACCTTAGGAGGTTAGTGACTCATACTGTACAATATGATGTTCGAAAATAAAGTAGGGGAAGGAAGAAGATCCTAAACAAGGGTGATCTCCCCTATATATACTAATCTAATAACTAAGAATTACAGAAATAGGATAAACTAGGTTGATAGTGCAAAATACACTTCTGGGGCCCACTTGGGGAGTGTTTGGGCTGAGCTTGAGTGTCTTCCACGAGCTAGTACCCCTTGGGGGCATTGAATGCTGGCTTGGGACTCTCTTTTGGGCGTTGGATGCCAGCTGCTCCCCTGTGGGCGCTGGACGCCGGGAATGGGGCTGGTGGCTGGCGTTGAAAGCCAGTTTTGGACCTTCATTTCCAAAGCAAAGTATGGAATATTATATATTTCTAGAAATCTCTGGATGTTAGCTTTCATATCCATTGAGAGCACACTATTTAGACTTTTGTAGCCCAAGAAAATCTCCTTCGAGTGCACGGAGTTCAGATCCTGACAGCATCTGCAGTCCTTTCTCTGTCTCTGAATCAGACTATTGCTCAAGCTCCTCAATGTCAGCCAGAAAATACCTGAAATCACAATAAAACACACAAACTCAAAGTAGAATTAAAAGATGTGAATTTTGCACTAAAACCTATGAAATATAATAAAACTCAAACAAAATATACTAAAAACTATTTGAAAATGATGCCAAAAAGCGTATAAAATATCCGCTCATTATCGGTACTTGCGTGTTGAGCTTATCCACAATTAATCGCAGTTAGTTACTCGTGGTTAAAAATACAGCAAAAAAGGGATGAGAGACTGAGATAATATCGGCCCAGAGGCTGAGAAGGAGGGACGAGTTACTTAGGTGGCAAGTAAGAGGATTTGGGGTCTCTATGAGTCATTTGCGGAATAATAATCAGAAATAAAAGTGAATTCCCAGCTCAAAAAGTCTCTAGTAAGAAAAATAAATCAATGGCAAGCAAGTGTTTACTTTTTACTAGTCAAATTTGACTTAGAGAAATTAATTACCTCCATAAAGTCAACTTTGACCTATTAATTACCATTTTCTAATTTATTTTTGTTTTTTTTATTATTAGGCCTGCTTCACTAATAATTATTGGGTCGTGGTTCAGGATTTGGCAGAATAAGTTACAAAATAGCTAGAAAAGTCAGTTTACCGAAAATCAAATTCTTACACTGTTCCTCTTCAGAGAGGTACTTTTATTTTAATTATTCAATTAATTTTTATTCTTGATATATTTATTGTTGTTATTTTTTATTGATCTGCTTATGTTTGTTTTAATTTTTTTTACTGATCTTGAATTTTTTTTTATCCGCTTATCTTCATTTAATTTTTTACTAAAATGTATATTTGTTAGTTTTGAATTTTTTTTGTTGCATATTTTTATGTTGCTGATCTGTTTATGTTGATTTTGTTTTTTTACTGATATGCTTATGCTGCATATTTTATATTGATTTGCATATTTTGTTATTTTTTGCATACTTATTATTGTTTGGTGTTGGAGTTTTAACATCTATAACATTATATTTATTTGTGACAATGTAGATGCCTTAAGAATTTTTGGAGAGTTGGAAAGTGACCATGGCTGATGAATTGAAAACTCAAATATATCTTATTTGATTTATTTATAATTTGATGATTTAGTGTAATGTTTTAACTTGTTAGTTATTATGTTAAATTTGCTTGAAATTCAATTTTGTTATTGATATGCTATAAGATTTTTCTAGATTATAGGTTATAGGGATAAGTAAGAGCGGGACGGGTATCCACAGAAATGTGTTAAGGTGCAGGATCTTACTATTCATAGGTGGTAAGAGAATGAGGTCTATATAGATTAAGGTAGGACAGAACAGAATCGAATAGGGCAAAAATCCGTTCCGTCCCATTGTCATTTCTAAGTGAACGATCCAATTGGCTCACTTGAAGTTTTTGCACAAATTTTGCATAATGAACAACTAGTGCGAAGGCATGTAGTTGTTCTAAATTTATTAAGTATTATACATGTTCTGTTATTATTTTTCTGTTAAAACAAATATCAGTAACACATAAATTAAAACATACTTTATAATTAACTAGAGACTAAATATATTGTGTTCAACATTGTTTGAGTCATAAATTACCACACTTACCCTTACTTCCCTCTACCATGACAGTCAAACCTTCTGTAAGGCCTTATTATTCAACCGTGGCTCTCAAAGAATTCTCAATCCTTGAGTAGTAAGGATGCTAACTATTTCATGAAAAATAAAGGTGTGTCAAACCACACACAGTTTCAAATAAATACATATACGGAGAAAGAGAAAGTTTAGAAAATTAACTCTTTATGTAGTCAAATAATCAACTTTTTAATTTTTTTTTTAAAATTTAAAAGATTAATTTTACATAAAAATATACGCGTCCTTTTTTCCTCTTTTACCTCTTTTTTCATTTTCTTTTCTCTCTTTTTCTTCTTATTCTTCTTTTCCTCCATGCCTCTCCCTCCGCGTCTCTCCTTTTGTGCCACGTCTCCCTCCATCATCATCATCATTTTGGAGGTTCTTGTAGAATGATTTTAGATATTTTTTTGTTACCTTTCATATATTTTTTTGTTAGATTTTGAATATTCGTTTTATAATGATTTTGGATGTTTCTTTTTATTTAGTGTTAG
The DNA here is from genome assembly GCF_003086295.3 of Arachis hypogaea. NCBI lineage: Eukaryota > Viridiplantae > Streptophyta > Magnoliopsida > Fabales > Fabaceae > Arachis > Arachis hypogaea. The sequence goes on along the minus strand of NC_092041.1, from coordinate 100,615,755 downwards.
ATTTTTTTATGAAAAATATTAGAAACCATTAGAATTTATTATTTTTTGTTATCAGTTAGCCATTAATATTTTAAAAGTATGTGTTAAAATATGTTATTGAATTACTAAACTAAAAGAATTTAGTTAATGATTAAAACTTATGGTCCTCTAGCATTTCTCTTCTTTTATTATATTTTGGTTGTTTCTCTTTTTGTTTTGGATGTTTTCTTTTTTAAAATAAGAAACGTAAAAATAATCAAAACATAACAATCATCAATATCTAAAAATTTTAAAAATATAACATCCAAAATTATAAACAACTTAACATCTAAAATCTCTAAAAATTTTGAATCAAGGGCGCGGTGAAGGGAAGCGTATGCATGGTGGAAGGAAGTGTTGTGAAAGTAGACTCTTTTTTTGGGAGAAAAAAGATGTGAAAGAGAAAAGTAAAGTGACTAGGAGATTCAAATAATTTTTATTTTTTACTGTCATAGTAAAACAGAATTTTTGAAGTGAATTATATATTGGTATTTTTTGAATTTCTTTGTAATCCAACTAATAATTAACTATAGTTCACAAGTACTTTAAAAATAATAAAATTATTTTTTTGTTTTCAACTTCTATTTTTTTTTTACAAAATTATAAAAATAAAAAATACTGAAAATAAAAATACAAATCAAACATACGCTTATTTTTGCTCAAACTCATCAAAAGATGTAATCCCCAATTAAGTGTGTTTCATCGTCATCAATTCATCATCATCCTCTTCGTTATCTTCATTATTTTTATTGGTTTGTTGCTTCGGGAATTTGGCTCTTTTCTCTTCCTAAATCTCATCTAAACCTTTTGATTTACATTTATTCATAACCCTCAAGTTATTAGATCATGATTTGTTGAGTCTCAACCAACTTCTTCATTTGTAATATCTTTTTTCCTTTTCTTATTTATTTAGGTAGTATTTAAAAGAGAGATTAAAATTAAAAAATCAAGACCGGAAGATAAATACTAAGAGACATTAAGCTTCTGTATTATTTTTTGTGTAAACTGTACAAGATTTAATTATGTCCCAGTATTTTATTTAGTTTAAGATAAATAGAGACTAAAATAAATAAAATTACTTAATTACTTTTATTAATTAAAAAATAAAAAATAAAATTTTAATTCTAATTCCATTCCTTTCTCCCTTTCTACTTTCTCTGTTTCCCTTTTCATTTTCCTTTTGAGAATCATCATCATCGTATAATCATCATCATCATCGTGATCAGAGTGAAAGAAAGAAAAAAAGAAAATAATGTTAAAATAAAATTACAAAGATTATCCAACAAAAAGAGGGTGAAATGCTGGCACTCCCATGTCTCTAATTCTCGGATGGGTCCACAAGCAGCTCTTCCTTGGATCTGTGTCTTTTTTGTTGTTGTAGAGTTGACATTGGGCTACTGCAACTGGCGACGACACTAAGGAGAGAACCCGACAACACATAGACGATGATAGTGGTGGACGAAGAAGGCGAAGATGATGTTGTTGTGTTTGTCGATATTGTGGATGCCATTAATGAAGATGACACTGTTGCACCACGCTAGTTCTTGGTAGCGGGGTGGTCCGTGATAAAGGGAAGGTGGCAGCGGAGCACGCGCCAAGGCTGGCGATGATGAAGATGAGTGAGGGTGTGTTGAGAGAAGGGAGAGGGAGTGAGAAAAGAAGAAAGTATGAGAGGTGGGATGAGGGTATTTTAGGAACAAAATGTGATTTAAATTTCAGTTCCCCTTTTTAAAAATTTCAGTCGTTTGTCTCTCCACTTTTTGGAAGTATTGAAGGAACTGAAATTTTGTATCTCGGAATCGAAATTTTAGTTCCAATCTCAGGCTAACAAATATGATACTAAATCTCAGTCCTCCTATCTCAGTCTCAGTATCTTTGAACAAACGTTACTTTAAATCCCACAATACATAATCATTTTGTTCTGAGAAGATTAATCAAAGGTTCATTTAATATCCAAACTTAATGCTGCTAGATTAACTTCGATTTGTTTTCATTCCAGATTTTTAAACACTACTAAAACATAGCCAATTACCTATGAATTTTGCTATGAATTTTGGCCAAAATTTTAAAATTTTTAGAACATCACAGTTTAAGTTGTCAAAGTAAATCCGCTAATTGAACCAATTTTTCATATGATTCACATGGTAATCAGTCAACTAATTAATGCGAGAAGCGATGATCATGAACAATGCAAGGTGCAAACACAAACCTTTGATTAATTTAAGTATGAGAGCGAAAGAAAAGTTATTCATATTATTTTTTAAAACTTTCTTATTACCGGACAAATCAAATTGAATTTATAGTTTTATAACTGTTGGTACGAATTTCGACTTATGAAGTAATTTTACTACGATTCGTCGAAATTTGGGAAAGATCGATAGATCAGGTTTTTGGCTATGCAGAACAACACTTTCAACTATAATAAGAATGATAGTCAAGGTCAAGGGCTTAATGATGAGAAATGAGGTGAAACCATAAAAACTACGTGATTAAATACAAGACACAATGAAAACGTGTGTGAGGATTAAATAGCAAGGCAGAATAGGACATGGGGGTGTCTATCATGAAGATCCTTCAAGGTCAAGGTAAAGTTGTGGTCAAGATTATTCAGAAGTAACTGATGCGGAATTTACAATCACAAACTAACCGGCAAGTGCACCGGGTCGTACCAAGTAGTACCTCAAGTGAATGAGGGTCGATCCCACGAGGATTGATGGACTAAGCAACAATGCTCAAGTGATTTACTTAGTTAGACTAACAGAAAATGGTGTTTTGAGATTTAATTGCATTAAACAGAAAATTCAGAGAATTAATAAAGCAAGCAGTAAGGTGAAGTATATATGGAAAAAAAATAGTTAAGGCTTCAGAGATATCTATTTTCCAGATTGACTTTTCTTACTAACTATTTTAATCATGCAAGATTCAATTCATGGCAAAGTATATGTGACTAAACCCCAATTCCTTAGACCTTTTTAGTCTCCTCTAACCGTCATCAACCGCCAATTCCTTGGTCACTTAATTCCAATTAGAGGGTGAAGTTCAATTCTAGTTTATATGCCACAGAAACCCTAATTACCCAAATATAAGAGGATTATATATCACGTATCCCGTTAAGTCCACATAATTAGAAGTTTAGGAGAAATTATTTTCAAGTTGTTGTTCAAGTAAAGAGATTTTCCAAGTTATACAATAACTCAATTAGAACCAAGGTCATACTTCCGTTCCACCCAAATTCATAAGATAAAGAACGAAAACAACTCTTGAATTATAAATCAGTACATGAATTAAAATAGAAAAATAATAGTATCAATCCATACAATAGATAGAGCTCCTAACCTTAATAGTGGAGGTTTAGTTGCTCATGGTGTAGAGAGAAAACTAGAATTTGTAAAACTGTAAAGTGCGGAATGAGGTAGAAGAGAAAAAGAAGAGCCCGAAGGGCTAATTCTTTTCCCTTTTATATCTAATCCTAATAAATGTAAAATATATTTTCTAAAATTAAAATAATATCTTTTCTTAATTATAAATAAAATCAAAATTAAATCAAAATTAATTAAGGTTGATGCGGAGCCTTGTATGAGTGCATGGGGACCACTGGCATTATTGGGATCCATGCTGAACTTGGGAATCCTCAAGTTCAGCGTGGATGAGGCAGTAGCTCCTTTCTTGTTCACTCATTGAATCCATGCTGAACTTGAATATTCTCAAGTTCAGCGTGGAATGATGTGTGGTTCTTAAGAATGCGCTGGACTCCACGCTGAACTTGAAAATTCTCAAGTTCAGCGTGGAGGAGGCTGAATGGGACTTCTTTTGTGATGTGAACCCACACTGAACTTGAATAATTTCAAGTTCAGCGTGGAGTGGACAACACCCATTCTTCACTCTCTCCATTCTCTAGCCTTGGCTTAAATTCTATGAAATTCGTCCAAAATACTACTTGAAATAAACAGAATTACACACAAGTGCAAATGTATTAAACTCAAAGTAGCATTCATAGCGGCTAAAATGTATTCAATTTTGATTAAACTTAGCAATTCAAGTGCAAATTCACAAGGAAAATATAGAGAAGATGTTCACGCATCAGTAACTCTATTCTTAGGATCTATAAATAGGAAAAGTTTAGAAGAAAAAGGGAACTTTAATAAAAAAAATACTAGATCATCACACAAAACTCTGTAAGAATTTCTAGTCTCAGTGACACAATGGAAGATCATGGATTGCAAATGCATGTGAGAGTTAGGAGCCTGTGTTATTTTATTGTTCTTCATTTTTCTTTCTTTTAATTTCTTTGTTTTAAATATTTCATTATTATTTTGTTTTCTGTTAATTTCCATTTCACATTGACATTTTCATTTATTCAAAACTCTCTTTTATTTATTTCACACATTTCCATATTATTTGTTATAATTTGCCATTCATAGTTTGACTCAGTTCGCTCTTTCCAGAGGAGTTGTATCTGCTTCCCGAGTTGAGATCTTGATACAAGCTTGATTCGACACTCTGTCGAGATTGTGTGAAAAGATGTGTATGCGATTACGCAGTGGTAAGTTAATAATCTATGATAGAGCCTCAATTTCGATGGATACGTCGAATATTGAAACAAGGATTCGAACCTTGCACCTCAACATAGCCTAGACATAACTCCACCATTGAGCCAATTGTCTTCCTAGTGCAACTTAAAGAAAGAACTTTTTGTTATATATATTTGTTCATAATATATATAATATAAAAATTCATATTATATTATAATTTATTTAAGTCAAATTTAAGTTATTTCAAATATTAATTTTATCTTTCAATAATAATATTGAATCTTTTATTTTTATTACTAATATTTTTGTTTTACTATAATTTTATATATTTATTTTATTAGAATTTATATAATTTATTAAAATAAATATTAAATATTTACATATTAAAATGTTAGTAAATATATGTATTTTAAATTGTAATTTTACATATTAAATGTTAGTAATTTATCAGTTGAACCAATGAACCAGCAGTTTGGCCGATTCAATCACCGGTTCGATTCTGACAACTATAGTTTAGAGAATCCTAGTACGGGGGTGTGTGGGAAGTGCTAGTACAATAAAGAATAACCCTTTGTATAATCTTGCACCACCTCCTTCGGGTTACCCCTCGATGGGTATACTAAATCATTACTTCCCTCATATGACAAATTATGGTGCACACCAATATTTGATGAATACTCCTCCTTATCTAGGATCAGTACCTTTGTCACAAACCTCTTTCATAATACCAAATATTCTTTCGACACAAGGCATAGGTGCAAGTAGATTATTACCCATGGGAGGGGCACATCTTTTTATTTTCCCAGATATGTCGAGATAGATTCCTGTCAGGATATCGAGAATAAACACCATGATTTAATAAATATTCTTACCCATCAAATGGCCACGATGCTAAATCCCATGTTAGAAAATAATAATGCTAGAATAGAGCAAGTTGCTCGAGGAGTCGATGATATTGCAGGAGCAATTAATCGACCTGTGATTCCACCTCTAGGAGAGTTTCATACTAATAATCCTTCTCTAATACTGAATAGGGAGAATACCAAAATATGGTATTAAATGAAGCCAGAGTAAATAACTTTGCTCAAGCTTATGGTCAAAACATAACTCAAGCCGTTGAGCAAATCTTGTATAGGGCAGTATTGAATATAGGAGTGACAAAATCAACCTTATTTTATATTTCCTTTTCAGATTATGTCTTACAATATGAACTCCCAAGGGGAGTTAAAACTCCTAAATCCCTTACAAAGTTTGCTGGAGAGAGTGAAAAATCGATTATAGAACACATTGCTCGATATACAGTCAAAATCGGTGATCTGATCAACAATGAATATTTAAAAATGAGGTATTTCCTTCTTCACTCACAAAAAATGCTTTCACTTAGTTTTCAAACTTGCAACCCAGTTAGATCTACAACTAAGTTCAATTGGAAAGGAGTTTTCATGATCAATTCTTTAGGAGAGAAATGAAGGTGACTTTGTCTAATTTATTCACTATAAAGAGAGAAAAAACTGAGTCGATCGATGACTATCTTTTTGGTTCAAGAATATGAGGAATAAGTATTTCACTCCTATTCGGGAACTTGAAGTAGTTAAGATGGCTATCAATGGGCTCAACTTCAATATTCGAAAGAAATTAGTAAATCAGCAAAAGAAAATCTTTCGTTAATAAAAAGGTGAATTTTGTTGATTGTATGAATGAGGAAGAGTCAAATAATAAATTTTCTTTTGCCACAGAATTGAAATATGGGCCACCTTATGTGTGTTGATCTCTTCTGGCAAAAGATAAAATCCCCTTGTCAGGGGAGAAGAGATACGCTTTTGACCTAACAAAAGATGAACAACTTTTTTGTATGTTCTTAAAAGATAAGCAGCTTTTACTCCATGAAGGAAAATGAATGCCATCCGTGGCTGAGATGAGAAACAAAAAGTTTTGCAAATTTTATCAAACTTCTAGATATTATACTAATAATTGTGTTCATTTCAGGAATTTGGTACAAAAAGCTATTGAGGACAGTCTACTGAAGTTTGCTAACAAGCCTAAGATGAAGGTAGACTCTGATCCTTTCCAAGTCACGTCGTACTTTGCTGAAATAAAAGAAATCATATTCTCAATTAACATCGCTTTCATCAAACCTACAAGAAAAGACCTACAAGAAAATATGATCAGTTCGAGTTGGATATGTTTGAAGCAGAGAGCCTATTTACCCAAAAGCAGGAGAGAACTTGTTGGATCTTTTGCTAAGACAAAGAGAGAAGGAAGAAAATGTATCGATATGCCCTCGTTGCAGTGTCTTGTTCGACACTTCAGTTGCTAAGGCTTTCAACTCATACAAAAAGAGTAGAGAGCGTATTCATTAAGAGGAATTTAGGCAAGCTCGACTAAAGCAAGGAGCTAAAGGTCGAGATTCTGCAAACGCTCCTGTAGAACAGCAAATGCGTACTGTGGTAATAATCGATCAAAAACCCCAGAGGTGTCAAATCGCACTAGAGTTCCTCCATCAAATGTGTCAAAAAATAAATGCATACAGAATAATGGTTCAAACTTCTCCAGGAATTTTAATTTTAATGTTCCTAGAGGAGGTCTTGGGAATTGGCTAGAGGCTATTAAAGAGGTGCCTTTTGACGAGGATCAGGTCAAAGAGGTGGTGGTTAATCCAGGTCTCAATGTAATTTTCAAGAAAGAGCTTCCTTCATTCCAAGAGTTATGGCTTAAGCACAGAATGCTTATGTCGATACACAGGGACTATATCTAGAGTTGAGCAAGGAAAGAAAGTCACCTAAGAAACAAGAACAGAAGGAAAAAAGGGTATCCTTGTGTAACGAACAAAAAGTGAAAGATGAGTCGAAAGAAGCTTCACTGAATAAGTTGATTCCTAAGGGAAAGGAAGAAGAAGCACTGACAGAAAATTTGATTCTAGTTTCAAGGATAATTTAGATGTGATGCTTGGAGAAATTGGTTTTGGGCATGTTGACACATTTTCTATTCTCCTTTTCAACTTCCAAGGCAACACTAAAGGGCCTTGGAATTTTCTCGAAGGAGACTGTGATGACATCATTCCAGGGGATGAATTTTGATTTGTCGAAAAAAGCATGGTTAAGGAAGGACTATTTAAAAGACCTGATGAGATCATCAAGGGTCACTTTCAACCATTACATATTAAAGCAAAGGTTGAAGGATTGGTAATCCATCACATATTAGTTGATGGAGGAGCGGCAATTAACCTATTGTCAGAAAGCATGTTACCGTTGTTCCAAAAAACAGTCGAGAATCTGATTAAAACAAGTTTGGTTGATATTAGATTAAATGGTAAGTCAAGAACAGCCTAGGGAATGATCCTGCTAAGGGTTAAAGTGGGAAGTTTCGAGCAACCTATGGTGTTCATAGGGTACCTACCAAGGCAACCTTCAATATGCTATTGGGAAGAGATTGGATCCATGGAGTAGGTCAATTCTCTCAACCCTGCATCAAAAATTGATGCTCTGGGATGAGAATGGGAGAATCAAGGAGATCGAAGTTGACAACAGCCCCTGCTATATTGAACAAATGAATATCAGCTTTAAAGATTATCATACCAGTGTTTGACTACTTGATATTGATATGAGCACCTTTAACCCCACTCTTATCAAAGGATGCTATGTAAGGGGTCATGGTATGAAACTGGTCCCTAAGGCCAAGGAGAGCTTGGCTGCATGATCCACTTAAATGGATATATCAAGCCATTGGGCTCGACTCTTAGCCTACATAGCTGAGAAGAAAGAGTGCATGGGGGAGTGTGCACTAGATTGTATATATGACCTCGACCCCTTAGGGTTTAAAAGGCCAGATTTAGTTTAAGAAGATTTGCACAATAAAAAAATTGAAGTATAAAATCCTCTTGACGAGATTGAAGGTGGAAAGAGTCGAGTGACTTACATCAGCCAATGTTTAGATCCTAATTCAAGAAAGAGCTAATGGAAGTCTTTAAGAGATACCATAATTGTTTTGCTTGGCAATATGAGAAAATACCTGGTCTGGATAGATCTTTGGTCGAATATAAACTTTCTCTTATTGAAAATGCTCAACCAATTAAATAGGCTCCTAAACATTTTGCTCCCGAAATTATGGTTAAGATCAAGGAGGAGGTCGAACACTTACTAAAAGCTAGGTTCATCCAAATAGCCAGGTATGTCGAATGGATTGCTAATATTGTGCCTGTTATTAAGAAAAATGGAAAGTTAAGAGTGTGCATTGATTTCAAGGATTTGAATAAGGCTATGCCAAAGGATGAGTATCACATGCCAATCGTAGAAATGTTGATCGATTCTGCAGCAGGAAGTGAACTTCTGAGCTTCATGGATGGATACTCAGGATATAATCAAATATTCATATCCCAGAAAAATGTGTCAAAAGCTGCATTTCGATGCCCTGGAGTCATTGGCACTTATGAATGGTTAGTTATGTCATCTGGGTTAAAAAAATGCTGGAGCTGCCTACCAGAGAGTGATAAATTTGATTTTTCATGATTTATTGGTAAGTTTATGGAAATTTACATTGATGATGTGATAGTAAAATCAGAGTCAAAACAAGCTCATTTATGTAATCTAGAAATGGCTTTTAAGCGAATAAGGCATCATCGCTCAAGATGAATTCATTAAAATGTGCTTTTGATGTATCTGCAGAAAACCTTTTGGGATTCATCGTGCAAAAAAAAGGAGTAGCCATCAACACTAATAAATGTCAGTCTATTTTCGACTTATCCCCTCATAAGAGTAAGAAAGAACTTTAATCTTTCTTAGGTAAAGTAAACTTTCTTCGAAGCTTCATCTCAAATTTATCTGGAAAAACAAAAATATTTACTTCTTTATTGAAATTGAAGCAGGGAGAAGAATTTAAATATCAGGAGGAGCACCAGAAAGCTTTCGACCAAATAAAGAAATATCTGACTTCACCACCAATCTTGGCACCAATCAAACAAGGTCGACCACTAAAATTATATATTGCTGCATCCGATACAACTTTAAAGAGCATGCTGGCTCAAGAAGACGAAGATCGCAACGAAAAAATAGTTCACTATCTGACTCAAATGTTAACTGATGTAGAAACTAGATATATTGCAGTAAAAAAAGTTTGTTTAGCCCTTTATTTTTCTTGGACTAAACTTAAAAGTTATTTAATTAGAAAGAATGTTTATGTTGTGTCGAAATTTGATGTTATCAAATACATGCTTTATTATACAATACTAAGAGGAAGAATTGGCAAGTGGATGTTAGGGTTAATCGAATATTCTTTGTTTTACGTCCCAGCCAAGGCTGTCAAAGGACAAGTGATTGCTAATTTTCTAACAGACCATCCTTGCGTTGATTGAATGACCCATACTTAGATATCTAGAGTTTAAACTCTGGAGGTTATTTTTCGATGGGTCGAAACATCAAAAATAGAGTAGGAGTGGGGATCTTGATAATCACCCCTGATGACATTTTGACCAAGTTCTTGTTTCGACTAGAGCCAGGTCTATCAAATAATAAAGTAGAGTATGAGGCTTTAATCATTCGCCTGGAAATTTTAATTGAAAAAGAAGCTCAAACAGTCAACATCTTGGGAGATTCACAATTAGCAATTCAACAATTGGCTAGAAATTATTGAATTACCAGTCAAAATTTAGCCAATTATTTTGTGGTAGCCGTTCGACTCTTAGCTGATTTCGACTCAGTTACAATAAAGCACATATTTAGAGAGTCGAATCAGGAAGCTAACGAGTTAGCTTAAATAGCTTCTGGTTATAAAATATCTCCCAAGTTGATAAAGGAGTTTAGTAAAATTGAAACCAACTTAACTCCTTTAGAAGTAAGAGGGGTTTGTTGTGTAAACGCTCTCGATCCAAATGATTAGAGACATAAGATCATCGACTTCCTTAAAAATTCCAATAAAAAAATAGATCAAAAAATTAAATATTTAGCATTAAACTTTGTATTGGTCGGGGGGATCTTTTCAAGAAAAGTGTCGATGTTTTTTTGCTCCAATGCTTAAGTACGCAAGATGTATATTTAACTATGGTAGAGGTATATGAAGGTATTTGCAGATCTCATCAAGCGGGTCAAAAATACATTGGACTTTATGCCAACAAGGATTGTATTGGCCTTCAATAATGAATGATTGTATTAATTTTGTTCGACATTGTGATCAATGCCAAAGATATGCACCAATCCAGAGAATCCAAGCTACAGATCTGCACGCTATAATTAAACCGTGACCATTTAAAAGGTGGGCTCTGGATTTAATAGGAAGGATTCAACCCCCTTCGACTAAGGGGCACAAGTTTATTTTGGTTGCGATTGATTATTTTACTAAATGGATGAAAGTTTTGCCCATGAAAGAAGTCACACAAGCCAAAGTAATTGATTTTATTGAAGAGTCACTTATTCATAGATTTGACATTCCTCAAACTTTGACTACATACTAAGGAACCATGTTCATAGGTCGACAAGTCAAAGGTACTGAGTCTAGAGGAATTAAACTTATACATTCGACTCCATATTATCCGCAAGCAAATGGCTAAGTTGAAGCTGTTAAGAAATCTCTAATTAGTTTGATCAAGAAACATATAGGGAGGCAGCCTTGGAATTGGCATAATACTTTAAGTAAAGTATTATGGGCATATAGGTGTTCCCCTTTAGAAGCCATAAGTTCAACTCCTTATGAGCTTGTATATGGTCAGAAAGCAGTATTGTCACTTGAAATAAATTTGCAAACAGTCAGAGTGGAAAAACAAAATGATTTATCTGTCAATCAATATTAGTCGAGTATGATGATGAATTAGACCAATTAGACCAATCTCGACTGATTGCTCTTGATCGAATAATTAGACAAAAAGAAAGTGTCGCTAAGTCATACAACAAGAAATCAAAAAGGAAAACGTTTACAGTCAGTGACTTAGTACTAAAATTAGTCATTCCTACTGATCAAGTTAAAGGAAAGTGATCTCCTTTATGGGAAGGACCTTTTCGAGTCGAAAAATGTTTAATGGCAATGCTTATGGATTAAGTGATATAACAACTACTCGACAATTAGGGCATATAAATGGTAAATACCTTAAGTTATATCATTGTAATTAAACAAAAGATGTGGGAAAAAGTGTAACACCCTCATTATCAGAATGTCACGCTTCCGGCTGTGCAACTCTAATAGCAAGAGGTATTACGACGATTTCATATACCGAATAATAAAATAGGAGCCTTTGACTCAAAACCGTATTTCAATTTCCTTTGAAAAAAAAGGGAAAAATACTTTATCTTGAAAACAGACAAGCATATACATATATACAAAAGTTATTACATAAGTAGCTTATGAATATAATATACATACAGAACTTACATTTCCTGTCCCTCTTTTAAAATACAATATTGATGGCCAGGGAAAAATAAATAACAATTAAACTAATATAACAACAAAATCGTATAAGGAAAGTTGCAATTAAACTCTTCGTAAGCCTTTTCGTTCGTCTCCTGAAAAGATAAAGCTGTAGGGGGTGAGAACCTAACCACACGGTCTCACCACGGAGTTTCAGAATTGCCATAAGAAGATATTTAATAAGAAAATTGTTTTCAAGCTCAGTGATTATCGTTGTCTTATGAATCCTTTGAAAACTGATGGTTTAACCATAAAAAATTCAAAACTTTTTTAAAGAAAATTAGTTAATTAACCAGAAATCCAAACTCCCTTTTCAAATAAAAGAATCTTAAAAGTTTCCTAATAGTATGAACAACCAACATGTTCCAAACATAGGTTCATTAGGTCTATGCTGAACCAGCTTGATATTACATACTTTACTAAACCACAACTCAAACCAATCACGGCCTCTAACCAATCACATAATCAATCACGACTTTAGGCCCAAACAGCTCAATGTACATCCAATTCACCACAACCCAACCAATTCCAGTCACTAACACAAGTAGTGAGACTCAAACACAATCAAGAGCAGTTACGTCAAGTATAGCAATTAGCAATTAAACAGAATTATTCACATAGGTAAACCAACTACAATATGCACACCCAAATAATGTCATATAGATGCATATGATGAATGCCTGCCCTATGGCTAATGAGCTCATCCGTCGGCTATACAGCCAACCCGACATGTCCTGGTAGGTAACCATTGGACAGTCCCTCTGTGCGCGCATCTCCAAGCTAAAAAATAATATCCATGGAGTCAAACTCCAAGCTCAAATATAATATTCCATGGAGTCAAACTCTAAGCTCAAATTTAATATAATATTGAAAATCCATATATATATGCATGCCCATGGGGAAATCCAAGGAGTTAAAGTGTCAGGTCACATCTTGCGATAGAGGGTCAACAGAGTATCGAATCCCAACCTGGAGTAGGTGGTAGCAAGCCACTACGTCAACCCAAGGAAACTCATGTCTCAGATAATTCAAATTCATAAGCCATATGAATAATTCAATCATAATTCATCAATATCCACATGATTCTCAATGTCATCTCATTCATCATCATACCTCAATCATACTCAATCATTATCCTTCATTATCACACTTTCCCTTCCATTCAAAAATTCTAATTCAAAACATAATTCATTCTTTTCTAAATGAATCAAACTTAAAACATATAATCTTTAAAACAAATATTTTTAAATAATTACTTCAAACGGAGCTTCCAATTTTTATAAAATTTCACCAGCATCTCTAAAACTCGGACTCTACCACCCTTTTTGGGTCTTATCCAAACATTCCTCAAGCCTTACTCAACCATTTCTAAATCTGAATCATTTTCCAAAATTTGACCAGTTCTAATATCAAATTATTTTCAAATTGAACCAGCTCAAATATTAAATCATTTATAAATCAAACTAATTCAAAATCAAAGCGCTTCTAAAATCAATTCATTTTCATTTCTCAAACCATTTCCAAAGCTGCATCATTTACATTACCAAATTAACTCCAAAACCAAGAAAAATCACTTTTCGTAATAACCAACTAAATAACTTTTCAAACCAATTTTTATCAACAACCGCACACCACTCAAGCAATCAAGCAATCAGTAATTATGTTCAGTAAACAACCACATCCACAAGACAAACATAATCATAGAAGTATATTTTTCACAATAATATCTATTTATAACAACTCTGTAATATAAAATAAATTTTAAGAAAAACTCCTACCTCCAATAATCAAAACTCATAAACCAAACGCGTCAAAGGAACCTTTTCTACCGGCCCACAACAATGGCAACCGCAACTCCAATCATGACATGCAGCAATCAGAACTCAACCCTACGTTACCAACATCTCAGAATCTCTAACGGATTATAACAGAGCACTAACTTTAAGGGGTTTCGGAAAAAAAATGCTTACTAAGAAGACAGGGGTTTCGGTGGCAGTTTCAGCAACCACAGCCGCCACAGCGCAGCTTCCAATAGAACCAAATAGAGCGGCGGTAACCTCTGAGCAACTCCGGTGAGTTTCATCAGCGGTGGTAAGAACGGCGGCCAAAGGGTGACAGCAACGCGACTCCACCACCAATGACCGAGAGGCACAACGATAGCGCTTCCCCACTCAACGGGGTTCTCTCTCTCAGTCGACCTTCCTCTATCCACAAGCTCCTCTCTCAGCGGACCAGAGAAGCAGAAATGGAGCTCCATCGTGATTCTCTTTCGCAAGCTGGCAAGGACGATGGTGTGGTGACTTCGACGACGGCGGCAAGGAGCACGGTGGCATGGGCACCATGACACACACCCTCTGCTCTTCTCACATGACCCACTTCTCCTTCTTCTCTGTATCGACGGCGTCCATGGCAGAACGGCGACGAAGGTACGGCAGCGGCTTTAGCAACAACTCCTCGCGAGCACTCCCCCTCTCTCTCTGCCCGATCTCTTCTTCACCATGTGTGTGTATGTTTGTTCAGTGTGTTGGTTGATAAATGAAAGCTGAGGGTGATGGTATGAGGGAGATGTGGGTGACGACGGTAACTGGCGGCGAGGCATGGCAGGTTCGGCGGCGAGGTGGGGACGGTAGTAGCAGGATGTGTGGCGGCGGTTCTCTTCTCTCTCTTGGTTACGTTTGTGTGTGAGTTATTTGTGTATGTGTGTCATGAATGAAAGGGGGTGAGGGGTGAGGTGAGTAGCGATGAGGCGGTGGGGTAAAAGGGTTAGGGTTTCCAATTTGGGAATTAGGATTTTGATTAGGAAGAATGGTTAGGACTAGTATAAGTATTTTTAATAAAATTGGGGTAATAGAGTAGTAATTTGAAATCAAATTTAATCAAATAATAATACCTATAAAAATACTATTTAATTATCAACTTACAATTTATTTTTCAAATAAAAACTCTAATTCAATAATTTAAGATAATCAAATTAATTTTTTTTAATTATAAAATAAAGTTCAAAATCTAATTATTCAAATTAAACCATATATCTAAAGCCCTTATTATTTTTCAATTACTCGAGCTTTCAAATCAATAATAAAAAAATCTAATTAATATAAAAATTACTAAAATTAATATCCTGAATAAATAAAATAAATCATAATTAATTTATTATTTAATTTCTAAAAAATATGAGGTCTTACAAAAAGCTTACAAAGAGTGAAAGTTCATATGAAAGCTTTGACAAAAATGCAATAGTTTAAAATAAAGACCTAAACTTAAGCTTCATGTCCTCTTGTTGTTTACCCAAGATGGCAGAAGCTTTGATTGTTTCCTCTTTGGCTTTGATGGTTTGATTAACAACTTCGACAAGAATAGGATGACCCAAAGTCTTTGATGTATGAACTTGATTTATCTTGTGAAGCTGCAGATTAAGTGTTACATTAGTAGCTTCGACCATTGCCTTACTGAATTTCAGTTCATCCACTCCTTCTTAAGAATCTCGACCTTAGTAGCTATAATCTTCTCTTTGGTTCGACCCTCTGATAAGACCACGTCGATTTGAGACTTGGCTGTCTCATACTTTTTCAACTGTTTATCATGGGTAGCCAAAGCCTCGACTGCTATGTTAAAATCTTTCTTAACATAGTTGATTATCGAGAGATGATTATAAATGTCTTCCATAAATGTCTCCAAGGTCGCTAACGCAGTGGCTGGAATTTTTTTATTCAGAAAGTCGAGAGCTGCCAATAATCGAGCCTTCAGATCTGCATTGTTGTTAATCTCTTCCAAAGGGTGGTTGAGACATTCAAGAATAATGTTTACCCTTTCAAGGATTGAAGGGTCGGGAGCTGGTGGTAACTGAGGCTCAAGTGAGGTAACCTCCTCTTCATAAGTCAAGATAATTAGCTTTGATTCTTGCACTGAAGGAGCGATTTTTCGTTCTTCACCAGAAGAAGAAGAAACCCTTGTTCCTTCGAAGGAATAAACCTATCAAGCGTCTAAAAGAATATTGGCAAGATCAAAGTCGAAGACATCAAAATTTAAATCTTCAACTTCAGGAGTAGGAGCATTAATAGGTGAGTCATCATGTTCGAGATGAGCAACTTGATTCATGGTCGGCAAGATTGGCGAAGTGGCTGCAGCAAATGTCGAAGCAGGACCAAATTCTTGTTACGTCTCCGCATCAATTGGAATAGGCATATAGCTTGCCTACAAAAGAAAAAAAGTGAAATTAGAATATAAGCAAAAGAAGAAGAGGAAAAGGTAAGCATAATTACCATTGGGGAGTCAGTCGAAGCTTGAGAAGCAGCAGTCGATGGTGCAATTTGAATTGGACTTAAGAAAGGAAGGGAAGCAGTCACCTTTGAAGGAGGTTGAGTAACTTCAGTTTCGACACCTGAGGTGTCAACACCTGGTTTAGAGTGACTTTGTGGTCCGGCTCGGGATGGAGAGCTACGCTTTAAAGGCTTTGACTGAAAGAAAATGGGAAAGTATTATTAAACATACAAGACAAAAGTTGACTATTAAGGACGGTAAAGTATTCGAAAAGTACCTTGAAAGAAGTCGTTGGATTATATTTCTATACCTTCTTGGGCTTATCCACAATGAGGATATCGATAGTTTCACACTTCTTTGAAGGTAGAGTGGCTTCACCTGGCCATCCTCTTCCCCGACCCCTTTTCGATTTTGTTTTCTTAGGAGCGGCCTCCTCGTCCGACTCCCAGTTTTCTTCGACCGGTTTAGGATTAAAGGCGACACTTGCTTGGTCTATTGGTTGAGCACCTAAAACACAAAAAAGGTATAAGAGGAGTACGGACTTAAATGTTGTTTAAGTTTTAAGAAAACATGGTACCTGAAGGATATCCAGCAATACTTGTCTGACCTTGAATTTATCCCTAACGCCTGGGTAATAGATGGCACCAAGTGTGTTTATTCCCAGGGTACAAGGGCCTTTCTTTCAGAGTTGATAATCCACTCCTAAGTCTCCTTTAGGAGGGTCAGGTAGTCGATTAGTAAGACCAAAAGGGGCATTGAGAAAAGAAGGAATTTGAACGTTTTCATAAAATATTTTTTCTTGACAAAAGGGTCTCAAGCTAAAGCTTTAACATAATGGTCGAGACATCTATGAAAGTGTGCTTCATTTTTCTTTTCCCATACCTCTAAGGCCTTGATGAAAGCATACCTTACGTTCTTGAAATTCTATTTTACCTTATAATATTTTTCAAAGGTAATGATTTCGTGGATATGCTCACCTTTGATTTTCTTCGACACAGCAGCAGTCTGTGTAGAATGAAGAACCAAGTTAGAGAGAGCTTGCTCAGTTGAGGGGCAATGAGAATGATAATAGTTCAACCACCATTTGTGAAAGTCAGGGGTTGAGAGGAAGTAGAATTTAATGTCATATCTCTGGTACTAGGAAGTTACTTTTTGACGATTCAAATCCAAAATCTAGTCAAATTCCTTCAAATCTGACACTTCATAGTGGATCATTTGGGCTCCAGCTTCAAGTGAAAGTGGAGAAGGTAATGCTTGTTGGTGCGAATTTTTGAATACCATAAACTAACCGGCAAGTGCACTGGGTCGTACCAAGTAATAACTCAGGTGAGTGAATGTCGATCCCATGAGGATTAATGGACTAAGCAACAATAGTTGAGTGATTAGGCTAGTCAGACAAGCTAAATTTAGTGTTTTATGTTCCAAGTATCATAAAATAGTGAATTTGAGAATTCAAAAAGAAAGTAATAAATGGTTGGGGAAAAGAGTATGAGAAAACAGTTAAGGCTTTGGAGATGATTAATTTTCTAGATTAATAATTCTTTCCAACTACTTTAATCATGCAAAGGTTCAATTCATGGCAAACTTCAATTGATTAAACTCTAATTCCTTAGTAATTTAATCTCCTCTAACCTAGTCAACTGCCAATTCCTTGGTCACTTAATTTCAATTATAGGATTAAGTCCAATTCTAGTTTATGGGCCACACAAACCCTAAGTGCCCAAAGATAAGATGATTATATGTCACATATCACGTTAAGTCCAGGTAGTTAGAGGGTTATGAGGAATTGATTTCAAGCTATTGTTCAAGTGATTTAATTGTTCCAAGATTCAACAAGAACTCAATTAGAAAAAGAGTTATCTTCCAATATACTCTAATCCCTAGGATGAAGAACGAAAGCAATCCTTGAATTTAAACCAATGCATTAATTAAGAGTAGAACGACAATAACATTAATCCATCAAAATAATAGAGCTTCTAATCTTAACAGTGGAGGTTTAGTTACTCATGACTCAAAGAAAAATCTAGAGTAAAAAAGTATGAAAGTGCGGAATGAGGGAGAAGAAGAGAAGAGAGCCCGAAGGGCTGAATCTTTTCTCCTTTTATATCTAATCCTAATTGATTGAAATTCAAATTAAAAACCTTAAAAGATTTTGTTTTATTTCAATTAAAATTAAAAACTAAAAGCTAAACGAAGCCTTCCGTGTAAGTTGAAGACGTGCTACTGGCGCTAAACGCCGGGCAGTGGCGTTTAGCGCCAACTTGGCAGCATCAAATTTCTTCCTTTTTCTTCTGCATGAACTCTACAAAACTCGTCCGAACTTCACCTGAAATAATAAAAACAATAGAGTAACTCAAAGTAGCATCCAAATAGGTCTAAAACATCAAAAACTAAAAAAAAACCTCCACAAATACACATCTAAATTTCTAAGAAAATATAGAAAAGTTGCCCACGCATCACTTGTTCAAGGCCAAATTGCCTCGACACGTATTTTGGGGAATAACTGATGAGTTTCTTTTTAAGAGTCATTATCGATTTGTGAGCCCTATGGGAAGGATTTGAGTAGTCAAGGTTTTCGACCACAGTTCATCGATAGTTTCATGATTTTCATGTTTGAGACTTTTCAGGTTTGGAATGGTATGTAGAATCATCGTTGTTCTTGATATTGAAAAAAGGTTAATGAAATGGCAAAGGGCATCGATGGATGACATGCCCTTTGGTTTCGACCATGAAAGAGAAGACAGTCAAATAACTTCAAGTGGAGTTTTGGGAAATTCAGAATAGGTGGTGAATTGAAGCACAAAGACAGATTATAGTCATAAGTTAAAAATCTATAGAGGACCAAATGGATTGATCGACAATTCTCCTCGTCGAATTTCACTAACCACCAAAGAAAGTGTCTCATAAAATTAACCCAAAATGAGAGAAAGAAGATTGATATATTTCTTGTGATGAAGCATGATAGCTAATTGGAGGTAATTGCTTTTTTGGATTCAAATTGATTTTGGGAAAAAGATGAAAGCATTAAGCCACAAGAGCAAAAAGGCAACATGCTTTCTGTTCATACCCTGGGTCGAGCTATGCGACCCAGGTTGATTGAAGACAAGAGCGCCCGACCTCTTCAGGTTGGGTTTCCCTCGACCACTCCTTAAAGAGTTCGGCCAAATAGCCATAGAGGCCTAAGCAGGCCCAAACGAAGGAACACAGCCCACTCTAAAGGTGGCTAAGCCTAAAAAGATAAGGTGGTTTCCCCAAAAAGATAAGATAAGATAACTAACTTATCTTAAAGGACCCCCCGCACTACTATAAATACACTGGAGTACCCAGGTATAACTCATACTCTGATTTTACACAATATCCTACCTAAAGCACGTGCTATCTTAAGCATCGGTGTCTCTTACATGTACCACCACCCTCCGGTGATCAAGGATCAGCAACATCTCCAACTCTACCAGATCGGAAATAGCAACACAGACCAGTACAGAAGATCTCGTCCGAGATCGACCTTCAATTTCAGGTAATCCCTGAAATATTGGCGCCGTTGCCGGGGACCTGGAAGTCATCCCATCACCATGGCGGACAATTTCGACAATGATCACAACTCAGGTTTGGAAGAAAGAACACCGCTTAAAAACACGGATAACATATCTAAGGATGTATCTCAACCTAAAGGAGACAAGCAATCTCCAAATGCAGAAATTCTAGATGCCCTACAAGGTCAACAGAATCCTCTTGAACAGCTCAAAAAAGAGGCCGAGCATCAACGGGAAGCTAAGAGAGACCTCCGAAGAGAAACAATACGACGCCAAGAGCTAGAAGACAAACTCTTAAAGCTCGAGACCGATCTCAAGACTAAAACTACTCGAACCAACCACAAGGATGACCCCCACAAGGAACAAGATCCATTCACCAAAGAAATCATGAAAGCTAAAGTCCCAAAGGACTTTAAAGCCCCTGACATGACCCTGTACAATGGTACATCTGATCCATGCCATCATCTCAGCAATTTCAGAAGCAGGATGTATCTCATAGATGCCTCAAACGCCATTCGATGCAAAACTTTCCCAACTACTCTGACCAAGACGGCAATAAAGTGGTTCGACAGTTTGCCGCCAAGGTCAATAGCAAGCTTCGATGACCTTGCCAGGAAGTTCCTAGCTAGATTCTCCATTCAGAAAGATAAAGCCAAGCATGCCCTTAGCCTGTTAGGCATAAAACAAGGAGATCGGGAAAGCATCCACAGCTACATGGAAAGATTCAACAAGGCATGTCTGGATATACAAAATCTGCCAACAGAAGCAGCCATCATGGGTCTCATCAATGGCCTATGAGAAGGACCTTTTAGCCACTCAATATCCAAAAAACACCCAACATCTCTAAACGAGGTTCAAGAAAAGGCGGAAAAATATATCAACATGGAGGACAACTCCCGATTGGGAGATAGCTCAAAGGCCAGATTCTCCTACCCACCTTGGAACAAGGATAAAGAATCCAGGAAGAAAGGAGACCAACCCACTGAGAAACCTAGAAAATACCATAAGTACAGCCCTATTCGGGTGTCTCTTGTGGATGTTTACCGAGAAATATGCAACACTGAGAAGATCCCACCACCTCGCCCAATAAAACACTAAAGAGGAGGAGGAAATCAGACAGAGTATTGCGAATACTACCGAATCTATGGACATTCAACCAACGAGTGCTTTGACCTGAAGAATGTCATAGAGAAATTGGCAAGAGAAGGGCGACTAGATCGGTACTTAGCCAATAAAGCGGATGAATTGAGAAAAAGAAGAAGGGTGAAGGGGTCGGACGAGTTGAACGCCCACCTCACACCCCTGAGAGACATGTTCATATGATAAATAGGGGATTTGCAGGAGGAGAGATCTCTAAATCATCTCACAAAAGATAGCTTAAAGATGTATATCATGTCAGAGAAGGGGACAGGTGATGAGCGGATAATTTATACGCTTTTTGGTACTGTTTTTATATAGTTTTTAGTATGATTTAGTTAGTGTTCATACCCTGGGTTGAGCTGTCCGAGCCGGGATGTTCAGTAGCAAAGTGACCGACCTCTTTAGGTCAAGCGGACCGACTTCTTCGTAAAGAACTCGGCCAAATCGATAGGAAAGCCTAAAGAAGGGCCCAACTCAAGGAATACAACCCCGGTCCAAAGGCAGCCCAAGCCTATAGAGATAAAGGCGATTCCATGGAAGATAAGCTAACCTCGACAAAAGATAAGATAAGATAAGATAACTAACTTATCTTATCCAAAGAAGGTCACATCTCACCATTATAAATACACTGAAGCACCCAGGTATAACTCATACTCTGATTCTACTCAATACTTGCTTAATACCCTTGCTAACTTAAGTATCGGAGTCCTTTGCAGGTACTCCCCACCCTCCGGAGATGAAGGATCAGTACTACCACCAAGTCCAACAAGTCGGACACAACCGCTCCAACCAGCACAGAAGATCTCGTACGAGATCGACCTCCAGTTTCAGGTAACCATTGGAACATTAGCGTCGTTGCCGGGGAACCTGGAAGTCATCCCATCACTATGGCGGACGACCATGACAATGACCATGACTCATATCTAGAGGATAGAACGCCGCACAAAAACGCAGACACTACACCAAAGGATACTCCTTAACTTAACAACAAAAAGGATTCTCTAAATGCAGGAGCTATAGAGGCGCTTCAAGATCGATTAAAGCAACTCGAGAAAGAAGCCCAACATCAACGCAAAAAAAGAAGAGGATCTACATCGGGAGATAAGGCGACGCCGGGAATTAGAAGATAAGCTTCTACACTACTTTAAGGAAGGGAAAAAACTTTGAGTGGACAATGGAATGCGAGCAAGCCTTCTGAGACTTCAAAGAATTCTTGTGACGACCACCTATCCTATCTCAACCACGAGAAGGAGAACCACTCATATTATACCTCGCAGTAGGAAGTCGGGCAATAGCCTCAGCACTAATTAGAGAAGACAAAGTTGGGCAACAACCCGTCTACTTCATTAGTAAAGCACTGCAGGGGTCAGACCTGAACTACCAGAAAATAGAGAAGTTTGCCTACGCTCTCATACTAACATCCCGACGACTTCGCTCGTACTTCCAAGCTTATACCATTAAGGTTCGGACCAACCAGCCCATAAAGGGGATATTGCAGAAAACAGATCTAGCAGGAAGAATCCTACAATGGAAAATCGAATTGTCCGAGTTCGACCTCCAATACGAGGCGCGGACAGCCATTAAGTCACAATACCTAGCCGACTTCATTGCAGAATTCACAGACACCCCGGAGATCCCCATAGAGTGAAATATATACGTGGACGATTCCTCGAATAAAACCGGAAGTGGTGTAGGTATGATAATCGAAAGCAACCAAGGAACCCAACTTGAGCTTTTCCTCAAATTCGGATTCCCGACCTCGAACAACCAGGCGGAATATGAAGCGTTATTAGCTGGTTTGAAGCTGGCTAGGGAGGTTGGAGCTCAGAAACTCAACATCTACAGTAATTCACAAGTCGTTACCTCACAAATAACAGGGAGCTACCAAGCCAAAGATCCTACCATGAAAAAATATTTGGATAAAACCAAGGAACAGCTCGGACAACTCGGGGAATATAGGATCTACCACATACCCCGCGAGCAAAATGCCCGAGCTGACACACTCTCAAAACTAGCCAGCACCAAACCAGGGGGCAACAATAGAAGCCTCATCCAGGAAATACTGCAGAACCCGTCAATATCAGAAGAAAAAAAAGTCCTAGCCATAACAGGTTGGGATCAAGGATGGATGACCCCCATAATTAACTACCTCAAAATAGAAGCGCTCCCTACAGATGAAAAGGAGGCAAAGAGGTTAAAAAGGGAGGCACAGTACTACACTATCATAAACAACACCCTATACAAAAGAGGGATCTCAGTACCATTGTTAAAATGCGTACCGACCTCGAATACAAAGGGAGTCTTGGAGGAAGTACACAGCGGCATTTGTGGCAATCATCTCGGAGCGCAAGCTCTCACCAAAAAGGTACTCCGGGCGGGATTCTATTGGCCAACTCTACGAAAGGAAGCTACAGAATTTGTAAAGACATGTCCACCATGTCAGAAGCATGCCAACTTTCATATCGCCCCACCGGAAAAGCTCATCAGCGTGACCTCACCCTGGCCATTTGCAAAGTGGGGACTCGATCTTCTCGGACCCTTTCCCCAAGGATCGGAACAAGTCAAATTCCTCATAGTAGGGGTAGACTATTTCACAAAATGGATCGAAGCAGAACCCCTAGCCAACGCCACTGCTCAAAGAAGCCGGAAATTCCTATCTAGGAACATCATTACAAGGTTTGGGGTCCCATACTCCATCACCACAGATAATGGCACCCAATTCACAGATACAGGCTTCAGAAAACTAGTGGCCGACTTGAATATAAAACACCAGTTCACCTCCGTCGAACATCCCCAAGCCAATGGACAAGCCAAAGCGGCCAACAAAGTCATATTGGCCGGGCTAAAACGGAGACTGCAAGAAGCAAATGGAGCTTGGGCCGAGGAACTTCCACAAGTCCTATGGGCGTATCGAACAACCCCCCATTCTACTACGAATGAATCACCATTTTGATTAGCATACGGAGTGGAGGCAATGATTCCAATAGAAGTCGAGGAAGCGTCTCCTCGAGTAGTCCACTATAATGAACAAACCAACTCTCAACTTCAAAGAAAAGAGCTCGACCTACTTCCGGAAATCCAAGAAAGAGCTCGAATCAGAGAAGAATCACTAAAGCGGCGAATGGCTTCCAGGTATAATCAAAAGGTAGTGCCAAGAGGTTTCGCTGAGAACGATCTTATCTTAAACCGAAATGATATTGGAACAACTCGACCCGGAGAAGGAAAGCTGGCAGCCAACTGGAAAGGACCCTACCGAGTCAAAGACGTACTTGGGAAGGGCTACTACAGACTATCCGAACTCGAGGGACGAGAACTCCCTAGATCATGGCACGCCTGTAACCTAAGAAGGTACTATAGTTAGGAAAGGTAAAAAATCTCATCACAAGATGCACTCTTTTTCCTGAAAAGGTTTTTTAATGAGGCATCAAGACTGAG
The DNA here is from genome assembly GCF_003086295.3 of Arachis hypogaea. Classification (NCBI taxonomy): domain Eukaryota; kingdom Viridiplantae; phylum Streptophyta; class Magnoliopsida; order Fabales; family Fabaceae; genus Arachis; species Arachis hypogaea. Next base: position 100,591,448 of record NC_092041.1, on the reverse strand, counting down.
ATTTAATCCGACTTAAGGGTACAAAAAACTCTCGCATGTATATATTTGCACTTTCTTTGAATAAAATATGTTTCAGATATTCTACAAATTCCCAAGACGCATTAATCTGAAGCATTCATCGTCCGATTATAAAGCAACAGATCGACAGAAAGTGAAGAACAGATTCACTGTACGATCTCGAAAGGAACGATCATCCGACAACGGTGAAAACGCGATTCACCTAAAGGACGATCAAACCAGGACAGAAACCACCATCTACAAATCGGCAAAGATGAACACAGAATAATGCAAGAAGTTATCGAAAATGATCCCAAAAAGAACCTGACGAGGTCTTATGGATTGCTATATAATAACTTAAAAAGACTGGCCGACACTAAAAAATCGGACCAAGTCAACCCAAGTTATCAGCAAATCCCTGGAAAGAGGTCTGGCCAACCCTATTAAAGAGGAATTGCTATAACTTAGAAGAGATCGACCTAACAAAGTCGGTCTCCTACAAGACAAGTTATAAAAGTAATCCCTGAAAGAGACCTAACAAAGGTCCAAGAAAGAGGATTACAAAAATAACTTAGAAGAGATCGACCTAACGAAGTCGGTCTCTTACAAGACAAGTTATAAAAGTAATCCCTGAAAGAGACCTAACAAAGGTCCAAGAAAGAGGATTACAAAAATAACTTAGAAGAGATCGACCTAACAAAGTCGGTCTCCTACAAGACAAGTTATAAAAGTAATCCCTGAAAGAGACCTGACAAAAGTCCAAGAAAGAGGATTACAAAAATAACTTAGAAGGGGACCAACACAAAGAAATCGGTTATGGGGGCGCTAAAAATACAAGCAAAAGCGAGAAAACCGAGAAACAAGTTGGACCCATACAGTCACAGCCTCAAAGGATCCAAGTTACAAACAATAAGTACAAAGGCAATCCAAAGAGGTCAAGCAGCAAGATTCTAACACTCTCAGAAACCAGAAGAGATACCATGTTAAAGCGCAATAAAAGCATAGTATAATAAAGCTTCAAGAGGCCACCAAAATCTACCTCAGAAAGCTACTTTTGTTTTTCAAAGTAAAAGTTGCCAGGCAGGCAACTAAAAAGCGTCAGCAGTTAAACAAAACAATAAAACAGTTCAAAAGCCCACAAATCAAGCTATTTACACAATACATAAAAAGAAGATCAGCAAAGATCGGGAGCCTTCCCGGCAGCATCAGTACAGGGAGAAGGAGGGCGAGTCTGAATAGGCACAGCATCTACAGTTCCATCATCCCGGTTCAGAATCTGACAATCCGGATCAGACATAACTAGAGGAACCGAGGAGGTCAACACCTTAATAGAAGGCACTGGGGGAGGTTCAACATCATCATCGGGATCATCTAGGACAATCTTGTCATCCTTTACTACGTTATCAAGACTAACAAGAGTCAAATCGGTATCAGGAGCAACAATCCATAACTGCTCCATCAGGTTCTCAGAGGCGGCAGTCACGCTGCCCACAAGGTGACCCTGAAGCTCGGCATAATCAACCCGAGCAGTTTCCAAATCATCCCGGAGATGCACCAACTCCCTATAAGCTGAGACATAGCTATCATTGTGCTTCAGTGCCATGTCCTCAGCCAACTTCAAAGAAGCAGTCAAGGCAATAGAGCTGGCCTTCTTACCCTCTAGTTCCTTCTCTACCTTCGCCAACTTCACCTCCAACTCATCCTTCAGACCTTTGATCCGATCAAATTTTGATTTGGCCTCCTCTATGAAGGATTTTGTGGCATGAATCGGGATCCCCTGAACAGTTCGGAAAATAGACGCACCCATATGTGCCATTTTCACACTACTTTTGGTGATAAAATCCAGATGCTGAAGAAGAGACACATCATCCATGGAGAGCCCACTATAGGGGGCAATTTGCTGGTCAACAAACACGACAGCATCAAAATCCGGGGCATCCAGGTTAAAGGGCTCGGATGTTTTTTGCTTTTTTAAGGGAGGAGCACCAGAAGCAGCGGCAGAAGTCTGTGGAGGATCGACTAGACGAACCTGAGGAATAGGCATTGCTTTCCTTGGCCCAGGAGAACTCAGCACAAGAGGTTTCACTGGAACCTGAGAAGATCCCTCTCCAACCACCTTGGCTGAGATGTTTTGAGCAGCAGTTGCCTTCTTTGCCTTTTTGAAGGCCTTCATGGAATCATTGTTTTTTGACATCTCTGCAAATACAGAATCAGCCATAGTAAAGGGTTACAATCACAAGAAGAGGAAGCAAAACTAAGAAAACAAGTACAGAAACAAGTCAGACAAGTACCCAAAATAGTCCGAACCAAGGACGGGTCATTCAAAAACCTTTTTGTATCAAGATGGGGTGGTTCCCCCCATAAATCCTCAAGAACAACAACAAAAGCACGCTCAACCTCGTCAAGCATCTCCCATGTATACCGAGACACTCTCACATCCTTCTGAAACTATAGAGGGAAAGAAGGCTCATCATTTTCATCAAGAAAAAATGGGCGGGCCCCCTCGACAGCACGAACTCTAAAGAAGTAATTCTTAAAATCCTTAAAGGACTCGTCATACATGGCAAAAACTTTATGGCCCTGGGTAGACCTGAAAGAAACCCAGGAAGCTTTCTTTTTGGAAGAACCACCAGGCTTGGCAGAAACAAACAGATAAAGGAAAAGAGTCTGAGAAGGTGTTACGCCTAACTCTTGGCAAAGTAGCTGAAAGATCTTGACAAAACCCCAGGAATTCGGGTGAAGCTGGGATGGGGCAATGTTATACGACCACAACAGGTCGGTCTCAAAAGCAGTAAAAGGAAAAGTAATGTCCAACTGACTGAAGAAATATTCATAGGCATAGAAGAAGGGACGCTCTCCCTCGATGGAGGTAGGAAAACAAACCCTTTCATCAGAATCAGGAGTGATAAGCTCATAATTCCTCTCCCGGGCACTATTACCATAGATCCTATGACACTTCCTCAGCTCTATGCAAAATTCAGCATCCACAACAGAGACACACATCAAGACAAGGGAGTCCAGCCAATCGGACATCCCCTCGGGAACTCTGGAAGACATCTCTACAATGTTATTGCGAGAAGAGATGAGGCCAACTAATCCTACAATAAGAAAAGAATATAGGATTACTAAAAACATCTCGGATGAAGGACAAAACAACTCGATTAGTACGACACAAGCGAACAAACAGAAAAGGAAAACCCCAAGACTCAAACCAAAGTTTTGGGGCATCCTTTGGAGGCAGTAACAAAGCAAGGTTTTCAGGAAAAATCTACAGCTCGCATCCCAACATCTCTCAAACAAGAAAAGAAGACTTCAAACAAACAAAGCATTTCGAAAAAGGAAAGTAGAAACACAAAAATCATCAAAGCCACTATCTTTCTACAGTCTACCAGCAAAGAGCATTGTCAACAACACCAAGCAGAAAATCATCAAAAACACAACCTTTTGCAGACTCAAGCAAAAACCCTAAAAAGTATTAAGAGGAAGTCAAGAAAATGCACTCCAAGCAAAAAGCAAACTATAGGTATCATTATCTCCCACAAAGGTACAGCAACAAGGATCTTTTGAAATTAAGGAGCAAGAGACAGTTTTTCCAAAAATAACAGCCAGAAGCAACAATAGAACATGCAAACCCCTGGGAAACCGCAAAGAAGAAACACCAGGAATACGCAAAGAAGAAAAAAACACATTACAGCAACAAGAAAACACAAGATCATAAGAAAGGTTCAAACTTTTTCGACATTCAAGCAAATATCAACAATTTACCAGAGAATTAAAGACAAAGCAAAACGAAAAGAAAATGGAACCAACCTGGAAAAAAGCAGGAAGCTTCAGAAAAGTTGGAGATGGAGAGACGGAATCACCGATCACTGAACGATGCCGCAACGCAAGAAAAGCAAAATGTGGGCGAAAGACGAAGAGGAGCGAAGAAGGGAAACCATTTTCTGATCGCAAATTCAAAATAAAAGGCCACAAGGAAAAACAGGGCAATTAATACCAATGAATGAAGGTATTAAACCCTCGCACATTCCCAAAAGTGCTGATATAAAAGCACGCGCTTTTTGAGAAAAATGTTCCACATTCAAAAAGCTTCTACAAAGGAATCGACAAAATGCTTGAGTTCGGCTTCACTAGAGAAGGACCGAAGTCAAGGACTCGACCTCAAAAAAGAAGACCGAGCTCAAGCCCAAGCCTATAGAGATAAGGGCGGTTCCATGGAAGATAATCTGACCTTGACAAAAGATAAGATAAGATAAGATAAGATAACTAACTTATCTTATCCAAAGAAGGTCACATCTCACCATTATAAATACACTGGAGCACCCAGGTATAACTCATACTCTGATTCTACTCAATACCTGCTTAATACCCTTGCTAACTTAAGCATCAGAGTCCCTTGCAGGTACCCCCCACCCTCCGGGGACGAAGGATCAGCACTACCACCAAGTTCAACAAGTCGGACACAACCGCTCTAACCAGCACAGAAGATCTCGTACGAGATCGACCTCCAGTTTCAGGTAACCATCGGAACAGTTAGTTTTTAGTATATTTTTATTAGTTTTTAAGCAAAATTTATATTTCTGGACTTTACTATGAGTTTGTGTGTTTTTCTATGATTTCAGGTATTTTCTGGCTGAAATTGAAGGACCTGTGCAAAAATCTGATTCAGAGGCTGACAAAAGACTGTAGATGCTGTTGGATTTTGACCTCCCTACACTCAAAGTCGATTTTCTGGAGCTACAGAATTTCAAATGGCACGCTCTCAACTGCGTTAGAAAGTAGACATCCAGGGCTTTCCATCAATATATAATAGTCTATACTTTGCACGATTATTGATGACGTAAAATGGTGTCAAAACGCCAGCTCTCTGCCCTTTTCTGGCATCAAAACGCCAGAATTGGCATAAAAGTTGGTTAAACGCCCAAACTGGCACCAAAGCTGGTGTTTAACTTCAAGAAAGACTTCTACACCTGTAAAGCTCAATGCTCAGCCCAAGCACACACCAAGTGGGCGCAGAAGTGGATTTTTGCATCATTTACCTATTTCTGTAAACCCTAGTATCTAGTTTCATTATAAATAGGACCTTTTACTATTGTATTTTTATCTTCGGATCATCGAGACATTCTGGATATCATATTTTCATATTTGGGGAGGCTGGCCATTCGGCCATGCCTGGACCTCCAGACCACTTACGTATTTTCAACGGTGAGTTTCTACACACCATAGATTAAGGTGTGGAGCTCTGCTGTTCCTCGAGTATTAATGCAATTACTACTATTTTCTATTCAATTCAAGCTTATTCTTGTTCTAAGATATTCACTCGCACTTCAACTTGACGAATGTGATGATCCGTGACATTCATCATCATTCTCACCTATGAACGCGTGACTGACAACCACTTCCGTTCTGCTTAAGATTGAGCGTGTATCTCTTGGACTCCTGACTCATGCGTGTTGATTGCCTCTCTTGACAACAGAGCCTTTAACTCCTTGAGATCAAAGTCTTCGTGGTATAAGCTAGAATCCATCGGCAGCATTCTTGAGATCCGGAAAGTCTAAACCTTGTCTGTGGTTTTCTGAGTAGGATCTGGGATGGGATGACAGTGACGAGTTTCAAACTCGTGACTGTAGGGCTTGGTGACAGACGCAAAAGGATAGTAAATCCTATTCCTACATGATCGAGAACCAACAGCTAATTAGCCATGCGAGAAACGGTAGAGGACCTTTTTCACTGAGGGGATGGGAGGTAGCCATTAACGCCGGTGAAACCCTACATACAGCTTGCCATGGAATTGAGCATGAAGGATTGGATGAAAGTAGTAGGCAAGCAGAGATTCAAAAGGATAAAGCATCTCCATGCACTTATCTGAAATTCCCACCAATGATTTAGATAAGTATCTCTATCTTTATTTTATGTTTTATTTATCTTTTAATTATGAAAACTCTATCACCCATTTGAATCCGCCTGACTGAGATTTACAAGGTGGCCATAGCTTGCTTCAAGCTGACAATCTCTGTGGGATCGACCCTTACTCACGTAAGGTTTATTACTTGGACGACCCAGTGCATTTGCTGGTTAGTTGTGCAAAGTTGTGAAAAAGAGTGAGATTACAATTGTGCGTACCAAGTTATTGGCGCCATTGTGTATCACAATTTCGTGCACCAAATTTTTGGCGCTGTTGCCGGGGATTGTTCAAGTTTGGACAACTGACGGTTCATCTTGTTGCACAGATTAGGTAATTTTCTTCTTATTTTGTTTTCCAAAAGGTTTTCAAAAAATTTTTTTCTTTGTTTTCATTTTTCAAAAACATAATTTTTGAAAAAAAATACAAAAAAATTATAAAATCATAAAAATAAAAAATATTTTGTATTTTTTGTTTGAGTCTTGAGTCAAATTTTAAGTTTGGTATCAATTACATGTTTTTAAAATTTGTGCATTTTTCGAAAAATTCATGCATTGCATTCTTCATGATCTTCAAGTTGTTCTTGACAAGTCTTCTTGTTTGATCTTCATATTTTTATTGTTTTGTGTCTTATCTTGTTTCTCATATGCATTCTTGAATTCTTAGAGTCTAAACATTAAAACTTTCTAAGTTTGGTGTCTTGCATGTTTTTCTTTTCTTGAAAAATTTTCAAAAATAAGTCTTGATGTTCATCTTGATCTTCAAAGTATTCTTGGTGTTCATCTTGACATTCATAATGTTCTTGCAAATATCTTGTGTTTTGATCCAAGAATTATATGTTTTGACTCATTTTGTTATTTTTCAAAATTGAAAACATATCTTCTTGAATAAAGGATTTAGCAAAATGAAGATCCAAGAACATAAAGCAGAGGAATTACAGAGAAAAAGCTGGGCGTTCAAAACGCCCAGTGAAGAAGGAAAACTGGCGTTTAAACGCCAGTCATGGTACCTGACTAGGCGTTTAAACGCCCAAACCATGCAGCAATTGGGCGTTAAACGCCCAAAACATGCAGCTCCTGGGCGTTTAATACCAGGATGACACAAGGAGAGGAATTTTGTTTTCAAGTCAAATCTTTTTCAAATATTCATAATTTTTCAAAATCAAATCTTTTTCAAATCAAATCTATTCAATCATATCTTTTTCAAAAAAAATAAAATCTTTTTCAAAATTTTCAAAAATCTTAATTCAAAAGTTTCAAATTTGTTACTTTCTTGTTAAGAAAGGTTCAAAATTTGAAATTTAGAATCATATCTTTAGTTTCTTGCTAATCAAGTTATTAATTTTAAAAATCAAATCTTTTTAATTTTTATCTTTCCAGTCATATCTTCAAAATCATATCTTTTTCAAATCATGTCTTTTTAAAATTCTAGTTTCAAAAATCTTTTTCTAACTTCTTATCTTTTTCAAATTTATTTATTATCTTTTTCGAAAACCACTTCCAATTTTTCAAAATTTCATTTAAAACTTAATTCTTTTTTTAAAAAAAATTTAATTTTCAAAAATGTCTTCCCCTCTCTTATCTCTTTCTATTTAAACACTAAGATTCCTCCTCCATTGTCAATTCGAACTCCATCTCTCTTTAAGTGTTCAAATTCTTTTTTACCTACCTCATCCTTCCATTCTTGTTTTCCTCTGACACCTCAAGGAATCTCTATACTGTGATATAGAGAATTTTATATTTTCTTTGTTTTCCTCTCTTTTAGATGAGCAGGAACAAAGATAAAGGCATACTTGTTGAAGCTGATCCTGAACCTGAAAGGACTCTGAAGAGGAAGCTAAGAGCAGCTAAAGCACAAAACTCTGAAGAGGACCTCACTGAAATTTTCGAAAAGGAAGCAGCAAAAGAAACAATTATGGCCGAACCAAACAACAATGCAAGGAAGATGCTTGGTGATTTTACTACACCAACTTCCAACTTCTATGGAAGAAGCATCTCAATCCCTGCCATAGGAGCAAAAGGTTTTAAGCTAAAGCCTCAATTAGTTTCTCTACTACAACAGAACTACAAGTTTCATGGACTTCCATCAGAAGGCCCTTATCAGCTCTTAACTGAGTTCTTGTAGATCTGTGATACTGTTAAGACCAATGGAGTAGATCCTGAAGTCTACAAGCTTATGCTTTTCCCTTTTGCTGTAAGAGACAGAGCTAGAACATGGTTAGACTCACAACCTAGAGATAGCCTGGACTCTTGGGATAAGCTGGTCACGACTTTCTTAGCCAAGTTCTTTCCTCCTCAAAAGCTGAGCAAGCTTAGAGTGGATGTTCAAAAGAGAGGAGTTCTTGAAATTGATGCTCTGAATGCCATACTGGCTCAGAACAAAATATTAACCCAAAAAGTCAATATGATTTCTCAGAGTCTGAATGGATTGCAAAATGCATCCAACAGTACTAACAAAGCATCTTCTGAGGAAGAAGCTTATGATCCTGAGAACCCTGCAATGGCAGAGGTTAATTACATGGGTGAAGCCTTTGGCAACACCTATAATCCTTCATTGAGGAATCATCCAAATTTTTCATGGAAGGATCAACAGAAGCAAGGCTTCAACAATAACAATGATGGAAGAAACAGGTTTAGCAATAGCAAACCTTTTCCATCATCATCTCAGCAACAGACAGAGCATTTTGAGCAGAATCCCTCTAGCTTATCAAACATAGTCTCTGATCTATCTAAGGCCACTCTTAGTTTCATGACTGAAACAAGATCCTCCATTAGAAATTTGGAGGCACAAGTGGGCCAGTTGAGTAAAAGGGTCACTGAAACTCCTCCTAGCACTTTCCCAAGCAATACAGAAGAGAATCCCAAAGGGGAGTGCAAGGCCATTGATATAATCAACATGGCCGAAACTTTAGGAGAGGAGGAGGACGTAAATCCCAAGGAGGAAGACCTCAGGGAACTTCCATTGTCCAATAAAGAGTACCCTAATGAGGAACCAAAGGAACCTGAGGCTCATACAGAGACCATAGAGATTCCATTGGACCTCCTTTTACCATTCATGAGCTCTGATGACTATTCATCTTCTGAAGAGGATCAAGACATTGTTGAAGGGCAAGTTGCCCAATATTTAGGAGCAATCATGAAGTTGAATGCCAAACTGTTTGGTAATGAGACTTGGGAGGATGAACCTCCCTTGCTCACCAATGAACTGAATGCATTGGTTCAGTAAACTTTACCTCAAAAGAAACAGGATCATGGTAAATTTTTAATATCCTGTACCATAGGCACCATGTCCTTTGAGAAAGCTCTATGTGACCTAGGGTCAGGGATAAACATGATGCCACTCTCTGTAATGGAGAGATTGGGAATCTATGAGGTACAGGCTGCCAAATTCTCATTGGAGATGGCAGATAATCACTTGGAGGGATGAGGATGAATCCATCATCCTTGGAAGACCCTTCCTAGCCACATCAAGAGTTGTGATTGACGTTGACAGAGGAGAGATGATCCTTCATGTGAATGAAGAATGCCTTCTAGTAAAGACTCAAGGTTCTCCATCTGTAACCATGGAGAGTAAGCATGAAGAGCTTCTCCCATTACAGAGTCAAATAGAACCCCCACATTCAAACTCTAAGTTTGGTGTTGGGAGGCCACAACCAAATTCTAAGTTTGGTGTTGAGAGATCTCAACCATACTCTGATCATCTGTGAGGCTCCATGAGAGCTCACTGTCAAGCTATTGACATTAAATAAGCGCTTATTGGGAAGCAACCCAATTTTATTTTAATTTTATCTATATTATTTTGTTTCCTTTTAGGTTGATGATCATGTGAAGTCACAAAGACAATTACAAAAAAATAAATAAAAAATCAAAAATAGCATTGAAAACAGCACACCCTAGAGGAAGGATTTACTGGCGTTTAAGGGTAGTAAAATGGGCGTTTAAACGCCCAATCTAGCACCTTTCTGGGCGTTTAAACGCCAGAATAGGGCACCAGACTGGTGTTTAAACGCCAGAATAGGAAGAAAAGCTGGCGTTTAGACGCCATAATAGGAAGGAAAGCTGGCGTTTAAACGCCACAATTACACTCTAAGGCGTTGTAAACGCCCAACTGGAGCAGGGATGAAGAATTCCTTGACCCTTCAGGATCTGTGGACCCCACAGGATTCCCACCAACCTCAACTCACTCTCTCTCTTCTCTTCACACCTTTCTATGACACTCTTCCCCAAATACCCTTCACCAATCACCTACATATCTCTTCCCCAAATACCCTTCACCAATCACCTCCTTAACTCTTCCCCATAATTCAAAACCATTTTCCTCCCAAACCCACCCAAACCATTCGGCCACTCTCCCTATAAATACCCCCCTTCACCCCTTCATTTTCACACATCACAAACACCTTCTTCCCCTCTTGGTCGAACCCTATATACCATCCATCTCCTCTATTTTCTTCTTCTTCTACATCTTTTTTTCTTTTTTTGCTCGGGGAGAATCAAATATTTTAAGTTTGGTGTGGTAAAAGCATTGCTTTTTATTTTTCCATAACCATTTATGGAACCTAAGGTCAGAGAAACCTCTAGAAAGAGGAAAGGGAAGGCAACTGCCTCCACCTCTGAGTTATGGGAGATGGAGAGATTCATCTCAAAGGTCCATCAAGACCACTTCTATAAAGTTGTGGCCGAGAAGAAGGTGATCCCTGAGGTCCCTTTTAGGCTCAAAAAGGGTGAATATTCGGAGATTCGACAAGAGATCCGAAGAAGAGGTTGGGAAGTTCTTGCCAACCTCATTCAACAAGTCAGAATCTTAATGGTTCAAGAGTTCTATGTAAACGCATGGATCACTAGGAACCATGATTAAAGTATGAACCCAAACCCAAAGAATTGGCTTACAATGGTTCAGGGGAAATACTTAGATTTCAGTCCGGAAAACGTGAGGCTAGCGTTCAACTTGCCAATGATGGAAGAAAATGCACGCCCCTACACTAGAAGGGTCAACTTTGATCAAAGGAGCTCAATAGAAAAGAGACTCAAGAGGCAACCCGGTTTAATTGAGAAGACCAGATCTTAAGCCTGTGGCTAGAGGATGGTTGGAGTTCATCCAACGCTCTATCATTCCCACTAGCAACTGATCTGAGATAACTGTGGATCATCATGATCTATAGTATCATCATTGGAGAGGAAGTAGAAGTTCATGAAATCATACCTCTAGAACTCTACAAGGTGGCTGACAAGTCCTCACCTTTGGCAAGATTAGCCTTTCCTCATCTCATATGTCACCTTTGCTATTTAGCTAGGATTGTCATAGAGGGAGACATCCTCATTGAAGAGGACAAGCCCATCACTAAGAAGAGGATGGAGCAAACTAGAGAGCCCATTCATAGTACTCAACAAGAGCATGAGGAAGTCCCTCATCAAGAAATCCCTGAGATGCCTCAAGGGATGCAATTTCCTCCACACAATTATTGGGAGCAACTCAACACTTCTTTGGAAAGCTTGAGTTACAACATGGACCAATTAAGGGTGGAACACCAAGAGCACTCCATCATTCTCCATGAGATTAGAGAAGATCAAAGAGCTATGAGGGAGGAGCAACAAAGGCAAGGAAGAGACATAGAGGAGCTCAAGAGCACCATTGGTTCTTCAAGAGGAGGAAGACGCCACCCTCACTAAGGTAGACTCATTCTTTAATCTCCTTGTGTATTTAATTTCTGTTTTTCGGCTTTATGATGTATGTTCTATCTATGTTTGTGTCTTCACTACATGATTATTAGTGTCTAGTGTCTATGTCTTAAAGCTATGAATAGCTCCATGAATCCTTCACCTCTCTTAAATAAAAAATGTGCCTAATTACAAAAGAACAAGAAGTACTTGGATTTCAAATTTTATCTTGAAATTAGTTTAATTATTTTGATGTGGTGGCAATACTTTTTGTTCTCTGAATGAATGCTTGAACAGTGCATATTTTTTATCTTGTTGTTTATGAATGTTAAAGTTGTTGGCTCTTGAAAGAATGATGAACAAAGAGAAATGTTATTGATAATCTGAAAAATCATGAAATTGGTTCTTGAAGCAAGAAAAAGCAGTGAAAAAAAAATTTTGGCGAAAAAAAAGAGGGAGAGAAAAGAAAAAGAAAAAGCCAATAGCCCTTTAAACCAAAAGGCAAGGGTAAAAAAGATCCAAGGCTTTGAGCATTAATGGATAGGAGGGCCCAAGGAAATAAAATTCAGGCCTAAGTGGCTAAATCAAGCTGTCCCTAACCATGTGCTTGTGGCATGCAGGTCCAAGTGAAAAGCTTGAGATTGAGTGGTTAAAGTCGTGATCCAAAGCAAAAGAGTGTGCTTAAGAACTCTGGACACCTCTAACTGGGGACTTTAGCAAAGCTGACTCACAATCTGAAAAGGTTCACCCAGTTATGGGTCTGTGGCATTTATATATCCGGTGGTAATACTGGAAAACAAAGTGCTTAAGGTCACGGCCAAGACTCATAAAGTAGCTGTGTTCAAGAATCAACGCACTGAACTAGGAGAATCAATAACACAATCTAAAATTCTAAGTTCCTATAGATGCCAATCATTTTGAATTTCAAAGGAAAAAGTGAGATGCCAAAACTGTTTAGAAGCAAAAAGCTACAAGCCCCGCTCGTCTAATTAGGACTAAGTTTCATTGATACTGTGGGATTCATTGTATATTCTCTTCTTTTTATCCTATTTTTTTTTTCAGTTTCTTGGGGACAAGCATCAATTTAAGTTTGGTGTTGTGATGAGCGGATCATTTATACGCTTTTTGGCACTATTTTTATATAGTTTTTAGTATGATTTAGTTAGTTTTTAGTATATTTTTATTAGTTTTTAAGCAAAATTCACATTTCTGGAATTTACTATGATTTTGTGTGTTTTTCTGTGATTTCATGTATTTTATGGCTGAAATTGAGGGACCTGAGCAAAAATCTGATTCAGAGGCTGACAAAGGACTGTAGATGCTGTTGGATTCTGTCCTCTCTACACTCGAAGTAGATTTTCTGGAGCTACAGAACTCCAAATGGTGCGCTCTCAACTGTGTTAGAAAGTAGACATCCAGGGCTTTTCAGAAATATATAATAGTCCATACTTTGTGCGAGTTTTGACTACGTAAAATGGCGTCAAAACGCCAACTCTCTGCCCTTTTCTGGCATCAAAACGCCAGAACTGGCATAAAAGTTGGAGTTAAATGCCCAAACTGGCACCAAAGCTGGTGTTTAACTCCAAGGAAGACCTCTACACGTGTAAAGCTCAATGCTCAGCCCAAGCACACACCAAGTGGGCGCGGAAGTGGATTTCTGCATCATTTACCTATTTCTGTAAACCTTAGTAGCTAGTTTCATTATAAATAGGACCTTTTACTTTTGTATATTCATCTTCAGATCATAGAGACATTCTGGATATCATATTTTCATATTTGGGGAGGCTGGCCATTCGGCCATGCCTGGACCTCCAGACCACTTATGTATTTTCAACGGTGGAGTTTCTACACACCATATATTAAGGTGTGGAGCTCTGCTGTTCCTCGAGTATTAATGGAATTACTACTATTTTCTATTCAATTCAAGCTTATTCTTGTTCTAAGATATTCACTCGCACTTTAACCTAACGAATGTGAGGATCCGTGACACTCATCATCATTCTCACCTATGAACGCGTGACTGACAACCACTTCCGTTCTACTTAAGATTAAGCGTGTATCTCTTGGACTCCTGACCCATGCGTGTTGATTGCCTCTCCTGACAACAGAGCCTTCAACTCCTTGAGATCAGAGTCTTCGTGGTATAAGCTAGAATCCATTGGCAGCATTCTTGAGATCCAGAAAGTCTAAACCTTGTCTGTGGTATTTCGAGTAGGATCTGGGATGGGATGACTGTGACGAGCTTCAAACACGCGACTGTAGGGCGTGGTGACAGACGCAAAAGGATAGTAAATCCTATTCCTACATGATCGAGAACCAACAGCTGATTAGCCATGCGGGAAACTGTAGAGGATTTTTTTCACTGAGAGGATGGGAGGTAGCCATTGACACCGGTGAAACCCTTCATACAGCTTGTCATAGAAAGGAGCATGAAGGGTTGGATGAAGGCAGTAGGAAAGCAGAGATTCAAAAGGATAAAGCATCTCCATACACTTATTTGAAATTCCCACCAATGATTTACACAAGTATCTCTATCTTTATTTTATGTTTTATTTATCTTTTAATTATGAAAACTCTATCACCCATTTGAATCCGCCTGACTGAGATTTACAAGGTGGCCATAGCTTGCTTCAAGCTGACAATCTCTGTGGGATCGACCCTTACTCACGTAAGGTTTATTACTTGGACGACCCAGTGCACTTGCTGGTCAGTTGTGCGAAGTTGTGAAAAAGAGTGAGATTACAATTGTGCGTACCAAGTTGTTGGCGCCATTGTGTATCACAATTTCGTGCACCAACAGGTCATCTGACCTCCTCACTATTACCTTTACCCAAGAGCACGCAACAGGCGTCATCCCGGGGCATGATGATCCCATGGTCATTACCGTCATACTCGCCAACGCTAATCTCTATCGAACATTGGTAGACCAAGGGAGCTCTGAAGATATCTTGTTCAAATCCGCCTTCGACAAGCTCGGTCTACAAGAGAAAGAGCTCAGAGCGTACCCGAATAGCTTGTTCGGACTTGGAGATACCCCAATTCAACCACTAGGATACATCTCACTGCATACAACTTTTGGAAAAGGAACTTAGTCAAGGGCACTAAGCATAGACTACATCGTAATCAACGTGAGCTCAGCATATAACGCCCTAATAGGTCGAACAACCTTGAACCAGCTCGCCGCAGTAGTTTCCACTCGACATCTATGCTTGAAGTTCCCAACTCCAAAAGGGATTGCCACGATAAAAGGAGAACAAACGCTTGCACGATGCTGTTACAACGAAAGTCTGAACCTTAAAGGCAACCCCAGAAGAGATGAAATCAACACTATTGAACTCGGGGGAGTTCGAGCTCGTGAAGGACTTCGTCCACAACCTGAAGGGGAGACCGAAGAAGTCCAGATCGGGGATGCTGAGGATCAAACAACAAATATAAGAGCAATCTTAAAAGGAGACTTAAATGAGCACTTGATACAGTTCCTAAAGGATAATGCCGATCTCTTTACATGGAAGGCCGCAGACATGCCCAGTATAGATCCTAGATTAATGTGCCATAAGCTGGCAGTATATCCCGGATCTCGGCCTGTGCAACAGAAGCGTAGGAAGCTTGGCCCGGAAAGGTCCCAAGCTGTAGAAGAACAGGTGCAAGCCTTACTGGAGGCAGGGTTCATAAGGGAGGTCAAGTACCCATTATGGCTAGCCAACGTTGTCTTGGTGAAGAAGTCAAATGGCAAGTGGAGAATGTGTACCGACAACGTCGACCTCAATAAGGCCTGCCCAAAAGATCCATACACGCTCCCGAACATAGACACTTTAGTGGACGCCTCCTCCGAATACAAGTACCTCTCTTTCATGGATGCCTGTTCGGGATACAACCAAATTCCAATGTACCCACCCGACCAAGAGAAGACCTCGTTCTTAACTCCAAAAAAAACTATTGCTATATACTTATGCCCTTTGGACTCAAGAACGCAGAGGCTACTTACCAAAGACTGATGAACAAAGTCTTCGCCGACCACATTGGAATGCTAATGGAGGTCTATGTAGACGACATGCTGATAAAAACACAAAGCAAGGAATCGCTATTATCCGACCTCGCCAAAGTGTTCGACACCATAAGAAAGCATGGTATGCGACTGAACCCCGCAAAGTGCACCATCGCGGTGGAAGCTGGAAAATTCTTGGACTTCATGCTCACCCAAAGAGGAATCGAAGCAAATCCAGATAAGTGTCAGGCCATACTTCGCATGAAAAGTCTGACCTGTGTCAAAGAGGTCCAGCAGCTCAATGGAAGACTAGCGGCTCTATCCAAATTTCTAGCCGAATCAGCCATAAGATTTCTCCCCTTTTACGCAACATTAAGCAGGGGAAAGAGGTTTGAATGGACAAGGGAGTGCAAACAAGCCTTTCAAGATTTCAAAAAATTCTTGGGGCAACCACCCATCCTTACTCGACCACGGGAAAGCGAAGAACTCATATTATACCTCGCAGTGGGAAGTCGGGCGATAGCATGAGCACTAGTCAGAGAAGACGAAAGTGGGAAACAACCCATCTACTTTATCAGCAAGGCTTTACAAGGGGCCAAACTAAACTATCAAAAGATAGAAAAGTTCGTCTACGCTTGATGAGCGGATAATTTATACGCTTTTTGGCATTATTTTTAGGTAGTTTTTAGTATGATTTAGTTAGTTTTTAGTATATAATTATTAATTTTTATGCAAAAATCACATTTCTGGACTTTACTATGAGTTTGTATATTTTTCTATGATTTCAGGTATTTTCTGGCTGAAATTGAGGGACCTGAGCAAAAATTTGATTCAGATGCTGAGAAAGGACTGAAGATGCTATTGGATTCTGACCTCCCTGCACTCAAAGTGGATTTTCTGGAGCTACAGAAGCCCATCTGGCGCGCTCTTAATTGCATTGGAAAGTAGACAACTTGGGCCTTCCAGTAATATATAATAGTTTATACTTTTCCTAAGATTTGATGGCCCAAATTGGCGTCAAAATGCCGGTCAGAGACCCTTTTCTGGCGTTAAACGCCAGAACTGGCATAAAAGCTGGAGTTAAACACCCAAACTGGCACCAGAGCTGGCGTTTAACTCCAAGAAAAGCCTATGCACGTGAAAGCTTTAATGCTCAGCCCAAGCACATACCAAGTGGGCCCAAGAAATGGATTTCTGCATCATTTACTTATCTCTGTAAACCCTAGGTTACTAGTCATTATAAATAGGACCTTTGACTATTGTATTTTGACATGGGGAGATCTTTAGATCATTTTTGAGACTATCTTTGTATCACTGTTGATCTCTTGATCACACTTAGAGGGCTGGCCATTCGGCCATGCCTGGACCTTCATCACTTATGTATTTTCAACGGTGGAGTTTCTACACCTCATAGATTAAGGTGTGGAGCTCTGCTGTTCCTCATGAATTAATGCAATTACTACTATTTTCTATTCAATTCAAGCTTATTCTTGTTCTAAGATATTCATTCGCACTTCAACATGATGAATGTGATGACAAGTGACTCTCATCAACATTTTCACTTATGAACGCATGCCTGACAACCACTTTCGTTCTACATGAAAACAAGCTTGAATGTATATCTCTTGGCCTCCTGGTCCATGACGTATGGTTGCCTCTCCTGACAACAGAGCCTTCCATTCCATGAGATCAGAGTCTTCGTGGTATAAGCTAGAATCAATTGGCGGCATTCTTGAGATCTGGAAAGTCTAAACCTTGACTGTGGTATTCCAAGTAGGATCTGGGATGGGATGACAGTGACGAGTTTCAAACTCGCGAGTGCTGGGCGCAGTGATAGTGCGCAAAAGGATCATTGGATCTTATTCCAACACAAGTGAGAACCGACAGATGATTAGCCCTACGTAACCCGTAGCCGGACCATTTTCACTGAGAGGACGGACGGTAGCCATTGACAACGGTGATCTCCATATGCTTATCTGAAATTCCTACTAATGAATTACATAAGTATCTCTATCCTATTTTATGTTTTATCTGTCTTTTAATTATCAACACCCCATAACCATTTGAATCTGCCAGACTAAGATTTACAAGATGACCATAGCTTGCTTCAAGCCGACAATCTCTGTGGGATCGACTCTTAATCACGTAAGATATTACTTGTACGACCCAGTGCACTTGCTGGTTAGTTGTATCGGAGTTGTGTATCACAATTTCGTACACCAAGTTTTTCACACCGTTGTCGGGGATTGTTCGAGTTTGGACAACTGACGGTTCATCTTGTTGCTCATATTAGGTAATTTTCTTTTTTCGTTTATTTTGTTCTTCAGAATTTTTAAGAATATATTCTAGAGTTTCAAATGATGCTTTTATCATCACAGGAGCTAGTTAATTCCCATCAATTTGGCTGTTGTGTGTAATGTCCTTCTGAAGCTTGGTTAGCCATGTCTACTCTTTTTAGACTGAAGCTTTAGACTAACATTGCATGATTCCTGGAATTCTTAAAAGTTTTGAGTTTCTTATTTTCTTTTTCAAAATAATTTTCAAAAAAAATTATAAAATCATAAAATCAAAAATATTTTGTATTTCTTATTTGAGCTAGTGTTAATTTTTAAGTTTGGTGTCAATTGCATGTTTTTATCTCTCTAGCATTTTTCGAAAACTCATGCATATATTCTTCATGATCTTCAAGTTGTTCTTGATGATTTTCTTTGTCTGATCTTTAAATTCTCTTGTTTTGTGTCTTTTGTTGTTTCTCATGTGCATTCTCAAATTGTTAGTGTCTCTAGTATGAAAACTTCTAAGTTTGGTGTCTTGCATGTCCTTCTTTTCTAAAAAATTTTTCAAAAATATGTCCTTGATGTTCATTATGATCTTCAAAGTGTTCTTGGTGTTCATCTTGACATTCGAAGTGTTCTTGCATGCATTCCTTGTTTTGATCTTAGTTTTTCATGTTTAATTTCATTCTGTTATTTTTCTCTCTCATCATTAAAAATTCAAAAAAAATTCAAAATTATGTCTTTTCAAGTCAATAATACAGAGAATTGAATATTCAGAACATACAGTAGAGGAATCACAGAGAGAAAGCTGGACGTTCAAAACGCCCAGTAAGGAAGGATTTCTGGCGTTTAACGCCAGCCAGGGTACCTGGTTGGGCGTTAAACGCCCAAAGAGGTAGCATTCTGGGCGTTTAACGCCAAGATAGCACCAAGGAGGTAATTTTGTTTTCAATCCAAATCTTTTTCAATTTTTCAAGTTTTAAAACTAATTTTTCAAAATCTTATCTTTTTCATATCCTCTCTTATCAATCATATCTTTTTCAAAATCAAATATTTTTCATTTTTCTTTTAATATTTTCAAAAATCATTGCTAACAATTAATGTTTTGATTCAAAAAATTTCAAGTTTGTTACTTTCTTGTTAAGAAAGGTTCAATCTTTGAATTTTAGAATCATACCTTTTAGTTTCTTGTTAGTCAAGTCATCAATTTTAAAAATAAAATCTTTCTCAACCATATCTTTTCCATCATATCTTTTTAAAAATCAAATTTTCTTCAATCATATCTTTTCAAACACATCGTTTTCAATCATATCTTTTTAAATCATATCTCTTTTATTTTAATTTCGAAATCTTTTTCTAACTTCTTATCTTTTCAAAACTCACTATTTCTTACCTTTTTCAAAACCACCTAACTACTTTTTCACTTCTCAATTTTTGAAAACCACTAACAACTTTTTCAAAGATCTTTTTTTATTGACTAATTATTTTAAACTTTAATTTTATTTTACTCCTTTCTTAATTTTTGAACACTAACTAATTTTTAAAATAAAAACAAAAATATTTTTCCTTTTTCTTTTATCCAATATTCGAATTTCTTCTCTCTCCCATCTCTTTCTATTTAATCACTAACACTTATCCTCCTTTGATAATTCAGACCCCCCTCTCTCTATAAGTTTGAATTTTTCTCTCTACCTCATCCTTCTATTCTTCTTCTCCTCTGACACATCAAGGAATCTCTATACTGTGACATAGAGGATTCCATACTTTCTTTGTTTTCTTCTCTTTCATATGAGCAGGAACAAAGATAAAGTCGTTCTTATTGAAGCTGATCCTACACCTGAAAGGACTCTGAAGAGGAAGCTAAGAGCAGCTAAAGCACAACACTCTGAAGAGAACCTGACAGAAATTTTTGAAAAGGAAGCAGACAAAACAGCCATGGCCGAACCCAATAACAACAATGCAAGGAAGGTGCTTGGTGACTTTACTGCACCAACTCCCGACTTCTATGGGAGAAGCATCTCTATTCCTATCATTGGAGCAAACAACTTTGAGCTTAATCCTCAATTAGTTTCTCTGATGCAACAGAATTGCAAGTTTCATGGACTTCCATTGGAAGATCCTCATCAGTTCTTGGCTGAATTTTTGCAAATCTGTGACACTGTTAAGACCAATGGAGTTGATCCCGAGGTCTACAAACTTATGCTTTTCCCTTTTGTTGTAAGAGACAAAGCTAGTATATGGTTGAATTCACAACCTAGAGACCGCCTGAACTCTTGGAAAAAGCTGGTTAATGCCTTCTTAGCTAAATTCTTTCCACCTCAAAAGATGAGTAAGCTTACAGTGGAAGTTCAAACCTTCAAACAAAAGGAAGGTGAATCCCTCTATGAAGCTTGGGAAAGATACAAGCAATTGATCAGAAGGTGTCCTTTTGACATGCTTTCAGAATGGAGCATCATAGGTATCTTCTATGATGGTATGTTTGAGTTATCCAAGATGTCATTGGACCACTCTGCAGGCGGATCTATTCATCTGAAGAAAATGCCTTTAGAAGCCCAGGAACTCATTAAAATTGTTGCAAATAACCAGTTCATGTACACTTCTGAAAGAAATCCTGTGAACAATGGGACAACTCAGAAGAAAGGAGTTCTTGAGATTGATACTCTGAATGCCATACTGGCTCAGAACAAAATATTGACTCAGCAAGTCAATATGATTTCTCAGAATCTGACTGGATTGCAAGCTGCATCTAGCAGTAATAAAGAAGCATCCTTTGAAGGATAAGCTTATGACCCTGAGAATCCTGTAATGGAATAGGTGAATTACATGGAAGAACCCTATGGAAACACCTACAATTCTTCATGGAGGAATCACCCAAATTTCTCATGGAAGGATCAACAGAAGCCTCAACAAGGCTTCAATAACAATAATGGTGGGAGAAATAGGTTTGGCAATAGCAAACCTTTCCCATCATCTTCTCAGAAACAGACAGAGAATTCTGAGCAGAGCCTCTCTAGTTTAGCAAACATAGTCTCTAACCTATCTAAGACCACCCTCAGTTTCATGACTGAGGCACGGTCCTCCATAAGAAATTTAGAGGCACAAGTGGGTCAGCTGAGTAAAAGAGTCACTGAAACTCCTCCTAGTACTCTCCCAAACAATACAGAAGAGAATCCAAAGAGAGAGTGCAAGGCCATTAATATGACCAATATGGCCGAACCTGTAGAGGAGGGAAAGGCAGTGATTCCCAGTGAGGAAGACCTCATGGGATGTCCACTGACCATTAGGGAGTTCCCTCATGAGGAACCAAAGGAATCTGAGGCTCATCTAGAGACCATAGAGATTCCACTGAACTTCCTGTTACCATTCATAAGCTCTGATGAGTATTCTTCTTCTGAAGAAGATGACGTTGTTACTGAAGAGCAAGTTGCTCAGTATCTAGGAGCAATCATGAAGCTGAATTCCAAATTATTTGATAATGAGACTTGGGAGGATGAACCTCCATGCTCATTAATGAACTAAACACCTTGGCTCAGCTGAAGATACCTCAAAAGAAACAGAATCCTGGAAGGTTCTTAATACCTTGCACCATTGGCACCATGACCTTTGAGAAGGCTCTATGTGACCTGGGGTCAAGTGTAAACCTCATGCCACTCTTTGTAATGGAGAAACTAGGGATCTTTGAGGTACAAGCTGCAAAAATCTCACTAGAGATGGTAGATAAATCAAAGAAACAGGCTTATGGACTTGTAGAGGATGTCTTGGTAAAAGGTTGAAGGCCTTTACATCCCTGCTGACTTCATAATCCTGGACACTGGGAAGAATAAGGATGAATTCATCATCCTTGGCAGACCCTTCCTAGCCACAGCAAAAGCTGTGATTGATGTTAACAGAGGAGAGTTGGTCCTTCAAGTGAATGAGGACTACCTTGAGTTTAAAGCTCAAGGATCTCCTTCTGTACACATAGAGAAGAAGCATGAAAAGTTTCTCTCAATACAGAGTCAAACAGAGCCCTCACATTCAAACTCTAAGTTTGGTGTTGAGAGGCCATCATCATGCTCTGAGTATCTGTGAGGCTCCATGAGAGCTCACTGTTAAGCTATTGACATTAAAGAAGCACTTTTTGGGAGGCAACCCAATTTTTACTTATCTATGTTGAATTTCTATTTTTCATTGTTATTTTATGTTTTCTTTAGGATGATGATCATGTGGAGTCACAAGAACAACTACAAAAAATAAAAGCAAAAACCAAAAACAACATTGAAAATAGCACACCCTAGAGGATGAACTTACTGCATTTAAACGCCAGTAAGGGTAGCAGAATGGGCGTTAAACGCCCAGTCTGGCACCATTCTGGGCGTTTAATGCCAGAAAAGAGCATCAGACTAACGTTTAATGCCAGAAAAAGACACCAAGCTAGCGTTAAATGCCAGAAAGGGAAGGAAAGCTGGCGTTAAACGCCAGAAATGGGTAGCAACCTGGCGTTTAATGCCAGGATTAGCACTCAGATGGCATTTACACGCCAGAATGGTGCAGGGATGAGAAATCCTTGACACATCAGGATCTGTGGACCCCACAGGATCCCCACCTACCTCAACTCACTCTCTCTCTTTTTCACACATTTCAATAACACCCTTTCCCCAAATACCCTTCACCAATCACCTCCATCTCTCTTCCCCATCACTTCTTCACCACTCACATCCACCCACTCTTCCCCAAAAACCCCACCTACCTCAACATTTAAATTCACATCCTTTCCTTTCCAAACCCAACCCCTAATACACGCATCCTACCCCCTCTCTCCACTCCTATATAAACCCTTCATCCCCTCTTGGCCGAACCACTCACACCTCTCCATCTCCTCCATTTTCTTATTCTTCTCCTCCCTTATTTCTTCTTTTGCTCGAGGATGAGCAAACCTTTTAAGTTTGGTGTGGTAAAAGCGTTGCTTTTTATTTTTCCATAACCATTTATGGCTTGCTTTTTATTTTTCCATAACCATTTATGGCACCTAAGGCCGGAGAAACCTCTAGAAAGAGGAAAGGGAAGGCAAAAGCTTCCACTTCCGAGTCATGGGAGATGGAGAGATTCATCTCAAAGGTCCATCAAGACCACTTCTATGAAGTTTTGGCCAAGAAGAAGGTGATCCATGAGGTCCCTTTCATGCTCAAGAAGAATGAGTATCCAAAGATCCGACATGAAATTCGAAGAAGAGGTTGGGAAGTTCTCACCAACCCCATTCAACCAGTTAAAATCTTAATGGTTCAAGAGTTCTATGCTAATGCATGGATCACTAAGAACCATGATCAAAGTGTGAACCCAATAATGTAAGGTTGGCATTTAACTTGCCAATAATGCAAGGAGATGCACGTCCCTACACTAGAAAGGTCAACTTTGATCAAAGGTTGGACCAAGTCCTCATGGACATATGTGTAGAAGGAGCTCAATGGAAGAGAGACTCCAAAGGCAAGCCGGTTCAATTGAGAAGGCATGACCTTAAACACGTGGCTAGAGGATGGTTGGAATTCATCCAACGCTCCATTATTCCTACTATCAACTGATCCGAAGTGACTGTAGATCGGGCTATCATGATCCATAGCGTCATGATTGGAGAGGAAGTAGAAGGTCATGAGGTCATATCTCTAGAACTCTACAAAGTGGCTGACAAAACCTCCACCTTGGCAAGGTTAGCCTTCCCTCATCTCATCTGTCACCTATGCAATTTAGTTGGAATTGTCATAGAGGAAGACACCCTCATTGAAGAGGACAAGCCCATCACTAAAAAGAGGATGGAGAAAATAAGAGATCCCACTCATGGACCTTAACAAGAGCATGAGGAAGTCCCTCATCAAGAAATCCCTGAGATTTCTGGCGGCAACAGCCACAAGGGATGCATTTTCCTCCACACAACTATTGGGAGCAACTCAACACCTCTTTGGGAGATTTGAGTTCCAATATGGAGCAACTAAGGATGGAGCACCAAGAGCACTACATTATCCTCCATGAAATTAGAGAGGATCAAATAGCCATGAGGGAAGAGCAACAAAGGCAATGAAGAGACATAGAAGAGCTCAAGCGTTCCATTGGATCTTCAAGAGGAAGAACTAGCCGCCATCACTAAGGTGGACCCGTTCTTTGATTTCCTTGTTCTTATCTTTTTGTTTTTCGATTTTTAGGCTTTATGTTTGTCTATGTTTGTGTCTTTATTACATGATCATTAGTGTCTAGTGTATATGCCTTGAAGCTATGAATGTCCCATAAATCCTTCACCTTTCTTAAATGAAAAATGTTCCTAATTACAAAAGAACAAGAAGTATATGGATTTCGACTTTTATCTTGAAATTAGTCTAATTATTTTGATGTGGTGGCAATACTTTTTATTTTCTGAATGAATGCTTGAATAGTGCATATTTTTTATAGTTAAGTTTATTGAATGTTAAAATTGTTGGCTCTTGAAAGAATGATGAACAAAGAGAAATGTTATTGATAATCTGAAAAATCATAAAATTGATTCTTGAAGCAAGAAAAAGCAGTGAATAACAAAGCTTGCGAAAAAAATGGTGAAAAAGAAAAAAAGAAAGAAAAAGAAAAATCAAGCAGAAAAAGCCAATAACCCTTTAAACCAAAAGGCAAGGGTAAAAGGGATCCAAGGCTTTGAGCATTAATGGATAGGAGGGCCCAAAGGAATAAAATCCTAGGCCTAAGCGGCTAAATCAAGCTCATGTGCTTGTGTCATAAAGGTCCAAGTGAAAAGCTTGAGACTGAGTGGTTAAAGTCGTGATCCAAAGCATAAAGAGTGTGCTTAAGAACTATGGACACCTCTAACTGGGGACTTTAGCAAAGCTGAGTCACAATCTGAAAAGGTTCACCCAGTTATGTGTCTGTGGCATTTATGTATCCGATAGTAATACTGAAAAACAAAGTGCTTAGGGTCACGGCCAAGACTCATAAAGTAGCTATGTTCAAGAATCAGCATACTGAACTAGGAGAATCAATAACACTATCTTAATTCTGAATTCTTAGAGATGCCAATCATTCTGAACTTCAAAGGATAAAGTGAGATGCCAAAACTGTTCAGAAGTAAAAAGCTACTAGTCCCGCTCATCTAATTGGAGCTAAGCTTCATTGATATTTTAGAATTCATTGTATATTTTCTTCTTTTTATTCTATTTTGTTTTCAGTTTCTTGGAGACAAGCAACAATTTAAGTTTGGTGTTGTGATGAGCGAATAATTTATACGTCTTTTGGCATTATTTTTAGGTAGTTTTTAGTATGATTTAGTTAGTTTTTAGTATATAATTATTATTTTTTATGCAAAAATCACATTTTTGGACTTTACTATGAGTTTGTGTGTTTTTCTGTGATTTCAGGTATTTTCTGGCTGAAATTGAGGGACCTGAGCAAAAATCTGATTCAGAGGCTGAGAAAGGACTGAAGATGCTATTGGATTCTGACCTCCCTGCACTCAAAGTGGATTTTCTGGAGCTACAGAAGCCCATCTGGCGCGCTCTTAATTGCATTGGAAAGTAGACAACTTGGGCTTTCCAGTAATATATAATAGTTCATACTTTTCCTGAGATTTGATGGCCCAAATTGGCGTCAAAATGCCGGTCAGAGACCCTTTTCTGGCGTTAAACGCCAGAACTGGCATAAAAGCTGGAGTTAAACGCCCAAACTGGCACCAGAGCTGGCGTTTAACTCCAAGAAAAGCCTATGCACGTGAAAGCTTTAATGCTCAGCCT
Source organism: Arachis hypogaea (assembly GCF_003086295.3). Lineage (NCBI taxonomy): Eukaryota > Viridiplantae > Streptophyta > Magnoliopsida > Fabales > Fabaceae > Arachis > Arachis hypogaea. The sequence goes on along the minus strand of NC_092041.1, from coordinate 100,565,892 downwards.
AAGCACATACCAAGTGGGCCCAAGAAATGGATTTCTGCATCATTTACTTATCTCTGTAAATCCTAGGTTACTAGTCATTATAAATAGGACCTTTTACTATTGTATTTTGACATGGGGAGATCTTTAGATCATTTTTGAGACTATCTTTGTATCACTGTTGATCTCTTGATCACGCTTAGGGGGCTGGCCATTCGGCCATGCCTGGACCTTCATCACTTATGTATTTTCAACGGTGAAGTTTTTACACCTCATAGATTAAGGTGTGGAGCTCTGCTGTTCCTTATGAATTAATGTAATTACTACTGTTTTCTATTCAATTCAAGCTTATTCTTGCTATAAGATATTCATTCGCACTTTAACATGATGAATGTGATATGATCAAGTGACACTCATCACCATTCTCACTTATGAACGCGTGCCTGACAACCACTTCCATTCTACATGAAAACAAGATTGAATGTATATCTCTTGGCCTCCTGGTCCATGATACATGGTTGCCTCTCCTGACAATAGAGCCTTCCATTCCATGAGATCAGAGTCTTCGTGGTATAAGCTAAAATCAATTGGCAGCATTCCTAAGATTCAAAAAGTCTAAACCTTGTCTGTGGTATTCCGAGTAGGATCTGGGATGGATGACTGTGACGAGCTTCAAACTCGCGAGTGCTGGGTGCAGTGATAGTGCGCAAAAGAATCATTGGATCTTATTCCAACACAAGTGAGAACCGACAGATGATTAGCCCTACGTAACCCGTAGCCGGACCATTTTCACTGAGAGGATGGACGGTAGCTATTGACAACGGTGATCCCCCAACATATAGTTTGCCATGGAAAGGAGTACGCATGACTAGATGAAAGCAGTAGGAAAGCAGGGATTCAAAAGGAACAAAGCATCTCCATACGCTTATTTGAAATTCCTACCAATGAATTACATAAGTATCTCTATCTTATTTTATGTTTTATCTGTCTTTTAATTATCAACACCCCATAACCATTTGAATCTGCCTGACTGAGATTTACAAGATGACCATAGCTTGCTTTAAGCCGACAATCTCTGTGGGATCGACCCTTACTCACGTAAGGTATTACTTGGACAACCCAGTGCACTTGCTGGTTAGTTGTATCGGAGTTGTGTATCACAATTTTGTGCACCAACGCTCTCATACTCACTTCTTGGCGACTCCGCCCATACTTTCAAGCTCACACTATCAGAGTTCGGACCAACCAGCCCATAAAAGGCATCCTATAAAAAACTGACCTGGCTGGAAGAATACTACAATGGGCAGTCAAGTTATCGGAATTCGATCTCAAATATGAATCTCGGACAGCTATCAAAACACAGTATCTGGTAGACTTCATCGCCGAATACATTGACACCCCGAAAACTCCTACAAAGTGGAATCTCTACATGGACAGTTCTTCAAACAAAATTCGGAGTGGCACTGGTGTAATTATCGAAAGTGATTAGGGAACCCAAATTAAACTATCACTAAAATTCGAATTCCCCGCCTCAAACAATCATGCCGAATATGAGGCATTACTGGCTGGTTCGAGGTTGGCTAAAGAGATAGGGTTCAAAGGCTTACCATCTTCAGCGACTTGCAAGTAGTTACCTCCCAAATAGAAGGGAGCTACCAAGCTAAGGATCCCACCATAAATAAATATCTGAACAAGAACAAAGAACAACTCGGACAGTTCGGGGGATATGAGGTCCGACATATACCTCGGGAACAGAATGCCCGAGCTGATGCACTTTCAAAACTAGCCAACACCAAACAAGTGGGCAATAATATAAACCTCATCCAATAAACATTGCAAAACCCATCAATCTCAAAGGAAGAAAAAGTCCTATCCATATCAGGTCAGGATTAAGGATGGATGACCCCTATAATCGACTACCTCAAGTTTGAGATACTTCTCACAGATAAAAAATAGGCGAAAAGGCTAGTACGAGAAGCATAGTACTACACCATAGTGGACAACATCCTATATAGGAAAGGGATTTCAAAACCACTCTTAAAATGCGTGCTAGACTCCGATACGAGGGAAGTCTTAGAAGAAGTACATAGTGGCATGTGCGGCAACCACCTAAGAGCACGAGCCCTTTCAAAAAAGGTACTCCAAACTGGATTCTTCTGGCCAACTTTGCAAAAGGAAGCAGCAGAGTTCATCAAAACATGCCCACCATGTCAGAAGCATGCTAACTTCCATATTGCCCCACCAGAGGAGCTCATCAGTGTTATGTCACCCTAGCCATTCGTAAAGTGGAGGATCAATCTCCTTGGACCTTTCCCCCAGGGACCGGGACAAGTCAAGTTTCTCATTGTAGGAATAGGCTATTTCACAAAATGAATTGAGGCATAACCCTTAGCTAATGCCACCGCCCAAAGAAGTCAAAAATTCCTATATAAAAATATTATCACAAGGTTTGGGGTTCCCTACTCCATTACCACAGATAATGGCACTCAATTCACTGATACAGGTTTTAGGAACTTAGTAGCTGACTTGAAAATAAAGCACCAATTAACATATGTAAAACACCCACAAGCCAATGGACAGGCGAAAGCTGCCAATAAAATCATCCTGGCTGGGTTAAAATGGAGATTACAAGACGCGAAGGGAGCTTGGGCTGAAGAGCTCCCACAAGTCCTATGTGCGTATCGGACAACTCCACATTCCACCACGGGAGAATCACCCTTCCGACTTGCTTACGGAATGGAGGCAATGATCCCAATGGAGATAGAAGAAGGATCCCCCAGGTTAATCCTCTACAATGAAGAAACTAACTCCCAAATTCAAATGGATGAGCTCGACTTACTTCCAGAAGTCCGAGAAAGAGCTCGGATTAGAGAGGAAGCACTAAAGCGTCGAATGGCCTTAAGATATAATCAGAAGGAAGTCCAATGAAGCTTCGCCACCGAAACGACATCGGAGCAGGTCAGTCAGGAGAAGGGAAGCTAGCAGCTAACTAGAAAGAACCTTATCGAGTTGTAGAAGTACTGGAAAAAGGTTACTACAAGGTGTCCGACCTCGAGGGGCGAGAGCTGCCAAGGTCATGGCATGCCTGTAACCAAAGAAGGTACTATAGTTAGAAAATAATAAAAGATCTTAGGTCAAGGTGCACTCTTTTTCCTAAAAAGGTTTTTTAATGAGGCGCCAGGCCAAGATCTACAAAATTCCCCGACCTAGAAGGGTAAGCACTCACATGTATACACTCTTATTTATACCTCCATTTTTTATTATCATTTGAATAAAGTTTTTAGATTCCGTAAAAAGTTTCCTACCAAGACGCATTAATCTAAGCTTATAAAACGCAATAATTCATCGCCCGATTACAAAGAGGTCGGCAAGGTGAAAACCAAATTCATCGCCCGATTATAAGAAGGTCGGCAAGGTGAAACCCAATTCATCGACCGATTACAAAAAAGTCAGCAAGGTGAAAGCGATAGAAGCAGATTAATGCAAGAAGTTATAAAAAGTAATCCATAAAAGCGACCTGACGAGGTCTGACTAAAAATGGATTACTAAAAATAACTTAAGAAGTCCCGACAGAAAAGTCGGACCAGTAAAAGGATCACTAAAAAGGGACAAAGACACCTCGCCAAGGCCGAAGAAAGGCCAGAAGTGCTTTGCTGAAAGGTACGAAGTCTTGAAAAAAGAAACTACTTAAAAAGCAAAAGCACAAGTCAAAACGGCGCTATAAAGTAATCCAAACAAACTATAAAGAAAAGGTTCCCTTTGGAACACTACCTGAAAATTTGTTGGGAATATGACTAAAAGACCCAGCCGCAAAGATTGCCTGACTTGATATAAGGTTGACCAGCACTAAGTCAAACCAGGGCATGACCTCCAAAGGCAAGGGTAAAACACTCACGCAAAGAAGGTCAGACCGGAAAGTGCTTAAAAGTTCAAAGGGCTGCAAGAAAGTAAAACCCCAAGCATGTAGCAAAGATGCAACTACCATAATAAAACATTAAAGACTCAAAAGATCACCTAAAAAGTAACCTCAGAGTTTAAAGTGTTTTTGCAAAATAAAGTTGCAAAGAAGCAACCAAAGTCAAAGAAGTCAACCGCATAAAGATTTATAAAAAAAAACAACAAGTTCAAAGTACACAAGTTAGACTATAATATAAGCAGAAAAGTTATAAAGCATTCAAATTCTCCCCAGTAGAAGCATCCTGGGCTGAAGGAGGAGGAATGGTCGAGATCAGGACAACATTAACAGTTCCATCCGGCTGGCTTAGAATCTGCATATCGGGCTCGGGATGGTCAACCTCAGAAGGGACGGAAGAAGCTGAAGCTACTGAGGCTTTCCCTGGTGGTACAAGAAGAGGACCCTCATCTTCGTCATCAGAGGCAGGCACGATTTTTCCGTCCTCCACCACATTATCCAAACTAAATTGAGTCAGGTCGAGCTCAGGGGCAAGAACCCGGACCTGGGCCTTCTGGTGTACAAAATTGTAAATCACACTTTTCACAACTCGTACCACTAACCAGCAAGTGCACTGGGTCGTCCAAGTAATACCTTACGTGAGTAAGGGTCAAATCCCACGGAGATTGTTGGCTTGAAGCAAGCTATGGTTATCTTGTAACTCTTAGTCAGGATAATAATAATTCTCAATTTTGATTGGTAGTAAATAAAAAGCATGGATTAAATAATACTTGTTATGCAGTAATGGAGAATATGTTGGAGTTATGGAGATGCTTTGTCTTCTGAATCTCTGCTTTCCCCCTGTCTTCTTCTTCATGCACGCAAGGTTCCTCCTATGGCAAGCTGTGTGTTGGTGGATCACTGTTGTCAATGGCTACCATCTGTCCTCTCAGTGAAAATGGTCCAGGTGCGCTGTCACCGCACGACTAATCATCTGTCGGTTTTCACTAATGCTGGAATAGGATCCATTGATCCTTTTGCGTCTCTCACTACGCCCAACCCTTGTGAGCTTGAAGCTCGTCACAGTCATTCAATCCCTGAATCCTACTCAGAATACCACAGACAAGGTTTAGACTTTTCGGATTCTCACGAATGCTGCCAATGAATTCTAGCTTATACCACGAAGACTCTGATTAAGGAATCTAAGAGATGCTCATTCGATCTAATGTAAAACGGAGGTGGTTGTCAGGCACACGTTCATAGGTTGAAAATGGTGATGAGTGTCACGGATCATCACATTCATCATATTGAAGTGCGAATGAATATCTTAGATAGAAACAAGCGTGTTTGAATAGAAAACAGAAATAATTGCATTAATCCATCGAGACACAGCAGAGCTCCTCACCCCCAACAATGGAGTTTAGAGACTCATGCCATCAAAGAATACAAAGTTCAGATCTAAAAATGTCATGAGATACAGAATAAATCTCTAAAAGTTGTTTAAATACTAAACTAGTAACCTAGGTTTACAGAAAATGAGTAAACTAAGATAGATAGTGCAGAAATCCACTTCTGGGGCCCACTTGGTGTGTGCTAGGACTGAGACTTGAGCTTTTCACGTGCCTGGGCTGTTTCTGGAGTTAAACGCCAGGTTGTAACCTGCTTTGGGCGTTTAACGCCAACTTGTAACCTGTTTCTGGCGTTTAATGCCAGAATGGAACATGGAATTGGCGTTAAATGCCAGTTTACATCATTTATCTTCGAGTAAAGTATGAACTATTATATATTTCTGGAAAGCCTTATATGTCTACTTTCCAACGCAATTGAGAGCATGCCAATTGGACTTCTGTAGCTCCAGAAAATCCATTTCGAGTCTAGGGAGGTCAGAATCCAACAACATCAGCAATCCTTTTTCAGCCTGAATCAGATTTTTGCTCAGATTCCTCAATTTCAGCCAAAAAGTACCTGAAATCACAGAAAAACACACAAAATTATAGTAAAGTCCAGAAATATGAATTTTGCATGAAAACTAATAACAACATACTAAAAAGTAGCTAGAACCTACTAAAAACTACCTAAAAATAATGCCAAAAGCGTATAAATTATCCGCTCATCACCTTCAAGTTCTCATAAGCATCGGTCACACTGTCCACCATGTGACCCTAGAGCTCGGCATAATCAGCCTGGGCAGACTGAATCCTCTCCCTGGCCTCCAATAGCTCGCTATAAGTGAGGGTGTAGCTCTCTTTATATTTTTTCGCCTTCTCCCCAGACAACTTTGCAGCAGTAGCTCGTGATTTCTCCCTTTCCACATCCAACTCCAGCTTAATCACCTTAGCATCAAGCTCATCCTTCAACCCTTGATTCTGTCAAATTCAGACTTGGCATCTTCGATAAAAGCTTTAGTGGCACGAATGGGAGATTTCATAACAACCCGCGATAAAGCCGCACCAATATTGGCCATTCGAATACTATTACTTGTAACAAAATCAAGATGATGAAGAATAGATACATCATCCAAAGGAATCTCACCATGGGGTGCAATTAGCTTGGTAGCGAAACCCACACTATCAAAATCCTTGTCATTCAGATTATAAGAACCAACAGTTTTTTGTCGTTTTGGGGAAGGACCAGCAGTAGTAGGAGAGGAAGAAGCAACGGAAGCCGGCCGAAGAGGGTCAGAAGGAATCACACAGACCTGAGGAGTCAGAATGACCTTCCTCGGCCCAGAAGCATCCGAGGTCGGCTTCTTCGGAGGTAGTTGGAAAGACCCTTCTCCAGAAATCTTCGCTGTCAAATTCTGTGCAACTGTCGCTTTCTTTGCCTTACGAAAGGCCTTTATGGAGTCCGTAGATTTCACCATCTCTGAAAACAGAAACCAAGAAAACAAGTTATGATTAAGGAATGGGTAAATCAGCAAATAAGCAAAAAGAAAGCTATCAAGAAAAGAAGTCGGCCACTACCCAGTTCAACACGGAGAAGGAAAGGATCTCCTAGAAACCTCTTCGTGTCTAGATGGGGGGGGGAACTAACACACTCACAAAGACCTGCTCAACCTCATCCAAACTTTCCCAAGAATACTTAGTTACTACTACATTTTCTTGCCAACATAAGGGAAGGTGGGCTCATTGTTCTCATCTAAGAAAAAAGGGTGAACACCCTCAACAGCTTGAACCTTGAAATAGTAATTCTTAAAGTCCTTAAAGGACTCATCAAACATAGAGAACACTTTCCTCCCTTAAGAAGCTCAGAATAAAATCCAAGAAGCTTTCTTCTTAGCTACTCCAGGCTTTGTCAACACAAAAAGATACAGAAAGAGAGTTACAGTAGGTTGGACACCCAATTCTTGACACAACAATTAAAAAATCTTTATAAAACCCCATGAGTTCGGATGGATCTAAGAAGGGGCAACATTACAAGACCACAACAGGTCGGGCTCAAAGGCAAAAAAAGGGATGGTGATACTCATTTGACTAAAAAAGTAGTCATAAGCATAGAAAAAATGACGTTCCCCCTGAGTTAAGGAAGGAAAACTAACCCTTTCCTCAGGGTCAGGCGACTCCAATTCATAATTCTTCTCTTCGTTCCTATCACTACAAATCCTACGGAACCTCCTAAGCCTTACGCAGTACTCAGGATCAGCTACGGTCACACACATTAGAACTATCGAATCCAGCCAATCAGCCATACCAGCAGGAACTTTTGAAGACATCTCGACAATATTTTTTCGTGAAGACATAGACCAACTAGTCCTACAGTAAGAAAAAGAAAAAACAGTCACTACCAAACAACTCGAACAATAAGAAAATACAAAAAGAAGCAATCAGGAAGTGTCAGATATAGCAATAAAAGGGAAACCCCATGACTCACAGAAAGCGGAGGACCAACACTAAAGTCCAGGGGCACCCTTTGGAGGCAACAACAAGGCAAGAACCCAGAAAAAAGAAGTCGACACAAAAATCCGTGCCCTAAACCGGCCCTAACCCTTTCAAACAAAAACTACAAGGAGTTCAATCATTTTTTGGTAGCATCTCTCCATACAAACAGCAAAGACCATGATTATCACAGACCATGCAGAGAACCATCAAGAAAGTTTCAACCTTTTTTCTACCAAAAGCTCAACCGAAAGTACCAGCATTCCCGCATACATTCCTCAACATAATCAAAACTGCTGGTAGCAACAGAAACTCAAAGGTGCACATTTTAATAAAAATAGGAGCAGTAGGAAAACCACGACGTCAATCGAAAACAAAGATGCAATATCTTTGCAAAAGGATCAAGCTTCTCAAGAAGAACTCAATAAAAATCAAAACTTTGCAAAACATGCAACAATGAAAGCATACATAAAGATGATTATCGAAACGTAAAAAGGAAGGAGAATACTAACCTGTGGAAGAAGAGAAAACAAGCGCGAGGGAAGAAGCGACGATCAAATCTGCACCAACGATCGTTTTTTAGCAAAGTAAATGAGAAGCCTGGGGACGTGAGAATAGAGAAAGCAGACGAACGAAGCACCTCAGTAAATAACAAGTAAAGAGCGAAGAGAAAGGAAAGAAGAAACTGAAAATGATTCTTCAAATTTTAAAATGAAATGTAAAAGAGGGAAAAGAGGAAACGGAAAAGGAAAATTAATGAAGCTTTTAAATCCTCGCACGTTCCCAAGAAAGCGCAACCCGCGCTGCAATTAAAAAAGAAAAGAATGAAAATGCTTCGCATTCAAGGAATCCCAGCAGGAGTTATATAGGAGATCGACTAAAGAAAAAATAATTGAGCACGACTTCCTCAAAGGGGTCGAAGTCTAAAGACACGACCTCAAGGGAAAGATCGAGCTCAAGTAGGGGCACTGTTCATACCCTGGGTCGAGCTATGCAACCCGAGTTAATTGAAGACAAGAGCGCTCGACCTCTTCAGGTTGGGTTGCCCCCGACCTCTCCTTAAAGAGTTTGGCCAAATAGCCACAGAGGCCCAAGTAGGCCCAAACGAAGGAACGCAGCCCACTCTAAAGGCGGCTAAGCCTAAAAAGATAAGGCGGTTCCCCTAAAAAGATAAGATAAGATAACTAACTTATCTTAAAGGACCCCCCGCACTACTATAATTACACTAGAGTACCCAGGTATAACTCATACTATGATTCTACACAAAATTCTACCTATTTCGAGGGTTACCTGAAATTGTAGGTCTATCTCGGTCGAGATCTTCTGTGTGGGTCAGAGCTGTTGTTGTTCGACTTGTGGGACTTGGTGATGGTGTTGATCCTTCGTCCCCGGAGGGTGGGGTACCTGCAAGGGACTCCGATGCTTAAGTTAGCAAGGGTATTAAGCAGGTATTGAGTAGAATCAGAGTATGAGTTATACCTGGGCGCTCCAGTGTATTTATAATGGTGTAGAGTGACCTTTGCGGATAAGATAAGTTAGTTATCTTATCTTTATCTTTATCTTTATCTTTCATGGGAACCACCCTTATCTCTATAGGCTTGGGCTGCCTTTGGATTGGGGTCGTGTTCCTCTATTTGGGCCCTTTATAGGGCTTTCCTGTGATTTGGCCGAGCTCTTTGAGAAGAGGTTGGGTCATCCTAACCTGAAGAGGTCGGTCGCTTTGTCTGTAGAACATCCCGGGTCGGACACCTCAACCCAGGGTATGAACACTACCTAAAGCACGTGCTAACTTAAGTATCGGAGTCCCTTGTAGGTACCACCACCCTCCGGTGATCAAGGATCAATAACATCTCCAACTCTACAAGATCGAACACAGCAACACCGACCAATACAGAAGATCTCGTTCGAGATCGACCTTCAGTTTCAGGTAACCCCCGGAACACTCGCTGTCGGTAACAGGGTCACCCTCTGAACCCGTGTTATTCTGAATAAAACCCGACACAGAAGTTAAGTCGAAGTTGATATCAAAGACATCATCGGGGAATGAAATTTTCCAGTATACATCTTCCCTAATGGAAGATAGAGCAGTCAAAGCTGAAATCTCTATTAGGGTTGGATCCATCATTCCATATGAGAAATGAACGTTATTTGTGGCTGGACACAAAAAGTATAAACTAGCCCCAAGAAAGGGGCAGTGTAAGATAAGTCACGAGTGGCAAGTCGAAGAGTAGAAATAATGCCTAAAGACCTCTACATAGATTTATCGGTTGAGGATAATCTCGCATCCACAACGAAAACAAGGAGATAGACTATTTAGGGGTGCTGTTCTAAAGACTTGACTAGAAAAGTATGTAGCTTTGACATTTTTATAGAAGATTAAAGGAAGATGTTCAAGGAGAGATGGGAAGAAAGAAGAAATCGACTCAATTTGTTCCATGGTAGAAATTGGCCCTAGGTAGGAATATAAAACATTGAAAACTTGAAATAGGAGTAGTACTTGGCTACGCCATAGGGCAGTGGTCTCTACATCAGGATTGTGGGCTCTTTGGGTACCATCATCATCACAAAATTGTGACACATTGGTCACCAAGAGCGAAAGATCCACGATATGAATGTCATCGTCATCCTCTTGAGAAGGAGAAGCAGGAGTAGCAGAAGCTCCACCTGTAACACCCTAATTACCCTAAGCCTTACCTTGTGTCATAAAGCAAAGGTTAATAAAAGGTTACGAAAATTCTAAAGCTTATAACGTAATATATAGAAAGAAATACTATATTCTAGAAGCCCGATGAAGGATACAGTTCAAAAACAGGATTTGAAAAGCACAAAACGTACACACAAAGCTACAAACTTAACGCACAAGATATAGATATAATATAATAAAACATAAGAGTATAATAGTAGAGAGATCTAGCCACGGCTCGCAGAGTTTAAGCCGGCTAGCTATATACAGGCAATACACAATTAACACAATGCAAGTAAAACACAAGTATAGGCATATATGTCAAGTAATTCAAATAGGCAATTAGGCATGTTATACAATTAGGCATGTTATAACAAGTCGGCAAAGCAAGCAAGCAGATAAAAGATGCACATGATGAATGCCTATCCTATAGGCTATGATATCATATTGCCGGTTCAACTGCCAATCCAACACATCTCCATGGAGACGTCGCCCTTCGGAATCATAATTGGGAATCCCCGAGATATGGTGCTTGGAACACCGTCCAGGATTTTGTACCTGCACACTCTAGTGATCCGAAGGGATGCGAGGGGGATACTCTTGCCACGGTCCTCACATCTCAATGCAAGCGGGATGAACCATCGGCCTTACGCCGCCGCCGCTACCTTGACAAGCGGGATCTAACCACCGTCCCTACCAAGCGCATAGCGTCTCAACAATCTCAATTTTAAAATTGTTACGTCAGAAGTTTTTTGAAAATTTATCATTTCAGTATATCAATGATTCATCATTGCATTCTGAGTCCCAGAATCATCTCAACCACTGTCAATTCATAATTTTCATTCCGAACTCATTACTTCATCAGTTTCTCAATTCATATACTATTCTCCCTTCTCACTCCACCAAACCCATCCTCAGTACACCAGAAACCTAAGCCTCCATTCTCTAACTTTTCAAGGTAATATCAAAATAAATCTTAGGACCTTTCCCATGTTTTGATACCCAAAAAATAATCCAAAGAGTCTTAAATAGGTGTCACAGAAGTTTACAAGCTTGTTGGGAAGGTGAAACCATTAAAACAAGATTTTAGTTGAAAAACAGGGCATGTGCGTACGCACAAGGGGTAAAAATTTCACCTCTGTTCATCCGCACAAGGCGTGCGAACGCCCTCAACATAGTGCACCTTCCAAGGTGTGAGTGCACACAACTTGCAAATCTTCGTTGGTTATGTCTGCGCAGAGGTCGTGCTAGTGATCCTAACAGCAAGCCTTCCGCTGTTTGTGCATACGCACAAGGCTGTGCATGCGCACAGGTTCAAAAACAAACAGGGGTGTGTGTACGCACAAGGCTATGCGTGCGCACACAAACCAGAAATAAAAAATTCTGCAGCATACACAGAATCCTAATTTTGACACCAAACTTTGAATGATCATATCTTTTTCTAAAAAATTCAGATTTCTACAAAATTTAAATCTTTTTAAATCTTGTTCAATTATCTTTCGTTTGATATAAAATACATCAAATTTCAAAAATCATAGCTCAAGATATGATCCGTCAAAGTTAGCCCAAAACTCATTTTTACCAAAAATTCACAAGTTCTCAATTTTCTACAATCCTCAACAAAAATCAAACCAAAACTATACCAAACTCCAATTTACCTCATAACTCACCCTTTGTGTCACAATCCACCATTCATACCAAATTTTCCTTCACCCTTCATTATTCTCAACCTCCAATATCAAATATATAACACTATAATCAATCATCCACCAACACATTCATCAATCATAAATATATCAATACTAAGCATCATAATCAATCTCATTTCATCTCAATCTAAATCTTTCACACCACCTTTATCAATTTCAACATCATAATTTATCAACATACCCAAAAATCATCAATTCATCATAATTCATCATTCAACAATTCAATAACCAATTCAATTCAAACCTATCCTATGGGTCACTAGCCTAAGTGTCCAGAAATATTATATATTACATAGATGAAACCGAAATCATACCTTGACCGATTCCCAATATGAACCAAAACCCAAATTGAGTGAAATTTGAGCTTCCAATCCACAACCAAGTCACCAACCAACTCCAACAAGCATCAACAATCACTCCAAAGCTCCAATCAAAAGCCAACAATCACAATCTCAATCTATATACATAGAATTTACAACAATTTAACCTAGGGTTCATCAAATCCACAAAACCACAAGAGATTGGAACTTGCTCACCTTACCCAAAGCTGATTGAGTCAAAACCCAATAGGAATCAAAGGCTAGAGTGTACCTAAACACCCAAAATCACAAAATTTTACTCAACACAAAACCCAAAAACTCAAAATTCTTAGGATAGGAAAATGGACAAGGGATTTCAAGAAACTTACCACAAGACTTAGCTAGAAGTGACGGGCTCAACGAAATCTTCACATAGCCACCGACGACACGTGAATCGGAGCACCGTAGCTCGAGTTATGGTCAATTGATTGATGAGGTGAATAGTGCTTCATCCTCACTCTCTTCTCACTTTAGCAGCTTTCCCTCTCTTGAAGTGTGTAATGAGCTAAAATGAGGTGCATTTAATTGCTTATATATGTTGGACTTGGGTCCAACTTGGGCCCAGTCCAACCCGTTAGTGTTTTTGGCCTATTTGGCCCAATTGCAAGCCAAACCTTTAAAATTAACACCAGTTTTTGATTTCTAATATTTTTATGAGGTTTTCTACTGTTTTTAATTATTCTCGCATAGTACTGAACAGACTTGAGCTGGTTTGACCGGTTCAGCTGCCGGTTCACGATTTTTCTCGGTTTTTTGCAGAAAATACATTTTTTGACTCAGAAAAATCTACTGAGTCCAAAAATCAAATTTAAATCCTCCAATTCTCATTCTAAATTTTTAGAATCTAATTTGGGCAATTTAATTATTTAATTAGATGGTTAATTATTCTCAGTTCTTACATTCTCTCCTTCAAATAAGAAATTTTGCCCTCAAAATTTAGTGATTACTTGAGAATAGCTCGGGGTAATCCTTCCGCATCTCGGACTCCAATTCCCAAGTATGCTCTTCCACTCCTGCTCTCTTCTAAGCAACTTTAACCAATGAAAACTCCTTTCCTCGTAGCTTTTTCACACTAGTATCGTCAATACGCACCGGTGTCACTTGAAAAGTCAAGTTCTGCCTCAACTCAACCGACTCGGGTACTAACACATAAGCTGTATCCGATGTATATTTACAAAGCTGTGACACGTGAAATACGTCATGCAAGTTAGACAAGTGAGGCGACAAAGCTACTTGATATGCCACCGGCCCGAATCACCTCAGGACCTCAAACAGTCCAATGAATCTCGGATTCAACTTCTTTATTTTGTTTTGTTTGCTCGTCCAATCCCAGTTATCGGTGTAACCCTCAGAAACACATGCTCTCCTACTTCAAATTCTAACGGTTTACTTCTCTGGTCCGCATAGCTTTTCTGTCGACTTTGCGCAGCTAAAATCCTTGCTCGAATCTTCTTAATCTTCTTAGTAGTCTCTACCACCAATTCAGAACCTAAAACACTTGCTTCACCGGCTTCATACCAACACAGTGGAGATTAGCACTTTCGTCCATACAAAGTTTCATACGGAGCCATCCCAACGCTCGCATGAAAGCTGTTGTTGTACGCAAAACTCTACCAATGGCATGTAACAGTCCCAACTTCTAGGTTGATCCAAAACACACGCCTTCAGCATGTCTTCCAACGTCTGAATAGTCCTTTTCGACTGTCCATCCGTTTGTGGATGATATGTGGTGCTAAGACATAGCTTTGTACCGAAGGATTTTTGGAAAGTTCCCCAAAACCTTGATGTGAATCGGGGATCACGGTCCAACACTATGCTCAATGGCACACTGTGCAACCTTATAATCTTCTTGATGTACAACCTCGCTAACTCCTCCATTGAATAGTTCACTCAAATGGGCAGAAGATGAGCAGACTTGATTAAGCGATCCACGATCACCCAAACCGTATTAAATCTTGACCTAGTCCTCGGTAAATCGGTCACAAAGTCCATTGCAATTCCTTCCCACTTCCATTGAGGAATCTCAAGTGGCTGTAACATTCCTGATGGTTTTTGATGCTCTATCTTCACCTTCTGACAAGTCAGATACTTGGATACCAGTGTAGCTACATCAATCTTCATCCCAGGTCACCAAAACATCTCTTTAAGTCATAATACATCTTTGTACTTCCTGGGTGAATGAAAAACTCATTGTTATGAGCTTCTAACAACAAGTCTTGTCTCAATTTCCCGACATCTGGTACACAAATTCTCCCTTTATACCTCTACAATCCTTCATATTCCCTAGTGAATTTTCCATGTCTCTTCTTACCAACTGGTTGAAATAATTGTTGAAGCTTCTGCTCATCTTGCTGAGCCTTATGTATCTCTGATTTCAACCTACTTGAAATTTGTAACTGGTTTAAACAAGCTCTTCCAACAACTTCACCAATATCCAACTTAAGATCTACAAACTTATCCACTAACTGCTCTTCCTTGATTCTCATCCAAGCTATCGTTGAAGACTTCCGACTCAAAGCGTCTGCTACCACATTCGCCTTTCCAGGGTGATAACTTAGTTCAAAATCATAATCCTTCAAAGTCTTAGAATAAACTAAGATGTCGTCAATGAAAACCACCACGCATTTGTCCAAAAAGGAACGAAATACTCTGTTCATGTAATCCATGAACACAGCAGGTGCATTTGTTAACCCAAAGGACATCACTGCAAACTCGTAGTGTCCATAGTGCGTCCTAAACATAGTTTTCGGAATGTTGTCCTCTTTCACCCTTATCTAATGGTAACCGGATCTTCAGTCAATCTTGGAAAACACTCCGACCCTTTGCAATTGATCCATCAAGTCATCTATCCTAGGCAACGGGTACTTGTTCTTCACAGTCACTTTGTTTAACTGCCGGTAATCCACGCAAAGTCGCATTCCTCTGTCCTTCTTCTTTACCAATAAAACTGGAGCTCCCCACGGAGATACACTCGATCGAATGAACCTCTTGTTCAGAAGCTCTTCCAAATGAGTCTTTAATTCTGCCAGCTCTATCGGAGCCATTCTATACAGTGCAATCGACACTGGTCTGGCTCCCGGCACTAATTCAATTGTAAATTCAATCTCCCTTTGAGGTGGGAACTCAGAAATATCTTCCGAGAACACTTCCAGAAAGTTTCTAACTACCTGGATTTGATCTAACTTCTAATTATCACCTAACACATTTGCAGCCAACTGTATATAACTCTGACACTCTTTCCTACTACAGTGCACCATTATAGAGTTCAGTTAATAACCCTCAGCTACCACTGTTCCATTTTCTCCTTCTGGCATAAAATGAATTGACCGCTCAAAGCAATCCAACAAAACCCAATTTTTTGACAACCAATCAAACCCCAAAATTATCTCTAACCCAATCATTGGTAAACAAATCAAATCATGCACAAAGTCTCTACCCTCAAGCTTAAAACCTACATGCCTACAACCTAACCTAGTCACAATCGTCTGATGCGGAGTATGGACATGTAATTCAAATGCTAATTCTGACACTTTCAAGCCTAGTTCCTCAACTTTGCCAAACGAAATAAACGAATGCGAAGCTCCAATATCATACAATGCAACCAAGATCTTATCACCAATTAAACAGTTACCTCTCATCAGAGGATCCGCCTTAGCAGCATCCCTGGCATTCATAGTAAATACTCGCCCTTTATGTTGACTCTGGCCCGCATTTGGGTTCTTCCAACGAGTACAATCCCTCACAATGTGACCAGGTAATCTGCAATTGAAGCAACCACCTATACCAATCTTGCAAAAGTCATTTGGATGAAAACGTCCACAACGCACACAAGTTAAATCCAGAGAAATCTTACTCTGATTCCCTCTCCCTTTAGCATACTGAAACTGATCATGAGTATTCCTTCCGAAGCCTCCTTGACCTTGAGGCGCATGTCTTCCTTTCTTAAAATTCTGACCCCTCGGCTGAAAGTACTTACCACGTTCCCAACTAGTGGTTCCTCCACGAGTGTCCCTTGACGAGGCTACCATCTTTGCATATTCCTCAACAACTCTCACCTTATTCACTAGATCGGAGAAAATTCAAATCTTCAAAGGAGCCATAGCAGTCATGATGTTATCCTTCAAGCCCCTTTGATACTTGATGCACTTCCAGCTTTCATAGGTCTCCGGGGAACCCTGACACCCCTAGAGAACCTACAAAGCCCCTTGAATCAGCTAGTATAGTCCGCCACAGACAAAGAACCTTGCTTCAGCTGCATAAGCTCCATCTCCTTCGCTTCCCTAGTAGATTCAGGAAAGTACTTCTTGTAAAAAGCCGTCTGGAATACATCCCAAGGGATATTGGCATTCTAAAACTGTAGCAAGCGGCATTCTCCTTGCCACCAATGTTGAGCCTCTCCCAAAAGCTGATACATAGAAAACTCTACATACTGGTTGTTCGGAATATGATGTGCTTGTAATGCACGCTCTAGGGCCTGGAACCAATTATCCGCTTCTGTAGGATTGGTTAAACCTCTGAAACTTGGTTGATGAACCTTGAGAAAAGTAGCCAAGGTCATCGGAGCACCTCCCATATTATCATCATTTCCTTCCGTATTATCATATTCATTTCCATCTCCGTTTTCTTTCCCAGCCAGTTGGCCCAACCTCTGCACAGCTTGCAGAGTCGCAGCAGCATTAGCCTCCATGGTATTCACAAGATTTGCCATTGCCGCTATGAACTCGACATGGTTATTGGCCAGTTGCTCATTTCTACTCTCTCTTCGTGAACGTGTACGACCTCATTCGCGAGTGGCCATTAGGGTTCCTGTCTACACCAAAGAATCGATATCAAGGTGATCAGTCTCAATATCAAAATCCTAGTGCTTCAATTATACCAAAAGGCACTCACAAACAAGCATGATATGCAATATCAAGTAGATATCCTAATAGCATCAAAGAAAAGACACATAGAGTATGCAACGAAACACAATCGGTCTATTCCTCAGGCTTACGAGGACGAACCGCTCTGATACCACTAAATGTAACACCCTAATTACCCTAAGCCTTACCTCGTGTCGTAAAGCAAAGGTTAATGAAAGGTTACAATAATTTTAAAGCTTATACGTAATATAATGAAAGAAGTACTATATTCTAGAAGCCCGATGAAGGATACAGCTCAAAAACAGGATTTGAAAAGCGCAAAACGTACACACGAAGCTACAAACTTAACGCACAAGATATAGATATAATATAACAAAACATAAGAGTATAATAGTAGAGAGATCTAGCCACGGCTCATGGAGTTTAAGCCGGCTAGCTATATACAGGAAATACAAAATTCTGAAAGTTAAAATAGCTTATACAAGTTTTTCTCTCAAAGTAAGCCTCTAGGCAAAAGTAAATACAAAAGTGAGAGATTAATACAAAATAATCAAAAAGACTTCAAAACGGAATAGAGATCCTCTGCTATGTCACCACCAAAGCAACTCACCGAGGTGGGTTGCAACCTGTGATGAGCGGATATTTTATACACTTTTTGGGGGTAATTTCATGTAGATTTTAGTATGTTTTAATTAGTTTTTAGTAAAATATTATTAGTTTTTAGGCAAAAATCATATTTCTGGACTTTACTATGAGTTTGTGTATTTTTCTGTGATTTCAGGTATTTTCTGGCTGAAATTGAGGGAGTTGAGCAAAAATCTGAGTTAGGCTGAAAAAGGACTGCTGATGCTGTTGGATCCTGACCTCTCTGCACTCGGAATGGATTTTTTGGAGCTACAAGAGTCCAAATTACGCGATCTCAATTGGGTTTGAAAGTAGACATCCAGGGCTTTCCAGCAATATATAATAGTCCATACTTTGCACGAATATAGACGACATAAACTGGCATTCAACGCCAGTTCCATGTTGCAGTCTGGCATCCAGCGCCAGAAACAGGTTACAAGTTGGAGTTCAACGCCCAAAACACGTTACAACCTGGCGTTCAACTCCAGAAACAGCCCAAGCACGTGAGAGGCTTAAGTCTCAGCCCTAGCACATATCAAGTGGGCCCCAGAAGTGGATCTCTGCACCAATTATCTTAGTTTACTCATTCTCTGTAAACCTAGGTTACTAGTTTAGTATTTAAACAACTTTTAGAGACTTATTTGGTATCTCATGACATTTTTAGATCTGAATTTTATACTCTTTGATGGCATGAGTCTCTAAACTCCATTGTTGAGGGTGAGGAGCTCTGCAGCGTCTCGATGAATTAATGCAATTACTTATATTTTTCCATTCAAATATGCGTCTCGATGAATTAATGCAATTACTTAATTATGGAGAAGGTGATGATCCGTGACACTCATCACCTTCCTCACTCCATGAACGTGTGTTTGATAACCACCTCCGTTCTACATCAGATTGAATGAGTATCTCTTAGATTCCTTAATCAGAATCTTCGTGGTATAAGCCAGATTGATGGCAGCATTCATGAGAATCCGAAAAGTCTAAACCTTGACTGTGGTATTCCCAGTAGGATTCTGGGATTGGATGGCTGTGACGAGCTTCAAACTCGCGAGTGTTGGGCGTGATGACAAACGCAAAAGAATCATTGGATTCTATTCCGACATGATAGAGAACCAATAGCTGATTAGCCATGCTGTGACAGAGCATTTGGACCATTTTCACTGAGAGGATAGGAAGTAGCCATTGACAACGGCGACACCCTACATAGAGCTTGCCATGGAAGGAACCTTGCATTATGGTATTGAGTTGAATATTACATTACAGGAATTCAGAAGACAAAGCATCTCCAAAACTCCAACATATTTTCCATTACTGCACAATAAGTAATTATTTCATGCTCTTTTATTTTTCTAATAATTCAAACTGATAATTATAATTGATATCCTGACTAAGGATAATAAAATAAACATAGCTTGCTTCAAACCAACAATCTCCGTGGGATCGACCCTTACTCACGTAAGGTATTACTTGGACGACCCAGTGCACTTGCTGGTTAGTGGTACGAAATCATAAGAAATCTTGATTTTGATATTGGGATTAAAATTTCGTATATCAAGTTTTTGGCGCCGTTGCTGGGGATTGTTTGAGTTTGAACAACTAAAGGTTTATTTTGTTGCTTAGATTAGGAATAATTTATTTTTGTTGCTATAGAGTCATTAAATTCTGAGTCCTTTATTTCCTTTTCAAAAATTTTTCAAAAATATTTTTTCTCTTTGTCAATTTTTAAATTTTTTGTGAGTTTAGTGTCTTGTTCTAAGTTTGGTGTCAATTGCATATTTTATATTTTTCTTTTAAATTTTCGAATTTCTGTTCTTTGATCTTTAAGCTGTTCTTGTTTACTTTTCTTGTTTGATTTTTAGTTTTTCTTGTTCTGTGCCTTTTCTTGTTTTTCTTGTTCTTTTCCAAAGCATTAGTCTTCCAAAAGGAATAATACAAATATACTTCTTCAGAACAAGTGTTACATTTACAGCTCAATTGGCTAGAGCATTGGTTTATGTTCTTGATGATTGGGCACCGGTTCTAATAAAAAAATCCTTTTTCAAAAATAATTTTTCTTGATTTAATCTTGTGCCAAACTTTAAGTTTGGTGTTTTCTTGTTAATTTTGATATAATTTTCGAAAATTATTTTGATTTTCTAAAAAAAAAATTTTAAGTTTGGTGTTCTTTCTTTTGTTTTTGGTGTTCTTGTGCATCTTCAAAGTGTTCTTGAGTCTTCTTTGTGTTTTGATCTTAAAATTTTTAAGTTTGGTGTTCCTTGGTGTTTTTTCTCCAAAATTTTCGAAAACAAGGAGCATTAGATCTAAAAATTTTAAGTCTTGTATCTTTTATGTGTTTTTCTCTTTCATCATAAAATTCAAAATTCAAAAAAAAATTATTATCTTTTCTAACTATTTTTAAGTTACTTTTTTTCGAAATTTTTTTTAAAAATTCAGATTTCAATTTCAAAATTTTTCAAATCTTATCCTCCTAAGATTTCAAAAAAAATATAAATATATATATATATATTTTATTATCTTTTTCAAAAATATCCTAACCACTTTCTCTCTTTCCTCAATTTTTTTCGAATATCTTCACAAAACATTTTCAAATTTTTATTTTTAATTTTATTTCATTTTTATTTTATTTTATTTTATTTTATTATTTCGAAAATAAATTTTTATATTTTAATAAAATAAATAATATCAACATCCATATCATCTCCCTTGCTCCATCATGGAACTAAGTAGAAATGAACAGTCCAGAAGGACTCTGGGGTCATATGCTAACCCCACTACTGCTTCATATGGGAGTAGTATCTGTATACCCTCCATCGGAGTCAGTAGTTTTGAGTTGAATTCTCAGCTCATCATCATGGTGCAGCAAAGTTGCTAGTATTCTGGTCTTCCACAAGAAGAACCTACAGAGTTTCTGGCACAATTTCTACAAATTGCTGACACAGTACATGATAAGGAAGTAGATCAGGATGTCTACAGATTATTACTGTTTCCATTTGCTGTAAAGGACCAAACTAAGAGGTGGTTAAATAACCAACCTAAGGATAGCATAAAGACATGGAAACAACTGTCAGAAAAATTCTTGAATCACTATTTTCCTCCCAAAAGGATGACACAGCTAAGGCTAAGCATCCAAGGCTTCAAACAAGGAGATAATAAATCCATTTATGATGCCTGGGAGAGATACAGAGAGATGCTAAGAAAATGCCCCTCTGAAATATTTTCAGAGTGGGTGCAGTTAGACATCTTCTACTATGGGCTTACAGAAAGAGCTCAGATTTCTCTAGACCACTCAGCTGGTGGATCTATACACATGAGAAAAACAATTGTAGAAGTTCAAGAGCTCATTGATACAGTTGCCAAGAATCAGCACATGTACCTAAGCAGTGAACTTCCCAAGAAGGAAGATGCTAAAACAGCAACTGCTGAACTCAGTCCTGTAGATCAAGCTGCTGAATTCAATCAGCAATTAGATTTTCTAACAAAATAGTTAGCCGAATTCAAGGAGATACTACAAGAAGCAAGAATGGCTAATAAAAATATGGAAGTACAGTTGAAGCAAACAGAACAGCAGTTATCAAAACAAATAACAGAAGAATGCCAAGCAGTTCAATTAAGAAGTGGGAAAATATTAAATACCTCACTTCAAGGTAGCAGGAAGCCAAGAAATGAGCAAACCACCCAAAATCCATCTGAGGACAGTCAGAGCCCAGAGAGGAATAACTCTAGCGCTCAAACGCCAGAAAATGGGTGGAAAGCTGGCGTTGAACGCCCAGACCATGCTCAGGTCTGGCGTTCAACACCAGAAACAAGCAATGAATCGGCGTTGAACGCCCAAAGGAAGCTCAGTTCTGGCATTCAGACGCCAGAAACAGGCAAGGACCTGGCGTCTAACGCCACTCCAGCTTCCACCCCTGGCATTCGAACGCCAGTGGGAGGTCAGACACATACAAGTGCTGATAATAACCCCTCTAAAAAGGCTTCTCAACCCACATTTGTAGGCAATAAACCTACAGCAACTAAGGATGAGGAATATAAAGCCAAAATGCCTTATCCTCAGAAACTCCGCCAAGCGGAACAGGATAAGCAATTTGCCCGCTTTGCAGACTATCTCAAGACTCTTGAAATAAAGATTCCGTTTGCAGAGGCACTTGAGCAAATACCCTCTTATGCTAAGTTCATGAAAGAGATCTTAAGTCATAAGAAGGATTGGAGGGAAACTGAGAAAGTTTACCTCACTGAAGAATGCAGTGTAGTCATTCTGAAAAGCTTACCTGAGAAGCTTAAGGATTCGGGAAGCTTTATGATACCATGCACGTTAGAAGGTACTTGTACCAAGCAAGCTCTATGTGATCTTGGGGCAAGTATTAATTTAATACCTGCAGCTACTATCAAAAAGCTTGGGTTGACTGATGAAGTTAAACCAACCCGGATATGTCTTCAACTTCCTGATGGCTCCATTAAATACCCATCGGGCGTGATTGAAGACATGATTGTCAAGGTTGGGCCATTTGCCTTTCCCCCTGACTTTGTTGTGCTGGAAATGGAGGAGCACAAGGGTGCAACTCTCATTCTAGGAAGACCTTTCCTAGCAACTGGCCGAACCCTTATTGATGTTCCAAAAGGGGAAGTAACCTTGAGGGTCAATGAGGATGAGTTCAAGTTGAATGTTGTCAAAGCCATGCAACATCCAGACACCCAAAATGACTGCATGAGCGTTGATATTATTGACTCTCTGGTAAAAGAGGTCAATATGGCTGAGAGTCTCGAATCAGAGCTAGAGGATATCTTTAAAGATGTTCAGCCTGATCTGGAGGAACCAGAGAAAATAATAGAACCTCTGAAAATCCCTCAGGAAGAGGAGAAACCTCCCAAACCCGAACTCAAACCATTACCTGAAATATGCATTTCTAGGAGAAGGTAATACCTTTCCTGTAATCATAAGCTCTACCTTAGAGCCACAGGAAGAGGAAGCACTAATTCAGGTGCTAAGGACACACAAGACAGCTCTTGGGTGGTCCATCAGTGATCTTAAGGGCATTAGCCCAGCCAGATGCATACACAAGATCCTATTGGAGGGTGACGCTAAGCCAGTGGTTCAACCACAAAGGCGGCTGAATCCAGCCATGAAGGAGGTGGTGCAGAAAGAGGTCACTAAATTACTAGAGGCTGGGATCATTTATCCTATTTCTGATAGCCCCTGGTAAGCCCTGTCCAAGTCGTCCCTAAGAAAGGTGGCATGACAGTGGTCCATAATGAAAAAAATGAACTGGTTCCTACAAGAACAGTTACAGGGTGGCGCATGTGTATTGACTACAGAAGGCTCAATACAGCCACCAAGAAGGATAATTTTCCTTTACCATTCATAGACCAAATGCTAGAAAGACTGGCAGGTCATGAATACTACTACTTCCTGGATGGATATTCAGGTTATAATCAAATTGTAGTAGATCCCCAGGATCAAGAGAAAACGACATTCACATGTCCATCCGGAGTATTTGCATACAGAAGATGCCATTTGGTCTATGTAATGCACCTGCAACTTTTCAAAGGTGCATGCTCTCTATTTTCTCTGATATGGTGGAAAGATTTCTGGAAGTCTTCATGGATGACTTTTCAGTATTTGGAGACTCATTCAGCTCCTGTCTTGACCATCTAGCACTTGTTCTAAAGAGGTGCCAAGAGACTAACCTGGTTTTAAACTGGGAAAAATGTCACTTTATGGTGACTGAAGGAATTGTCCTTGGGCACAAAATTTTGAACAAGGGCATAGAAGTGGATCAAGCTAAGGTAGAGGTAATTGAAAAATTACCACTGATGAGCGGATAATTTATACGCTTTTTGGCATTGTTTTTAGTATGTTTTAGTTAGTTTTTATTATATTTTTATTAGTTTTTATTTAAAATTCACTTTTCTGGATTTTACTATGAGTTTGTGTGTTTTTCTGTGATTTCAGGTATTTTCTAGCTGAAATTGAGGGACCTGAGCAAAAATCTGATTCAGAGGCTGAAAAAGACTGCAGATGTTGTTGGATTCTGACCTCCTTGCACTCGAAGTGGATTTTCTGGAGCTACAGAAGTCCAATTGGCGTGCTATCAATTGCGTTGAAACGTAGACATCCTGGGCTTTCCAGCAATGTATAATAGTCCATACTTTGCCCGAGATTTGATCGCCCAAACAGGCATTCCAAGTCAGCTCAAGAATTCTGGCGTTTAACGCCGGAACTGGCACAAGAATGGGAGTTAAACGCCCAAACTGGCACAAAAGCTGGCGTTTAACTCCAAGAAAAGTATCTACATATGAAAGCTTCAATGCTCAGCCCAAGCACACACCAAGTGGGCCCGGAAGTGGATTTTTATGTCATTTACTCATCTTTGTAAACCCTAAGCTACTAGTTCTCTACAAATAGGACCTTTTGCTATTGTATTTGACATCTTTTGATCACTTTAGATCTTAGGATCATCTTTGGACGTCTAGTTCTTAGATTATGGGAGACTGGCCATTCGGCCATGCCTAGACCTTGTTCTTATGTATTTTCAACGATGGAGTTTCTACACACCATAGATTAAGGTGTGGAGCTCTGCTGTACCTTGAGTATTAATGCAATTACTATTGTTCTTCTATTCAATTCAGCTCATTCTTGTTCTAAGATATCACTTGTTCCTCAACTTGATGAATGTGATGATCCGTGACACTCATCATCATTCTCACCTATGAACGTGTGCCTGACAACCACCTCCGTTCTACCTTAGATTGAGTGGATATCTCTTGGATCCCTTAATCGAAATCTTCGTGGTATAAGCTAGAATTGATGGTGGTATTCAAGAGAATCCGGAAGGTCTAAACCTTATCTGTGGTATTCTGAGTAGGATTCAAGGATTGAATGACTGTGACGAGCTTCAAACTCCTGAAGGCTGGGCGTTAGTGACAGACGCAAAAGAATCACTGGATTCTATTCCAACCTGATTGAGAACCGACAGATGATTAGTCGTGCTGTGACAGAGTGCGTTGAACATTTTCACTGAGAGGACGGGACTATAGCCATTGACAACGGTGATGCCCAACATACAGCTTGCCATGGAAAGGAGTAAGAAGGATTGGATGAAGACAGTAGGAAAGCAGAGAGACGGAAGGGACAAAGCATCTCCATACGCTTATTTGAAATTCACACCAATGAATTACATAAGTATCTCTATATTTATTTTATGTTTTATTCATATTTTAATTATCAATCCTCCATAACCATTTGAATCTGCCTGACTGAGATTTACAAGATGACCATAGCTTGCTTCATACCAACAATCTCCGTGGGATCGACCCTTACTCGTGTAAGGTTTATTACTTGGACGACCCAGTGCACTTGCTGGTTAGTTGTGCGAAGTTGTGATAAAGAGTTGAGATTGCAATTGAGCGTACCATGTTGATGGCGCCATTGATGATCACAATTTCGTGCACCAACCACCACCTGCCAATGTTAAGGCAATTAGAAGCTTTCTAGGGCATGCAGGATCCTATAGGAGGTTTATAAAAGATTTTTCAAAAATTGCCAAACCTCTGAGTAATCTGCTAGCTGCTGACACGCCATTTATCTTTGATAAGGAGTGTCTACAGGCGTTTGAGACCCTGAAAGCTAAGCTGGTCACAGCACCAGTCATCTCTGCACCAGACTGGACGTTACCATTTGAATTGATGTGTGATGCCAGTGATCATGCCATTGGTGCAGTGTTGGGACAGAGGTATGACAAGCTTATGCACGTCATTCACTATACTAGCCGTGTTTTAAATGACACACAGAAGAACTACACAACCACAGAAAAAGAATTACTTGCAGTGGTTTATGCCATTGACAAGTTCAGATCCTATTTGGTAGGATCAAAGGTGATTGTGTACACTGGTCATCCTGCTCTTAAATATCTACTCACAAAGCAGGATTCAAAACCCAGACTCATCAGATGGGTGTTGCTTCTGCAAGAGTTTGATATAGAAATAAGAGACAGAAAAGGGACAGAAAACCAAGTAGCAGATCACCTATCCCGAATAGAACTAGTAGAAGGGGCGTACCTCCCTCTTACTGAGATCTCTGAGACCTTTCCGGATGAGCAATTCTTTGCCATCCAGGAAGTGCCATGGTTTGCAGACATTGCAAACTACAAGGCAGTGAGATTCATACCCAAAGAGTACAGTAGGCAGCAATCAAAGAAGTTGATCACGGATGCAAAGTACTATCTTTGGGATGAACCATATCTCTTCAAGAGATATGCAGACGGAGTAATCCGTAGATGTGTGCCTAAAGAAGAAGCACAGAAGATCCTCTGGCACTGCCATGGATCACAGTATGGAGGACATTTTAGAAGTGAGCGAACAGCCACAAGAGTTCTCCAATGTGGCTTCTACTGGCCTACTCTTTATAAGGATTCCCGAGTGTTTGTACTTAATTGTGACAGTTGCCAAAGATCTGGCAATTTGCCTCACATTTATGCCATGCCTCAACAAGGGATCTTAGAGATTGAGTTGTTTGATGTATGGGGTATTGACTTCATGGGGCCTTTCCTACCATCATACTCAAACACTTATATTCTGGTGGCAGTGGATTATGTATCCAAATGGGTGGAAGCTATTGCAACACCCACTAATGACACTAAAACAGTGTTAAAATTCCTCCAGAAACATATCTTCAGCAGATTTGGTACCCCTAGAGTATTAATCAGTGATGGGGGCACTCATTTTTGCAATAAACAGCTTTACTCTGCTTTGGTTCGATATGGAGTCAGCCACAGGGTAGCCACTCCATATCATCCACAAACAAATGGACAAGCTAAAATCTCTAATAGAGAACTTAAAAGAATCCTGGAACGGACTGTAATTAACCGTCGAAAGGATTGGACAAGAAGCTTAGATGATGCTCTGTGGGCATACAGGACAGCATTTAAGACCCCTATAGGGACCTCTCCATACCAGCTTGTGTATGGAAAGGCATGTCACTTTCCAGTGGAACTGGAACATAAGGCCTACTGGGCAACCAGATTCCTAAACCTTGATGCCAAGTTAGTTGGAGAAAAACGATTGCTCCAGTTAAATGAGCTAGAGGAATTTAGACTCAATGCTTTCGAGAATGCAAAAATATACAAAGAGAAAGCAAAAAGATGGCATGATAAGAAATTATCATCCAGAGTCTTTGAGCCAGGGCAGAAAGTTCTGCTATTTAATTCTAGGCTCAGATTATTCCCAGGGAAATTAAAATCCCGGTGGAGAGGTCCATATGTGATTACAAGTGTGTCACCATATGGATACGTAGAGCTTCAGGATAATGATTCTAATAAAAAGTTCATTGTTAATGGCCAGAGAGTTAAACATTATCTTGAAGGTAACTTTGAGCAAGAATGCTCAAAACTGAGGCTTGATTAAAAGCTCAGTAATAGTTCAGCTAAAGACAATAAAGAAGCGCTCGCTGGGAGGCAACCCAGCCATTTATAAAAGCTTTTTTCTTTCTTTAATTAATTAATTTTTACAGGTTTATGTCAATTTTCTTCAAAGTAAAATGGCAATTTGCATGAGTTCACAGAGTTACAAAAGGATTTAGAGAATAAAAACAGCAAAAAGAAGCTCACTGGTTCGAAAAAGCCAGTAAAAGCTGTTTTGGGCGTTGAACGCCCAAAAGAAGCACCCACTGGGCGTTCAACGCCAGTAAGGGTAGCCATCTGGGCATTAAACGCCAGAAAGGAGCATCTTCTGGGCGTTGAACACTAGACAGAAGCACCTTCTGGGCGTTTAACGCCAGATTGACAGCGTCCTAGGCGTTCAGAAAAATGCCCAGTGACAAAGGACTTCCTGGCGTTCAACGCCAGAAAGAAGCAACAGCTGGGCGTTGAACGCCCAGGAGGAGTAGCACATGGACGTTAAACACCTAAAACATGCAGCATTTGGGCGTTTAACGCCAGGATGGTGGGGAGGAGGTAAAATTGTTTTTACTTCACAATTTTTTATTTTTTTATTTTATTATTTTCCACGTTTCAACTTCATGATTTCTTGCATAAACATGTTTCAAAATCTCGTCCTTCTATTCCAAAAATTTCTATCCTAATTTCTAAAATCCCTTGTTCAAAAATATCAAATGCATCTTAATCCATAAAAACAAATCCTTTTCCAATCCAATCCAACTCTTTTTCAAATCTTTCAAAACTCAACTATCTTTTTAACTCTTTTTTTTTTTCAAAATAAAAATTCATATTTATCTTTTACAAATATCATTCACAATTTTTTTTAAAAAATAATATCTTTTTCTTATCATATTTATCTTTTATAAATCTTATCTTTTATCTTATATCTTTTTAATTTTCGAAACCCACCCCCTCCTTTTTAAATCCCTATTCGGCCTCCCTCTTCTCATCCACCACTCCACACTAGCTCTCCTTCTATCCCTCTCCTTTCTTTCTTTTTTGCTTGAGGATAAGCAAACCTCTAAGTTTGGTGTGCTTATCCGTGATCACAAAAACATACTCACTTAGATCATGGCCCCTAAAGGAAAACAACCCACCCCAAGAGGCAAGAAAGAGAGTATTCCAAAATCACTTTGGAATCAAGGGAAGTTCTTAACCAAAGAACATTCAGACCATTACTATAAAATAATGGGTCTAAGATCAGTAATCCCGGAAGTCAAATTTGATCTGAAAGAAGATGAATATCCGGAGATCCAAGAGCAAATTCGAAACAGGAACTGGAAAATCCTAGCTAATCCTGAAACAAAAGTGGGAAGGAATATGGTTCAGGAGTTCTACGCTAATCTTTGGCAAACAGACACGCAGAGAATATCTGGAACTGCCCTCTATGACTATCGGACTTTGGTTAGAGGAAAGATTGTTCACATCCACCCTGACAAAATCAGGGAGATCTTTAAGCTACCTCAGCTAAAAGATGACCCAGAATCCTTTAATAGGAGAATGATGAGAACAAACAAGGGCCTGGACAAGATTCTAGAGGATATATGCATCCCTGAAGCCAGGTGGACCACCAGCACGACAGGCATCCCAATTCAACTCAAGAGAGAAGATCTCAAACCAGTAGCCAGAGGTTGGCTAGACTTCATTGGGTGTTCTATATTGCCCACTAGCAACCGTTCTGAAGTCACTATTAAAAGGGCAGTGATGATTCACTGCATCATGCTGGGAAGAGAAGTAGAAGTTCATCAACTAATCGCATGTGAATTTTACAAAATAGCAAACAAGAACTCCAAAGATGCCAAATTGGCTTATCCAAACTTAATTTCTATGCTCTGCAAAGATGCGGGAGTGAGGATGGGAATAACTGAGTATATCTTAGTTGAACGGCCAATCACTAAAATATCAATGGAAAAACAACAGTTGCAGGATGACCCCATCAAGAGGAGAGCACAGGAATTTCTCCCAGAAATCCCTCAATTTGAATATTGGGAGCATCTTGGGGCGTCTGTTTCCAAGTTACAAGAAGCTATGGACCAAATAAAGGAAGAACAGAATAATCAAAATAGCATGCTTTGCTAATTACTTAGGGAACAAGAGGAGCAAGGGCACGACTTGAGGGAACTGAAGCGTCAGAAATTAATTCTTGAAGGACCAAGCACCCCACAGACCAAAGGAACATCCACTTCCCAAAATACAGGTTGTTGAGTTCTAATTTTATCTTTAACTCTGTGATAGTTGTTACTATAGGAATTTACTTTAGAAGTTATATAGGAGTAGTAGTAATTAGTATATCTATTTCTGATTTTATTCTCAATTAAGTTATAATTTATTTTTCTCATCATCATCAAACATGAATAAAATAGTAGATTTCTAGAATAAAGGGGTAATTTATATCTTTCGAGTTCTTAATAAGAAAAATTATAATTAATTATATGTGGTGGCAATACTTTTTGTTCTCTGAATGAATGCTTGAACAGTGCATATTTTTTATCTTGAATTTTATGAATATTGGCTCTTGAAAGAATGAGGAACACGAAAAATATTATTGCTGATCTGAAAAATCATGAATTTGATTCTTGAAGCAAGAAAAAGCAGTGGAAAAAATTTTAAAAATTACAATATTTCATTGGATCAAGAAAAAAGAAAAAGCCAATAGCCCTTAAAACCAAAAGGCAAGGGTAAAAAGGATCCAAGGCTTTGAGCATCAGTGGATAGGAGGGCCCAAGGAAGTAAATCCAGGCCTAAGCGGCTAAACTAAGCTGTCCCTAACCATGTGCTTATGGCATGTAGGTCCAAGTGAAGAACTTGAGACTGAGTGGTTAAAGTCGTGATCCAAGGCAAAAGAGTGTGCTTAAGAGCTCTGGACACCTCCAATAGGGGACTTTAGCAAAGCTAAGTCACAATCTGAAAAGGTTCCCCCAATTATGTGTCTGTGGCATTTATGTATCCGGTGGTAATATTGGAAAACAAAGTGCTTAGGGCCATGGCCAAGACTCATAAAGTAACTGTGTTCAAAAATCAACATACTACACTAGGAGAATCAATAATACTATCTGAATTCTGAGTTCCTATGGATACCAATCATTCTGAATTTCAAAGGATAAAGTGAGATGCCAAAACTGTTCAGAAACAAAAAGCTACTAGCCCCGCTCATCTAAATTAGAATATGAGCTTCACTTAAAACTCGGGAGATTTTATTGCTCCTTAATTTCTTTTTATCCTACTTTATTCATCTAGTTGCTTGGGGACAAGCAACAGTTTAAGTTTGGTGTTGTGATGAGCGGATATTTTATACGCTTTTTGGGGGTAATTTCATGTAGATTTTAGTATATTTTAATTAGTTTTTAGTAAAATATTATTAGTTTTTAGGCAAAAATTATATTTCTGGACTTTACTATGAGTTTGTGTGTTTTTCTGTGATTTCAGGTATTTTCTGGCTGAAATTGAGGGAGCTGAGCAAAAAGCTGAGTTAGGCTGAAAAAAGACTGCTGATGCTGTTGGATCCTGACCTCCCTGCACTCGGAATGGATTTTTTGGAGCTACAGGAGTCCAATTGACGCGCTCTCAATTGGGTTGGAAAGTAGACATCCAGGGCTTTCCAGAAATATATAATAATCCATACTTTGCATGAATATAGACGACGTAAACTGGCGTTCAACGCCAGTTCCATGTTGTAGTCTGGCATCCAGCGCCAGAAACAGGTTACAAGTTGGAGTTCAACGCCCAAAACACATTACAACCTGGCGTTCAACTCCAGAAACAGCCCAAGCACGTGAGAGGCTTAAGTCTCAACCCCAGCACACACCAAGTGGGCCCCAGAAGTGGATCTCTGCACCAATTATCTTAGTTTACTCATTCTCTGTAAACCTAGGTTACTAGTTTAGTATTTAAACAACTTTTAGAGACTTATTTGGTATCTCATGACATTTTTAGATCCGAATTTTATACTCTTTGACGACATGAGTCTCTAAACTCCATTGTTGGGGGTGGGAGCTCTACAGCGTTTCGATGAATTAATGCAATTACTTATATTTTTCCATTCAAATATGCGTGTTCCTATCTAAGATGCTCCTTTGCGCTTAATTATGGAGAAGGTGACGATCCATGACACTCATCACCTTCCTCACTCCATGAACGTGTGTCTGACAACCACCTCCGTTCTACATCAGATTGAATGAGTATCTCTTAGATTCCTTAATCAGAATCTTCGTGGTATAAGCCAGATTGATGGAAGCATTAATGAAAATCCGAAAAGCCTAAACCTTGTCTGTGGTATTCTGAGTAGGATTCTGGGATTGGATGGCTGTGACAAGCTTCAAACTCGCGAGTGTTGGGCGTGATGACAAACGCAAAAGAATCAATGGATTCTATTCCGACATGATCGGGAGCCAACAGCTGATTAGCCATGCTGTGACAGAGCATTTGGACCATTTTCACTGAGAGGATGGGAAGTAGCCATTGACAACGGCGACACCCTACATAGAGCTTGCCATGGAAGGAACCTTGCATTATGGTATTGAGTTGAATATTACATTACAGGAATTCAGAAGACAAAGCATCTCCAAAACTCCAACATATTTTCCATTACTGCACAACAAGTAATTATTTCACGCTCTTTTATTTTTCTAATAATTCAAACTGATAATTATAATTGATATCCTGACTAAGAATAATAAAATAAACATAGCTTGCTTCAAACCAACAATCTCCGTGGGATCGACCCTTACTCACGTAAGGTATTAATTGGACGACCCAGTGCACTTGCTGGTTAGTGGTACGAAATCATAAGAAATCTTGATTTTGATATTGGGATTAAAATTTCGTGCATCAACCTGCATCTGAAAAAGAGCAACAGAATATGGTATGAGAACTGGAGGTTCTTAGTGTGGTAACAGTGCCCAGTGATGTAAGATATAAAACTCCGGGATGCCAGAGACAATCCTAAAACTTCAGATCCATCACAAGGTTCATCTTAAGGCATTACTAAAACATTAAAGCATAACTTAAAACCATAACATAATAAAGGGTAATCTAACTTAGGGGAATTTCTAATCTAATAGTTCTCCGCTGTCCCACAGCCTTCACCAACCTATCCTCCACGCAATCTCATCGCCACCGCCTTTCAAGCCTCCTCAATCTCAGTGGAATACACAATTAATACAATGCAAGTAAAACACAAGTATAGGCATATATGTCAAGTAATTCAAATAGGCAATTAGGCATGTTATACAATTAGGCAAGCAATAATAAGTCGGCAAAGCAAGCAAGCTGATCAAAGATGCACATGATGAATGCATGTCCTATAGGCTATGATATCACATTACCGGTTCAACTGCCAACCCGACACATCTCCAAGGAGACGTCGCCCTTCGGAATCATAATTGGAAACACCGAGATATGGTGCTCAGAACACCGTCTAGGATTTTGTACCTGCACACTCTAGTGATCCGAAGGGATGCGAGCGAGATACTCTTATCACGGACCTCACATCTCAACGCAAGCGGGATGAACCACCGCCCTTACACCGCCGCCGTTACCTCGACAGGCGGGATTTAACCACCGTCCCTACCAGGCACATAACGTCTCAACAATCTCAATTTTTAAAATGTTACGTCGGTAGTTTTTTGAAAATTATTTCAGTATATTGATAATTCATCATTGCATTCCGAGTCCCAAACTCATCTCAACCACTGTCAATTCATAATTTTCATTCCAAACTCATTAGTTCATCAGTTTCTCAATTCATATACTATTCTCCCTTCTCACTCCAGCAAACCCATCCTTAGTACACTAGAAACCTAAGCCTCCGTTCTCTAACTTTTCAAGGTAATATCAAAATAAATCTCTTAGGACCTTTCCCATGTTTTGATACCCAACAAATAAGCCAAAGATACTTAAATAGGTGTCACAGAAGTTTGCAAGCTTGTTGGGAAGGTGAAACCATTAAAAACAAGATTTTAGTTGAAAAATAGGGCATGTGTGTACGCACAAGGGTGTGCGTGCGCACGCCTAGGAAAGTTTTCAAATGTGTGCGTACGCATAGAGGTGTCTGTATGCACAAGTAGTAAAAATTTTAACTCTATTCATCCGCACAAGGCGTGTGAATGCCCTCAACATAGTGCACCTTCCAAAGTGTGCGTGCGCACAGCTTGCAAAACTTCGTTGGTTATGCGTGCGCACAGGTCATGCTAGCGCTCTCAACAGCAAGCCTTCCCCCTATGTGTGCATACACACAAGGCTGTGTGTGCGCACAGGTTCAAAAACTCACAGGGATGTGCGTACGCACAAGGCTATGCGTGCGCACACAAACCAAAAATCACAAATTCTGCAGCATGCACAGAATCCATATTTTGACACCAAATTTTGAATGATCATACCTTTCTCTTCAAAATTCAAATTTCTACAAGATTTAAACCATTTTAAATCTTGTTCAATTATCTTTCATTTGATATAAAATACATCAAATTTCAAAAATCGTAACTCAAGATATGATCCGTCAAAGTTAGCCCAAAACTCATTTTTACCAAAAATTCACAACTTCTCAATTTTCCACAATCCTCAACCAAAATCAAACCAAAATCATACCAAACTCCAATTTACCTCATAACTCACCCTTTTTGTTACAATCCACCATTCATACCAAATTTTCCTTCACTCTTCATTATTCTCAACCTCCAATATC
Organism: Arachis hypogaea; assembly: GCF_003086295.3. Taxonomy (NCBI): domain Eukaryota; kingdom Viridiplantae; phylum Streptophyta; class Magnoliopsida; order Fabales; family Fabaceae; genus Arachis; species Arachis hypogaea. Next base: position 100,531,796 of record NC_092041.1, on the reverse strand, counting down.
AAATATATAACACTATAATCAATCCTCCACCAACACATTCATCAATCATAAATCTATCAATACCAAGCATCATAATCAATCTCATTTCATCTCAATCTAAATATTTCACACCATCTTTATCAATTTCAACATCATAATTTATCAACATACTCAAAAATCATCAATTCATCATAATTCATCATTCAACAATTCAACAACCAATTCAATTCAAACCTATCCTATGGGTCACTAGCCTAAGTGTCCAAAAATATTATATATTACATAGAAAAAATCGAAACCATACCTTAGCTGATTCTCAATATGAACCAAACTCCAAATTGAGTGAAATTTGAGCTTCCAATCCACAACCAAGTCACCAACCAACTCCAACAAGCATCAACAATCATTCCAAAGCTCCAATCAAAAGCCAACAATCACAATCTCAATCTATATACACATATTTACAATAATTCAACCTAAGGTTCATCAAATTCACAAAACCACAAGATATTGGAACTTGCTCACCTTACCCAAAGTTGATTGAGTCAAAACCCAATAGGAATCAAAGGCTAGAGTGTACCTAAACATCCAAAATCACAAAATTTCACTCAACACAAAACCTAAAAACTCGAAATTCTTAGGACAGGAAATTGGATAGGGGATTTCGAGAAACTTACCACAAGGCTTATCTAGAAGTGACGGGCTCGGCAAGAGTTTCTCATAGCCGCCGACGGCATGCGAATCGAAGTACCGTAGCTCGAGTTATGGTCAATTAATTGATGAGGTGAATAGTGCTTCTTGTAAACCCTCACTCTCTTCTCACTTCAGCAGCTCTCCCTCTCTTGAAGTGTGTAATGAGCTGAAGTGGGCTGCATTTAAGTGCTTATATATGTTGGGCTTGGGCCCAATTTGGGCCCGGTCCAACCTGTTAGCGTTTTTGGCCCGTTTGGCCCAATTGCGGGCCAAACCTTTAAAATTAACGCCAGTTTTTATTTCTAATATTTTTCTGAGATTTTCTACTATTTTTAATTATTCTCGCATAGTACCTGACAAACTTGAACTGGTTCGACCGATTCAGCTGCCGGTTCGTGATTTTTCTTGGTCTTTTGCAGAAAATACATTTTCTGACCCAGAAAAATCTACTGAGTCCAAAATCATATTTAAATCCTCCAATTCTCATTCTAAATTTTTAGAACCTAATTTAGGAAATTTAATTATTTAATTAGACGGTTAATTAGTCTCGGTTCTTACACCACCTGGAGCAACGGTAGTAGCTGCAGTGGCGGAAGCAGAAGTAGGCAAGGAAGATGCCATAGTGGCCCCTGCGGTAGAGGTGTTGATGGGAATGGTAATAGTAGTGGTAGCAGCAATGGTGGTAGAAGATGATGATGCAGCGGTGACAGTCGGTGTGCTGTTGGAATGGAGACCAGATTGAGAGTCCATGGAATTAAGCTAAGACAGATTTTTCAAACAGGAAAGAGGAGTGTAGGTAGAAGATGAAAAGCTTGTTTGAAATGTGAAGAAGAGTGATAATAATGGGTGAAGAAGGCAAATATGGAAAAACGTAAGGGATTTAAAAGGATAAATGCCCATTAAAGCCCATTGGGAACGTTACCTATTTTCAAGAACACGCGAACCGTTTCCTGTTCTCATAACCGTCTTTTTCAAAAATTTGAAAATTTTAAAGTGGCACGTGATGGCACGTAGCTGAATAAAACTTATCATTTCGCATTTTGAAAAGAAAAGTTTTAAAGGGCAATTTTTTGTACGAATTTTGACTTATAAAGTAATTCGACTGCAATTCGTTGGAATTTGGGAAAGATCGACAGATCAGATCTTTGAATATAGGGAAACAACACTTTCGACTACAATAAGAATGATAGTCAAGGTCGATGTCTTAATGATGAGAAATGAGTCAAAACCATAAAAATCACATAATTAAATACAAGACACAATGAAAACGTGGGGATTGAAGTGCAAGGCAGAATAGGACGTGGGAATGTCCACCATGAAGATTCTTCAGGGTCAAAGTAACGTCATGGCCTAAGAAAAAGGAGGAACTAAGGTTGTGGTCAAGATTATTCAGGAGTATGTCTATCCTTAGGACCTATAAATAGGAAAAGTTTAGAAGAAAAAGGGGACTTCAATAAAAAACACTAGATCATCACACAGAACTCTGCAAGAATTCCTAGTCTCAGCGACGCAACAGAAGATCATGGAATGCAAGTGTATGTGAGTGTTAGGAACCCATTGTATTTTATTGTTCTTCATTTTTCTTTCTTTTAATTTCTTTGTTTTAAATATTTCATTGTCATTCTGTTTTTTTTTTTTTTGTTAATTTTCATTTCACTTTTACATTTTCATTTATTCAAAGTTTTCTTTTATTTATTTCACACATTTTCATATTATTTGTTATAACTTGCCATTTATAGTTCGACTCAGTTCACTTTGACATAAACACTAAGTAATTCCTAAGTTGAGCTCACTCTTTTTAGAGGAGTCGTATATGCTCTTCGAATTGAGATATTGATACAAACTCGATTTGACACCCTGTCGAGATTGCTAAAAATCGAGTGAGACAACAACAAAATAACTCTTAAGGAATATGAGTTTTCTTTATTTAAGATTATAATAAAACACATTAGCCTTGTATGATTAATGATCTCTACAAATTTATATCAACACTAGGCAGAGTTACTGTAAAAAAAAAAAATTAAAAACCTTATATGCAAAATCAACTAGGTATATAAGTCTAGCTTTATCACTCTAATTAACCACCTTAATTAGTTAGTGAATCGACTAATTGAATCCTAGTCACAATGAAACATGCAACAAAATTCAGAAAACAATCATATTCACAGTGAAATATACTAAAAGTTTTAGTAGAGCAAAATCTGGAAAAAAAAAATTGCAGCTTATATATGCAACGAAGTTTTCAAAACAAAATTAAATCCGTAACAATACAATTCAAAATTCACAATATAGTTTATTCACAGAAAAAATAAAAATATCATTTATTAATATATCGATAGCTAATATAAACTGTCACTACAACTATTATAACTTCTTATTTTAGTAACTAATTTAATAGGCTTTTACTGATGGCCTGGCCATCATCTGCAATGTTAATTAATAATTATCTATAGTTGAGTCATCTGTAATATTAATTAGCGACGATTGGACTATTTATAAGATTATCTATAACAAATAATGTTTAAGGAGTGATAGTGGGAATGAATCCTCTTAATTGTTAAAAAAATTGAGAATGTAAAGTGTGATTTCTAATTCTTCATTATTCTCTTTTATATTTATTTTTTATTCTACTTATAAAATTAATAATAAAAAATCACACTTTACTTTCTCAATTCTTAAAAAAAAATGAAAAAATCTAAAATTTTCAAGTAATTAATTCTTCATTTTATAAGTAAGAAAAATATTTAACGTCAATGAATAGAGTCAAATAATAATAAGAAGGTACGTGATAAGAACAAATTTAATGCATAGTTATAATAAGTTTTATCTATATATAATTGAGTCAAATATCACTTTATCATCATTGGGCGTATTAATTTTTTCAAATAATAATAATAATAATAATAATAATAATAATAATAATAATAATAATAATAGAGATAAAAATGGCATTAGCTAATATAGTAAATATCTTACTCTCTAATTAAAAAATTTTGAATTCAAATCTTTGAAATAGAAGAAAATATTTTTATAGATATATACAATGAAAAATAATCTAAAAAAAAGAAAAAAATGAAAACTCTTACCAATCCTGTAGTAGATAGGAGATAATTTTTTCAATTTTTTTAATTTTTTTATAAAGTATGATCTTTTATCATATTTTTTTAAATAAGATTAAGAAAAAAGTCGTAAGAAAAGAAGTTAAATGGTGAAAGATCACATTTTACAAAAGAATTAAGAAAAAAATTGAGATGATTCATTTTCGTAGTAGATATACAATTATGGAAAGCAAGTTAAGGTAAAAATTTATGCATCAAAGACCTCTCAATCTCCATATAGAATATAACACAATAAATACAAAATTTATGTAGCTTACTGGTTTAAAAGTAGGACCGTCAAAATGGGCTAAATCCATCAGGTCAGCCCATTATCCATTCAAATGGACGGATTTTTTCTCTAAAATTAAGCTTGTTTAAATTTTGGGATAAACAGATTGAGTCCGATTAACTTGAAAAAAAAAATGATGGGTTAAATAGGCTAGCCTGCAGGTTTTGGTGGCCCATTTATTTTTTACATTTTTTCTTAAAAAGTAATATTTTTAGCCAATATTTTTTTCAATCCGACCTGAAAATTCGACCAATCAACAAAAAAATACTGTTTATTTAAGATTTTTGGCCTAAAAATGATATCTTTTGTCAAAATATTTTTTAAAAAAATAAAAATAAACGGGTCAACTCATTTAACCCATTGAATTGACCATAAACGGCCCAAACTAAAAAACTATTGTCTGTAATAAAACGAATTTAAACGGGCCAAGACTAAATGGACCAGGTTAGCCCGTTTCATTACCCTATTTAAAAGTGCATAAAAAGTATAATTTAAAGAGATTAGGTTCGACTCATAATTATTTTAAAATTATTTTACGACAATGGTTATCAGCCATATTGTGAAAATATAAAAAAAATTATCATTAGTCTTGCTAAAATTTACCTTCTCTATTGGGAAATAATATTTTTAAAAAAATACATATGGAAAGACTTGAGGAGATTGAGCAACAGGATGAGCCTTCTAAAGTGTTGTCTCAAAATAATTCTATTACTCAAGTTTTTGAAAAAGAGAAATCGGGTAGAGTGCGTGGTGTGGATTTCGGACCGACTCCTAATCAACTCTTCGGTCCGAATTCGCATTCGTCGGGCAATGGAGTCCAAGTAGAGGAGACCCGGAGAAAGTTACTTGAACTGCAGACAGAGCTAGAAGTTGAAAAGTTGAAATTGAAAACAATCGAGGATGAAGCAACAGCAGAGAAAAGAAAGAGGCAGGCAATGAAGAGTGCTTTGAGAAATCTATTTCAACGACAGGGTGAGGAGCTGTCATCAAACATCACTGCAGGGATGAGTTCCGTGGAATGATAAAGTGACAAATAGTAAACAGTTAGTTGAATTTGACAATGCAACTCTTTGTAAGAGATTTATTTTATTGATATTTTATAAATATATTATTTTGTTTTGCAGATAATTTATTTGTTTTTGTCACAAGTTCAGATTCTAGGCCTGAAAATATTAAGACTTAAAATATTAAAAAATCCAAAAATCACAATAAATATATCAATAATATTTTAAAAAAAACCACAAATTTTATAGAAAAACAAAAATTTTTTTATACTTTTTTTTAATTTAGCGGCGGTTTTAAACCGCCGAAAATAATCCTAATTAAAAAATTTAACCTAGATTGCGATGGTTTGCAACCGTCAGTAAACATGCTTCAAAACCCACAATTCCATATTGCGGCAGTTTCAAACAGTCTTAAACTTTAAAAAACAGTTAAATAGCGGCGGTTTTTTAACTGGATGTCGCAAAATACTGATTTAGCGGCGATTATACTAGCAGTTGCTAAAAATCACCACAAAACGTAATTTCCGCACCAATAACCAAGGTGTTTACTTAGCCGCCAACGTTTGATTAACACCGCTGCTAATCATGGAAAGAACCGCTGCAAATACACGCCTATCATGTAGTTACACACTAAATTTTTTGCATTTTCAACTAAAATTTTGTGTATTTTTCTTTATTGTTATTTTACTAAAAAATTAAACAATTTAAAATGATTTTTATATTATCCGACTAAAATTTCAAAATTTTTAAGTAAAATTTTATATATATATATAATTTCTTATAAAAAAACATTGAAATTTTTAGGAAAAAAGTCTTTGAAAGTAAACACAAAAATTTATAGACAAAAAACACAAATTTTTTATTTTATTTTCATCTCAAACTTTTTCTCCTTCTCCTTCTCCTTCTCTTTTTCTTCTTGTTTTATTCTCTCGTAAAAAAATAAAAAATAAAATATATAAAATTATCGCAGCAACTTCAAAAGAAGAAATAAAAAAATAAAAAAACACAAAGCCACAAGTTCAAAAATTGTGTTATTTACTTGGACTAATTTAATTGAATTTGGATACCAAAAATATTTATTCATATACCATTAGGTTTTACTACTAATTTAATACTCGAAAAATTTAACCGTAGACAAAAAGGTTATTGAAAAATATTACCGTCAAAACAGTCCATGAATGATTTAAAAATACGACAAAAATAATTAGTAATTATTATATTTTTGTCAATGAAAAAAAAGCTTCTGTGTTTAGCAAACAACTTATCCATTTCAAACACAAAATTTGATCTATAGATTCTTCTTCTTATTTTTCAAAAAATATGGTAATTCACAATAAAAAAAATTTAAAAAATTCACTTGATATAAAATTATTAAATTTTAATAATAAAAAGATCTTATTTTTTAAATAGTAATTGTAAAAATTTGTATCAAAAATTGATTTCTAAAGTCTCCTTCTAGAATACATATTTAATATTTAATTCTTTTTTGTCGTATTTTTAAATTTTTCAAAGACTTATTTATTGTTAGTATCTTTTAAATTTTTTTTTATCAACAATAAAATCTTTTGATTATCATTTTGATAGTTTATTCTATATACTAATATAAAATAGAAGAGAGAGAATATAATTAAAAGCAGATAAAAAAAACTCTCTTACAAAGTCAATCAAGGAATTAAGGATATTGCTCATTCATAATTGGAATTATCATCCTTCCAATTTTTTTATATATACTTTTTTATATTAAAAATAATTAATAAAAAATTAAAAAAATACTATTTTATATCATGAAAAATTATAAAAAATAATATAAACATTTTTTTAATTTGTAATTGAAAAAATTACTCTCTTAGCTCCTATAATTACTAAATTTGTAATTGAATTTTTATATTTCACAAGGTTTTGAATGGCTTCTACACCAGTTTTAAATTTATAATCACATTTTTATAATTCTAAAAATATTTAATAATTTAATGAAATATGTTGAAATATATTTACTAGTTGTGTTAGGTAAATAAAAATATTTTTGTAATATTTATTGTCAGAAAAGATTTAATGCCAAATTTAAAACTTATGTAGGGACTTAGTTAAAAGGTTTTAAAATATAAAAATCTAATCATAAATTAAAAAAAATGTAAGAATTCTTAGAGTAATTGAACTTAAATTTTTTTTATAAATTATATAAAAATATTAAGTGACCAAATATTTTAGTAATCAAATCTAACAAATTTTTATTTACATATGAATATTTTTTCTTAATCATCGTATGCACCTTCTTCCTCCTACTTCTTTTATTTTTTAAAAAAAATTTATACAATTTAAAATAATTAATGTGTTATGCAACTATAATTTGATGTTTTGTAACTAAAGTGTATGTTTTTGAACAAAAAAATTTATTTTTTTTCTTTACTATTCAAGTTAAAAATTTTTACAACTCAAAACAATTTATGTATTACACAACTAAATTTTCGTGCAACTGAAATTTAAGTATTTTTTAAGTAAAATTTCTAATTGTTTTTTATAATTTCTTATAACAAACATAGAAATATTTAAGAAAAAATCTTTGAAAGTAAGCACGAAAATTTATGGACGAAAATACAAAAAGTTTTTCTATTTTATTTTCATTTCAAACTCTTTCTCTTTTTCCTTCTCATTTTCTTTTTGTTTTATTCTTGCATAAAAAAAAATAAAAAAATACAAAAAAAATTATAAAGTTATAGCAACAACATCATAAAAAGAAATAAAAAATGAAAAAAACAAAGCAACAAGTTAAAAAATTGTGTGATTCACTTGGGCTAATTTAATTAAATTTGGATACCAAAAAAATCTATTGATATAGCATTAGGTTTAACCATTAATTTAGTACTCGACAAATTTAACCATCGACAAAAAAATTGTTGAAAAATATTATTTACAAAGCAGTCCTTGAATGATTTGAAAATGCGATAAAAATAACTAAGAATTATTATATTTTTGTTAATGGAAAAAAATTGTGTTTAACAAACAACTTATCTATTTGATCTGAATTTTTGTGATAATATTTAAACAAATATCTAGAAGGTGCACAAAAAATTTGATACAAAATTTGAACTATAAATTCTTCTTTTTATTTTTCGAAAAATGTGGTAACTCATAAAAAGACTTTTTAAAAAAAATCACTTGGCATAAAATTATCAAATTTTAAGAATAAAAAAATCTTATTTTTCAAATAGTAATTGTAAAATTTACACCAAAATCTTATCTCTAAAGTCTCTTTATAAAATATATATTTAATATCTAGTTCTTTTTGTCTTATTTTAAAATTTTTCAAAGACTTATTTATCATTAGCATCTTTTAATTTTTTCTTTTATTAATAAAAATTTTTTAGTATCATTTTAATAATTTACTCTATGGTACTAATATAAATATAATAGAAGAGAGAGAATAAAATTAAAAACAGATAAAAAAAACTCCCTTACAAAGTCAAACAAGGAATTAAGGATATTGCTGGTCCATAATTGGAGTTACCATCCTTCCAATTTTTTTATATATATTTTTTATATTAAAAATAAAAAATAAAAAACACTATTTATATCATAAAAAATTATAAATAATATAAAAATATTTTTCGTCTAATTTGTATGAAGCATAACATTTAGGTTAAATTATTTTTGTAGTTTCTATAATTACTAAATTTGTCCTTGAATTCTTATATTTTAAAAGGTTTTAAATGGACCCTACACCAATTTTAAATTTATAATCACTATTTTATAGTTCTAAAAATATTTAATTCAATGGAATATGCTGAAATATATTCACTAACGAAGTTAGGTAGATGAAAATATTCTTGTAATATTTATTGTTAAAATAGATTTAATGACAAATTTAAAACTGATGTAGAGACTTAGTTAAAAAGTTTTAAAATATAAAAATCTAATCACAAATTTTAAAAAATTTGTAAGAATTATTGAAGTAATTTAACTTAAAATTTATTTATAAATCATACAGAAATATTGAGTGATCAAGTGTTTTAGTAATCAAATATAACAAAATTATATTTACATACGCATCTCTTTTTTATTCTTCATACGCACTCTTCTTTTCCTACTTCTTTTAACTTTCTTAAAAATATGTATAGTTTAAAATAATTAATGTATTATGCAATTATAATTCGATGTTTTGTAACTAAAGTTTGTGTTTTTCAGCCAAAAAAATATTTTTCTTCTTTACTATTCAAGTTAAAAATGTTTACAACTCAAAACAATTTGTGTTACACAACTAAATTTTTTTCATTTTCAACTAAAATGGTAGATTTTTCTTTTTTGTTATTTCACTTAAAGATTTATATAATTTAAAATAATTTTTGTATTATGCAACTAAAATTAAGTATTTTTTAAGTAAAATTTCTATTTGTTTTACAATTTCTTATAACAAAATAAAAATATTTTGAAAAAAATATTTGAAAGTAATTAGGAAAATTTATAGATAAAAAATATAAAAAAAATTTCGATTTCATTTTCATCTCAAGCTTTTCTCTTTCTCTTTCTCTTTTTCTTCTTATTTTATCTCTCGTAAAAAACAAAAAATAAAAAATACAAACAAAAAAAAAAGTATAAAATTACAGTAGCAACATCATAACAAGAAATAAAAAAATGAAAAAATACAAAGCAATAAGTTAAAAAATTGTGTGATTCACATGCGATAATTTAATTGAATTTTTTATATCAAAAAAACTTAAAAGATATAACATTAGGTTTAATTACTAATTTGATGCTCAAAAGATTTAACTGCCGATAAAAAGGTCATTGAAAAATATTACCATAAAAAAGTTTACGAATAATTTGAAAATACGATAAAAATAATTAATAATTATTATATTTTTGTCCGTGAAAAAAAAAATTTTGTGCTTAGCAAACAATTTATCCATTTGATCTGAATTTTTGCAATAATATTTGAATAAATATTTAAAAGGTGCACAAAAAATTTGATGCAAAATTTGATCTATTGATTCTTTTTTTATTTTTCAAAAAGTGTGGTAATTCACAATGAAACTTTTTAAAAAATTTTACTTGACATAAAATTATCAAATTTTAAGAATGAAAATATTTTATTTTTCAAATACTGATTACAAAATTTACATCAAAATTTAATCTCTAAAATTTTTTTTATAGAATACATATTTAATATCTAATTCTTTTTGTCATATTTTTAAATCATTCAAGCACTTATTTATTGTTAGTATATTTTAAATTTTGTTTTATCCGTAATAAAAATTTTGAGTATCATTTTAATAATTTACTCTATAATACTAAATATTCATATAAATCATAATAGAAGAGAGAGAATAAAATTAAAAACAGATAAAAAAAATCCCCTTACGAAGTCAAACAAGAAATTAAGGATATTGCTGGTCATAATTGGAGTTATCATCCTTCCAATTTTTTTTATATATACTTTTTTATATTGAAAATAATAAATAAAAAACACTATTTATTTAATAAAAAAATATATAAACATTATTTTTATTTTAATTTGTATGAGGTATAAAATTTAGGTTAAATTATTTTCTTAATTTCTATAATTACTAAATTTGTAATTGAATTCTTATATTTTAAAAGATTTTAAATTGGCCTCTACACTAGTTTTAAATTTATAATCATAATTTTATAGTTCTAAAAATATTTAATTTAATAGAATATGCTAAAATATATTTACTAGTGGTGTTAGATAGATAAAAATATTTTTGTAATATTTATTGTCAAAATAAATTTAGTGACAAATTTAAAACTGATGTAGGGACTTATTAGTTAAAAAATTTTAAAATATAAAAATCTAATCACGAATTTAAAAAAAAATTGTAGGAATTATTAAAGTAATTTTAACTTAAAATTTATTTATAAATTATAACGAAATATTGAATGACTAAGTGTTTTAGTAATAAAATCTAACAAAATTCTATTTATATATGTATCTTTTTTCTTATTCTTCGTACGCACCCTTCTCTTCCTATTTCTTTTATCTTTCTTAAAAATATGTATAATTTATAATAATTAATATATTATGTAACTATAATTCGGTGTTTTGTAACTAAAGTTTATGTGTTTTTTAGCAAAAATATTTTTTTCTTTATTATTCAAGTCAAAAAATGTTTACCACTCAAAAAAATTTATGTGTTAGGCAACTAAATTTTTTGGATTTTCAACTAAAATTGTCTATTTTTCTTTTTTGTTATTTCACTCAAAACTTTATACAATTTAAAATAATTTTTGTATTATGCAACTAAAATTAAGTATTTTTTAAGAAAAAATTCTAGTGTTTTTTTATAATTTCTTATAACAAAATAGAAATATTTAGCAAAAAAATCTTTGAAAGTAAACAAGAAAATTTATAGATAAAAACCACAAAAAATTTTCTTATTTCATTTTCAGATCAAGATTTTTCTCTTTCTCCTTCTCTTTTTCTTTCCATTTTATTCTCTCGTGAAAAAAGAAAAAATACAAACAAAATACAAACAAAAAAAGTATAAAATTATAATAGCAACATCAAAAGAAGAAATAAAAAATATAAAATACAAAATAATACGTTGAAAAATTGTGTGATTCATTTGGACTAATTTAATTGAATTTAGATACCAAAAAAATTTATTGATAGAGTATTTGATTTTACTACTAATTTAGTACTTGAAAGATTTAACCGTCAACAAAAAGATCATTGAAAAATATTATCTACAAAATAGTCATTGAATGATTAGAAAATGTGATAAAAAAAACTAATAATTATTATATTTTTTCAATAAAATACATTTTTGTGTTTAGCAAACAACTTATTCATTTTATCTGAATTTTTGTAATAATATGTAAATAAATATTTAGACAAAAAATTTGATTCAAATTTGATATATAAATTCTTCTTTTTATTTTTCAAAAAGTGTAGTAATTCAAAATAAAATTTTTTTAAAAAAATTTATTTGACATAAAATTATCAAATTTTAAAAATAAAAGAAATTTATTTTTTAAATAATAATTACAAAAAATTTCTCTCAAAATCTAATCTCTAAAGTCTCCTTATAAAATATATATTTAGTATTTAGTTTCTTTTGTCATATTTTTAAATTTTTTAAAAAAAAATTTATTATTAGCATTTTTGAATTTCATTTCATCAATAATAAAATTTTTTTAGTATCATTTTAATCATTTACTTTATAGTACTAATATAAATCATAATAGAAGAGAGAGAATAAAATTAAAAGCAGATAAAAAATGAGTAAAGTATTATTTTTGTCTCCGACGTTTGGAATAAGTTTTAAAGTTGTCCCTAACGTTTCAATCGTATTTAAGTCCCTAACGTTTCAAAATTGGCTCAATGTTGTCCTATCATTAGAGATCCGTTAACAGAATTGACGGCGAGACAAAATTGAGACGATTTTGAAACGTTAGAGACTTAAATAGAACGAAAACACTGAGAACAAAAACGATACATAGAAATAAATTTTAATTTTATCCTTCAATAATGTCAATTTTTTACTGTATATAATATTCAATAATTTTTTAATCACATCTAAGTAAATTACACTTAATCACACTACTTTCATTCTAAATAAATTTTTTTATATTTTTATATTAACTTATAAAAATTTTAAGTGTAAAATTATAAAAAAATTATTTAGAATGAAAGTGATGTGATTAAATATAATTTACTTAGATGTGATTAAAAAATAATTGAATATTATGTACAGTAAAAAATTGATATTATTGAAGGATAAAACTAAAATTTATTTCTATGTATCATTTTTGTCCCCCAACGTTTTCGTCCTATTTATGTCCCTAACGTTTCAAAATCGTCTCAATTTTGTCTTACCGTCAATTCTGTTAATGGATTCCTAATGGCAGGACAACATTAAGTCAATTTTGAAACGTTAGGGACTTAAATAGGACGATTAAAACATTAGGAACAACTTTAGAACTTACCCTAAACGTTGAGAACAAAAATAATATTTTACTCTAAAAAAAACCTCTCTTACAAAGTCAAACAAGGAATTAAGAATATTGTTGGTCCATAATTAGAGTTATCATCCTTCCAATTTTTTATATATACTTTACTATATTAAAAATAAGTAATAAAAAATAAAAAATACTATTTTATATCATAAAAAATTATAAAAAATAATACAAATATTATTTTTCTTTTAATAATTTGTATGAGATGAAAATTTATGTTAAATTACTCTATTAGTTTCTATAATTACTAAATTTGTAATTGAAAGTTTATATTTTAAAAGGTTTTAAATGAGCTCCTACACCAGTTTTAAATTTATAATCACATTTTTATAGTTCTAAAAATATATAATTTAATGAAATATGCTAAAATATATTCACTAGTGATGCTAGATAAATAAAAATATTTTTATAATATTTATTGTTAAAAGGATTTAGTGACAAATTTAAAACTGATGTAGAGACTTAGTTAAAATTTTTTAAAATATAAAGAATTAATCATAAATTTAAAAAAAATTGTAAGAATTTTTGGAGTAATTTAACTTTAAATTTATTTATAGATCATACCAAAATATTGAGTGACCAAATATTTTAATAATTAGGTCTAACAAATTTCTATTTACACACGTATTTTTTTTTTCTTATTCTTTGTGCACACTCTCCTCCTTCTATTTCTTTTATCTTTCTTCAAAATCTGTATAGTTTAAAATAATTAATATATTATGCAACTACAATTCGGTGTTTTGTAACTAAAATTTATGTGTTTTTCAAAAAAATATTATTTTTTCTTTTTTATTATTCAAGTTAAAAAAAATTTATGTATTACACAACTAAATTTTTTGCATTTTTCAACTAAAATTTTGTGTATTTTTCTTTTTCATTATTTCACTCAAAAATTTATACAATTTAAAATAATTTTTGCATTATCCAACTAAAATTTAAGTATGTTTTTATAATTTCTTATAACAAACATAGAAATATTTAGGAAAAAATATTTAAAATTAAACACAAAAATTTATAGACGAAAAACACAAAAAATACTTTTTATTTTATTTTCATCTCAAATTTTTTCCCCATCTTTTTTTTTTCTTCTTGTTTGTTTCTCTCGTGAATAAAAAACAAAAAGAGGTAGAAAATACAAAATTTATATATATAAAATTATAATAACAACATCAGAAAAAGAAATTAAAAAAATAAAGTAACAAGTAAAAAAATTGTGTGATTTAGTTGGACTAATTTAATTGAATCTGGATACCAAAAAGATTTATTAAGATTACACTAAATTTAACTATTAATTTGGTCCTAAAAAAATTCAACCGCCAACAAAAAGTCTTTAAAAAATATTATCAACAAAACAGTTCTTGAATGATTCGAAAATAAATAAATAATAATTATTATATTTTTGTAAGTGACAAAAAATTTTTATATTTAACAAACAATTTATTCATTTGATTTAAATTTTTGTGATAATATTTAAATAAATATTTAGAAAGTAAAAAAAATCAGAGCAAAATTTGTTCTGAAATTCTTTTTTTATTTTTAAAAAATATGATAATTCAAAATATTTTTTAAAAAAATTCATTTAACATAAAATTATCAAATTTAAAAATAAAATATTTTATTTTTCTAATAATAATTACAAAAATTTGTATCAAAATATAATCTCTAAAATTTTTTTTTAGTATATATATTTGATATCTAGTTTTTTTGTTGTATTTTAAAATCTTTCGAGAACTTATTTATTATTAGCATTTTTTGGGATTCTTTTTGTCAGCGATAAAAACTTTCGAGTATTATTTTGCTAATTTACTCTATAGCACTACTATAAGAGAAATGTTAGGTGCATGAGAATTTATTATTTTTAAAGGATAAAGTATTAAATTGGTCTCCTATATTTGGGCATAATCCTGTTTTAGTCCTTAAGATTTAAAGTATCTTATTTGAATAAAAAAAATCATTTAGCTTCAATGTAGTCTCATTGTGAGGTCAAAGTTAAATAATTAACAAAATATCCTGCATGACAGTTGTACAATAACAAGGTCGATAATTTGGGCTGCGTTTGTTTCTGAGAGCAGGACAAGACAATACACTGAGAACAAGACACAAAGAACAGAGACACAAAATTTTGTGTTCTTGTATCTTGTTTGGTGA
This sequence comes from Arachis hypogaea, assembly GCF_003086295.3. Lineage (NCBI taxonomy): Eukaryota > Viridiplantae > Streptophyta > Magnoliopsida > Fabales > Fabaceae > Arachis > Arachis hypogaea. The sequence continues at coordinate 100,516,611 of NC_092041.1, read as the reverse complement.
TAAACTAAAATAAATTATGAAAATCAAATTTATTCTCGTTTTTTTTCATTCAAAAAATTTGAGACGAAAATTATAATAATAAAAAATATAATTATAAAAAATTAACAAGGATAATGAAAGAAAAAATGAAAAATAAGTTGTGTCCTTTGTTAGTGTCTCCTTGTCCTTCCTGTTAGGATGGACACAAAATACACTAATTCAGTATCTCTGGACACATTGTCTCTGCCTCCTCTGTCAAACACAATTTTGTGTCTCTATGTCCCTGTTTTAGTATCTGTCTCTATAAATAAACGCAGCCCTGGAGAACAAATACGAGCTCCAAAAACACAAAATTAACCGTGGATGCATCAATATATTGATTTATCATTCTCCTTAATTCTATAGAAAATATTTCATTTAAATTGTAAGAAGAATGATAAATAAATGTATTGATGTATGGTTGATTTTGTGCATCTGAAGTTTGTATTTGTTCTCAATATTATCAACCTTGTTCTTGTACTGTTGTCATGTAGGACATTCTATTAATTATTTAACTTTAACTTTACGGTGAGACTATATTAAAGTTAAATGAAATTTTTTGGATTCAAATAAGACATTTTAAATTTTGGTTTTCTAAATTGAGAAGAGAGAGGCAACTGTGTTAGGAGATGGATTATGTTCACATTTCTGATTCAGATATCAGGATCTTGGACCTTTGGTCATCTGGACAGTGGAACCTTGAGAATATATATTCTCCTCTGAATCAGTCTCTGCAGAGCAACATTAACTCTTACAACCCGGATGTTCAAGCTGGTTTAGAGGTCGGTTGGTGTTGGACTGGTGCGGCTTCAAAGGTTTATGATGCTCGTAGTGGTTATTTATGGCTCAGTAAGATGTTTACTTGGGAGGATAGAGGTAATTAGCTTTGGCTTTAGCGTCAACATGTTTCAGAAAAGTACAAATTTTTGGCCTGGCTATGTCTTCGGGAGGCTCTTTCTACTGCTGCATTTTATTTTAGGAGGCGCATTTCGAACATGGATAGTTGTCCACGATGTTTCTCAGGTCAGGAATCGGTTTTATATTGTATTCGGGATTGTCCAAAAACCCAATTAGTTTGGCAAACTTTAGGGATTTCCGATCAACCAGTGAATTTAATGAGTTGGTTCTTACATAATAGCAAACAGCGTCCCTTTAGATTCTTTTCTGGTCTCTGGTGGATTTGGCGTTCGAGGAACAACGAGATCTTTCATTCTCACGAGCATTGGACCATAAATAAAGTGATTGGTATGACTTTGTCCTTAAAAAAGAATTTTCAAAATATTTTTGAGTTGTAACGACTGTCTATCTCATTCATTATTAGTGGCTCTTAAATTCTCCTATCAATAAATACTTTTAAGATTAACAGAAGAAAGAGAATAAATCATAATAGAAGTCCACAGTGCTATAAGCCAATAAATCATAATAGAAGAGAGAGAGAATAAAATTAAAAGCAGATAAAAGGTCCCTTAGAAAGTCAAACAAGGAATTAAGGATATTGCTGGGTCATAATTGGAGTTATGATCCTTCCACTTTTGCCTCTTTCTCTCTTTGATAGCACTGCATGTCTTGTATCTATAAATTAACCCACACCCACTTTTCTCTGTCCTCACACATAAAACAACACTGCTCTTTGTCTCATCCTTCAAATCCCTCTATCTTCTTCTTCCAAAGGGGAGTTCCACTCAAACCCCCCTTCTTCTTCTTCTTCTTCTTCTTCTTTGAGATGGATAACAGGTTGGCCACAAACTCCTCTTATGCTTCTCTTAGATTGCCCGTTGGCTACAGATTCTGCCCCTCTGACGAGGTTTTTGTCTCTTGCTACCTCAAAAACAAGGCCCTTTCAAAAACATTGGATTTTGATGTTGTTCCTGTCTTCGATGTCTTCAACACTGAGCCCAAGAATCTCCCTTCAGGTTCGTGTAAATTAATATATATATTTAAATAATATTTTCCAGTTCTTTATGTATTTATTTATTTCAATATTAAATCTTCTATGACAGTGTTGTTTATGGTTACCTCGTTAATAATCAGTATTTTCACACTCATTAAAAATTAAAAAAAGAAATTACGTGATCAACATTTTCTTAAATTAATTCTTAATTTTTTATTACCGTTAGTCCTTTCTTGAGCCCTTAAACCTGAATGAATTTTTTTACTTTTGTGGTCTCTTTTTCCAATTTAATTATTTGTTTTTCAGGAGGAAAGGTGTTTCTGGAGACAAAGTACTTTTACTTTGATCTGAAAGAGCGTGTGTTTGAAGACAATAACAAGATTGAAGCAGGGAAAGGGCACTGGAAAAGGGTGGGGAAAGGGAATCAGGAGCTTCTAAATAACAACAACAAACTCATTGGGTTCAAGACCAAGTTTGTTTTTTGGAGGAAGAAGAACCGCACTCAATTTCTTAAAACTAAGTGGGTTATGTTTGAGTTCCGTGTTTTTCTCAACCCCTCTCAGGTAATTCATTTCTTTAGAAGATAGAATCTAAATGCAAAATGAAAGATCATGTTGCCATATACTATGCCACATTATCTTATCTGAATAATTATTTTGGTATATATTTCATATTCATAACATGTGGTTTTTGGAAACAGATAATGTCATCATGGGCTGGCTACAAAATATATCTGAAGAAGGATAAGAGGAGGAACAAGAAGGCAAAGTTTTCTTGCGAGGAAAGCAGTGATGATGATGAAGAAGAAGAAGCAGAAAGAGCAAGTGAAGTAAATTTTGCAGATGAGATAAGTGGAATTAACACAGGACCTCTTTCACCAACTTCATCTAATGAATCCTCTGTTACAAATTAATTATTAGAGCAGCAAAAATTGTTCAAATGAGTTAGGAAATTCAATAGGAGTTGCTTGCAGCATAGGTCTTTTAATTTACTAGTATGAGAAAAATCATTTAGAGCCCTTTGGATACCCATTAACAACTTTTTTTTTTTCCTTTTTAGTCATTAGAGATTAGGCAAATGAGAATTGTATATGGGCGTTTATTTTGTGATCAAGGGCTCTAACATTTGGTGGTGGTTATAATAATAATAAGAAGCAACTTGTTCATAATTTTATTAGTAGTACTCTTCGCAAATATATATGCTTTAATTTATTTGCTACCATTTTATAGTCTTTTATTTTTTGCAATTATAAATATGACTGCAACTACAATTTAAAATCATGATGTTATGCGTTTTTGTTCAAGTCAAGAATAATTATAATGACAGGGTGAAAGTAAAAAGGTCATTATAAATTTATGCTCGGAATTCTTTCTAGCTTTTGTTCCTCAGAAGGCTAATGATTTTTGTTGGAAAAGAAAAAAAGGAGAAAAGGTAAAAAAAAAAATCCAAAGTGTAATAATAAACGAAGGAATACATGCAAAAGGGAGGCATCCAATGAAAGTAGGGAAAAGGGTTCTGTATTATCTAATCATGAACTTTATGAAAATAAATGAATGAATAAAATGAGTGATGCCATATGAGTAAGCAAGCACACAATTAATTAAGCATCACCACAAGGATGTTAGTGTGGCTTAATTTTTTTTTAATTTCAAGAAATACAATTTGTTTATTAAGGTTAATTAGATATAAACTTTATCTATTTTTTATTTAATTTCTTTAGTATATTTAAGTTTAAGTTGATATCTCAGATACTAATTTGAATGTAACATTTTTGTTTTGAGCGCATCCGCACATGAATTTGATTCGAATCCTTCTTTCAATAGGAGAACTCAATACCCCATTCATAAAATTCTTTCTTTTTGAGTATAAAAAAAATATAAATGAAAAAGAAAAAAGAAAAAGGGGAGAGATATTCTACTTTATATGGAAGTGAGGATGAAAAGGAGAGAAGATAGATATATATGTAAAAAATCGTTGAGTATTTATGGTTAAGGAAGGAATAAAATATAGGGTAAATCTTTTATATAGAATTATAGATTAGTGTTGATACGCCATCAGCATGTGTTTTATATCCGGCCAATCAATTAGATAACATCATATGTATTTATTATATTTAAAGGGATCATTCTAAAATTTGAACACTTCATCTTTTGAATCAAAGACATTAATTATTAGAAATTATTTTAAAGAAAATATTTGTAGTGAAATAAGGGTTGATAGATCATAGACTTAAATATGCAAGAGACATTTATAAGATCTGAACCAGTTTCAATAATATAATGACATGCATAATTTATATTGAATATTTTGTGTTAAAGAACCTTAACTCCAACAGTGTAAAAGCCATTAAAATTAAGTTTTTTTTTTTTTTAAAGTAAATAGCTTATGTATCACTCTTGCAGACAATTGTATTTGATTTGTATTTTTTATTTTCTGTTTCTATTTTTAGTATTTTTTTGTTTTTATAATTTAAAAAAAAATAACTGTGAAAATAAAAAAAATATTTTATTATTTTTTATTGCTTTTTTTTTAAATAAAAACAATTGAACCAAACGCAGCTAAAGTATTCTAGGTAATGCGAACTAATAATAATCGGTGGCTTAAAAATTATTAGTAATTATTGGATTAAATTTGTATTGATTTCTACTAGCGGACTATATAATACTCCATTATTGTTTCTTGATGCATTGCACTGAATAAAAATTGGATGTGATAAGAGAATATTTGAAATATAAAACTTGGCGTTTGTTGAGTTAGCAAAGTGAACAAGGAACAAAAAAGAAAAATAAAATTGTGTTGGTTGAGTAGAAGGGAACAATAAGCCACAAAACATTTCTATAATAATGGTTCTCTTCCAAGCTTGGATAACGCAACCCCTACCTATGCTTCTATAGAATAAGATTCTTGTCTAACTAAATCTCTATGCTGTCCACGTTTTACAAATTAAATTAGCTCTTTAATAATAATAATAATAATAATAATAATAATAATAATAATAATAATAATAAATGTTATTTTTAGTCTCAAATTATTTATCTGAATGTTAAAGTGTTTTTTTTTTTATAATTTATCTATAACTAATTTTTACCATTTGAATAATTAATTAAATGTTTTTTTTTACTATAGTCTAAAAAATCCTGATACATTAATATATTATCGTTTAAACTAGTTACTTAAATCGTTTAAAATTGATTAAAATTTTTTTGAATTGTGAAAAATCTCTTTATTATTCAGACAAATAGTAAGGTATCAAAAATAATATTTACTCTTTTTTATTATTTTTAAAATTAAGGAATAAAGATATAGAATATTAACGAGTAATGACAATCATGGCAATATAAATCCATACTTTATTACAAAACTATATCGTAACATGCTTAAAAAGAAATGGGAATATTTACAAATAACCGAAGATATGGAGATTCCATCAACTTCTTTCAAAATGAATCTCATTCCTACAACAAGTGATGCTGGACCACATTGGATATTTATAAATATTTTTTCAATGGTATAGTGAACAATTAAGCTATACTATAATATTGCTATAAAACTTAATTTTTACCTACAATTGATGTAATGAGGTCTTTAATTGCGTGTAACATGATTCTGACCAGACATAGTAAAAATTAAATAAAAGTGAATACGCATAACGAGGATATAAAACGAACCTAAAATAAGATGGAAAAAAAAAGAGAGAATTGCTATATCTCAATTTGATGTTCTGAGGTATTAAACTATTAATTAAGAGAATTATTATGCTAATGAGGTATACCTCGAATGATATAGTCTCTTTATACTCATTTAAAAAGTTGTGGACTTGAGTTTCTCTATCTTTCATAAAAAAACAAAAATAAGAGAATTATTATACTATTTTTGTTTATAATCAAATTTTTAAAAAATTCAAAAAAAATAAAAAAATAAAAAAATAACTACAAAGTTTAAAATGTTTTATAGAGTAAAGTATTGTTTTTGTCCCCAACGTTTGGGGTAAATCTCAAAATTGTCCCTAACGTTTCAATCGTCCTATTTACGTCCCTAACGTTTTAAAATTGACTCAATGTTGTCCTGCCGTTAGAGATCCGTTAATAAAATTAACGGCAGGACAAAATTGAGACGATTTTGAAACGTTAGGGACGTAAATAGGATTAAAACGTTAGGGACAAAAACGATACATAGAAATAAATTTTAATTTTATTCTTCAATAATATCAATTTTTTATTATACATAGTATTCAATTATTTTTAATCATATTTACACTTAATCACCTTATTTTCATTCTAAATAAATTAATTTTTTTATAATTTTACGCAGTAATATAATTTTTTTATAAATAAATAAATTTTATACTTTCATTCTAAATAAATAATGTAATTTTACTTTCATTACTTAATCACATTACTTATATTTTTTTTTTATAGTTTTACACTTTCATTCTAATCACATTACATTATTTATTTAGAATAAAAGTGTAAAATTAAAAAAATAAATTTATTTAGAATGAAAATAAGGTGATTAAGTGTAAATATGATTAAAAATAATTGAATACTATGTACAGTAACAAATTGATATTATTGAAGAATAAAATTAAAATTTATTTCTATGTATCGTTTTTGTCCCCAACGTTTTAGTCCTATTTATGTCCATAACATTTCAAAATCGTCTCAATTTTGTCCCGCCGTTAATTTTAACAGATCCCTAACGGCAGGACAACATTGAGTCAATTTTAAAACGTTAGGGACGTAAATAGGACGATTAAAACGTTAGGGACAATTTTGAGATTTACCCCAAACATTGGGGACAAAAACAATACTTTACTCTTTTTTATATCTCTTAATTTTAAAATCCTAATTTTTAAGGTCATTAAAATAAAGTAGGCTAAACTAAAATTGGATTTAAAATAATAAAAAATAAAATAAATGTAAAATAAAATTTAAAATAAATACTGATAAAATAATGTATATTTAATTTAATATGATTAATAAAAATTTTTAATATAATTTAAAAATATTAAGATGCGTGACTTTTTCATAATAGTTACTCATTATTTTAATTAATTTTTTATGTATATCTTGAATAAACAGTTTATTTATATTTACAAAATATTCTTTTATTGTCTTAGATTATACTCTTTATAATGAACCAATTCATATATAATTAATACAATAAACAACTTTAAAAAAATGCAATAAATAAATGAATTTATCTAACATGAACCTACGCTGTGTTTGGTTGATGTCTCAAAATAATAAAGACATAAACACAAATACACAGAAGTACATAGACATAAAAAGACACTCAATTTCTCATCTTATTTGGTAATTTAAATACAACAGAATATACAACTCAAAATTTTACTAAAATGTCAATTTTATCTTCACCATTCTTTTTCACCACTAGTTTTGTCCAATCCCTCTTTTATAGTTATCATCAACATCAATACTACTATAATCTTCAACCAAATACAAAGGCAACAATATGCCAATCTAAATTAAATTTAATAAAATCAACAAAAATTTCAATTTGTTGCATATCTGTAAAATAAGATACACATATTTAATTTTTTAATAAAGGGAGAATAGAAGAGGAAAATATCGAAGACGTTATTTTTTAAAAGGATGAACGACGTCGCTAGAGAGAAGATGTGGAGGGAAGCGCCGTCGAAGTTTGAAGCCGCCGGCGGATCTGGATGATGATGGATCTGGACTCCCTTAGCCCAAACCCTTCGAGAGAGAAGGAGGAGTAGATGCAGCGGTTCTTGACGGAGGAGCAATGACAATCGACGGCAAAAAAATGAACGCAGATCTGACTATTCGAGGAAGTGGACAAGGCAGAGGGCGAAGGCACATTGGGCAAAGATGAGAGTGGAAGAGAGGAGTGTTGGGTGCTGAGAAGCGAAAGTGGGAGAGAAGCAACAATAGGCGTTGCAAAGAGAAAGAGGGAGAGGCAGCGATCGGCAGTGATCGGCGGTGGAAAGTGAGAAAGGATAGAAGATGGAGCTGCTGAGAACAATGAGAAGTTGCAGAGAGGGAGGGGATGCATGAGAGAAGAACGGGAGACAGATTTGAGAAGATGGGGGATTGAATTTGGAATTTTGAAAATTAAATAAGGGTAAAATTATAAAAAATTAGTGTCTCACAAGCTATGTCTCAGTGTCTCAACTATTTGGAGGTACACAAATTTAATGTCTCCGTGTCCATCCGTGTCTTTTCGTGTCCATAAAAAAATTGTGTCTCAGTAAACCAAACAGGAGACGTGTGTCACCGTGTCCATGTCTCTTCAGCAACCAAACACTACCTAAAGGCACATGACAAGTTAATTATTAGTGAAATATTTTAAATATTTTTATTAATGAATACAAAATAAATGAATTAAAAATTTAAATTTTTTACATATTTAATTAAAACTTTTTTAATTTGTAAATTTTCTTAATTTTCAATTTTCATAATTGAATATAACTCTGTCTATGCTATATCTGTGGTACATAGTTGGTCCCAAACCCAGATAAAGGAGGAGGATTGTATTAGGCCTTCGACAGCTAATATAAAAACTTAGTCGAATTTTCATGATATGGATCAAAGATGTTATTATGCTAAAACTAGGTCATTGTCCAGAAGTAACGCGTTGTATGGCCTACGTACAGTGTCAAATGAGTAAGAGCCGCTGCATCGGTGCCCATGTGTAGTGTTAAATGAGCAAGAGTTTCCATGTTTTCGTGAATGGATGAGGGTAAATAAGCTAATTCACAATGAAAAAGGTAATGGTAAAGGTCGGAGCGACAGAAGGTTAAGATTTGGGACATGGAACGTAGACACTCTAACAGAAAAATTCATGGAAGTGGTGGATACAATGACAAGGAGAAAGATTAATATTATTTGTCTACAAGAAACAAAATGAGTCGGCGCAAAGACTAAAGAGTTGGATACCTCTGAGTTCAAATTTTGGTATACAAGAAAGGTGAAGAATAGGAATGGGGTAGATATTATCGTAGATAAGCAGTGGAAGAAGGACATAGTGGATGTCAAGAAGGTGGGTGATCGGATCATCTTTATCAAGCTTGTAATGGAAGGAGGTACTTTTCATGTAATTAGCGATTATACACCGCAAGTGGGTTCGGACGAACAACACGAGATAGAGTTTTGAGAGGATCTAGAGAGTTTGGTCCAAGATATACCTTTGCGAGATAAGATTTCTTAAGAGGAGATTAAATGGCCATGTTGGAAGAAAAATGACGGAGTATGAAAGTATTCATGGAGGCCATGGTTTCATGGTGGTCAATACCAAGGGTAAAACTATTTTGGATTTTTCTGCTACCTTTGACCTTCTCATCGCAAATATATGTTTTAAAAAAAGAGACGAACATCTTATAACCTATAATAGTGACATGACAAGCTCTCAAATTGACTTCTTCTTGTTGAGGAGAGTGCGACTGAAAATTTTGCATTAATTGTAAAATTATTCTGGGAGAGAGAATACAACATAGGAAGCTCATCATGAATTTTTGCGTTGAGAAAAAGTTGAGGAAAAGACATCATATGAAGAACCCAAAGGTGAGGTGGTGGCGGATGAAAGGTGAGGAATAAGAAAGTTTCCTAAGACGGGTAGGAAAAGAGGCAAAGTGGGAAGATGATGGAAGCACGGAGAAGATGTGGAGGGAGATGACCGAAGTTATTAGAAAAATAACAAAAGAAAGTTTTGGTGAATCTAGAGGAATAGGATCAAGGGATAAAGAGTTCTGGTGATAGAATGCGAGCATAAAAGAAAAGATAAAAACAAAAAGGGAGTGCTTTAAAGAGTGGTTTTTGTGTCACAATGTAAATAATTGGAAAAAATATAAGACGGCTAAAAAAAGACAAAAGTGATTTAAGTGAAGCAAAAATAATAGTATATGAGGGTCTCTACCAGTCTTTAGGTACAAAAGAAGAAGAAAAAGGTATATATAGAATCACAAAGAGTCGTGAAAGAAGAATGAGAGACTTGAATTAGGTTAAGTGCATAAAGGATAAAGACAAAGAGGTTTTGGTTCAAGATGAGAAGATCAATAAAAGGTGGAAGAATTACATCTATAAGTTATTTAATAAAGAACAGAAGATTCTTTTGAGCCTTGGTCAGTTATGCACGAGGGAGGAAGATCACAACTTCAACTACTATCGAATGATTTGAGATTTCAAATAAAAGAGACTCTAAAGCAGATGAAAAATGACAGGGCAGTAGGACCTGATAATATTCCAATTGAAGTTTGAAAGGGTCTTAGAGAGAAAGGTATTAATTGGTTAACCAAGCTTTTTAATAAAATTTTAAGGTAAAAAAAGGTGTCAGATGAGTGGAAAAAGAGCACATTGGTACCTATCTACAAGAATAAGAGGGATATACAGAGTTGTAAAAACTATAGAGGGATCAATCTCATGAGGCATACCATGAAGTTATGTGAAAGCATGATAGAACGGAGGCTGAGACAAAAGACACAAGTAATAGAGAACCAATTTGATTTTATGTTAGGCAAATTCACCACTAAAGTTACATACCTGTTAAGAAAGATGATGGAGAGGTATTAGAGTAATAAAAATGATCTATATATAGTGTTTATTGGTTTGTAAAAAGCTTATGATTTGGTGCCAATGGAGGTCTTATGGAAGATTTTGGAAAGGAAAACAGTCAGGATCACATATATTCGTGTAATTAAAGATATTAATGATGGGGATACAACTAGTGTGAAGACTCAAGGTGGTGTGATAAAGGAATTTGTTATTGGTATGAGATTACACCAGAGATCATCTTTATATCCATACATTTTCGTATTAGTCTTGAAAATACTCACAAAGCATATTCAAGAGCCTGTGCCATGGTGCATGCTCTTTGCCAATAATATCGTCTTTATGGCAAGAGAAGACCTAAATAAGAAGTTGGATTTATGAAGAGACTCTCTAGAAATGTATGGTCTGCGCATAAGTCGTAATAAGACGGAATATATGGAATGTAAATTCGGCAGCCGAAGAAAAAAGCCTAATATAGAGGTGAAGATTGGAGAAAACATTTTAAAAGTTTTAAGTATCTTGGGTGCATCATACAGGATAATAGAGAGATTGAACAGGATGTAAATTAAGGATCTAAGCAGGTTGGTCAAAATAGCGAAGTGTGTCTGGTTTTATATGTGACAAAAAAGTGTTTTTAAAACTTAGAGGTAAATTCTATCGCATTGCTATCAGGCCGGTTATGCTTTATGGTACAGAGTGTTGGGTGGCCAAAGAAGAGTACGATCATAAATTAAATGCGATATAGATGAAGATGTTGAGATAGATGAGTGGTCATACGCGATTGGATAGAATAAGGAACGAAGATATAAGACAGAGAGTTTGAGTAGTACCTATTGTGGAAAAGATGGTAGAATCACGTCTTAGGTGATTTATTTGATAGAATAAAGAACAAAGAGATAAGAGAGATAGTTGAAATTAGCACATATTGTAAAAAAGATGGTAAAATCATGCACGTCTCATCATGTAATTGAACATGTACTAAAGGTTTTTTCTCATCATGTAACTGAACACGTACAACTTTATTATTATTTTTTTAAATTTAAATCAATCTAATTTGATCTAATTTTTTTATTTACTCTCTTTGAGTACGAATTCAAATGGGTTGATTTTTAAGAAAATAATATATCAATCAATTTCGAATCACTAATTTTAAATACATAGGGCAAGATATAACTTTTAAAAATTGAATTAATTTAAAAAATGATATTATTTTAATCGTAATTTTTTATAATAATACACGTATTTTTTTATAATATTTTTTTAATAATAATACACATAATTTTAAATTTACAAAAATATTGTAATATTTATAAATAAAAATTGTCCTGCTACACATTCGAACGTAACTCGAAAGCACTGTCTCGAATCAGCATAAATGTGCATATCTCGAATGCATCCAAAATATTGCCGTATCACAGTTCCTGAATAATGCATCCAAGATAATACGTTCGTATTGTGGTTTTTCTCACTACATCCGAGATGTGATTCAAAATGTATTTTAATATATACTTACACATTTATTTAAATCGATAAATATTATATATTTTTAATTTAAATAAAAAAATTATCCTTATTGTTGTGGTTGTATAATTGAACATATTATCTCATGATAATTGCTCCTGTCAGACGAGAAAAAGGTGGTTGTGAAGGACTGGAGGCTAACTTTGATGAGGTCTTTGCGTACAACCAACAACAATAGTATGCTCTGTTCTGCCATTTGACCCAAATTTCATATTTTCATATGTAAAACTTTTAAAATAAAAAAATCATTGAAATAAATCTAATACTTGATTATTTGATTTACACTGACAGGTTATAATTATATACTGCCATCTAAAATCGATTTAGATGTTTATGTTACATGGTTAATTAAATTATACATATTACATAACATAAATTAAAAGGCTAAATATATAATAAAGACTTATTAGTATAATAAATAACGGTGTGACTTCCATGTTTTACCCTGGTTGTACGGTAACACAGTGTTCACACTTGTGATTTCTGATTGAACCCATCATTCGTACATCACTTTTTCACAAAGGTGTTTACTACACATGTAATTGAATAAAGTAACAATACTTTAGTCTTTAAGCATCTTGGTTAATACAAATAGATTTTAACAAGCGTGTGAAAGATGTATATATGTGTCTATCTCAAATTCCCAATATGAACATGATATTGAAAAGAGAGCTACATAAATTGAATTAGCCACATGTGTGACAGTAAGCTAGAAGAAGTGATGATGCCGACCAAGGTTTCTTGCAACAATGGTAGTAGAATCTTTTATTTGTTGTTTCTCATCTTTCTTCATAAATTTGTAGAATTCTCCACGTCACTCACTCACGCAAAGTTTTGCTGACTTTCACGCCCAAAATTGTCAAATGAACCACATACCCTACGATTACGAATACAAAAGTGGTCAACATTTGATGAACGGCATCCAAAATATGATTATCACGTTGGAAAATTGATCCCTTATGTTCATTTCTATCACATTTTTTATTTGATTTAACCATGCACACAAACAAATTTAGAGAACTTAACTAATTTAGATTGGTCGAATGATTAAATCGCTCGAAAATTTGAATTAAATAAAACTAAAATTTACAAAAAATTAGTCATTAATTAACTAGTCTTTTGAATTAGAGAATACTGTGTACAAAAATATATAAAAGACTTATTAGTATCAACAAGAATTTTTTTAAGGGGGCACCATTAGAGAAGAATTATGAAGAATGTTGAAAACGGTGTTCAATCAATTATAGCAGAAAATCTTACTAATAAGGTAGTTAGTTCATGGAGCTTATAAATAAATAAATATGAAGCAAAAACGTGATTTAATTAAACTGTTTATAAACAGTGTCATGAATCATATAGGAAGTTCTATTTAAGTTTCTTAATCACTGAATGGAACTTGACATAAAAAATATTTATTCTTCAAAAATCAACCATTAAATAGAATGAAAAGTGATTCCTTATGGGATCCGCCTTGTGATTATTATACAAAACCGACAGAAAGACAAGAGTCAAGAATATGAGGCAAATATAATCCCCCTTGCATTGCTTCTTATTATTTCTTTTGCTTCATGATGAAGGAGAAGGACTAAGAATAAACAAAAACAAAGCATTGATTTTGGACACAGCAGCCTAGAGTCGTAGCCATAAAGTTACAGCTGGAAACACATTCAGATTTTGTTTTCAAATTTAAGCGTCATACACTTTCACAACACCTTCATTTATTCAACCATTCATTACCAACAACATCAAAGCAAGTACACTGAGCAACAAAATACTATACTCTCCATCATCGTCTTCTTCCCTAAATATATTTTTCTAGTAATTTGTACACCACCCGCTTTGATTATAATTGTATTGTGTTAGAGATAAAGAGATTAATTAGTAGAATTGAAATTGTGCATCTCAAAAGAAAAAGAAAATGTCTGTCTTAATTGCTTACTTCAAGAGGAAATAAACTACGATCTTAGTAATGTTCGAACTACTACTACTAAGTACCCATTCAATAATAAAATTTCAAAGTTGATAATTACGCTGTCGCACTTCAATAGTGATTATCTTCGGTTTTTGTTATGCTAATGTGCCATCTCAACTGTATGTTATAAATTTATTAAGCAGAATTTTCATTTAGAGTACTATTTTAATAAGACTCATTTGGATAACCAAATAGTCTTTGAAAGACTCTACTAATGTTGCATTTATGCTGCTGTGATCTATGAGCAAGGCAGTTTGAGGCAAGAGATTGTAGAAATTTATCATGAAAAGGTAAAAACAGTCTTTCGAAACAAATTTAAAATGTCTTGGATGTAGATTTTATGTTTCATTGTAGATAGATTTCTACCAAAATTCCTAACACTTATCCTTATAATAGAAATACATTACATTAAGTCATTGAGAGATATACACTTATTTGTTAAAGAAAATTAATAGAGAAACAAACAAAAGTTCTCTAGCCTGAAATTAAACAAAATTTACTCAATTTTTTATCCGTCTAAAAACTAATTAAAAAAATGGAATGAAACAGGGACACTTTTCTCTATTTTTTATCTCTCTTTTCCCTTATCACCAGAACTACTACCTCATTGCAAAAGATCCAGGCCGCAATATTTGACATTTTTTCTCTACTCGAAAGTATGAAGTGTTATTTGGGTTTTTCTTTGTATTGTAGCAAACTTCAAGACAAGACCAAATGCTTAGCATCGTTAAGAAAACAAATCCTACATCGCTAAAATTGATGATTTTTTTAGGAGGAACCCATCCTTTCTTAATCAAGTGTTGAGAATTTAAACTTCCTATTAGGTATTGAAAATCTTTAAAACTATTGAGAATTTGAACTTCACAAGCTATGAAGTACATTGATATAAGATAACAGATAATAACTACTTAACTAAATTGAAAAGAAAAAGATTAACTATCTAAACTTTTGTCTAAGAACAAGGGATATTGATCTTAAATAGAGAAAATGCATAATTTGATAGAGACGAAAAAAACAAATAATGAAATTTAAAAAAGCAACAGAGTCAAGACAACAACTGATATCTAAAGATAATCCATCCATTACCATTAAAGAAATGCTAAGAATAACAGCTTTTAATTACACAATTTATTTCCTAAAATCATGTTTTACACTTTTATGTTAAATTGAAGATACTGAATATAACCTAGTTAAAAATAATTACTCAGAAAGAAAAGAAATTAAGCAACTACACTATTAATGCAAAATCTTAAATCCGAAGATATTGCCTTTTCTCCTACCAAGTTATTAGAAGCCTCTGTTTCAAGCCAAAACCCAAAGTGCAAGTTGTTTAAGAATAAGAATTTAGTTAACTTCTTATTATTTCATGTACTAAGTTCTGACAATATTATTCAGCACTTGAAGAAAGTTGCACCAACTCAAGAACTGCATCTCGCCACCAACAATTTCTTAATATGAAATCAATAGACAACCAGAAAGCACAGATATGTGAAACTCATGGTTTTGAAAACCGAAACGAACGGATTAGTTTAATCGGTTAATTGAAAATTGACCACTAAATTCGTTCAGTTCATAATAAAAACGATTTAGTAGCAAACAAATAAAAAATTAAAAAACAAAATTGTTAATAAATTGAGCTGACTTTTTTTATAGAAAAAAAAATATTGTTGGAAATGGAATTATTTGTGTAATTATAGGTACGTGTTGCAACACGTGGAGGGTGTATTGAACACGTGACAACATTCAGCGGAGACGTGTTGAACATGTGACAGTATTTTAACCAACACGTAGAAGACGTGTTGAAATATTTCTATAATATTGTAATACATTTTAAATGTCAATATTTAATCAAAACACAATTTTTATTTTCATATTAAAAATAATTTCTAATAAATTGAACCGGTATAATATTTTAATAATTAATTAATTTAAAATAATAAATTAATTTTTTAAAAAAATTACATATTTTATTATACCTAATTTAATATAGAATATTTTTAAGACCATCACTTTTATCAAATTGATTTTCAGAATCTTACTTAAAATAGCACGCATGCAGCTGTGTATATCCATATTTGAGCAAATATATATTAATATAGGCTAATTCTATGGTGTCTGTAATTTTGGTGTCGAAATTGGTAAAATTATCTTTTATGATAAGTTTTAAATATTAAAAAGTTATTTACTTTTATATTTTTTAATTTAAATATTAAATTTTATCTCATTTTAATAAGTTAGGCAAATATATATAAACACTGTAGTATACACCATTAATATATTATTAGTCGCCAAAATGTCAAATATAGTTGATTAATTAATGGTGGGAAACCAAAGTGAACTTGGACATCATTCAAACCTGGCCTACCTAAAAATTTCAC
Source organism: Arachis hypogaea (assembly GCF_003086295.3). Lineage (NCBI taxonomy): Eukaryota > Viridiplantae > Streptophyta > Magnoliopsida > Fabales > Fabaceae > Arachis > Arachis hypogaea. The sequence continues at coordinate 100,500,300 of NC_092041.1, read as the reverse complement.
GTTTTGCTATTTTAGATAGCAATCGAGGGCTTTATGAAATATGATTATCTAATCACCGGCCAGTGCTACCGTGCATAGAGCAAAATGCCTTCAACACGTGAAGAACTGAGCCATGAAAAATTCAATATAATAAAATAATATATTTATTTAAAATATTATTTTAAATCAATTAATTACTAAAACTTTAAACCGACTCAGAGAGTTTAATTTATTGTGTTTTAATTCTTTGCCCAGGGTTTTTAACGTAAGGAGAAATAATGAGAGTACAGATTAAATGAAACGTACCTTGTTATGTCCATTCTCCATGCATGAATAACCATTTTTGCAAAGGAACCAAGTCCGTCTTCCAGGTTTTAATCTTATGGTAAGGATTCATTAAAGGGAATTTTTTTTACCTCTTTTTACCAACTTATACTTTTACCATAGTGTGTTCCTATTTTGAATTGGTGACTTCTATGGTGGTCAATTCATTTAGGTGGACAAGGTGGCTAAAAAATATCTAGCTAATTAGAGCTTGACACATGGAATGAATGAGACTAACTTCCATATGAGTTTGACTATGGAAATAGTTAGTTTGGTTAATGACCCACGATAAAAGTGAGTAAACATATATAAGTAGCAAATCTAATGGATTAGCAAATGTAGTTTGTGAAGGTGATTTTTTCGAATTTCAAACATTCCCATATTTGAAACAGGAGAAAATTGAAACAGAAATCAAAAGAAAAAATAAAAAAGTTTTCCAAATTTTAGAATTGAATGAGTAGACCTTCAAGGCAATTGGAGAAATTAGGGTTCATCTTGAAATTGTGCACACAGTTGTGGGAGGTGGTCGTAGGCCATCCCCACCGCCTGTTTTTAGATGTGGATTCATTGAGGAAAGTTTGGGCGAAGGAGAGGCTCGTTGATCGAGGCGATGTCACCAAACAGCAGCAACAGGATTAACCAAATACTGGAGCCAAGCGATTTCGAAGAGCAGAAGAAGAGTGGAACGGTAGGGTTTGCGCCATCGTCACCTCTCCTATGTCTCTTTCCCTCCCCCTTCTATCTCTCTCAAGGCTAGAAACCCTGAACCCTGGATGCCGGTGCTGGATCTCTGACTGTCCTGGTGTCCCCCGTCTCTCTTGGTTTGCGTCGTTGTTTTCAGAAACAGTAGATTCTGCTCCTGTTCATCCCTGTTGTGTGCTCTAATTTTGGTGAGTTTTTTTTATCTTTGGTCTATATCCGATGAATATGCAGTTGTGCTCAATTTGCTGAGATGTTGTCAATTTGCTGTGTCAGGCATATGATATACTAGTTTTGTTCCAAACAAAATGCACAGACATGTTTAAATTAAATTTTCCAAACTAAATAAATACAACTGAAAAAAAAGAAACAGTTATAATGCTCAAAATCAAGATGATCCATGTAATCAACCACTAAAAAAATTATTTCTTAGGAGTTCCTTTTGACTCTGCATCCTCCAAATAAGTGATTGGAACAAAAGTAGATCCTTATGGCTTTACCAACAACAGTAAACATAATAGAAGATTTAATCATTACCGTATTCTTGAGGTCTCTATTCTAAAAAATCAAATGACAAAACCTATGCATTTGAAAACAAAAATGCATGTTTAGTACAAACAATTTTGGCGAAAGTGAATTTAATATCTTTTTTTTAACAATTCTCCTCTGCTTAACCTTAACCCAAAAATAAAAAATTTGTCATTGTAATGTTAGAAACCAATGAGTCACCCAGTTTATATAGACCGAAAATTATTATTGACTATTGACTCACAACTATGGACTTCACTTAATGCCTAATTATATAGTAATTGTTTCCATTTAAGTTAATTCCGTAAACAGCTATGTGTATGGCATGCTTTGTTCTTCAATGGCTTCTTTTTTGTTTAATCCAGGGATGTCTGATAGTGAGTCAGATTTGGACGATGGTAGCACGTCAGAGTTGTCAGGCCAGTGGACTGATGGTTGGAGTATCGATTCAAGGGACGGGGATGATTCGAATGGGTTGAAGGAACCGCCGACTGAGGAAGGGGATAGTGGCCTTGCCGACAGTTAATACGAAGGCTGGGATGGTGGTGGAAGCAATATACACCTCCGTATAGGATCATGGGAACTCTAAGAATGTCATGGGTAAACAATTCAGCAGTCCAAACCCAATGATTGCTTTTGTGTTGTTATCTGCAGAATTTAATGGGGTTGGAGATGCGTATGCAAGCTATATCGCATATACAAAGGTTATTGATTTTGCGGTGCGAAAGGGAGATTATATTAAAGATGAGGAGGGAAATATTGTCAGGAAGTTTTTCTACTGCAATCGGCAAGGGCTGCGTGAAAAGAAGCACTACGAGAGAGTTGACAGAAAAAGGCCTCATAAACCAGAGACGAGAACGAATTGCAATGCCAAGCTTGTGGTGTTTCTGGACAAAAGTTGTGGAAAGTGGCAGATGAAAACATTGGTCAAGGATCATAATCACGACTTGGCGCCCCAAGAGTGCACTAATGTAATGGCTCTACATGAGAAGATCACAGAAGGGCACAAAGCGCATATACATTGCATGCATGAAGCCGGGTTCCAGACAACTCAAATAATGGGCTTTTTTGCCCACATGTGTGGTGGATATCACAATCTTAACTTTATAAGTAAGGACTTTTATAATTATATGGATGGAGTTAGGCAATCCAGGATCGTGGAGGGAGATGCAGCCGCAACAATAAGCTACTTGAAGGGCAAGACTGAGTTGGATCCGATGGCAGTTGTGCAGTACTTTTATTGCACTGAAAAGCACCTTGGGTACCTATTTTGGTTAGATGGTCACATGCAGCATGACTATGAATGCTTTGGTGATGTGTTAGAATTTGACTCGACGTACAGAAAAAACTTTATAACAGACCTCTTGTGATATTTTCGGGCACCAACCATCACAAACAAACAATTATTTTTGGGTTTGGTTTGCTAGAGGATGAGAAGATTTCGTCCACAAATGGTTGGTAAGTAGCTTCTTAGAGGTAATGAGTCACAAGGAGCCAAAAGTCGTTCTCACAGATGGTGATGAATCCATGCGAGAGGCCATTAGATATGAATTCCCTAACGCGACACATAGACTATGCACCTGGCATCTTGCTCGAAATGCTGTTGTTAGTATCAAGACTAAAGATTTTTGTGCTACGTTTAAGACTGTTGTGAATGATCACTTTGATGTGGAAGAGTTTGATAGTTATTGAGTGGACATGATCACGTTAATCGGTTTAGAGGACAACGATTGGGTTGCAAAGACATACGAAAAGTGAGAGATGTGAGCAAATGCTTACTTGGGTGAGAAGTTTTGTGCCGGCATTTGAACTACTTCTCGGTGCGTGGGTATTAATTCATCATTGAAGAAATTTATCAAGTCTGGAAATTGCTTACTTGAGTTGGTTGAGAACCTGGATCGAGTAGTTAAGGATTACTAGAATAACGAATTCATTGCAGATTACAAGACTCTTTACTCAAATCCGGTGATGACAACGGGTCTCGAAACATTGGAAAGATCTGCGAGCAAGTTCTACACAAGGGAGATATTCTACGAGGTGCAAAATTAGATCGAGGGGTTGCAGCATTGTTAGTCTTGCACAGGGACAGTATTGGTAGTACCGAGAAGTTCATGTTCCGAAAGTATCGAAAGCCCCATCATGTGTACTCAATTTTCATGTATAGAAGTTGTGATAAGTATGCATATTCTTGTAAGTTGTAGGAGAGATTAGGGATACCTTACTGCCATATATTTTGTGTCCTGGAAGAGCTAGAGAAAAAAGATCTACCGAGCCGATTGCTCCTGTATAGGTGGTGAAAAGATGCCAAGGTTGCCGATAGCAGTAGTCAAGATGCGTCAGTCAATCCCATAGATGGATTTCCCATTAGATATGGCACATTATGGAGTGCCTGCCCGTTGCTGTGTTTGATAGCCTTGCAATGCACGAAAACATACAACACTGCCATAATGGAGGTTGCTAGAATATCGAGGGAGTTTGAATCTCTTGGTGGCATAAGGAAAATAGGTAGTCGCGTTTAAGCAGGGGAGAATGAAACTTACATTCTCGAGCCAAAGATTATCAGGTCTAAGGTGCACCTCGTGGGAGCACAAATGCTGATAACGGGAGACATTGTAGGCAGTGCCTCGAATTAGACCACGACCGAAGAAATTGCACTGCCATAGACGACGATACCGTCGATGAGGTTTGTATGTATTAATTAATTCCTAGGATTGTGGTGATTCGTATGCGCCGCATGTGGTAATGCTTGACGTTTGTACTTATTACTTATTTTATGATAGTTGTAGTGCCTTAATGTTTTGAACTGTAGCATTTGATTGCATGGGCTATCTATTTTTTTGCAGGATGGCGGATCCAGCCATAGGCCAGTTCATTATTCCGGAAAGAGGTCACAATGAAACTAGATGGATGGACATGACTACATGTGATTGAAGTGTTTAGGTGATTAGGAAAAATTTATTTTTAGTTCGGCTGTCCAATTTTAACGATTCTAGTTGTGTTGTCATGTTAGTCATTTTTATGGTAGGTTAACATGATGTGAAAATGGTTCTTATGTGGTGTTTTTCTTATGAATGAGACTTTTTTAAAGCAATACTTTTGGTGTTGACTGCAAGTAGTTTGTTCTATTCTGATTGTGGCTCCTTCATTATGATGTTAGGCATTATTAAGGCAGATTATTTTTTCCTTATCTTTTTGTTAATATGAAGATTTTTTCAGTTATGCAGTTACTTATGTTATTCAGTTATTCAGTTACTTATGTTGTATCAAGGTTTGAGCCTGTTGTCGTGGAATTTATTGTAGAATTGGATCGAGGAGGTTTAAATTAGTGACCTTTAAAATACCTTTGTGTGACCCGTACAACAAAAGAAGCTAAAGAAGTAATTGACGAAGAAGAGGTTCTTTCACCCTTCAAAGGTTGGAATCTATGATACTAGGTTGGGGTGCCAACATGAATGAAGATGTTAATGATAACAAGTATTAACAACAATAAACTTATCTTAAATATGAAGCAGTTGTTTATAAGTAAAAACACTATAGCTGCTACAGAACCCATCTTGAAGGCACAATTTCGAGAACATGTCATGAACAGGTTTTTTGTCCGATTTAAGAATTAGATTTTCCAATTGATGACGGAGGTTGAAAAATTAGAATTTTGTAATAACTCATAAAGAATGCTTAAAGAAACACACAAGCATATAGTCTTTCATTCAAAAATATTCTCTAACCATAACTAAAGGCTATGACAACAGTCTTCTAAATTAAAGATTAAAAGCCATTAAAAATAAATTTGTCCAGTAGCATTAAATCTACATTACATGTTAAGCATCGTATGAGCTGCAGCCCAAACATAACAGTGTTAACCTCCAAATTGGAAACACTAATGACTTTACAAAATAATACTTTTAGAACAAAAGTTTGTCTGCCTGAAACCAAAGAAAAGGTTTCTTTGACTAAGTATGCCTCCGAGGTTGCTATCATGGAGCAGTTGTGAAACTCCTCTAGTATTTTAGAGCTACTTTAACGGTTTCCATTCTGTTATCGTTGTGATACTTTAAGACCATGTCGATTACAAGGCGCATTCTGTTGTAATCGGTGACCAACTAAAATGCCTGTAATATTCTCAGCACACTTGTAGGTTAGGATAACAAGTAGTGCAACTTTAGTTCAAATGATAGTTCATACAAAATCAATAGGAAGTGAGCTAATTCTTTATAGTTTTATGTAAGGTAAGTCCAGATTATACTTCAACATCGTAGTCATAGAACAAGTGGTACATTATCATCCATTGTACTACAAATACACCACAATCATTGCTATACAGGTTATTGGCCCCATGTTTGAAAAGAAGACATAACAAGTACCCAAATAGATTTCAAGTTTACTCAAACAATTGAAGTATAGTAATAGTTGCAACCAGCGAATATAATTTTTAATTTGAGATAGGTCTAAATAATTCACCTTTATGGAAGTCGCTGGACAACCTCAAGCTCCTTTATCTCAAACTCACTATATTCTACTCTGTTTGTGTCTGCATTAGCATACCAAGCACGGTCGTCCAAAAGGTCATCCAGAAAGATTGCTTGTGTAACAATAATAGTTTATTAGTTTTAATCATGTCTTTTATAACGCTATAATTTGGTTGGGAATCAACATTTACATAATTATACTTGAATTGTCCCGAATTAAACTATTCAAACAAACACTTATCACAAACACATCAACCTTAATTTTAATTTTTAACCTGTTAACTGTTTCTACATATGATTTTATTACTGGTGGACGAAATTGTGATCACATCAATATAGTATTAATATATTTATTGTAGAATTGTGGAACTTAGGATTTTTGGTACGAGTGGGCACAATTCCGTTCAACTAACCAGCAAGTGTACTGGGTTGTCCAAGTAATACCTTACGTGAGTAAGGGTCGAATCCACAGAGATTATTGGTTTGAAGCAATCAATATTTATTTTATTAATCTTAGTCAGGATATCAATTGGATTATTTGGATTAAAAGTGAAATTATTGGAATTGATAAAAGAGGGAACAATGTTACTTTGATTTGCAGTACTGGAGAATATGTTGGAGTTTTGGAGATGCTTTATCCTTTGAATTTCTACTTTTCCTTGAGATCCTCTTCTCACACGCAGGTTCCTTCCATGGCAAGCTCTATGTAGGGTGTCACCGTTGTCAATGGCTACTTCCCATCCTCGCAGTGAAAACTATGCACGCACTCTGTCACAGTACGGCTAATCACCGGTTGGTTCCCGCTCCTACTGGAATAGAATCACTCTTTTGCGTCTGTCACTAACGCCCAGCAGGTTAAAGTTTGAAGCACGTCACATTCATTCAATCCCGGAATCCTACTCGGAATACCACAGACAAGGTTTAGACTTTCCGGATTCTCATGAATGCTGCCATCAATCCGGCTTATACCACGAAGATTCTGTTGGGGAATCTAAGAGATATTCATTCAATCTGATGTAGAACGGAGGTGGTTGTCAGGCACACGTTCATGGGTTGAGGAAGGTGATGAGTGTCACAGATCATCACCTTCTCCACAGTTAAGCGCGAATAAACATCTTAGATAAGAACAAGCGTGTTTGAATGGAAAGCAAAGGAATTGTATTAAATCATCGAGACGCTGCAGAGCTCCTCACCCCCAACAATGGAGTTTAGAGACTCATGCCGTCACAAAGTATGTAATTCAGATCTGAAAATGTCATGAGGTACAAGAGATGTCTGTAAAAGTTGTTTAAATAGTAAACTAATAACCTAGGTTTACAGAAAATGAATAGACTAAGATAATTGGTGCAGAAATCCACTTCTGGGGCTCACTTGATGTGTGCTGGGGCTGAGACTAAAGCTTTCCACGTGCAAAGGCCTTTCTTGGCGTCAAACTTCAGGTTATGACGTGTTTTGGGCGTTCAACTTCGGATAATGACGTTTTTCTGGCGTTTAACTCCAGACAGCAGCATGAACTTGGCGTTTAACGCCAAGTTACGTCGTCTATCCTCGCGCAAAGTATGGACTATTATATATTGCTGGAAAGCCCTGGATGTCTACTTTCCAACGCCGTTGAGAGCGCGCCAATTGGACTCCTGTAGCTCCAGAAAATCTATTTCGAGTGCAGGGAGGTCAGGATCCAACAACATCAGCAGTCCTTTTTCAGCCTAAGTCAGATTTTTGCTCAGCTCCCTCAATTTCAGCCAGAAAATACCTGAAATCACAGAAAAATACACAAACTCATAGTAAAGTCCAGAAATATGATTTTTGCCTAAAAACTAATATTATTCTACTAAAAACTAACTAAAACATGCTAAAATCTACATGAAATTACCCCCAAAAAGCGTACAAAATATCCGCTCATCACAACACCAAACTTAAACTGTTGCTTGTCCTCAAGCAACTAGATGAATAAAGTAGGTTCTAATAGAGATAAAGAAATAATAATATTCTCGAGTTCTAAATGAGGCTCAGATTCTTATTAGATGAGCGGGGCTTGTAGCTTTTTGTCTCTGAACAGTTTTGGCATCTCCCTGTATCTTTAAATTTTCAGAATGATTGGCATCCTTAGGAACTCGGAATTCAGATAGTATTGTTGATTCTCCTAGTGTAGTATGTTGATTCTTGAACACAGTCATTTTATGAGTCTTGGCTGTGGCCCTAAGCACTTTGTCTTCCAGTATTACCACCGGATACACAAATGCCACAGACACATAACTGGGTGAACCTTTTCAGATTGTGACTCAGCTTTGCTAAAGTCCCCAGTTAGTGGTGTCCAGAGCTCTTAAGCACACTCTTTAGCTTTGGATCACAACTTTAACCATTCAGTCTCAAGCTTTTCACTTGGACCTTCATGACACAAGCACATGGTTAGGGACAGCTTGATTTAGCCGCTTAGGCCTGGATTTTAATTTCCTTGGGCCCTCCTATCCATTAATGCTCAAAGCCTTGGATCTTTGCTAAAATTTTTGCCACTTTTTTTTTTTTTTTTGAACTGCTTTTTCTTGCTTCAAGAATCAATTTCATGATTTTTCAGATCCTCAACAATATTTTTCGTGTTCTTTGTCCTTTCAGGAGCCAATATCCATCAAATTCAAAGTACATATTATGCACTGTTCAAGCATTCATTCAGAGAACAAAAAGTATTGCCACCACATATAATTAATTAAAATTTTATTTATTAAGAACTCGAAAAACATAAATTACTTCTTTATTCTAAAAGAAAATCTACTACTTTATTCATGCCTAATGATGATGAGAAAAATAAATTATAACTTAATTGGAAATAAAATCAAAATAGACATCCTAATTACTACTAAATATCTTCTAAGGTTAATTTCTAAAAGGAATAATCTCTACTAAGTTGGAACAGAGAAATTGGAACTCAGCAACCTGTTGTTTTGAGGAGTGGATGCTCCTCTGGCTCTTTGGGGTGTGGTTCAAGGATTAATTTTTGGCGCTTCAGCTCCCTTAGATCACGCCCTTGCTCCTCTTGTTCCTTGAGCAGTTTGCAAATCATGCTACCTTGATTATTCTGTTCTTCCTTTATTTGATCCATAGCTTCTTGCAATTTGGAAACAGAAGCCTCAAGTTGTTCCCAATATTCATATTGGGGCAGTTCTGGGAGGGCTTCTTGTGCTCTCCTTCTGACAGGATCCTCTTGTTGCTGTTGCCTGACCATTGATATTCCAGTAATGGGCTTTTCAATTGGGATATATTCAGTTATTCCCATCTTTACTCCAGCCTCTTTGCAAAGCATAGAAACTAGGCTTGGATAAGCCAATTTGGCATCCTTAGAATTCCTGTTTGCTATTTTATATAGCTCACAGGAGATCAGCTGATGGACTTCCACTTCTTTTCCCAACATGATGCAGTGAATCATGACAGCTCTTTTGATGGTAACTTCAGAATGGTTGCTGGTGGGCAAGATGGAACGACAAATAAAGTCCAGCCAGCCTCTGGCTACTGGTTTTAGATCTTCTCTTTTGAGTTGGACTGGGATGCCAGTTGTACTGGTAGTCCACTTGGCTCCAGGGATGCATATGTCCTCCAGAATCTTGTCCATCCCTTTATTGACCCTCATCATTCTCCTATTAAAGGAGTCTGGGTCATCTTTCAGTTGAGGGATCTTGAATATCTCCCTAATCCTGTCAGCATTGGTATGAATGATTTTTCCTCTGACCACTGTCTTATGGTCAAAGACAGCAGCTCCAATGATTCTTTGCCTTTCTGTCTGCCATAGATTAGCATAGAATTCCTGAACCATATTCTTCCCCACTTTCGTTTCAGGATTGGCCAGAATTTCCCAATTCCTGTTTCGAATTTGCTCTTGGATCTCCGGATATTCATCTTCTTTCAGATCAAATCTGACTTCCGGGATCACTGATCTGTGACTCATTATCTTGTAGTAATGGTCTGAGTGTTCTTTAGTTAAGAACTTCCCTTGGTTCCAAAGTGGCTTTGGAACGCTTTCTTTCTTTCCTCTTGGGGCGGTTTGTTTCCCTTTAGGAGCCATGATCAAGAGACACAATAGTTTTTGTGATCACGGGAAAAACACACCAAACTTAGAGCTTTGCTTGTCCCCAAGCAAAAGAAAGGAAAGAAGAGGGATAGGAGGAGAGCAATGTGGAATGGTGATGATGAGGAGGGCACCAAACACAAGATATAGGGAGGGGGGGTGGGTAATTTTCGAAAAAAATTTAAGAAAGAGATAAGATAAAAGATATAATTTAAAAGATATGATCAGAAAAAGATATAATTTTAAAAAGGAAAAGATATGAATCATAATTTAAAAGATAATTTTGAAATTTAATTTTGTTTTTTTTAATTTTGTTTTTTGTTTTTTTTTTTTAAAAGGATTTTTAAAAGGAGTTAAAGATGTGTTGGAAACAAATTTGAAAAGCTGATGGCTTGAATTGGAAAGCCATTTGGCTTTTGGGTTAAGATAAATCTAAAAAATTTGCAATCATTGGATTTTAGAAATTAGGATAAAAACTTTTGGAATTGAAAGTGATAATTTAAAATATGTTTATGCAAGAAATCATGAATTGAAACATAAAAATTTTGAAAAAATACAAAGAAAAACGAAATTGTACCTTCTCCCACCATCCTGGCGTTAAACGCCCACATGGTGCATGGTTTGGGCGTTTAACGCCCAAATGTTGCTTCTCCTGGGCGTTCAACGCCCATGTGATGCTTCTTCCTGGCGTTGAACGCCAGGAGGTCCTTCTTTACTGGGCGTTTTTCTAAACGCCCAGAATGCTAGCAGATTGGCGTTAAACGCCCAGAAGGTGCATCTTTCTGGCGTTTAACGCCCAGAAGATGCTTCTTCTTGGCGTTTAACACCCAGAAGGCTACCCTTACTGGCGTTAAACGCCCAGTGGGTGCTTCTTTTGGGCGTTTAACGCCCAAAGTATTTCTTACTGGCTTTTTCATGCCAGTGAGCTTCCAAATTTCTCTGTAACTCTTGGGACTTCAATTAATTACTAATTCACCTTTGAAGATACTTGGACTTAAACCTGTAAAGAGAAGAAAATTTATTTAATCAGTAAATAAACTTTGTAAATGGCTGGGTTGCCTCCCAGCAAGCGCTTCTTTAATGTCATTAGCTGGACTGACACTGATATTCAATGTAATCTCAGTCTTGAGCATTCTTGCTCGAAATTATCTTCAAGATAGTGTTTAACTCTTTGTCCATTGACAATGAACTTTTTGTTAGAGTCACTATCCTGAAGTTCTATGTATCCATATGGTGATACACTTGTGATCACATATGGACCTCTCCACCGGGATTTTAATTTCCCAGGGAATAATTTGAGCCTTGAATTAAATAGCAGAACTTTCTGTCCTGGTTCAAAGACTCTGGATGACAATTTCTTATCATGCCATCTTTTTGCTTTCTCTTTGTAAATTTTTGCATTTTCGAAAGCATTGAGTCTAAATTCCTCTAGCTCATTTAACTGTAGTAATCGTTTTTCTCCAGCTAACTTGGCATCAAGGTTCAGGAATCTGGTTGCCCAATAGGCTTTGTGTTCCAGTTCCACTGGCAAGTGACATGCCTTTCCATACACAAGCTGGTATGGAGAGGTACCTATAGGGGTCTTGAATGCTGTTCTGTATGCCCACAGAGTATCATCCAAGCTTCTTGCCCAATCCTTTCTACGGTTAATTACAGTCCGTTCCAGGATTCTTTTAAGTTCTCTATTTGAGACTTCAGCCTGCCCATTAGTTTGTGGGTGATATGGAGTAGCCACCCTGTGGTTGACTCCGTAACGTACTAGAGCAGAGTAGAGCTGCTTATTACAGAAATGAGTACCCCCATCACTAATTAACACTCTAGGGATACCAAATCTGCTGAAGATATGTTTCTGGAGGAATTTTAACACTGTTTTAGTGTCATTAGTGGGTGTTGCAATCGCCTCCACCCATTTGGATACATAATCCACTGCCACCAGAATATAGGTGTTTGAGTATGATGGTGGGAAAGGTCCCATGAAGTCAATACCCCATACATCAAACAACTCAATTTCCAAGATTCCTTGTTGAGGCATAGCATAACTGTGAGGCAGGTTGCCTGATCTCTGGCAACTATCACAGTTAAGCACAAATGCTCGGGAATCTTTGTAGAGAGTGGGCCAGTAGAAGCCACTCTGGAGGACTCTTGTGGCTGTTCGTTCACTTCCAAAATGTCCTCCATACTGTGATCCATGGCAATGCCAAAGGATCTTCTGTGCTTCTTCTTTAGGCACACATCTACGGATTACTCCGTCTGCACATCTCTTAAAGAGATATGGTTCATCCCAAAGATAGTATTTTGCATCTGTGATTAATTTCTTTGATTGCACCTTACTGTACTCTTTGGGTATGAATCTCACTGCCTTGTAGTTTGCAATGTCTGCAAACCATGGCACTTCCTGGACGGCTAGTAATTGCTCATCCGGAAAGGTTTCAGAAATTTCAGTGAGAGGGAGGGACGCCCCTTCCACTGGTTCTATTCGGGACAGGTGGTCTGCTACTTGATTTTCTGTCCCTTTTCTGTCTCTTATTTCTATATCAAACTCTTGCAGAAGCAGCACCCATCTGATGAGTCTGGGTTTTGAATCCTGCTTTGTGAGTAGATATTTAAGAGCAGCATGATCAGTGTACACAATCACTTTTGATCCTACTAAGTAGGATCTAAATTTGTCAATTGCGTAAACCACTGCAAGTAGCTCTTTTTCTGTGGTTGTGTAATTCTTCTGTGCATCATTTAGCACACGGCTGGCATAGTAAATGACATGCAGAAGCTTGTCATGCCTTTGTCCCAACACTGCACCAATGGCATGGTCACTGGCATCACACATTAGTTCAAATGGTAATGTCCAGTCTGGTGCAGAGATGATTGGTGCTGTAACCAATTTAGCTTTCAGAGTTTCAAATGCCTGCAGACACTCTTCATTAAAGATGAATGGCGTGTCTGCAGCTAGCAGGTTGCTCAGAGGTTTGGCGATTTTTGAAAAATCCTTTATAAACCTCCTATAGAACCCTGCATGTCCCAGAAAGCTTCTGATTGCCTTAACATTAGCAGGTGGTGGTAATTTTTCAATTACTTCTACCTTAGCTTGGTCCACCTCTATCCCCTTGTTCGAAATTTTGTGCCCAAGGACAATTCCTTCAGTCACCATAAAGTGACATTTTTCCCAGTTTAAAACCAGGTTAGTCTCTTGGCATCTTTTCAGAACAAGTGCTAAATGGTTAAGGCAGGAGCTGAATGAGTCTCCAAATACTGAAAAGTCATCCATGAAGACTTCCAGAAATTTTTCCACCATATCAGAGAAAATTGAGAGCATGCACCTCTGAAAGGTTGCAGGTGCATTGCACAGGCCAAATGGCATCCTTCTGTATGCAAATACTCCAGATGGACATGTGAAGGCCGTTTTCTCCTGATCCTGGGGATCTACTGCAATTTGATTATAACCTGAATATCCATCCAGGAAGCAGTAGTATTCATAACCTGCTAGTCTTTCTAGCATCTGGTCTATGAATGGTAAAGGAAAATGATCCTTTCTGGTGGCTGTGTTGAGTCTTCTGTAATCAATGCACATACGCCACCCTGTAACTGTCCTTGTAGGAACCAGTTCATTTTTTTCATTATGAACCACTGTCATGCCACCCTTCTTAGGGACAACTTGAACAGGGCTCACCCAGGGGCTGTCAGAAATAGGATAAATAATCCCAGCCTCTAGTAATTTAGTGACCTCTTTTTGCACCACTTCTTTCACAGCTGGGTTCAGCCGCCTTTGTGGTTGAACCACTGGCTTGGCGTCATCCTCCAACAAGATTTTGTGCATGCATCTGGCTGGGCTAATGCCCTTGAGATCACTAATGGACCACCCAAGAGCTGTCTTGTGCGTCCTTAGCACTTGAATTAGTGCTTCCTCTTCCTGTGGCTCTAAGGTAGAGCTTATAATTACAGGAAAGGTCTCACCTTCTCCCAGAAATGCATATTTCAGGGATGGTGGTAATGGTTTGAGCTCGGGTTTTGGAGGTTTCTCCTCTTCTTGAGGGATTTTCAGAGGTTCTATTATCTTCTCTGATTCCTCCAAATCAGGCTGAACATCTTTAAAGATGTCCTCTAGCTCTGCTTCGAGACTCTCAGCCATATTGACCTCTCTTACCAGAGAATCAATAAGATCAACACTCATGCAGTCATTTGGGGTGTCTGGATGTTGCATGGCTTTAACAACATTTAACTTGAACTCCTCCTCATTGACTCTCAAGGTTACTTCCCCTTTTTGGACATCAATGAGGGTTCGGCCAGTTGCTAGGAAAGGTCTTCCTAGAATGAGAGTTGCACTCTTGTGCTCCTCCATTTCCAGCACCACAAAGTCAGTAGGAAAGGCAAATGGCCCAACCTTGACAATCATGTCTTCAATCACGCCTGATGGGTATTTAATGGAGCCATCAGCAAGTTGAAGACATATCCTGGTTGGTTTAATTTCTTCAGCTAAACCAAGCTTTCTGATAGTAGATGCAGGTATTAGGTTGATACTTGCCCCAAGATCACATAAAGCTTGCTTGGTACAAACACCTTCTAATGTGCATGGTATCATAAAGCTCCCAGGATCTTTAAGCTTCTCAGGTAAGCTTTTCAGAATGACTGCACTGCATTCTTCAGTGAGGTAGACTTTTTCAGTTTCCCTCCAATCCTTCTTATGACTTAAGATCTCTTTCATGAACTTAGCATAAGAGGGTATTTGCTCAAGTGCTTCTGCAAACGGAATCTTTATTTCAAGAGTCCTGAGATAGTCTGCAAAGCGGGCAAATTGCTTATCCTGTTCCGCTTGGCGGAGTTTTTGAGGATAAGGCATTTTGGCTTTGTATTCCTCAACCTTAGTTGCTGCAGTTTTATTACCTACAGAAGTGGGTTGGGAAGCCTTTTTAGAAAGGTCAGCACTTGTATGTGACTGATTCCCCACTGGCATTTGAATGCTAGTGGTGGGAGCTGGAGTGGCGTCAAACGCCACTTCCTTGTTTGTTACTGGCGTTTGAACGCCAGAACCATGCTCCTTTTGGGCGTTCAACGCCAGATCCATGCTTGTTTCTGGCGTTGAACGCCAGGAATAAGCATGGTTTGGGCGTTCAGCGCCAGCTTTATCCCTTTCTGGGCTCTGCTTGTCCTCAGAGGGATTTTTAGTAGCCATTTGTTCATTTCCTGTCTTCTTGCCACTTTGAAGTGAGGTATTTAATGTTTTCCCACTTCTTAATTGAACTGCTTGGCATTCTTCTGTTATTTGCTTTGACAGTTGCTTTTCTGTCTGCTTTAATTGTACTTCCATGTTCCTGTTAGCCATTCTTGTTTCCTGTAATATTTCCTTGAATTCGGCTAGCTGCTGAGTTAGAAAATCTAATTGCTGATTGAATTCATTAGCCTGATCCATCGGATTGAGTTCTGCAGTTACTGTTTTAGCTTCTTCTTTCATGGAAGATTCACTGTTTAGATACAGATGCTGATTTCTGGCAATTGTATCAATAAGCTCTTGAGCTTCTTCAATTGTTTTTCTCATGTGTATAGATCCACCAGCTGAGTGGTCTAGAGAAATCTGAGCTTTTTCTGTAAGCCCATAGTAAAAGATGTCTAATTGCACCCATTCTGAAAACATTTCAGAGGGGCATTTTCTTAGCATCTCTCTGTATCTCTCCCATGCATCATAAAGGGATTCATTATCTCCTTGTTTGAAGCCTTGGATGCTTAGCCTTAGCTGTGTCATCCGTTTGGGAGGGAAATAGTGATTCAGGAATTTTTCTGACAGCTGTTTCCATGTTTTTATGCTGTTCTTAGGCTGGTTATTTAACCACCTCTTAGCTTGATCTTTCACAGCAAATGGAAACAGTAGTAATCTGTAGACATCCTGATCCACTTCCTTATCATGTACTGTATCAGCAATTTGCAGAAATTGTGCCAGAAACTCTGTAGGTTCTTCATGTGGAAGACCAGAGTACTGGCAGTTTTGCTGCACCATGATAATGAGCTGAGGATTCAGCTCAAAGCTACTAACTCCAATGGAGGGTATACAGATGCTACTCCCATATGAAGCAGTAGTGGGGTTTGCATATGACCCCAGAGTCCTCTTGGACTGTTCACTCATACTTACTTCCATAATGGAATACAAGTTGAGAATTTATAGTTTGGAATGTAGCAATGAAACAAATAAAATTGGAATAAATAAAAAGAAGTTAAAAATATTTTTTTTTTTCGAAAAAGATTTGAAATTGCAATAAAAAAAAAAATTCGAAAATGTAGCTTTAAAATTAGTTAGAAAATAAATACTTTTGAATTTTGAATTTTATGATGAAAGAGAAAAACACACAAAAGACACAAGACTTAAAATTTTTAGTCTAATGCTCCTTAATTTTCGAAAATTTTTGGAGGGAAAACACCAAGGAACACCAAACTTAAAAATTTTAAGATCAAGACACAAGAAAAACTCAAGAACACCTTGAAGATTCACAAGAACACCAAGAACAAAAGAAAGAACACCAAACTTAAAATTTTTAGAAAACTTTTAAGAAAATTTTCGAAAATTATAAAAATTAATAATAAAACACCAAACTTGGAGTTTGGCACAAGATTAAATCAAGAAAAATTATTTTTGAAAAAGATTTTTAAAATTACTGATGCTCCCTCATCAAGAATATAAGCCAATGCTTTAGCCAATTGGGAATAAATATGACACTTGATGCAGATGTTCTTGAAAAGAAACTATCCTATCAAAATTTAATAACTCTATAACAATAAAAATAAGAATAAAAATAAAAATAAATTATTCCTAATCTAAGAAATAAAATAAACCTTCAATTGTTCAAACTCAATAATCCCCGGCAACGGCGCCAAAAACTTGGTGGACGAAATTGTGATCACATCAATATAGTATTAATATATTTATTGTAGAATTGTGGAACTTAGGATTTTTGGTACGAGTGGGCACAATTCCGTTCAACTAACCAGCAAGTGTACTGGGTCGTCCAAGTAATACCTTACGTGAGTAAGGGTCGAATCCACAGAGATTATTGGTTTGAAGCAATCAATATTTATTTTATTAATCTTAGTCAGGATATCAATTGGATTATTTGGATTAAAAGTGAAATTATTGGAATTGATAAAAGAGGGAACAATGTTACTTTGATTTGCAGTACTGGAGAATATGTTGGAGTTTTGGAGATGCTTTATCCTTTGAATTTCTACTTTTCCTTGAGATCCTCTTCTCACACGCAGGTTCCTTCCATGGCAAGCTCTATGTAGGGTGTCACCGTTGTCAATGGCTACTTCCCATCCTCGCAGTGAAAACTATGCACGCACTCTGTCACAGTACGGCTAATCACCGGTTGGTTCCCGCTCCTACTGGAATAGAATCACTCTTTTGCGTCTGTCACTAACGCCCAGCAGGTTAAAGTTTGAAGCACGTCACATTCATTCAATCCCGGAATCCTACTCGGAATACCACAGACAAGGTTTAGACTTTCCGGATTCTCATGAATGCTGCCATCAATCCGGCTTATACCACGAAGATTCTGTTGGGGAATCTAAGAGATATTCATTCAATCTGATGTAGAACGGAGGTGGTTGTCAGGCACACGTTCATGGGTTGAGGAAGGTGATGAGTGTCACGGATCATCACCTTCTCCACAGTTAAGCGCGAATAAACATCTTAGATAAGAACAAGCGTGTTTGAATGGAAAGCAAAGGAATTGTATTAAATCATCGAGACGCTGCAGAGCTCCTCACCCCCAACAATGGAGTTTAGAGACTCATGCCGTCACAAAGTATGTAATTCAGATCTGAAAATGTCATGAGGTACAAGAGATGTCTGTAAAAGTTGTTTAAATAGTAAACTAATAACCTAGGTTTACAGAAAATGAATAGACTAAGATAATTGGTGCAGAAATCCACTTCTGGGGCCCACTTGATGTGTGCTGGGGCTGAGACTAAAGCTTTCCACGTGCAAAGGCCTTTCTTGGCGTCAAACTTCAGGTTATGACGTGTTTTGGGCGTTCAACTCCGGATAATGACGTTTTTCTGGCGTTTAACTCCAGACAGCAGCATGAACTTGGCGTTTAACGCCAAGTTACGTCATCTATCCTCGCGCAAAGTATGGACTATTATATATTGCTGGAAAGCCCTGGATGTCTACTTTCCAACGCCGTTGAGAGCGCGCCAATTGGACTCCTGTAGCTCCAGAAAATCCATTTCGAGTGCAGGGAGGTCAGGATCCAACAACATCAGCAGTCCTTTTTCAGCCTAAGTCAGATTTTTGCTCAGCTCCCTCAATTTCAGCCAGAAAATACCTGAAATCACAGAAAAACACACAAACTCATAGTAAAGTCCAGAAATATGATTTTTGCCTAAAAACTAATATTATTCTACTAAAAACTAACTAAAACATGCTAAAATCTACATGAAATTACCCCCAAAAAGCGTACAAAATATCCGCTCATCAATTACCTAGGTAGAATAACATCCAGTTAATCCAACCGTAAAGCACAATAAGATTGTTTCACAAGGCTGATCAAAAGTTTCTTTTACACATTTAAATTTAAAATCTTTTAACGAATATTTCAATAGGAATTTACCTTTGACAGGAACTTATTCCCTTATGTTTAACCAAATTGGTTTTGATTGAAGTATTAGTTAATTGAAAATTAATAAAAATCATTTAATTGTGTGACAGTGGAAAGGTAAAAACGGGAGAAATATAGATAGTGTTGGATTCGGAAAACAAATAACATTTTGTCGAAAGACAATATTAATAAAAACAAGAATGAGTTGCATCAACAAAAAGTCCAAATCAATATAGAAAACTCAAAACAACATCAGAATAAAGATGTAAATCTTTCTCAAGTGTTTTTTAACTAACACTGCAAAGTTGTTTTAATGATGACAGTTGGTTTTTTTAATGAATTTGAATGGACAATATTCAACAATAAACGCCACCCAGTCTTTTCTATTCATGACAGTAGATTTGATGGAGATATTAAATGAGGACACCAGCATTCGAAAGGTGCAGGCCTATAAGTCAACACCGCATGGCTAGCAGTTATGTTGACATTAACAGACCTTTATCTACAATTAAATAATAAGTTCATGGAGGTAGCAAGATAGACATATCTTTTCAGAAACACGTTCGTCGTGATTACTATGCAGTTAGGCTAATTAGACGTTATGGAATAACAGCATTACCAATTTCCTGATCTGTCGATGTCTCTATAACCTAGCTATTGGGGACTGCAGTGAGTCAAGATAAACCAGTTGCTTTCGTGAAAGGTTGACGACAATAAGAAACCAATGGTTATCGCACCACATGGTACAGTAAATCTGCCTCAGCTCAGAGGAAATAAAATGTGCATTCAGTTATCAGTGAAGGTCATGTAGGCAACATGCAAAACTGTAATAATGTTTACGTACCTTCAGCACTTGGTCGGCATAACCCATGAAGTCCTTTCTAATAGCAAAAAAGGTTGCTTGTGGTATAGGTCCTCGCCCAGTCGCTATTTGCTACAAATTGAAAATGTTACATAGCCGGTCATAGTTTCTGTTAGTTAGAAACCTCATTTATCACAGACATTCGACAGTTTCCGGTTTAACTCCGTGGAAATGCACCAATGCAAAACAAATTATAAGGTTAGATAACTAACCACAAATGTCGTTGGAAGATACCATTGCAGCCTTGTCAAGTCAAACGCAAGCATCCTTGCCAACAAAATTAGTATCTGTGTCAAAAAAAACAAAGATATTAAAAAGAAAGCATGCTGACACAAAAAGATAATTGGTACAAACTTTAGATAGTTAAGGATGCATGACATATGTCGTCCACTAATTGCTTTCCCGGCTCTAAAGTCCTCAGTGCCTTACATGTCATGGCACAATGCGGATTCGGAACAAGCATCTCCCTGAATTCGTTAATCATAGCAAAGTTAACAATTAATCTACTTATAAAATGTTTTGTTTTCCAAGATGAACCACTTTTTATGGAGAAAAATTGGAAGGGGGATCAAATTGGATATATCGTCTTTCTAATAACACATGACATATTCAATTTTTTCTTCGGTAGCCAAGTCCTCACATTAGCTCCCATGAGATCTGTCCTTGTTTATATAATTATAGCGACTAGATCCATCATGAATACCAGTGTGGATACAGTAAACTCACTCTTGATCCAGTGTGGTGTTAAAGATGTAGGCTACAGTAGCTAGGTGTAATCCTTGTATCTCCATGTCAAGTGTAGGTTGAAACGAGACCGGTATACCCTAATCAATGACATCAAGATTTAAATTCATTGAGAAACTGATATAGTTGACATCAAATAGAACGAATGCCACTACCACATCCAGGTTTAAGGAACAAACCTTGGGTATTGTTTTACCAACATCTTTTGCCATGAAACTGCCAGGTTCCGGTATGGCATGAACTTCTGTTGAAGGTTCCGAACTCGAGAAATCTTTGGTGCGAAAAATCAAATTTTTCACAACTTAATCGGCAAGTGCACCGGGTCATTCAAGTAATACCTCAGGTGAGTGAGGATCGATCCCACAAGGATTGTCGGACTGAGCAAGCATTGGTTATCCTGTTGGACTTAGTCAGACAAACAGTAAAAGAGAGCTGTTGTTGTTGTAATGTATAAAACAAATAACAAGAAAATAAAGAAAGCAATTAAATGGTTGGTGTAAAATCAATATAAGAAAACAGTTAAGGTCTCGGAGATGTTTATCTTTCCGAATTAAAACGTCTTAGCAACTATTTTAATAGTGAATGATTCATTCTATGGAAAACCGTAAGTGTCTAAACACTAATTTCTAGCGATTTAGCCTCTTCTAACCTCCATCAACCGCCACTCTCGTGGTCACTCAATTCAGGTTAGAGAGTGAAGTTTGGAAAACTAGTTTATACCACGAAGGCCCTAATCACCCCAAACTGGCTGAATGGATGTTGCTTATCCCCATCGATTTATGTAATTAGCCGTCTAAGAGGAATGTTTTCAAGCTGTAGTTCAAGCGAGATAACTCTCTCGAGAATCACAAGAACACATGTAGAAAAGGTCATACTCTCGTTCTACCCAGTTCATAAGATTAAGAACAAAACAATCCTTAGAATTGAATCAAACATATATTAAAATAGAAGAATAATAATCTTAATCCATAAAATAAACAAAGCTCCTAACCTTAATCAAGAGATTTAGTTGCTCATAACTTACAGAAAAAATAGGGTTCTAAAAAAGTGCGAAAGGAAGAAGATACCAAACCTAAGTGATATTTTCCTTTAAATACTAACCTAATAATAAATGCTAGATCTAAAAGATATTATTTTTACATAAAAATTACAAAAAGAAAATAAAATAAAACTAATAAGTACTAAATCCACTTGGAGCCCAAAGAGGTGTGAAACGGGCTGCTGCTAGCATTTAACTCAAGAGATGGACGTTAAATGCCAGGGGAGGAAGCGCATGTTTCTGGTTTGTGCCCCTTGCTGGCGTGAAACGCTGCGTGGGCGTTCAGCGCCCAAGGGGGATGCTGATAGCATTTTCCTTTCTTGCTTCAAGCTTCTCCAAACTGCTCCAAATTTCACCTAAAATCATAAAAACACAAGAAAAACTCAAAGTAGCATCCAAAGGTAATTTTTGCACTAAAATCAAGTAAAAATAAATAAAATCTAACTAAAAACAATATAAAAATAACTAGAAAAAGGGTATAAGATGCTCACGCATCACAACACCAAACTTAAACTGTTGTTTGTCCTCAAGCAACCAAAAACAATGTAAGATCAAGAAGAGAAAATACACAAGACTAGGATTGTCATTTAAGCTCAGGTCTAGTTATTGAATGGGGCTAATGATACTCTAATTTTAAATAGCTTCTCACAATCCTTTGAAGCTCATAAATGCTAATATCTTTCAGAACTAGAACTCAATGATATTATAGATTCACTTCTTTAGGCTCTAATTGATTTTTGAACACAACTTTTCTTTTCTTTGGTGCTTTGCACCTTGAGCCTAGCCGTGACTCTAAGTGTTTTGTCTTCAAGCTTCACTTGAAACAAGAGCACCACAAGCACTTAACTGGGGAAGCTTCCTTAGATTCAAATTTTTCTTTCTTTTTTTTCCCACACAGTGGTGCTCAGAGCCTTAGGCATACTCTGTAACAGCAATTAGTCTCGACTTTAAGTGTTTAGTCTCAAGGGTTACTTGATATTATCAGACCACAAACATATGGTTAGGGAAAACCACTCTTTTGAGCTTTAGATCAGTTTTAACCCTCCTAACTATTGATGCTTAAAGTCTTGGACCTTTTCTTTTGATTTTTCTTTTCTTTTCAATTCTTTTTGCTGTTTATTTTTCCTTAAGAATAAATTTTTTTCTTATTTCAGAGAATCAATAATATTTCTCTAAGTTCTTGTTCCTCAAGAACTAATATACTCAACTCCAATATCAAATATGCACAGTTAATTCATACACTAAGAAATAGAGATAAGGCCACCATATTAAGATAACAAGAACAATATATAACTCAAAATCTCATGCATTTTACTACTTCTTTTTCAATAGATTTTTCTTTTTAAGCTTGATGCATAATATATAAGACATCTTGAAAATTTTTCAAAAATAAACTAATAAACTAGAAAGCAAAAAAATTCTAAGAGTGATCATGCAAACTCAGACAAGAAAATAGAAAATAGAATAAAATACTCAAAACAGACACAAGATAAAGGAAAGGGAGAATGAAACTCAATCACCTCAATGATGGTGGCTGCTGCTCCCTCCGAAAATCCTCTAGAGTGTTTAAGCTCCTCAATGTCACGCCCTTACCTCTTCTGCTCCTTCATCATCTGATGGAGGAGATCAGGTTGATCCTAATGCTCCAGCCTCATCTGATCAATCGATGATGTCAGCTCCCCTAAAGATGTAGTCAACTGGTCTCAATAGTCGCAAAGAGGAAAGTACATCCCCTGAGGCATCTTTGAAAGATCCTGTGGAGATGCTAGAACTAGCTCCTGCTGCGGTCCCTGTATGGGCTCCCTAGCGTGATCCATACCCCTCTTTGTGATCGGTCTCTCATCGTCGATCGGGGTATCTTCCTCAATATGAGCTCCAGCTACTGCACATAAGCGGTAGATGAGGTGAGGGAATGCCAGCCTTCGTAGTGGTGGAGGACTTGTCAGCTACTTTGTAAAACTCCTAAGGGATCACCTCATGCACCTCTACCTCGTTGCCGAGCATAATATAGTGAATCATTACTGCTTGCTCGACTGTAACCTCAGAGCGGTTACTCGTAGGGATGATAGAGCATTGGATGAATTTCAACCATCCCCTGGCTACTGGCTGATGAGCGGATAATTTATACACTTTTTGGCATTATTTTTAGGTAGTTTTTAGTATATTTTTATTAGTTTTTATGAAAAAATCACATTTTTGGACTTTACTATAAGTTTGTGTGTTTTTCTGTGATTTTAGGTATTTTCTGGCTGAAATTGAGGGACCTGAGCAAAAATCTGATTCAGAGGCTGAGAAAGGACTGAAGATGCTATTGGATTCTGACCTCTCTGCACTCGAAATGGATTTTCTAGAGCTACAAAAGCCCAATTGGCGCGCTCTCAATTGCGTTAGAAAGTAGACATTTTGGGCTTTCCAGCAATGCATGATAGTCCATACTTTGCCCGAGATTTGATGGCTCAAATTGGCGTCAAAACGCCGGTCAGAGACCCTTTTCTGGCGTTAAACGCTAGAACTGGCATAAAAGCTGTAGTTAAACGCCCAAACTAGCACCAGAGCTGGCGTTTAACTCCAAGAAAAGCCTATGCACGTGAAAGCTTCAATGCTCAGCCCAAGCACACACCAAGTGGGCCCCAGAAGTAGATTTCTGCATCATTTACTTATTTCTATAAACCCTAGGTCACTAGTTCATTATAAATAGGACCTTTTACTATTGTATTTGGATATAGAGGGAGATCTTTAGATCATTTTAGAGACTATCTTTGTATCACTGTTGATCTCTTGATCACGTTTAGGGGGCTGGCCATTCGGCCATGCCTAGACCTTCATCACTTATGTATTTTCAATTGTGGAGTTTCTACACCTCATAGACTAAGGTGTGGAGCTCTGCTGTTCCTCATGAATTAATGCAATTACTACTATTTTCTATTCAATTCAAGCTTATTCTTGTTCTAAGATATTCATTCGCACTTCAACATGATGAATGTGATGATCAAGTGACACTCATCACCATTCTCACTTATGAACACATTCCTGACAACCACTTCCATTCTACCTGAAAACAAGCTTGAATGTATATCTCTTGGCCTCCTGGTCCACGACGCATGGTTGCCTCTCCTGACAACAGAGCCTTCCATTCCGTGAGATCAGAGTCTTCGTGGTATAAGTGGTGCATGAAATTGTGATATCAATGGCGCCAACAACTTGGTACGCACAATTGCGATCTCAAATCTTTTTCACAACTTCACACAACTAATCAGCAAGTGCACTGGGTCGTCCAAGTAATAAACCTTACGTGAGTAAGGGTCGATCTCACGGAAATTGTCGGCTTGAAGCAAGCTATGGTCATCTTGTAAATCTCAGTCATACAGATTCAAATGGTTATAGAGTTTTAATAATTTTAAAAGATAAATAAACATAAAATAAATAAAGATAGGGATACTTATGTAATTCATTGGTGGGAATTTCAAATAAGCGTATGGGGATGCGTTGTTCTTTCTGAATCTCTGCTTTCCTACTGCCTTCATCCAATCCTTCATACTCCTTTCCATGGCAAGCTGTATGTTGGGTGTCAACGTTGTCAATGGCTACTTCCTGTCCTCTCAGTGAAAATGGTCCTCTACAGTTTCTGTACGGCTAATCATCTGTCGAATTGCTCGTCTCGGATGAAAAATACCATGCACAGATATCGTATGGCTAATCAACTGTTGGTTCTCGATCATGTAGGAATAGGATTTACTATCCTTTTGCGTCTGTCACCATGCCCTACAGTCGCGAGTTTGAAGCTCGTCACAGTCATCCCTTCCCAGATCCTACTTGGAATACCACAGACAAGGTTTAGACTTTCCGGATCTCAAGAATGCTGCCAATGGATTCTAGCCTATACCATGGAGGTTTTCCAATCTCAGATTTAGATGCCCCATTGTTAGAGGAGAGCCGATGTGAATCGTTGATTAGAAACCCAAGAGATATACATTCAAGCTTGTTTTCATGTAGAATGGAAGTGGTTGTCAATCACGCGTTCATAAGTGAGAATGGTGATGAGTGTCACATAATCATTACATTCATCATGTTCTTGTGTGCGAATGAATATCTTAGAATAAGAATAAGCATGAATTGAATAGAAGAACAATAGTACTTTGCATTAATACTGGAGGAACAGCAGAGCTCCACACCTTAATCTATGGTGTGTAGAAACTCCACTGTTGAAAATACATAAGAACAAGGTCTAGGCATGGCCAAATGGCCAGCCTCCCCAAATGGCATATGAATTCGAAATTAGGGAAAAAGACCCCAAGTACAATAGTAAAAAGTTCTATTTATACTAAACTAGTTACTAGGGTTACAGAATTAAGTAAATGATGCAAAAATCCACTTTCGGGCCCACTTGGTGTGTGTTTGGGCTGAGCATTAAAGCTTTCACATATAGAGGTCTTCCTTGGAGTTAAACACCAGTTTGTAACTTGTTTCTGGTGTTTGACTCTGGCTTGCAACTTGTTTCTGGCGTTTAACGCCAGAATAGGATAGAAAGCTGGCGTTGAACGCCAGTTTGCGTCATCTAAACTCAGGTAAAGTATGGACTATTATATATTGCTGGAAAGCCCTGGATGTCTACTTTCCAACGCAATTGAGAGCGCACCATTTGGACTCTTGTAGCTCCAAATATTCCATTTTGAGTGCAGGAAGGTTAGAATCCAATAGCATCAGCAGTCCTTCTTCAGCTTCTGAATCAGATTTTTGCTCAGGTCCCTCAATTTCAGCCAGAAAATACCTGAAATCACAGAAAACCACACAAAATCATAGTAAAGTCCAGAAATGTGAATTTTTCTTAAAAACTAATAAAAATATACTAAAAAGTATCTAAATCATACTAAAAACTATATAAAAACAATGCCAAAAGCGTATAAATTATCCGCTCATCACAACACGAAACTTAAATTGTTGCTTGTCCCCAAACAACTGAAAATAAAATAGGATAAAAAGAATAGAATATACAATGAATCTCACAATATCAATGAAACTTAGTCTCAATTAGATGAGCGGGGCTAGTAGCCTTTTGCTTCCGAACAGTTTTGGCATCTCACTTTATCCTTTGAAATTTAGAATGATTGGCATCTATAGGAACGCAGAATTTTAGATAGTGTTATTGATTCTCCTAGTTCAGTATGTGGATTCTTGAACATAGCTACTTTATGAGTCTTGGTCGTGGCCCTAAGCACTTTGTTTTCCAGTATTACCACCGGATACATAAATGCCACAGACACATAACTAGGTGAACCTTTTCAGATTGTGACTCAGCTTTGCTAAAGTCCTCAGTTAGAGGTGTCCAAAGTTCTTAAGCACACTCTTTTTGATTTGGATCACGACTTTAACCACTCAGTCTCAAGCTTTTCACTTGGACCTTCATGACACAAGCACATGGTTAGGGACAACTTAATTTAGCCGCTTAGGCCTGGATTTTATTTTCTTGGGCCCTCCTATCCATTAATGCTCAAAGCCTTGGATCCTTTTTACCCTTGCCTTTTGGCTTTAAGGGCTGTTGGCTTTTTCTGCTTGCTTTTTCTTTTTCTTTATTTTTCTTTTAATTTTCGCCACTTTTTTTTCGCAAGCTTTACTTCTTTTTCACTGCTTTTTCTTGCTTTAAGAATCAATTTTATGATTTTTCATATCATCAATAACATTTCTCTTTGTTCATCATTCTTTCAAGAACCAACAATTTTAACATTCATAAACTTCACTATAAAAAATATGCACTGTTCAAGCATTCATTCAGAAAACAAAAAGTATTGCCACCACATCAAAATAATTAAACTAATTTCAAGATAAAATTTGAAATCCAAGTACTTCTTGTTCTTTTGTAATTAAACACATTTTTCATTTAAGAGAGGTGAAGGATTCATGGAATTATTCATAGCTTTAAGACATAGACACTTGACACTAATGATCATGTAATAAAGACACAAAACATAGCCAAACATAAAGCTCAAAACCGAAAATAGAAAAATAAGAACAAGAAATCAAAGAACGGGTCCACCTTAGTGATAGTGGCTAGTTCTCCTTCTTGAAGATCCTATAGAGTGCTTGAGCTCCTCAATGTCTCTTCCTTGCCTTTGTTGTAATACCCGGTCTAACCGAAATTGATTAAATAATAAGTTAAGTAGGAGCGAATAGGGTTGGAAGATTTTACAATTGGAATTTGATGATTTAAATATGATATTTGGATTCAGTGAGTTTTTCTGAGTCGGAAGACATAGTTTCCTGTGTAAAAGCGCGCAGTGGAATTTTGACCGGCAGTACCGGCTGAGACCTGTCTGGTACTGCAGCTGAGAAATTTGATTATGAGTAAATAATATTAAGAAATGAGGAATTATGATTAGGGGAGGTAGAAATATTTAAAGTGCGGTTTGAAGCGCTAATCTTAAAGGTTTTGGCCCAAAATTGGGCCAACGGACAAAAATAAGTGAACTGGGCCTAAGTGGGCCCAAGACCCAACATATATAAACATTAGTTATGAGCATTTCAGCTCATTTTTACCCTAAAAGAGTAGTGTGGGGCGCTGATTTGAGAAGAGAGAAGAGAAGAGAGAAAACCTAACTCTCTTTGATCTTCAAACCACCATAACTTGAGCTACGGAGCTCCGATTGACGAGCCGTTTGCGGCCACGCGTCGCTCTTCTCATCCTCTACATTTCTATCTAAGTTTTGTGGTGAGTATTCCATTCATCTCTGCCCAGTTTTCGAATTTCCCCACTGTTACACATTTTTGGGAAGTTAGTGTTGAAATCTTGTGATTTTGGGTGTTTAGGGATACTCCAACATGGATTCTAAGTGAGTTCTATCCCTACTTCATATGGGCTGAGGTAAGAAGTGCTCAAACCCTTGTGATTTATCATCCTTATGAGCCCTAGGTTGATGTATGTATGTGATATTGGTTATGTTAGTGTATTTGGTGATTTTGATGCACAATTGGGAGGTTGGTATTGCTTGTGGAGCTTTGGTGAGGCTTGGAGCTAAGGGTTGGTGGAGACTTCCATAGAAGAGGCTCAATTGATTTGGCTACAAGAGGTACGGTTTGAGTTTCATTTAAGTACCGTGTGGTGTGATGAGAATTCCTAGGCTAGATGCCCCTAGGATTAAGTTTGGATTGTGTAAATGGTTGATGCTAATATGCATAGTTGGTATGTAATGTGAATTGATGATTGGGTTGAGAATTGTGTGGCCTTGTATGCTTGGTGTATTGAAAATTTGATGTATTGGGTAATGAGTATTAATTTGTGGTTTATGCATTTAAATTGTGAAATTGGGCCGGAGGCCGTAAATTTTGGGCCGGAGGCCGAAAAGAGGTAAGGGAGGTAAGTTGATGTGTGCATTGTATGATGACACAAGTGATTGGATGAATTTCATGTAATGAATATATGAATGATTGGGTTGGTTATTGGATAATGAGGTTTGAGGAGTTGAAGTGTGGAAATTGGTAATTTTGGGTGAAATTGTATAGATGAGGTATGTTTGATTTTGGTTGAGATATATTATGTGGTCATATATGTGAGTATGATTATTGATGCCTTGATGGTATGATAATGCATGAGAGATATGTATGTTGTGATATATGCTTGAGAAATGATTAAGGTTGGTTTGGGGGTGAAACCACGTGATAGTGAGTGTGATATTGGTTATGTATAGTGATGGTTGATTGGAAATAATATTGTTGGAAAATTTGGATGAGGAAGGATGTATGGCATGTTGATATGTTTGTAATTTAGCCATTCGTTTGAAATAGGTAAAGATGGTTATATGGCGGTTTGTGAATTGTGGCAAGGTATTAATGTATGAGTTGAGGAGGCTTGATGTTGATTTTGGTATATTTTGATTGGTTTCAAAAAGGGTTGAAATTGGCATGTTTTGGATGATTTTGAAAAGAGTTGAAAATGGCTTGTTTTGAAAATGGCACTTTGTGGTTTTATATGAAAACATGGTTTTTGGGCATACTTTGACGGGACATAGCTTGGACTACGAATCTTTGTTTTGTGCCAAATCTGTTTAGAAATGAAATTGGATCCGGGATGTCCATGCCGTTCGAAGAACGGGTGAAAAACGATTTAAAATGAGGAAGTTATGTCCGTCGGAAGATTGGGGGTTGAATCTGTGAATTCTGCAGTTTTTAACTTAGAAAATTTTTAGCAGAATAACCCCTTGCGCGTGGGCGCACTTGGCGCGTATGCGCCGATCTTCCAGAAAACGCCATCCACGCGTGCGCGTGATGTGCGCGGGCGCGCCGATAGTGCTGCACCCAATGCCCAGCCATTTTCCAGAGAGTTGTGCCAGAACTGTGCCAGCTTTGTGCCTGGGGCACGAGAGTATCTACGCGTACGCGTGGTTGACGCTTGCGCGTCGATTTGGCAGATTTTTAATACACGCGTTAGCGTGCATGACGCTTGCGCGTCGATGAGTTTTTAAGGACATCCACGCGTGCGCGTGGAGTACGCGTACGCGTGGCATTGTCTTCATGCCAAAGTTGATATTTGAGTTTTAAAAGCCAAATCTCATACTTCTAAGCCTCCGATCTCACCACTTATATCTTAAATCTTTATGATATGCCTAGCTATTAGAAAAGGGCTAGTGAATGAGATAACTTGCGAGTGAAGCAAGGGGAAAATGAATAATCAATGAGGATCATTGAGGATTATGTGAGATGGGGAGGATGATGGTGGAAGTGCTTGTTATGCCATTGGCCGAAGGGCCGTAATTGTTTATGAATTGGCTGGTTCTAGATTGAACCGTGAGCCGGAATAGCTGTGTATGCTATGAATATTGGCTGGTTATGGATTTAACCGTGAGCCGGATGGCTGATATGGATGTTGATCCATGGATGAGAATTCATGCATGTTTATGCTGAATTATTGATAATTGTGATTTGTACTTCCACTATCTGAGTTACGAGTTTCCCTGGGTAGTAGCAGTGGCTAGTCCACTTGCTCCGGGTATGAGACGAAAAATGATGTTTATGATAAATGAATTAATTATGGAGTTTTGAATGAATGTAACTCAGATACCTGGGTAGTAGCAAGGGTTGTGGTTCGTCCCGCTTGCTCCGGGTCAATGCTTGTGTTTTCTCTCTAGTTGTAAGGGTGACAGGGCACCGATACCCTCTAATGGCGACAGGGCGCAGATACCCTCTAATGGCGACAGGGCGCAGATACACTCTAATGGCGACAGGGCGCAGATACCATCTAATGGTGACAGGGCACATATTCCCTCTAATGATATTAATACGCAACAGAGAGACTGTGCCCGGGTTAGCTACCAGACACGTCGGGTTGGCTTGATAACCGACAGATGATATCATCAGCCATAGGGCAGGCATACATCATTTGCATATGTTTGAATTGTTTGGGTTTGCCTATTTGTTTTGGATTTCTATATCATATATGCTATATTACCTGATTACATGCTACTTGTTCTACTTGTACCTTAGTTGTGTATTACTTGTCTGCATTGATTGTGTTTGTACAACTGAGAGATCCCTCATGATGGTGTTGGTGGATGTTGGGGGCTGTTCTTGATGAGATGAATTGATAATGCGATTGCATAATGATGATGATTTTTGAATGAGATCATTTGAGCCCCTGGGTAGACGCAGTGATGTGATTTCACTAGCTCCAGGCGAGGGTATGATGTATTGATATAAAGTTGCTGAGGCAGAACAACTGGTAATGGTTTTGCTTATGATTCTAAGTCTGATTTGTGAAAGAATCAGCGAGTTGGGAAACATGTGTAACATGAACTAGATTTAGTATCCCCTTACAACAGATGCCTATTTATGGATTAGTGAGAATCTAGGCTGGATACTTGGTGAAAAGGAGTTTAGGATGCTTAGTGAGTTTTTGTTGCAGTGCATTGTATTTATTTGGCACTTTTACCGTACTGGGAACCCATGGGCCCGGGGTTCTCATTCCGTATATATCTCTTGTTTTTCAGATACAGGTCCAAGTGCTCAGAAGTGAGCTGCGGTTCGTCTGAGAGCCGGCGAAGATCTTCATTTTCTCTACTTTGTGTTTTGCTTAGAATCTCTCCACCTTTGTTTTGAAGATATTATGTTATGTGTTGAACTCTTTTGGGACTTGCCTATAGAGGCTCTTATGTTTCCTTTGGGAGAGATTAGGATGCACTGTTGTCAACTACTTTCATATTGTACCCTAGCCGGCCTAAACTTCGCGGGTCGCGACTAGTGGCTATTTACTTATGTTATATATATCTATCTGTTATCTATCTCTTAATCTCCTTTATGCCTTGTCCGTATATCGCTTTCGGCTTCGCGGTGTAACTTTTCGTTGTCGAAACGTGAGTGATACGTCTTCGCGATTTTATTTCTACTCCTTTCAGGCTTCTCGATTAATACTCCTTTCGAAATTACCTATATTTATATATTAAAAATCCACCTGAGAGTCGTACCACCGTAATATCATTGACTTATGACTCGAGCATAAGGATTTGAATATTAGGGTGTTACATTATGGTATCAGAGCAGTTCGTCCTCGTGAGCCTGAGGGATGGAACTGCTTATGCTTCAATGCATACTCTGAGTCTGTGCCTGTGCTAGTTAGGGTATCTAACTGATACATCTAGCATGAAGTCCATGAGTGTACCTTTGGTACTTTGAAGCACTATACTTCCGATATTGAGACTGATCAACTTGATATCGATTGTTTGGTGTGTATAGGAACCAGATGGCGCCTCGTGGACCCAGTCGGGGACGTGAGAGAGATCGTACTAGCAGGCAGGAACCGGAAGTCAACCTGAATAACCCGGTAAACCTTATGGCGGCATTGGAGAATATGGCTGCTGCTATGCAAGCCACTGCGGAGGCTCTTGGGCAATAGATAAACAATAATGGCAATGGCGGAAGGGAAGCTCAGGGCCCGATGACACTGGCAACTTTCTTAAAGGTTAATCCACCTAAGTTCAAGGGAACCACCAATCCGACTGAAGCTGATACTTGGTTTCGGGCCATGGAGCGAGCACTGCAAGCGCAATTGGTGCCTGAAGAGCAGCGTGTTGAATTCGCTACCTATCTGCTCACGGGGGAAGCATCACATTGGTGGCAAGGGGCTCGACGTCTCCTGCAACAGGGGAATGATCCTATCACTTGGGATGCCTTCCAGGTGGAATTCTATAAGAAGTACTTTCCGAATTCCGCCAGAACAGCCAAGGAACTGGAGTTACTACAGCTGAAGCAAGGTGCTATGTCCGTATCTGAGTATACAGACAAATTTGAGGAGCTATTCAGGTTTTCCCGCATGTGTCAGGGAGCTCCAAGAGACTTTGAGGAATGGAAGTGTATTAAGTATGAGGGAGGACTTCGAAGTGAAATCCTGAGCTCCGTTGGACCGATGGAGATTAGGGTCTTCTCTGAACTTGTGAACAAGAGCCGTATTGCTGAAGAATGTGTGAGGAAGGTTGTTGAGGCAAAGAATGACCGTCGGGAGTCCCACCGCAGGGAGCACAATCAAAAGTACCCAACAAGGGGTCAAGAGTGTAAGAGAAGAGGATACTCACAACGTTTTCCCCAAAGGCGAAATGACCTTGCGACGAATAGGAATTCCCAAGGAAAGGGTAGGGAAAAACAAATAGTGGCTGCCTCGGATGTTTTGAGCTGTCAGAGGTGTGGAGGTCATCACCCAAATAGACCGTGTCGTTATGGTTCGGGTTTGTGTTACAATTGCGGCAAGCTAGGACATTTGGTCAGAGATTGCCCACACCGGAAGGATCGGGAGACTGCCAGGCCCGATTTTCGTACCTGAGGTAATAAGAAAAACTGATAACTTAATTCTTTACATAATGCTGAAGGCTGGTATTCACTCATAATACATGGTCGAATGAAAAATTATGATCTGTTCTAGATAACCCTAAGCAATCTTAATAGAAGGTTTGGTGAGCATAAATGATTAGGTAGGCCTTTAACGGAAGGCAACCTCAGAATGGAATGACTGGTGGGTGGCGTCAAAGCCATCATTCGGGAACTCCGTGTCGAGGTAGATTGGAACTTTGCCATGGTTGTAGAGGAGTTGGACATGTGTCCTAGAAATGTCCTAAGAAGGTCAACCGGAATACTACCAAGAGCTAACAACAAGGTCGTGTGTTCACTGCAACAACGGGGGATACTGTTAGATCCGACAATTTGGGAATTGGTAAGCGAAAGATTGGTAACGACGTGCTAAAGGTACGATTAAGTTGGTATGTGGTTTTGGCTATCATAGATAGAGTCTAGTGAATGCCAGTCATGCTAAGTTGTGGTTGAGTACTTGAGGAAGTAAGTGATAAAGCTCGTACTAGACGAGAGGTCAGAATAAAGCAGCAGAAACTTGTGGAAGCAGTAACACAGGATAGCTACGAATAGGAGTTGTAAAAGTTTAATATAGTATCTTATGTTTGAATATTAGAAGGGTTAAGCGGGTTACTGCAAGTAATGATCCCAAATTAGTTGGAAATGATTACGGCTGCGAGCTTTGATGGTTCTAAAGCAGATGAGGAAATTATCATTAATGCACAATTGGATTTAGATGATGAGAGAGTGCAAGTTGTGGTGTTGAAAGATGAGTACTGTGATGTTTGGTCATAGTGATCTTGGTTTTAGTTTGAGATTTATAATGATTGATTTTGAATGACGAATGTGAAAACCATTAATCGAAATGTCGATGCGGTATTGAGATTGGTTTGAGGAAACCCGTGACAGGTGGTAAACCCCAATTTTTGGAGAGGTACTGTTGAAAATTTTTCCCCAAGAATTTGAAAGAAGTGTTGGTTTTGGTTTTGAAGATGATTTTGGATATGAGTAATTTTAACAAAAGAGATGCGTTTCAAATGCTTTTATAGATTATTAAAGGAAATGCGAACTCTTATGATTTTGTTAACTCGCTATTCCGAACTCATTTGGTTTCTAGAAATGAAAGGGGTTTTTGATTGATAAGCCAGAGGCTTTATATCAGCAAGTCATGAAGAAATTTGAGGGTTTGAGAATAAGAAAGTAAGTTTGGAGATTATGCTTGGAGTTGAACTGTGATTAGAGGAATTGGCTTGGCAGAGAGAGAGAGAGAGGATAGTGATGGAGTATGATTAAGGTGTGGTGATGATCATTGATTGATTATAGTGACGTGGGATAATGGCTATGATTAACGATGATGGAAATCTTATTAATGACATGATTCGAGATTTAATAAGGTGTGAGTTGATGAGCCGGTAAAAGTAAGGGACGAAGCTGTTGGTCGGCGTTGAACGAACGACCGAGACCCTCGTAGATAGAGAAATCAGAGTGCGGCAACGGAAGCGCGCAGAGTAAAAAGGATCTTGGAGCTGTTATGCGTTTGATATAAAGGCAGACTATGCTCGCGTACTCGTAGTGATGGGTGGAATTTTCGAGGACGAAAATTTCTGTTAGGGGGGTAGAATGTAATACCCGGTCTAACCGAAATTGATTAAATAATAAGTTAAGCAGGAGCGAATAGGGTTGGAAGATTTTGCAATTGGAATTTGATGATTTAAATATGATATTTGGATTCAGTGAGTTTTTCTGAGTCGGAAGACATAGTTTCCTGTGTAAAAGCGCGCAGTGGAATTTTGACCGGCAGTACCGGCTGAGACCTGTCTGGTACTGCAGCTGAGAAATTTGATTATGAGTAAATAATATTAAGAAATGAGGAATTATGATTAGGGGAGATAGAAATATTTAAAGTGCGGTTTGAAGCGCTAATCTTAAAGGTTTTGGCCCAAAATTGGGCCAACGGACAAAAATAAGTGAACTGGGCCTAAGTGGGCCCAAGACCCAACATATATAAACATTAGTTATGAGTATTTCAGCTCATTTTTACCCTAAAAGAGTAGTGTGGGGCGCTGATTTGAGAAGAGAGAAGAGAAGAGAGAAAACCTAACTCTCTTTGATCTTCAAACCACCATAACTTGAGCTACGGAGCTCCGATTGACGAGCCGTTTGCGGCCACGCGTCGCTCTTCTCATCCTCTACATTTCTATCTAAGTTTTGTGGTGAGTATTCCATTCATCTCTGCCCAGTTTTCGAATTTCCCCACTGTTACACATTTTTGGGAAGTTAGTGTTGAAATCTTGTGATTTTGGGTGTTTAGGGATACTCCAACATGGATTCTAAGTGGGTTCTATCCCTACTTCATATGGGCTGAGGTAAGAAGTGCTCAAACCCTTGTGATTTATCATCCTTATGAGCCCTAGGTTGATGTATGTATGTGATATTGGTTATGTTAGTGTATTTGGTGATTTTGATGCACAATTGGGAGGTTGGTATTGCTTGTGGAGCTTTGGTGAGGCTTGGAGCTAAGGGTTGGTGGAGACTTCCATAGAAGAGGCTCAATTGATTTGGCTACAAGAGGTACGGTTTAAGTTTCATTTAAGTACCGTGTGGTGTGATGAGAATTCCTAGGCTAGATGCCCCTAGGATTAAGTTTGGATTGTGTAAATGGTTGATGCTAATATGCATAGTTGGTATGTAATGTGAATTGATGATTGGGTTGAGAATTGTGTGGCCTTGTATGCTTGGTGTATTGAAAATTTGATGTATTGGGTAATGAGTATTAATTTGTGGTTTATGCATTTAAATTGTGAAATTGGGCCGGAGGCCGTAAATTTTGGGCCGGAGGCCGAAAAGAGGTAAGGGAGGTAAGTTGATGTGTGCATTGTATGATGACACAAGTGATTGGATGAATTTCATGTAATGAATATATGAATGATTGGGTTGGTTATTGGATAATGAGGTTTGAGGAGTTGAAGTGTGGAAATTGGTAATTTTGGGTGAAATTGTATAGATGAGGTATGTTTGATTTTGGTTGAGATATATTATGTGGTCATATATGTGAGTATGATTATTGATGCCTTGATGGTATGATAATGCATGAGAGATATGTATGTTGTGATATATGCTTGAGAAATGATTAAGGTTGGTTTGGGGGTGAAACCACGTGATAGTGAGTGTGATATTGGTTATGTATAGTGATGGTTGATTGGAAATAATATTGTTGGAAAATTTGGATGAGGAAGGATGTATGGCATGTTGATATGTTTGTAATTTAGCCATTCGTTTGAAATAGGTAAAGATGGTTATATGGCGGTTTGTGAATTGTGGCAAGGTATTAATGTATGAGTTGAGGAGGCTTGATGTTGATTTTGGTATATTTTGATTGGTTTCAAAAAGGGTTGAAATTGGCATGTTTTGGATGATTTTGAAAAGAGTTGAAAATGGCTTGTTTTGAAAATGGCACTTTGTGGTTTTATATGAAAACATGGTTTTTGGGCATACTTTGACGGGACATAGCTTGGACTACGAATCTTTGTTTTGTGCCAAATCTGTTTAGAAATGAAATTGGATCCGGGATGTCCATGCCGTTCGAAGAACGGGTGAAAAACGATTTAAAATGAGGAAGTTATGTCCGTCGGAAGATTGGGGGTTGAATCTGTGAATTCTGCAGTTTTTAACTTAGAAAATTTTTAGCAGAATAACCCCTTGCGCGTGGGCGCACTTGGCGCGTATGCGCCGATCTTCCAGAAAACGCCATCCACGCGTGCGCGTGATGTGCGCGGGCGCGCCGATAGTGCTGCACCCAATGCCCAGCCATTTTCCAGAGAGTTGTGCCAGAACTGTGCCAGCTTGTGCCTGGGGCACGAGAGTATCTACGCGTACGCGTGGTTGACGCTTGCGCGTCGATTTGGCAGATTTTAATACACGCGTTAGCGTGCATGACGCTTGCGCGTCGATGAGTTTTTAAGGACATCCACGCGTGCGCGTGGAGTACGCGTACGCGTGGCATTGTCTTCATGCCAAAGTTGATATTTGAGTTTTAAAAGCCAAATCTCATACTTCTAAGCCTCCGATCTCACCACTTATATCTTAAATCTTTATGATATGCCTAGCTATTAGAAAAGGGCTAGTGAATGAGATAACTTGCGAGTGAAGCAAGGGGAAAATGAATAATCAATGAGGATCATTGAGGATTATGTGAGATGGGGAGGATGATGGTGGAAGTGCTTGTTATGCCATTGGCCGAAGGGCCGTAATTGTTTATGAATTGGCTGGTTCTAGATTGAACCGTGAGCCGGAATAGCTGTGTATGCTATGAATATTGGCTGGTTATGGATTTAACCGTGAGCCGGATGGCTGATATGGATGTTGATCCATGGATGAGAATTCATGCATGTTTATGCTGAATTATTGATAATTGTGATTTGTACTTCCACTATCTGAGTTACGAGTTTCCCTGGGTAGTAGCAGTGGCTAGTCCACTTGCTCCGGGTATGAGACGAAAAATGATGTTTATGATAAATGAATTAATTATGGAGTTTTGAATGAATGTAACTCAGATACCTGGGTAGTAGCAAGGGTTGTGGTTCGTCCCGCTTGCTCCGGGTCAATGCTTGTGTTTTCTCTCTGGTTGTAAGGGTGACAGGGCACCGATACCCTCTAATGGCGACAGGGCGCAGATACCCTCTAATGGCGACAGGGCGCAGATACACTCTAATGGCGACAGGGCGCAGATACCATCTAATGGTGACAGGGCACATATTCCCTCTAATGATATTAATACGCAACAGAGAGACTGTGCCCGGTTAGCTACCAGACACGTCGGGTTGGCTTGATAACCGACAGATGATATCATCAGCCATAGGGCAGGCATACATCATTTGCATATGTTTGAATTGTTTGGGTTTGCCTATTTGTTTTGGATTCTATATCATATATGCTATATTACCTGATTACATGCTACTTGTTCTACTTGTACCTTAGTTGTGTATTACTTGTCTGCATTGATTGTGTTTGTACAACTGAGAGATCCCTCATGATGGTGTTGGTGGGATGTTGGGGGGCTGTTCTTGATGAGATGAATTGATAATGGCGATTGGCCATAATGATGATGATTTTTGAATGAGATCATTTGAGCCCCTGGGTAGACGCAGTGATGTGATTTCACTAGCTCCAGGCGAGGGTATGATGTATTGATATAGAAGTTGCTGAGGCAGAACAACTGGTAATGGTTTTGCTTATGTGCTACTGATTTGTGTCAGCAGTCTGAATTC